>NC_058083.1:336532329-337144829 GCF_014858855.1 Bufo gargarizans
GCGGCGCTGGACACCACTCTTGAAGTCAGACCAGTGCGACCAGGTGTTCGGTTGGATTGCAGCAGATAATTCTTCCAGTCGATTAAGCACCACCCTGTCATCCACCAAGTCCAGTCGCAGTAGCCAAGAGTCTGCTCAACCCAATCCTCACCCTGATCCTCCTTCCTCCCACCATGGAGAGTCTGGGAAAACAAGTGGTCCCACACTCGATTTGGCCCTCTCACCAAGCACGCTTGAAGAGGGACAGATCTTGTGCCCTGATTCCCAAACTATTGAGTATCCACAATCGCAAGAAGATGACGGTGGGGAACGGCAATTACTTGTTTAAAAGGAACCTGTCACCTCCAAAACACATATAAAACCAACATCATTACCTTACAGTAGCCCCCAGTGTGTTCACAGTGATGTTTTTCATTCTTCCATCGTTTGCTGTAAAAAATAAAATAAAATTTGAATCACCCTTCTCGCTATCTTCAGAGTCAGCTTGAAGTCAAGAAGGCAACGGCCTCCTTGCTTCAAGTAAAAATAAGCCCGCCCCTTACCCGTCATCTTCACTTTGAATGACATTCTGCCTAGAAGGGTGATTAAAAACGCGTTTTTTTACAGTATGCAGCAACTGATGGAAGAATGAAAAACATCATTGTTGACACTCTGGGGGCTACTGTAAGGTAATGATGTCGGTTTTATATGTGTTTTGGAGGTGACAGGTTCCCTTTAATGAGGTGGATGAAGAGGATGAGACACAGTTGTCAATCACTGAGGTAGTGATTAGGTCAACAAGTCAGGAGGATGAGCAGAGTGAGGAAGTGGAAGAGGAGGTGGCGGACGAAGAAGTCACTGACCCAAACTGGGAAGGTGGAAAACCGAGTGATGGCAGCAGTATAGAGGGGGAGGGATCTGCTGCACTGCAACAGGCTGGAAGAGGCAGTGGGGTGGCAAAAGGGAGAAGGCCGGTCACACTAAACAGGCCCGCAACTGTTCCCCGGAGTACACCCTTGTGGAAATCTCCCTTGCCAAGGGGTAGGTGTTCCGCAGTCTGGCGCTTTTTTGAGGAAAGTGCAGATGACAAAAGAATTGCAATTTGCAACCTGTGCCATACAAAAATGAGCAGGGGTGTGAACACTAGCAACCTCACCACCACCAGTATGATCCGCCACATGGCATCAAAGCACCGTGATAGGTGAGGCCAAATGCCTGGGTCCACAATCTGTGTCTGCGGGTCACACCACTGCCTCCTCGTCCCCTATGGTACGTGCTGGCCAAACCCCTGTCCAAGACGCAGGCCCGGATGTCTCCCGCCCTGGACCTTCGCAAGAACCATCAGTGACCACATCCACTTCCGTGTCCCAGCGCAGCGTACAAATATCCTTACCCCAGTCATTTAAACGCAAGTGCAAATACCCAGCCACCCACCCACAGGCCATAGCACTAAATGCGCAGCTCTCCAAATTAATGGCCTTGGAAATGTTTCCATTTAGGCTTGTAGACACTCAGGGCACTCCACAGCCTGATGTCGGCGGCCATCCCGCATTACGCAATATCCAGCCACCACTATTTTTTAAGGTGTGCCGTGCCCGACTTCCGCAAGCTTGGAAGATCCATAATGTCTTCTATATATCTTTGTTAAAGAGTAAGAGTTATGTGGAACCTGCTGTACCATCTTCCTTGCCACCTCCACCTGTATTGGTTGACGGGAATCTGGAGTTTCAAATTTCCAGAGTTGTTGACTCTCATGTCCTTCGGGGTTCCCTTCAATACCTTGGAAGGGTTACGGTCCGGAGGAGAGAATGTGAGTCCCGGTGACTGATGTGAATGCCAGTCGGCTTCTGAAGGCCTTTCACAGAGCCCACCCTGATAAAGTTGGTCCTGGGTGCTCGGAGGTCACCCGTAGAAAGGGGGTACTGTCACCACCGGCCCTGGGAGAGATCTTAGAAGTTCAAATAGACGGAAGACTCAGGAGTCTATTTGACAGATCTCTTGTTTTCATTGTTGCTGACAGGTTCCATCCCTTTGCAGATGCTGCTCATTATCAGTCAGGTGGCTCTTTATATGTTCCGCCTCTCACTTGTTTCCTTGCGGCTAATAGCTCTTCTATGGAGTGCTCTGCTTGTGTGGTGGTTCTCCTGTCCCAGTTACATCTCAAGCTAAGTCCTTTCCCTTTTCTTGGTGTCTTTGTCTGTCCTGATTAGGCCTCAGGAAAACACTAGCTCCTTCCTCCTAAGCTGAGGGTTTGGTGCAGTGTTTCAGCAGTCTCAGGTTCCTGTGCATGTGCATTTCTACCATTGAGATTTGCACATGTTGTTAGCAGCTTAGGGAGAGTATCAGGGATTGCTAGGAGGTGACCTCTTTATTCCCTAGGTTTGGGGTCTAGTCTGTCGTTGTTTAGTTGTGGTTCCCTTTGGTTGTCTTTCCTTCCCTGTACGTCCCGTGACACAGGGACTGAGGTAGTGACATAAGGCAGACTGCAAGCATCTGCATGCTACACACTGGTGTCTTCAGCGCTCAGTAAATCGCTGAAGACTCAAGACACACTCTCCTCCTTAATGCTCAGAAAGAGCTTTGCTAAGAAGACTCTTCACATCCTGTTTTCTAGAACAAAGAAACAACTTTCTCTAATGCAGTATATTACAAAAATGTTTTTTAACATCCCTGACCCAACACTGTATAAAAAATAAACCAAAACGACAGGTATACTTTAAGCTTCACATTTCACCAGAGGCTAATTTGAATAATCCAATTTTAGCTAAAAAGTCAAATCCGTTTTCTTCCCATTCATGTCTAGTGTATGCCTAAAAAAAAGTTATTTTATCATTAAACAAGGATAGATAGACAGATAGATAGATAGATAGATAGATAGATAGATAGTATTAATAGTTGCTAATGTAATATATGATTTTGCCTATGGCTACAGAGGCCTTTATCAAAAATGTTGCATGCTTTCCTTCCATTTTTGTAACAAAAGCCACTTTTCCTATTGTCTTGGGTGAATGTAAATACTTAAATAGGCCTAAGCTACTGACTAACATGAAATTCATACAAAGTCAAATTATTCAAGAAATATTGGGGAAATATCCATTCATGCTGTGAATAGATTATAATAAAGTGTGAAAAGATACGGAAGGTATTAGGTAGTCCATAAAAGTGCTGCTTATCTCTCCAGGAAAGTAAGATAAATTGTTTGGTACTTAGCATGTTATCACAGAAAATACGATATGTCCTAAGAAAATCAATAAAACTAATTGTAAATTAATAGATTTGTAAGTGTAGGGAAGCATGTGAGAATATAGATGAGATCTCAGAGGAACGTGCTTGCTTTAGTTAAGGGTAAGGACCACCTGCCGTTTTATGTGACATTTTCAAGTGTAAACACATTTCTGTTTCCTCTCCCCACAGAATTAGGCTGTGACTGTAGTACATAACAGTCCTATTAACCACCCACTGTTAAATGGGGAAATAAGTGCACTCACGAAAACATACACAAATAACCAAATACTTCAACACATGGGTCAAAATATCAGCAAAAATGGCTGCTTTATGTGTAAGACCCCTCACCACCCAGGACATTGCAAAAAGCATAGAAGAATTCCTCTACACAACTTAATACATGTGGCTTTTTTTCTGTAAAAAGACATTGGCGTCAATGTGCAGACATTAAGTTAGTATTTCTCGTCTGAAGAAACACTAACTAGTGCCAAGAACTGACGACCTATGTTAATATGGATCTGAATTTGTCATAAGCTCTTAAGCATTTTTGGATTGATAGATTTTGGAATGGTAAAGCCAGAGTCTTCAACATTTTATTTGCTGTTACAGAAAATAAGTGGTCAAGATGATTGCTACTGAAGGAGGATCTATTGGTTATTAACCACTTTGCCCAGCATGCATTTTGCAACTTAGTGACCAAGCATTTTTTATTTAATTTTTTTCTATCAATGTAAGCCATATGAAGGCTTGTTTTTTGTCGGACAAGTTGTAGTTTTTAAGGGCACCATTTTGGGGTACATATAACTTACTGGTTAACTTTTATCAAAGGGGTTGTGTCATGTCATACATTGGAGGCATATAACTAGGATATATCTCCAATGTTTGATAGGGGCGGGTCTCACTTCTGGGACTTATCTCTCAAACAAAAGGAGAGCAGACTGTATATGTATGGCCAACCTCTATGGGACTGCCAAAAATAGCTGAGTACTGCCTCAGTTTATTCCCCCATAGAAGTTAATGGAGCAGTGGACGCCATTGCATGGTGTGCTTCCCATTCTTTTCTATGGGACTTCCAAAAATAGCCTAGTGGGTCGCTCGGATATTTTCGGCACTCACAATCAAATTAATGGCGCTCAGCTGCAAATGCATGGTGCACTCTCCAGACCAGAGGTGGGACCCACACCTATCAGACATTTGGGGCATATCCTAGTGATATCCTCCAATGTATAAGATGAGCCAGCCCCGTTAACTCTTTCTGGGTGGGCTTAGGAAACAAAACAGCAATACCAACAATGAGTTTTTACAAAATTCACTTTGGGCATAAATAACATAACTTTATTCTCTGGGTTAGTATGATTACAGGAGTACCAAATATATAGAGGATGTGCTAATTGACCCCCAATTTTTCTTTGCAGTTTGCATTGGAGGTGTGGCTGACTCTGTTGGTCGTGCACTTCCTGATTAGCCTGTCTGCCCTATAGCTATAAAGCTGTAGCCTACTCTCCCTGTATGTATTGGAGGCCATTTGGCACCAGGTAAGTTGGAATACAGAGTTGGCTCAGCATGGTAGTGGAACCTGCATTCCTTGAACAAAATGGAGGCCGGCACCAAAAAGGCATAATATAATGTGGGCTCGGCATGCATGAGGAGCCTGCATTCCCTGAATGTATTGGAGGCCAGTATGGCACCAGTTAATGTGGTATTTAGTGTTACTGAGATCACCTGGACGTTTGGCGGACGGACCCAAATAATTTTGTACAAAATGATTTGCCAAGCATCTCAAATTTATCAGCGTAGCATTTGCACCAGAATACGTTCTATTATTTTGGCATTATCGTTTGCAGAGTGCTGTTGCATTGTATATATTTTTTTGCCTTTGTGCTTTTAGCCATGGCAACGCTCACCTGCGCACTGGATGTACTGACTGATCCCCAATTTTTCTTTGCAATCTCCAAATATCATATAGCTCCTCCTTGTGGAGTAGAGGAGATATAGGGTGTTCCCTACGTCTGATGATGGTTGTGGAGTCTAATGATAAGTCCGCTACAGTATTGAAATCTCCACAAATTATTAAATGTCCCTGTTTCACCTTTGAGATTTTTGCCAATACCTTGTGCAGAAACCGCATACCAGGATTATATATCTACCTTGGCTGTCTATAACTGATCTATCTAGCTGAAATGCCACAGTATTTTTAACTGCAATCAAAACTCCTCTTTGTTTCTTGGAAAAGTGAGCTTGGGTAATATGTGGGTACAGGTTATGTTTAATGCGGTGTTTGTCCTGTTCTAAAATGTGTGTCTCTTGTACGCATAGCATATCTGCTTTTAATTCATATATGAGCGCTTTTGCGGACTATTCAGGCCCTTAACATTTAATAATACCAATTTGATTATCACTGTATATAATCATACGGCTGGGTTGGTCTACAGTACCCAAATGTCTCTGCCTTGTGAGGGGATAAGTAGCATATGGGGAGTATACCCTCAGGATCAGCGAGTGCAGAGCAGAAATTAGCATTCTTGGTTAATGTACATAAAATGAAAAAGCAACTAAGGAACAAAAAACATAACATTTAGCAAAATAACATAGCAAATTCTTATCTGAAGATGAAAGAAGAAAAACTCCAGAGTGAAGTTCTGAATTTCAGCGGCTTGGGGCAAAAAAAAAGTCTGTGCAGGTATCAGGATCTCGATGCAACTCCTCGGCACCTGACGCTGTTGTTCTTTATATGCTTGGTTCCTCGACATGCTGGGTCTAGGCGGTTCAGTGTGTTCTTAAGTGGTTCCGCTCCAGAAGCTATACTGATGTTCCAAGTGTCCAGCAGGCGGCCTGCTTCTGCTGAAGAGATGATATGCTGACTACCATTACTGGTGATTCATTTTTACTGGAAACCCCCACCTACTGTATATGCTATTTGGTGATCTCTGAGGGGCGCGGTGATTGGGGCTAATAACCTCCGTTGGTGAAGAATCGCTGCATATAAGTCTGCGTATAGGCGGATAGATTGGTATGGGGAAGGGAGCTGCATCCATTAATTTCTCTTTTATATGATTAAAGTTTATACGGGCCAGGGTGTCTCTGGGCACTGTGTAAGATCATGTGAAGAAGCCGTTGGGAGTAAAGTCTTAATTAGCCCCTGTAGGTAGCTAGACAATTGTACCACTGTGACCTCCTCAGGGATACCCCATCTTAGGGTACTTTCACACTAGCGTTGTTAGAATCCGGCAGGCAGTTCCGGCAACAGATCCGGCAAACTGTATACAAAAGGAAAGCTCCTTTTTCCGGATCCATTAGAAGAATACAGTGAAATACCGGATATGTCTCATCTGGTATCATCCGGAATAATGGATCCGGTCTAAAATTTTTGTTAAAGATCAAAAGAGAAACCCGCTTGTCCTATATTCCGGCATATGCACAGAACGGAAAACCGGATCCGCCATCAATACATCACTATGGAAATTAATGCCGGATCCGGCAAGTGCGTATTGTTCCGGGATTTTGTCTGGAAAAAGACCGTACAAGGGACGTAAAAGAAGACATCCTGATGCATACTGAATAGATTGTTTTCCATTCAGAATGCATTAGGACAAAACTGATTAGTTTTTTTCCGGTATTGAGACCGTTTACCGGATTTCAATAACGGAAAAGAATAACGCTAGTGTGAAAGTACCCTTAGTTTCAACATGAGATATCTTTTGGTCAATGTCAGAAATTGAAGCTTGTATGAGGGACAGTAGCAAGGCAATGTCTTTATGAATAGGGAAGAAAGAATTGTAGGGGGGCACTCAAATATCTGGGACCCCTGGAAACAGTATCTGTCTATTATTCAATGTTTAATGAACACCACTAAAAACATACATCAGAATAATAATCAATAGAGTACGGAGAGGTGGAAGTGTTCCCTACTCTATTGATTATTTATTCAGCATTTTCTCCAGCAATATGAATTTTCCAGCAATAATAAATACACTTTTTTTATCCATATGTTTTTACATTTTGTCTTTTCTTTTTATAAATTTTCATATTCTGCACAGAGTTTATGTTTTATATAAGTCCAATGCGTTTCCACGCAAAACGCATAAAAAAAGCAATGTGTTTTTTTTATAAGGTTGATTCTATTCCATGCCAGGATTTATGATGCACAAGTATCCCATTATTTGACTCAACCCAGATTGGAGTATAAATACGTCACACTTCCTGCTTGCTAACACTACCACTGAGGAAGGGGAGGTACCCCGAAACGCGTATGGTCGGAGTGGCCCAGCAAGCACTTTATTAATATGGACTCAACCACATGTGGTTCACTATAAACCAAATTGAATCTTTCCATCTGCAATTCAGGAGCAAACAGAGGTCCTGTATACAGACTTCAATTGGAACGCAGAGCCAAACATCTAACTCCCCACAGCATACCTTACGCCGATCACGTGGACACATCCAAAGTAACGTGAGTTACCGCCAGGTCACGTGGGATGCCGCTCTATGGCCGCGAGACCACACGGGACCCCGTAGTGAGTCTGGGCGACGGGGAGGGAAGATACCCGGCAAGTGTCTACGAGTCCGGTGATAATGTATGACACCTATAGCATTGCTACTATTGATATCATATGATTGGAGGCTTTTATGCTAGGCCCTACATGGGACATCTGAACAGGTGACACGTCCCCTGATTAGGTGGTACGTTTTTGCTGTTCTCTAGTGAACATTATTTCGCTTCATTTTTCCCAACTGCAGATCTACCCCTACAAGGGACATTAGTCATCAGCGTCCCTCTAACAGGTGGCACGAATTGGTGTTTTTTTAGTGGACATTTGTCTGCTTCATTGGGACATCTCAGCCGCCATTCATTGTGGTTACTATAGAGGTGCAATACAAGTCAGTTAATATCTTCCTAAGCACTCCCATATGGATTCTGAATGGAGTTTTAACATCTGTGCAATTTTGCTATTTAGCTACTCATTTATGTACATTTTATCTTGATTTTTATTCTGATGTATGTTTTTAATGATGTTCATTAAACATTGAATAATAGACAGATACTGTTGTCCAGGACTCCCAGATATTTGAGTGCCCCTCTACAATTCTTTTTTCCCTATTTTTGCTCCTTGGATTTGGGTGATCCTAGGGGAGTGCACCGAGTCCATAGGAGTCTCCCAGGTGAGCCGCCATTTTGTCTATTTGAGATTTTCTTTATGAATAGATTGGTTGAACGCAACTAGCATCTCCTTAAGGAGTGTGCTGGAGCGCGGTTGTTCTGAGGTGGAAAAGTTATCTAGCAAAGTAGCATTACTGTTAGGCCTCATGCACACAACCATTCGTTTTTTTTGCAGTCTGCAAACCACGGATCAGCAAAAAATGGAAGCCGTCCGTGTGCCTTCTGCAATTTGTAGAAATGACTATTCTTGTCCGCAAAATGGACTAGAATAGGACATGTTCTATTTTTCTTGTGGGCCACGGAACGGAGCAACGGATGCAGACAGCACACTGAGTGCTATCCGCATCTTTTGCGGCCCCATTGAAGTGAATAGGTCCGCACCCGAGCCGCAAAAACTGCCACTCGGATTCGGACCCGAACTACGGTCATGTGCATGAGGCCTTGGGCTCACCTATTTGTTAGTAATAAACAGATTACATTCCAGCTAACCATACGATCCCACTGCTCGGAACAGACCGGACAAGTCCTTTGTGCAAACACAGAAAAGAAGTTCCAGCATCCAGGGTTGTATATGTTGCTGTTATCTTTATTTGTCTTCGGTTAAAATACAGCTATACAGGCATCAACTCGGTTAACACCTGTTTGTTGTGTGGAGCTGTCGTTCAATTGTGCAGCAGTGTGCAATTTAAGCCTCTGTTTTTCAGGGCTCTGAGTCGGTGAGCAAGATGGCGGTGAGCCCTCTGGGGAGGCCGCATGGTGTGCGTTTGTTCGGGGGGAACCTTTGTCTGTCCGCTTCTGCTTCCCGGGGTTAAGTGGAGATGCAGGGGATTCTGCCCCTGTTCCCGACTTCGGATAGCTGCTTGTGGCGCTTGAAGGAGAGCAGGCTGGAGTGAAGGATTGAGAAAGTAGTGGAAGCTTGCAGCTGGGCTAGGCCCCGTCTCACCCTTGTCCGGGTCTCTTTCGATATACAGGTCTAATTTGTCCTGTTTTTGGTGTTGTCTCTTCCCCCGGGGCATCATAGGGGCTGCTTGAATAGGATACACTGTCGATAAAGAGTAGATGGCTGTAAAATGCTTAAATCAGTTGTTGTGTGCCAGAGCTAACATCTCAGACTGCAGCCAGACCGCGCCCCTGTTCTGCTCTATTTCGTCTTATTGTTACTCTATCCGTGGTTCTGAATTGTACACTGAAAGTTGGATGACTGAGCTGATTATCTATGAAGACCATTGAGAGTCAATATAATTGATTATGTTCTAAAGCTGGTTATTTTACTGAGTGCACAATCTTATTAGAACTGACATGAGATTGTGTATATTACGGCACATTTAATAGATATTACAGATTTACACTATAGACCCAGTGAGTTTTATCTCTCTACCTATATAGCACTCAGTTTATTACAGGTTTACATTTTACACATTCTGTAAATCTGTCCTGCAGCTCCAATGTACAGACATATGTGACAGAATGGAATGCAGTGGCACCCTATAGTAATATCATAGCCTATTAGCCAGTGCATGTGTGTCTCTAAACACATGCGATATAATGGGATTGTGACATGATGTGACACTACAAATCTCCTTCCATAGCAGAAGCTAGCAGAGGAAGGGGACAATGGTAGACCAATTCCTGCTTTGTAATGATCCCATTATAATATTATTATAGAACATGAACTGATAATGTAGTTCTCAAAAATGATGTGAAAAGGAGGCTCAAACCATTAGCTTTATTCGAAATAAGTAAAATTAGCTAGTTCTTAGAACGGGTAGTCCTATAATTGGTTCTATACGAGGTACACAAAATTAAATTATATTGGATAATTCAAAGAAAAAAAATGTCAGCTGCTGGGTGTCAGAGAAACTATATAGTATAACTATAACATCTACAATACAAATGCAATTTACTGTCTATCCTATGTTACGTCCTTGAAGGTGATAAATATGGATAGTGTTTCAGAAAGAGCATCTGGAGACTCTTGACATTCATTTGAGGGCAGAAACTGCTAAAGCTTTGTCATTCTTGTAATAAGGAATCCTCCTCAGCTGCCATATCCTAAAGTGCTTTTAACCTTGCATTGATTTCATATCCTCTGCTATACTGTACTGCAACTTGTTTTCCGCAAAGTGTTGTCACAGGCAATAAAAATCTGACTTTACCTAGTAGACTTTATCCTGTGGAGGCAAAAGGGCCAGCAAGTGCTAAGCATCTCTGGGAACTCCTTCAAGACTGTTGGAGGACCATTTCAGGTGACTACCTCTTGAAGCTCATCAAGAGAATGCCAAGAGTGCACAAAGCAGTAATCAAAGCAAAAGGTGGCTACTTTGAAGAACCTAGAATATGACATATTTTCAGTTGTTTCACACTTTTTTGTTATGTATATAATTCCACATGTGTTAATTCATAGTTTTGACGCCTTCAGTGTGAATCTACAATTTTCATAGTCATGAAAATAAAGAAAACTCTTTGAATGAGAAGGTGTGTCCAAACTTTTGGTCTGTACTGTATATATATATATATATATATATATACAGTATATATTATATATATATATATATATATATATATATACACACAGTATATATTTTTTATAGTGAGAGACAAAAGAGAGATCTAAATCAAATTAAAATGCCTTCAAAACAGCATCAGTTCTTCTAGGAGCACGTGTACATAGTTTTTGAAGGGACTCTGCAGGGAATTTGGAGAACTAACCATAGATCTTCTGTGGATGTAGGCTTGCTCAAATCCTTCAGATTCGAAGATGTTGAGATCAGGGCTGTGTGGGGGCCTTGGATTGGATTTTATACATGTCATATGTGTGTTTGGGGTAATTGTCCTGTTGCAGACTACATTTGGAGCCAATCCAATGCCTCTCTTATGGTTGGGGAAAATAAGCAATGATCATAATAACTGGCAAACAACGAAAAATATTTATCAATTATTGTTTTATGTAATTGAATGTTTTTTTAACACAAAAAGCTTGAAAAATCGTCGCTTCCTTCTCTTTACTGAAGGACTATCTGCCCATCTAATAGGACCCTAAGGCCTCTTATATAGACTCTGTACTGTGGAGCCCTATGGGGCTCCTCTTGTTGGTGGACAATGCTTTACTGGTGCTGTATGTATCAAGATTTTCTCCAAAAGAAGAGATTTCAATGGAATCTGACAAACCTCTGAAATCGGAATCTAGATACAGAAAAGTACCTATGTGCCATATTATAATACAGCAGTGTGATATTAATGTCATGAATAAAAAAGTGATTTTGAGGTAAAAAGAGGCTATTGTTAAAAAAATATATATGTCTAAATACATACAAGATTGATAAAAAATGTGTATAGATAAAGTTGTGACGCGCAGCTGCTTAACTTTACTTTACTATTGCATTCACTTTATAGGAATATTGATTTTGAAGGAAGAAAAACTAAAATTGTACTTGCAATTATTTATAATGATTCCCATTTTGCAGCTCTTTTGGCATTTACTGTGTCTTCAGCGCTTCTGTGTACTCGTCCTTTCCTAAAAGATATCTGACCTTTCTGTAGAAATAGCTGCAATGTCTACCATTACACTGTGAATAGACTGTAAATTCCACATTTTCCATTCCCTGCATAAAACTCATTCCTCTGCTATTTGAAGTTTCCTATTATTTAGTGTTAATGAATAACCCAATGTCATTTCTGGGTATTCTCTGACCTGAAACATTTAATCTTTAGACAGTAAGGAAGGAATAAAAAAAAAAGGATTTGGATGGCTTTTATAAACTATGCTGGTCTATTTTAATCCAGGAACAATTTAAAATGGCTGCCGGCATTAACCTACCCTAGAATGTTACTGGTTTTCTACCACTTGCAGAGCTGCCCAAGGGTATGAGGGTGGGGCCTCCCTACACTGCTATATAATAGATGGTAATGATGTGATACTACCTATTATATGTCATCATGGCTGAGCAGCCTAACAGGAACGTCCACCAATTGTCAAGGAACCATGAACCAGACGTACAACAAGAGATAAGTGGAAAATAAGAAGGCTTTATTGAAAATCAAGCCGTAAGCAAAAGTCCAAACGGATGGCTAAACCGAAGCAGGGTCTTGCGTAGACAGAGGTCAGGAACCAGAAGGGTAGTCAGACGAAGCCAGGATCAGGAACCAACGGGGTAGTCAGACGAAGCCAGGATCAGGAACCAACGGGGTAGTCAGACGAGGCCAGGATCAGGAACCAGAAGCAGCAGCAGTCTTAGAAGCATGTGAACACAGGAGGACCAAGCAAGGAACTGAAGCCACAGACCTCCTATATATATGAGCTAGGCATCCAGCTCCTCCCAGTGGGAAGGAGAAGCCGCAGGGTGGGAGGCTACAAGAAACCCAGAAACCAAGATGGCCGCCAGCACATGTCAAACGAAGGAGAACAGTGAGAAGGTAAGACCATGACACCAATATGTAGTATATGTAAGTGCCAAAGCCTAGTGTGTAATGAGGCCCCAACCTCTCGTCCCCTTAGACAGCTCTGCAAGTTGAGGCAACCAGTCCTACCAACATTCTTGGACAAGTTGCTAGTAGCCATTTTAAATCATTCAGTGTTTTTGGGCATAGAAAAAAACTGTGGGTAATGAGCAACTTATGCAGGTAGCCTTATAGTGAGATCTGAGAAAAATTTGTGTAAAATCTAACATATGCAGATTTTGGTGTGGATTTGGTGTGGAAACGCAGCAAAAATCACACAAAAATCTGCATGAAAAATCCACATAAACAACACTGCCATGTGCACATAAGGCTTCATTCACAAACACTTTTTTTATTGCAGTTTTTGGGCCTTGTAAAATTGCCATGAAAGTCTTTTTTTAGGGGCATCTATTTTGAAGAAAATTCATTGCACATAGCTTATTGAGGGGATGAGGCTTTTTAGGAAGAGGGCATTAATTATGAGGAAATTGTATAGCTTACGATGTAACATTTTACGCCAAAATTGCAACAAAACAGCCACCCCATAGTTGTTGTAACGTTAGACAAAAGTTTTAGCACTCCACCCAGTTTATCACTCACCAATCCATGAGGTACTATGATAAATTCATCATTTGTCGGTAGATCATCAACCTTTGGAAACAGGGATGTGCTGCTGACCAACAAGGAATCAGTATGTGAAAGAATGATCATAGTAAAGATTGTTCATCTTCATACAGAGAGGATGATTGATGCATGTGAATGTAGCTGAACAAGCAAGCAATGGCTGGGAATGAACAGTTCATTCATCATTGTTGCACTGTATATCAGCTCATGTAAATGGGCCCTACGCTGTCTACAGGAATTTTAAATCTACCCTATTGTATGTTGAAATACTTTTCATTTTTATGAGTCTCTTTAAACTGGCTGCCTCACTGCAAACACTTATTCCCTATCCCCGCTCATCATGGGAATGGGGGCCGTGTGTTCAACCATGTCACAGATGCGCAATTCTGTTCCAGTCAACTTTATGGGACTGCCAGAAGACAGCTAAGCACTTGTATTTGGCTAAGCACTTGTATCTCCAACAGTGCCATACAATTGTTTTTTGCAATAGGTGGGGCTTGAGTGGTCGGACTCCCGCAGATCAGACACTTATTCCATATCCTGAGAAAAGTGGATACCTGGGACAACCTTAATAATACCATACAAGTAGTTGATGTCATTTAAGGCACACTGTGGCAGTGTAGTGAGGCGGGACCTCATTGCACTGCCCTACAATAGATGGTAATGATGTGGTACTGCCTATGTTATGTCATCATGGCTGAGCAGCCTGACAGGAAAACCCATCAACATGTAGTATATGCAAGTACCAAAGCTTGTTCTGTTCATTCTCCTGGACCCTGCCCTGTAGACGTGATGTCAGCAATGATGCTGTGTCTTAGGTCAGGGTTTTTCAATCAGGGCTTCAAACATGCTTGGAACTGTGATGTCTGAACTGGGAAGGGAAGAAGAGGCAGAGGCTACAGACACTCCCCATGAGTCTTGCACTGGAATGTTAACATATGGCGCAGATCACAGATTATAATTATGCTGGAGGAGTTCAAATGCCCTCAGAAGCTCATCATCTGACATATATAATGCTGTAAGGTTGAATTCTGGTGTTACTCTTTTTGTGTAACCAGAAAACCCCTTTCTTAAATCAATTCCATAATGTCAGGTAAGGTCAGCAGAACAACTCATGTTTAAAAGGGTTTTCTGGGTTCTACTAAGCTACCTAAATTACACCGTACACATCTGTAGGAGAAAATATGTAATATACTTACCTTTCTGAGGTTGTGTGGATAAACCTCCAGGGAGCTCAACACTCTTCTTCTGAAAATAAGGCCTCTTTCACACAGGCATTACGGATTGGGGCCGGATAGGATGCGGGTGCGGGTGCGTGGCGGGGAAATCGTGCGGGTGAGCACACAATTTCAGTCAGTTTTGACTGCAATTGCGTTGCGTGGTTCAGGTTTGGGTTAGTTGTAGTGTAGATTTTATCTTTAATACAGAATGCTTAGTAAAAGGTCAATTGAGGGTTAAAAAAATAATAATAATTAACTCACCTCCTCCATAGCTGCCGGTCTCTGCTCTTTCTTCAGGACCTGTGGTGACATCACTAAGTTCATCACATGGTCCATCACCACGGCAATGTACCATGTGATTGGACCATGTGATGTGATGTCACCACAGGTCCTTTAGCCGGCAGCTCATGATTAAAGAAGTAAGAAGAGATCGGCAACTACGCGATCAAGAGGGGGAGGTGAGTTATTATTATTATTTTTTAACCCCTCAATCCACATTTTACTTAGCATTCTGTATTGAGAATGCTATTCTTTTCCCTTATAACCATGTTATAAGGAAAAATAATAAAGATTGGGTCCCCATCCTGATCGTCACCTAGCAACTATGCATGAAAATCTCACTGCATCCACACTCGCTATGGAGCCTGCGTTGCGTGAAAAACACACAAAATAGAGCATGCTGCGATTTTCATGCAACGCACAAGTGATGCGTGAAAATCACCGCCCATGTACACAGCCCCATAGAAATTAATGGGTCCGGATTCAGTGCGGGTACAATGCGTTCACCTCACACATTGCACCCGCAAGGAAATTTCGCCTGTGTGAAAGAGGCCTAAAGCTTCCACTGATGTCATATTGTTTACCCAGTTCCCAGCCTGGACTATAGAGAATGCACCAGTTATGCTGTGCACTGAGCCAGAACTATTACTTTCCATTGGTGCATATGAAGTGGATTCAGGAATTTGCACATGCACTAAAGAGAGGAATACTTTGACTCCCGTCTATAGCCCAGGCCGCAAACCTGGTAAAAGATGTTGACAGAAGGTGGATTTTCAGAACTGAAACGCCTTGTGTCTAGGTTCTCGAGAGGGCAATCCACGCAACTTCAAATGGTAAGTATAAACCTTTATGCTTAAACTATGGAAACGATGACAGTCACACAATCGCCCTATCTAATGCTCCTAAGCCTGAAAAGTTCTGCATTAGAAGTATGTATGGCACAAAGGTAATTATCCATATTTTACTTATTTTTCCTAGAATTATTGATGTATGCTTATTATTTTTCAAGCTACAACTGTCCTTGGCACAGTCAGAGGCCGCATGGGACATAAGCTCTAACAATCTGCTAGCAAAAAATAGTTTGCCTGGCACGTCAGAGCTTTTTTTCATGTTCTGGATAGAAAAGCAAAGTACATTTGAATCCTGCTGAATGCTGGGGCCAATTCAAACATTTCTCACAAACGGCCAAAACTGATTTGCAGCATTTAAAGGGATACTCCACTTTCAACAAATACTTTTTTTGCATTTGTCTCATCTTAAAATGCATTTATGATTAATATAATAAATCCTTATGCTATGTGGATATGGGCAAAATCTCCTGCTGATTCAGAGGCGGAAAATGGGCATTTTTTACTGCACGTGTCATACAGTATTTCGACTAGGTTCGAATATATCGCAGGGACACATGCCATGTCTTTAGGGGTTCTAACACTGTTCTTATGCTGTGCTATTTGTAGAGCAGTGTATGGATTATAGCTTTGGGGGTACTTAAAGTGGCTGATGTTGATGATATATTCTTAGATTGGCGGGAGTCTGACTCCAGGCACCCCCGACGATCAGCTGTTTGAAGCTGCAAGCGCTGCATTCTTTTTACTGTTTACTTGCTCACCATCGACATCGCAGTGGTGAACAGTGTAATTACAGCTCCTTCACCCTATTCTCACAGGACAGAGTGTAATTACAACTGCTCCTTCCTATTCAAGTGAATAGGAAGGAGACTTTATAATTACACCTGCTCGCCGCTGCAATGTTGGCAGAGTGCAGGTAAACAGTAAAGAAATGCAGCAGTCATAGAAATGATGCATTCTTATCAAACAGCGGATAGGCCAGGGTGCCAGGAATCGGACCTCCGCCAATCTCATATGGATGTCCCGAGGATAGGTCATCAATATAGGAAACAATTGTAATTTATTTAAGTGGGGGTAGTTGTCTTAGAAATATTGTGAAACGCTGATTTGTAGAAGGTCTTAATTAGGACACAGCATTCATTTGGGTCCCCTTGGGCTCCAAGGTCCAGGTGCGACTACAACATCTGCACCTTCTAAAATTAAGAGCTTGGTGTCAATATTTTGATATCTTTGTCTGGATATGTTGCACTATTTATGTTGAATTGTTTATGGTCAGGATTGTTTATATTTTTTGTTTTTGAGGACTGAGATTTTTTTTAAATTAAACTTTATTTGAAATTTGAAATCATTGATACCAATCAGTTTAAGGGCTCATGCACACAACTGTTGCCTGCTTTGCGGTCCGCAAATTGCGGCTCCGCAAACATGGATACCTGCCATGTGTGTTCTTCATTTTGCAGAATGGAACGTCCTGTCTTCTATAGAACTGTCCTATCCTTGTCTGTAAAACAGGCCCAGAATTGACATATCGATGCGGACAGCACACGTGTGTACTTTCCTCATATTTTGCGGTCCCATTAAAATGAATAGGTCTGCATCCGATCCGCAAAAAAAGCAGATCAGATGCTGACCAAAAATGCGTTCATGTGCATCCCTCTGGCATAGCTTTTTTAAGGATATTATTCTGGCACATCGGGAGGCCTTTGTCAGGCTCCGGCTGCCATGAAAACCCAAGATTACCTGAAGAGCCAGTTCTCACTGGGCTGACAGAGGGAGCCACTCCCTCTTACAATTTCCTTTGATACCTCAGTTGCTACTAACTGAAGCATAAAGGGTGACATAAGGTGAAATGGCTGATATCAAATTGAGCGGGGTTAGCCACTGATCGGCCTGTGACCGCAGAGCTGAAAGCAGCGCAGGACCGGTGTAGCTCTTGGTTTCCAGGCACAACAGCCGCAGCACAGTATGGCAACGTCTCATCTGGGACGTTAAATAGGTTATGGGGAGCTTGAGAGGTGCAGCAGAATAGGCGGTAACAGTGGAAAAGGAGGAGTCAGCCAAGGAGGAGACGGAGGATGGAGTAGAAGAAGGAGAAGAAGAGGCAGGCCTGCATGTAATCACCAAATCCACACAGGTGCCACGGGTTACACACTTGACGGCTGTAAGAAGGGTCACCCAGTGGGCAGTAAAAGTTATATACCTTCCCTGCCCGTGTTTGCTAGACCACGTGTCTGTGGTCAGATGTATCTTGGCACCAACACTGTGTGCCAGAGATATATTCACTTGCCGCTGAACAAGGCCATAAAGCACTGGGATGCCCTTCTGGGAGAAATATTTCCTTCCGGGGACCTTCCATTGCGGTGTGCCAATAGCCACAAATTTTCTAAAGGTCTTCGAGTCCACCAGTTTATATGGCAGTAGCTAGCAGTTCCTACAGCGGTCAGCCATTGGGCAAGAGGGTTATCAGGCATCATCAACTTTTCACCCTTGAACATTTGGGCCACGGAAGCCTGCCTTCTGCCAGATGAACGTGACGATGGCACCGTGGAAAGAGGAGTGGAGGACAAATGGGAAAAGAGAGGAGATGAGAAGAGGCAGGACTTGGAGCGCCGGGAGTGTGGCTTTGTGGGTTCTGACAGCGTTGCTCCCACTGGGCTCTGTGATGGGAGCCCAGGTGCTTTCTTAAGGCGGTCATCCCTAGGTGATTGTTGGGCTTACCGTTATTTATGCATTGACAGCACAAGCTGCAGATGGCAACACTATCGTCAGCAGCTTACACGTTAAAAAAAGCCCACACTGTGGAGCCATGTGCCGGCTTCCTGGGAGCGCCAGAAGTAACTGTGCATGGGGGATGGCTCACTTCAGATACATTTACAGTCTGCTTTTCTCCTCCTTCTCCTCCCTCTCTGCTGCTCCGTCTCTCCCTCTGATCTCTCCTCTTTTTCCTCTTTTGTGGGCACTTACGTGACGTCCATTGACACATCATCATCATCACCTTCCCCACCACTGGCATTTGAGATCTCGGAGTAGGCAGCTCCAGCAGGGACCACCCTCCTTGGGCTGATCTGGGTACTGTCGTAAGACCGCTGGGTGGCGGCCTTTGCTACCTCCTCTTCCTCATCCGATGTTAAGAATGGCTGAGCATCGGTAAGGTCTGGGAATGGATGGAAAAATAATTCCTCTAACTCGAGTGGAGGGGCTATGATGGTGATGTATCTAGGGGTGCACATAGCAGAGAGCGAGAAGGGTGCAGAAGCGGAAGGGTGAGCGAGCCACTCAACCAACTCTGGTGCGCCCTTTGTAAGTAATTGCAAGCACCTTGTCCAACTTCCCACTTAGGCTCCGGCCTGGTGCACCTGCCCAACCCCTACCACCCCTGCGGAGCAGTCTGCCACTTCCTCTGCCTGTCATTTTCAAAATGACCCTGTGCCTAAGTCCCTATAGAAGAGCAGTATTTGTGGAAGCATGTATATCGCTGGCCTCAATCAATTTTTGGTGGAAACAGGTATATCAAACCCCTTAATCAGTATTTTGTGGAAGCAGTTATATTGCAGCCCTCAATCAGCATTTTGTAGAAGCAGGTATATCAAACCCCTTAATCAGTATTTTGTGGAAGCAGGTATATCGCAGCCCTCAATCAGTATTTTGTGGAAGCAGGTATATCATACCCCTTAATCAGTATTTTGTGTAAGCAGGTATATCTCAGCCCTCAATCAATATTTGGTGGAAACAGGTATATCAAACACGTTAATCAGTATTTTGTGGAAGGAGTTATACCGCAGCCCTCAATCCGTATTTTGTGGGAGCAGGTATATCACCCCCTTCAATTTTTTTTTTTATCGCAACAGTTATTTGACACCACCCTGTTTATTAGGGGCAACAGGTATATTGCAGCCTCAATCAGTATTTTGCGTAAGAAGGTATATCACACCCCTCAATCAGTTTTTTGGGGGGCAACCGGTATGTCACACCCGTAGAAAATAGTTGTTCCAATAGCGTTTGTCCCTCTATATAGCTGTGCTATCACAGCAGAACCGCACACAACTGCTGCACAATACAAATGCACTATATACTTTCTATGTTGGAAAGTATATTAGAGGTATATCACACCCCTCAATCAGTTTTTTTTTGGGGGGCAACAGGTATGCCACACTCATTGCAATTAGGTATTCCAATAGCGTTTGTCCCTCTATATTGCTGTAATATCACAGCAGAACCACACACAACTGCTGCACAATACAAATGCACTATAATATATTTTCTATGTTAGAAAGTATATTATAAGTATATCACAACCCTTAGTATATCACACCTATCGATAGCACACCTATACCAGTCCTTAACTTAAAAGGACATTTGTGGCCTTATTAGCTAGCGTTTGGTGTCCCTAACAGCCTATCCATGCTCCAAAAATTAACCTCTCCCTACACTGGCAAAACACAGAATGTAAAATGGATGCCAGATCGGGTTCTTTGATAGGGTGGGGGTGTGTCCATGTGCTGAAACGTCTGAATTGGCTACCCTGTCCCACCTGATAAATGTGTCATGGGTCAAAGTTCGGCAGAATGCAAAAGAATATGGTGCCCAGTGGCGTAACTAGAAATTACTGGGCCCCACAGCATATTTTTGAAAGGGGGCCCCCCTCCCCCAGTAATTTTTTCACAACCACTTCCTGTTATGCCGCCCCCATTCCTGTGGCTAGTAAAGATCGCTCTCTCAGACCAGGCCCGGCTGCTGTTCCATCTATTTTGTACACTGTCTATACTGTCACTGTATATAATTTCATTGTGTAATACTGTTGAGGGGGCCCTGACAAAATCTTTTAGTCCTCCTCCTCCTGGATGGGCCCCTTTGGGGTCAGGGCCCCAAAGCAGCCGCTTCCCCTGCTTCCCCTATAGTTATGCCCCTGATGGTGCCGGTGGACATCGCCATATGTTCGCATTTTTGGCTAATCGCGAATGCGCAAAGTTCGGCGCTTAACGACCGCCGGGCGAACTGCAAGGCCATCTCTAGTCTCTATATATGCAGGGCTGTTTGTTCCACCTGTTACTTGAGCAATAGATTCTTTTTAGTTTCACTTGCTTGCTAGGCCCTTTAAAATAGCTATAATCTGTCTGCCTGTTTACTGACTTCTGCCTGTTTCCTGGAGCCTGCCACATGACCTGACCTGTGCCATTTCAGAATACTGACCCAGAGTCACCTGCTCTGACCACTGAACTGTTTCACTGATTCATATGTACTCTGTCTGCCCTGACCGCTGCCTCTTTACTGACTATGCATAATGCCTGTTCCCTCGGTCAGCAGCCAACCACACTGGTACTATTCCAAGAGGTAGCAGCCTGGTGTCTCCCTTGCAGCGAATTCCAGATCTTTATAGAGGGGGTTAAAAGGTGAAAACCATGGCCAAAATAATGCCCTCAGGGCTAGCCCAAAGTCAAACTAGTTGGTTGACAAAGTGGGTCCACCTTCACTGCTGGTAAGAGATCACAGCAGTTCTCTTTCAAGGCAGCTGGCACGTGTACCAAAAAATAACTTCAAGGTCAGTGTCTATTAGCCTTATAATCCTCATTTTCTACACTCCCTCTGCAGCAGACTGTGTTCTGACATCTGGAAGGTAAAAGTGTCATGCTACTGCTTTAGGTATTTTCCAGAACATTAGCTATAATGTTAAATCACACCACCTGCATTTCTGTTTGTATAAAGTACAATCTGTTTGATTATATGGACATTCATTAGGATGTTTGTGCATGTTACCTCACATATGGTCGGTTTATTTTGTAGAACTGCTTGAAAATAGGAACCAGTGGGAATTAAATGTAACCAAGAGAACACACGGTTCACAAAGTAGCTGGACTGAGATGGATATATCAGTTAAAGGGAACCTGTCTTTTTGAACATGGTGCCTGATCTGCAGGCAACATGTTGCAGAGCATTGGAGGCTGAGAAGATAGATGTATACATTTGTGGGTAAAATGTTAGTATTATTTGTAATTTCTATGTTTAGGAGTCCAGTAGGTGGTCCTTTTTAGTGATTGACAGCTATATTTGTTTTCACAGTGATGGAAGGCTGTCAATAACTGTCTGCCCACTGGACTCATAAGCATAGAAAGAACAGAAATTAATAAAATGCTAATTATACTTAAAGTATAACTGTCATTCTTTTTTTTATTTTTGTAATGTATAGGGGCAATGATACTGACCATTTATGTAATATACTTTAATTACTGAAATCATACATTTCTAGTAGAAAAATAGATCTAAAGTCGACCATTTTGAGCCTTAGCAATGCTCTTCTGTCTTCTGTTTACAGGTCTCCACTGTTATGTAAACAGAAGACAGAGGAACATTGCTAAAAGGGCCACTTTAGAGCTATTTTTCTAATAGAAATGTATGATTTCAGTAATTAAAGTATATTACAAAAATGACAGTTATACTTTAATATTTTACAACAAAGCTATATATCAATGTGCTTTATACCATGTTGACCACAGAACTGCACAGCAACACAGATACTCTAGATATAAATTTAGTGTAGCCCATCTTAAGCCTTAAAAAACTTTAAAGGGATTATGCCATGACTTGATGTAAAAAAATAAAATCACTCATCATTTACAGTAGTAGATGACAATCTCGTGATTGTCTAGAACCGCCTTGTAACTCATATTGAGCCAGAGATCTCCCAATTCATTGCTTCAAGTGCTGTGCTAGATTTATGTCAAGCTGACAGCTGAGGATGCGTGTCTTTTCTCAGGGGATGTGTCCTTTCTCAGGGGGGGCGTGTCCTTTTGGGGGGCATGTTTTAATGAAGTAAAGAAGATATCTCTCAACTTATTTTTTATGATGAATTATAGTAAAATGACATTTAATGGTGGCACAATCTCTTTAAATATTACAATATTTTACAGGAATTACTAAAGGGTAGTTGGTAGTATTATAAAAAAATACTGTGGATAACACTACGGCAGGAGCGCTGTAGTGAGCTCTGGGGCTAACAATATTATAGGAGATATGTGCTTGGCACTCTTTGGGCCATGTTTAGGCAATTGATTGGGTGGCATTTTTTGTTTAAAACACAGTTAAATACTGTATATAAATTTTATTTGGGCACAAACTCTATATTTATGTATGTACTGTATATGATGCTTTTATCTGTGCTCCATTGTCCATTGGAACAGTATGGCATGATTATTTGACCACTGTATAATGCTGGTATTTCTATCCAAAAGGTACAATTCAAAGATGCAGAAATGTATTTATTTTGAGAGGTTGTCAGAATAGAGCAAAAGATTGCCGTGGGTTTAAATGGGGTAAAACAGTCAAAAAAAAGTAAGACTAGTGGGGAGGACCAGAGCAGGGGTGCTGGAGCAGTGGGGGGAAAAATGAGTAAGTAATGCATTTTTAATTGTTTTATCAAATTACTTTTAACCCTTTTGGGCAATTGTTTAACCATTCATCATTACGATACAATTTTTTGAATTTCCAAAGTAGTGGACAGAGGATGACCACGATTGCATGGCTGCTCTCTGTTCACTTAGGAGGTCCCCTTCTAGAGATAGAAGCATTTCCTAAACGTGGGACTCACACCTATCGGACATTGATGGTATGTGCTAGAAATATGCCACCAATGTCCCATCTCAAAGCGGGTTACTCTAGAAAACATAACTATGTTCATAAAGCTTAATGGATGAGGCTGTATGAAAATATATAAACATAATATACATTAAAAAGGTGATATTTAGATGACGTTCCTATAAAATTGACTCAATCATTCCACCTACAAACTAATTTGTACATTATAGGAATTCACTCCAAAGACACACGTGGCAGATTATTTCTGAATTTAGAACTGAAAACCTGTTCCATACTGCAAAATGGGATTGTTCCTGCAGCGTGCACATGGCTGTTTGCAAATCTCATCCAAATTTCTGCAACAAATCTGCTGTTTGCGAATATACTGGTGACACTTATTAATCTCTAAAATAAAAAAGAAACCAAATAAATGTTAAGGATTCTGTACAGTTATAATGAAATCTAATAGTGCGTTTCTTCTTCCAGGTAAGTGCAGCATCCTTGTAATTCTGAATGGTTAAGGTAAGGGTAAATGACAGCATGCATTATCTATAGCTGAATGCCATTCATTCCTACCAACATGGTTGTGAAAAATAACTTCTTGCATGGAACGAATACAGTATAGGTCTCAAAATGTTAATGTCATTTTACGTTAATACAATAATTTGGGTTTGTTACTGGAGGTGGCTACAAATAGTTTTAATTGTAATTTAATTGAAAGGAGTCTTCTATTCTGTGTAGTATTATGAACAGAGAAGTAGATTACGTGTGCATTTATGCGTATGTACAGTTTCCTTAAAGGGGCTGTCCAGGATTTTATTACTGATGGCCACACACCCTGTACCCTAGTCGATTGGCTGTTTCAGAGCAGCTCCAACACCATAAGTCAGTGCTGGAAATACACAGCTCTATCCATTGTGTCGTGGATGGAGCTGGTCAATGTATCACAGCCCATTCACCTCAATGGGAGCAGCGCTGCATTAACCAGCTCTATTCACTATAAACTTCTGGTGCCAACTTCCAGTGCTGGAGATACTCTGTTAACAGCTGATTGGCAGGGGGGTCAGACCCCTGGTGATCAGATATTGTTGGCCAGGGGTGTAACTAAAGTCTCATGGGCCCTGATGCTCCCCCCTTCCATCAGTGCTTTGTGGCCAGTGGGAGGAAAGTAGATAGCTTTTGTACTGTTTGAGGCAAACATTGAAACAGCGCCCCTCCCAATGACAAATTCTTGACCTAACCCCTTCCCTCCAGCCAGAGGTAAATTGGATGATATACAAAGCAGTTCATTTGTGTTTGATAGAAAGGCGCCTTCTGTACTAAAAGCGTCTTATTTCTGATGGTAGGTTTGAGGTTGATGTTCCGCAGGTCTATTTAACCTTGTGTGAAAATGGCTGAATTAATTCTTCTAGAGTAGAAGAGTCTTTTTTACAAGCAAACGTGTTGTGGTGTGAAGTAATGACAGCTCTTAGGAGTCTGTCCTTTGAAATGAGTTCAATACAAAGATGAACATTTTGGTTCCATGTTTTTATAAGATTTTTTTTTTCCTGTTATAATTTTTTTCAAATGTAATTGAAATGTAAATGATGACAAAACTGAGCAAAACCATTACTTGAAAAATTGTGCACCTCTAGAAATATGTATGTCAATGGAAATGGTTGTCTACGCTGACCTCCAAAAGGAAGAATAGGTCATTGTTCGCTTATAGCAGATGTGTAGTATCAGGATATTGATGACTGATCCTCAGGATAGGTCATCAGTATCACATTGGGGATGGTCTGACTCCCTGCACCCACACTGATGAGATGTTTGAAGGGGTTGCTATACTCGTATTTGTGGTGCATCCTCTTCAATGTTTACATGCATGTCATCTGGATTATAGTGGCAGTGCAGAGTAATTGCAACTTGAATGAGATGACCATTCGTAACCACACCACCACTACAATCGAGACGACATGCACATAAACATTATAGAGGACACAGAACTTGCAAAAGCATAATGACCCATTCAAAGAGCTGATCGGTGGGAGTGCCAGGAGTCGGGCCTCTACCGATCTGATATTGATGACCTCCTTTGTCCTCTTTCACATGAGCGTATTTGCAATCTGTATATGGGATGGATTCTATGTACCGGAATCCCCTGCTAATGTTAATGAATGGAGCTATTCACATGGGCGTATAAGTTCGGTCTGTATTTGAAATCCGCAGCATTTCCCAGTTTTGCGCGTATTTGTTTCCAAATACATTACAGTCTATGAGAGTGCATCAAAATGCAAGAAGGAAAGAATGCACATGTAAATCCTGTTGAAATCCTGAAGCAATACAGATTACAATACTAATGGTAAAACATCTGGAATTCATACCTAATCCAGAGCCAGAATACTGACAGATTTTAATATGCCTGTAAAGGAAATGTGTCATTTGAAAATGACCTATTATCTAAATCAAGTTTTTATGTTAAACATATTTAACAGAATTTTAATTGTTATTTAAAATGTTCCATGGTTTCAAAAAAATACTAAAATCTAGTTGTTTTTGCAATTTGTAATACGCAGGCAATATTGACCGTACCATCTGAGCAGTTAGACAGAGGAAGGAAATCTCCCTCTGTCCTCTGATTGGCTATCTCGCAATGCATCTGCTGGGTGCTGATTGGCTGTTGTGGCAGCGGGGGGCTTTCTGAAGACCCCCTGGTCTGCCATGTTACAAATTCTATTACACCATGCCTCAAGCAACGTATAATAGAATGCTAGCAAAAAAAGTACAATTAACGATTGTAGGGTCAAGTCCACTAAGGGGAGAAAACAACCCAAAAAATTATCAATTAAGAACAGTTTTACTTTTTTTTGAAAAACAATAACAGTATTAAAGCTTCAAAAAAATAGCTCATATAAAAAATGATAAACCTACTTGGAATCTCCACATTAGAAAATGTCTTAAATATTAACATAAAGATAAATTTGTCACATGCAGTGAACAGCATAAAAAATCCATTTGCCTTTTCTTGGTCAATTTGGGTCCCCAAAAAGATTGAATAAAAATTCTTAAAAAGTTCTTCAATAGTTTACCTAAACTGCAGTAATGCCCTGCAAAATGTGCCCTCACATACCTAAAGTTAATTAAAAATAAAATTATGGTGATAACATTCAATTTCTTGTTAAGAAAAACTTTTAAAGAAAAGTAGAATATATATATATATATATATATATATATATCTCTCTCTCTATATATATATATATATATATATATATATATATATAGTATTGCTGCAATCATACTAACATGCAGAATAAGGTTATTGTGTCATTTCATAGAGAAGGCCGTAAAATACCCAACTAACCATGGTGGAATTGCATGGTTTTTGGTTCACCACACAAATATTTTTTGCAATACTTTATATGGAATGTTAAATGGTGCAGTTGAAAAGTACAGCTTGTACTGCAAAAACAAGCCCTCATACAGCTGTGAGGATAGAAAAAAATAATAATAATATTATTCTACATTCTTCAAACTAGCACCTAGATATAAATTAGAGATGAGTGAATTGATTCTAAGAAATTGGTTTGTTTCATCTGTGGGGTGCGGGTGGCTGTCTCGGCTGGTGAAGAAGCACCCATATGCCGCAAAATTGACATATAGAGCCCTGAAAATTTGCCTGCACACTGCTCTGAAGCCAAAGCAGAACCTCTGCCCCTGCTTTGCAATCAGAGCAGTGGCAGAGGCAGGATATTGTCAGGGTTGGGCTGTCCGGCCCTGCCATTCGAGTGTCAGGTGGGCATTTCTTCACTTGCGGGAACAGCTCTCTTCTGATGAGACAAATCGATTGGTTGGAATAAATTTACTAATCTCTAATATAAATACTTTTGCAACTGCATATAATTAAAATATTTTTATAACCTCTGACCTATTCAACGAAAAGTATCTGAATAATGCCATCTGCTCTTTGTTCTTTTCCTTATTTCTCAATCGCTGAGGTGGTCGCACATGTCTGGTTCCATCTTTCAACTGCCACCAGCTATATCTGCTGTTAGATGCTGTGACAGTTAGGTCTCATACACATGACTGTATTTTTGGAAAAAATGCAGACAGCACACGGATGTTCCCAAATTATAGAACATGTCCTATTCTTGTCTGTTTTGCGGACAAGAATAGGCATTTCTACAGTAGTGTCAGCGCAAAGTGCTGGATGCACACAGCCATTATCCGCTCTGAGATCTGCAGGCTGCAGACCGCAAAACGGCAAAGGCCGTATATAGGAGACCTTACAGGGAGAGAACTATAGCAGAAAAGGCATGTCTCCGCAGCTGTGATAGGGAGAGAGCTGAGCATAAAATACAAACCCCTGAGCTATAGTAGGAAGAGAGCTGCAGCAGAAAGTACACGCCACCTGAGAAACAAAATGCCCCCATAGCTGCCACCCTGAAATAAATCTAGCAGAGCAACTGCAGCAATGAATGGGGAGATCTACGGATCCATGTGAGGAACAGGGCAGGTTCTAGCTTTCTTAGAAAGAAATTGTCATGTGATGTATATCTGATTTTCATGTTTTACATGAATCATGGCATAACCCCTTTATTATTAAGGCAATCTATGTATTCTGGCCATAAAAGAGGTATGGAATCCTGATGTAAAAAAACATTAAGTGTGAACAGAACCTTACAGCTATATAATTTAATCATATGTTTAAAAATCTATTTCATATCAGTATCTGTATCTGTATATCAGTATATGTACAAGTAACTATATTTTATCGGTGGGTGTTCAGATATTAATGTCCCACTTATCAATGAAATGAAGGAGCAGAAGTGCCTATCCGGGTGCCCCTTGAACTGAGATTGGTTCTCCTTGGCTCTCGTCATAGAGGTAGGACTGACTTTGACAAACCCGTATTCAGCAAGTGAGGACAGAAGATCACAGCCGGCACTCGGCTGAGCGCTTCTGCCCCTTCAGTTCGGTGGTCATGGGGCGGTCACAGGACCTGAATCACCACCAATAAAAACTTTTGTCATGTCATGTTATGTATGTAGCAAATTTTATGAAAGTAAATATAAAAATATTCCTTGTGGCTCAATTCCACACACCATATATCAAAGTGATTCATGAGCTGCCGAAGATTGGGAAACTCTCCCCGACAGTCCAGAAGCAGAGTCTTATTAAATAACTATTGGGTAGAAAATGATGATGTTATTATAAAATTCTGTAAAATGAGCTGTTAATACAAGGAACAAATGTACAGAGAGACTATTATAGAGCAAACGTTTAAGCTTGGAACGGTTTATAGCGCAATCTGTGCTCCAAGCCTTAGACGCAGCCAAGCTTATTCACCAGAGAGCTAACAAAGATAAACTGCTGGCGTTTTAGCCATTTCAGACACATGGTAGAGCCATTTCTCCATATATTGACTACTAAATGATGCCAGAGAATATCTATTTCTCCACCATGATTATGTGGGCATTTTGCAGTGACTGCAGTTCAATAACAGCGGGACATTAAGATAAGATTATGGGAATTTCTGCATGATTTCATTGAAAAGCATAAAACGTTAAAGCTTTGTTTGTAATTAAAGATGTGAAATATAACATCTAAGTTTGCTCCTATTGGGAGAAAGTCATAATATTACTGAAGCTTATTCCGGGAAACTGCATCGCATACACTTTAATGAATGCAGTCTGCCTATACACCCACCATGTTGATTGTACATCAACTACAAACGCCTCAATTAAAACAGAAATTATGCAATCACATGCAGTATAGTAATTTGCCATTAAATGATTGTGACTTCTTGCTCTATTAGACATGCTTTAATGCCTGGTAATATATTCTGAAATCCAAACATTGTAAATTATTTTTATGTTATTGACTTCAGTGAGCTTAAAACAGTAATTCATAAGCTATTGCTACAATAAACTATTTAAATCTCTGCATATTAGAAAAATAGCTATAGTTAATATATTCAGGGTCTTCAATAGCTAGCCCAATACTAAATTTGAGCAAATGTTCCCAGTTTAATTCTTGCTGATCTGTGAATCCATTTACCATCTATCCGGCATTAGAATACACGTCAGTTTATGTTCTAACAGGTTGTTGCTTCATCGATACATTCATCAAATGGGAATTGATATAATTCATAGTATTACTCCTTGACAAGTCTATCCTAAGACCAGTTATTGTCATTTCCCAGTGGGCAATATTTAGCATCCTAGTAGTGATATATTTACTGAGCTAATTTGTGTTCTGCTATTTTAACAGGTACTGTGTTGATTTTTTACACATTTTTGGAAAAAATGAAAAGTACTAGGCATAACAGTGATGACCGGTGTTATGGAAGCGGATGTGGGTTTGCAATGTTACTTGAACAGATTTGACTTGGAGGCTACTCCTAAGGGAGTTTTCCAAGAAGCCCACCTGGTCTTCAGCCTTTAACCCTTGCACAGGGATTTAGTCTAAGCTACAGGGGAACAAACCAAAGTCAGAACAGAGTTCATTCAATCCAAGTTATGGACCAAAGGTCAGGGTGGGAAACATAGGTTAAAGGTGGAAATTAGGCAGAGATCCAGTCTGGCGGTTTCTCTGTATGCCCTGTACTGCCGCCAGCCCGCATGTTCTTACTTACATGAAGAAGGCAGCAGGAGGCTCTCCTTCTCCTCTCTGCTGCCGTATCTGCTCTCCCTGGTACCGTAGATTGCTGCCTAGGTCCCTTGGGTAAGGACAGCTCAGGGGCAAGATACGGTACCAGAATGAAAAATGTGTGGCAAATATGACTATAACCCCCCTCATCCATAGGAATGCACCCATGTACTGCAGTATATGGGTGCATTCCTATGGATGAGGGAGTTTATAGTCATATTTAATATAAACACTGTCCAGGGACTGTTCTGTAATTGGCATGTGTCTGAATAAAATATGTTCATGGAGCCAAAATAAGCCCTACCCCAATAATAAGCCCTAACCCTTTTTTCCGTAGAAGACCCTGTCTTATTTTTGGAGAACCATGGTAGCTACCTTTGTATGTTTAAATTTTATTACTGCTTTTACCAGATTATCACTGATGGGTCTGGAACACAGGACCTGCTGTATGGGAGGCAAAATTGAATGTAATTTTTTTTAGATACACAGATGGAGAAATTCAAAGCTTGTATCACTGTGATATCACATCACAAAAGCCATTGAAAAGGTAAATTTCAGGTCAAAATGTTCTTGCTGTTGTTTTTTGTAATTGCTTTTGCTAGAATCCTTAAAATAAACTCATACAATGCACTGGGATATATAAAGATGTATCAGTAGATACCAATACATTATGCATGAAAAAAAGAATACTATTGAGGATTTTCCAGAGAAAATCCTTCCATTGACTACAATGGTTTCTGCCTTCAATACAGCAAGTCCTAGGTTCAAGATCTGGCAGAGACTAGCTTGAAAAATGTCAATAAAAGGCCCCCTCCCCTTCATGTCAGGGTGTTGGCACTCCATAGAGAAGAGCAAAGACTTCCTCCAGTGTCTTAGTTGGGCCCCCAACCCCATGAGCCCCATAACAAATGCATGGTCTGCCTCTATTGACGTTACACCACCGAGGATGTGTGCATGTTCTAGTGTCCATGGGGAGCAGGGGGATATTGGCAGACATGGACTGCAAGAATGTACTTGATTTTGAAGATAGGTACAAACCTGACAGATTTATCCTGACACAATTGATAGAATTGATACATTGTACTGTATTGCAATTCTTCCTGGTCTGTCAAGTATTAAGATGGAAAGTGGACTTATTATGATTTATGGTGATTTCAAGTGGGTGGAGGTTGCCCAGAGGGCAGAGATACACATATTTTTAATTGTATGAAATGCATTAAACATAACTTACACTTTACATGCATACCATCGTATAGCACCAAGGTATTTGCAATCTAGTTATGCTCAAAATGTAGCTAAATGAGCACATCTTTCTTCACATCCTTCTTTTTCATTGTTTATTACATGAAATTTGTGATTTCTACATGCAATATTCTGCACATCTGCTCAGACCCGCAATTATCAATCTCAACCCTTGAAGCAGATGTTGTTTTTTTTGCCAATACTCATCCCTAAATCCTTAACATAATTGAGTATAAATCAGATTGTATCCCAGAGCCATGCAAATGTTCTATTGATTGAATATATCTACATATTCAATCTTTGTAAGGATGAGTTCCAATGATCCCTACAATCCATCACTCTGGGTCAGGAAGATGACTTTCACCTTGCTATCAAGTACTGTAAGAAAGTGATATCCTTTTTATAACCACGATGTAATAGACAATACTCCTGAAATTGTAACACTAAATTTAACCTGCGTGTCTTCTTGAAAGGCCACTAGTATCACTCACCATCTATAAGACTATATATTGCCTTCAGTTATCTTAGAGGTGGATAGCATCATGCTGGCACTGTGTATGAAATATTGCTTATTGAATTACATTTTATTGATGCCTGTTTGTGTGTTGGAGGGAAGAAAAGCAAGTAATATACAGTTATAGGTAGGAATAGAGCAAGCACATGTTTCGGGGTTAACATCCATAACCTTCACATTCATGCTTTATGGCTTTATGCTACAACGATCAGAGCTGATGTAGGCAGTAATAGTAGCAAAATACACAGTGATATGATTTCAGATGTTTATGTAGCGTGCCTGCTCAGTCTTCCTTATACAAAATCAATACCACTTGGAGATGACACACTGTCCTTTCAGATTACTGCAGTTGCTTTTTAATTGACATTCAGAGCAGGGTCGTTCTCAATGTTTGCTTCCTCTAATTTTAATGTATCAATCCTCGGTACGCATTAAAGTCATGCAGTTGCACTTGACGTCTGACATTTGTGTTGTTCCACAAAATAATGGCAGCTGCTGGGGCATGTGTATATGATTAGCAGATGCCCATGGAAAGGCGGTGGAATCTGTTGAAGTATTGCAAATAATGACAGTACTTAGGATAACTACTTTTATGTTTTCTGTCTGAATGAGATGCAAACAAAACAACTTTATAGAACTAGTGCTCAGACCTCTTTCATTTCCTGACAGTTGTCTGGCTTAAGCTGCTGCCTGTTAGCAGTCATGAATCAGTCTTCCTTGGGGACATATAATGTCTTGAAGTAGGACAACACTGGAAAACATTTACCCACGGAGTCACACGGTTTTATGACCTTGCGGATGAAGATAAAGAGAGCAGTTTAGTGAATGTATACCTTAGATGATAAAATGTTCTAGTACATGTCTTTCAATTAACTCTTCCAAGCAGGGGCGTAACTAACATAGCGGCAGACCATGCAACTGCTATGGGGCCAAGGGCAAGAGGGGGGCCAGTCTTAGTTGGGATTATCTCCTTTTCAACTGGAGGTGACTTGGTCAGGACTCTACCCTCTAAAGCAGGCATGCTCAACCTGCGGCCCTCCAGCTGTTGCAAAACTACAACTCCCAGCATGCCCGAATAGCCTACAGCAAGGCATTGTGGGAGCTGTAGCTTTACAATAGCTGGAGGGCCGCAGGTTGAGCATGCCTGCTCTAAAGGAACAACTTTTAGCAAATGAGGCAGTGAAAAATAGGCCCAAGGGTCTTTGAAAAGGGTTTAGGCAGAAACCCTTCTGTCTTGTGTTGGGGGCCTGATTTAATCCTTGCTATGGGCCCCTTACTTTTCTAGGTACGCCACTGCTTCTAATATAGTCTGTACCGTATTAATACATCATGCAGTTGGTAATTGCGTATGAAGTATATGTAAAATATGGCAGGAAATGGGACACAACTGACAAGGCAGTTTAGAAAAGAGAGCAAGCACACACAAAGGCCTGATTCTGATGACTGTATTAAAAAAAAAAAAAAAAAAAAAATTTGCAGTAGGGTCAGTTTGTCCATTAAGAAGTCTAAATGAGTAATATTAGGCGACTCATGTTTTACTATGCCAACTGCCTAAAACATATACTGGGATTAAATAGGACATTAAAAATAAACCCTATCATTTTGGAAAGTTTTTACTTGATTGGTTAGCTCTATTTTAAACTTTCCAGTTTCTTCCAGGTTGTTGCTGGTGATAACATGGTGTATCTGGTAATCCTCTATGGTTTTCAGTCACTTGTTTTAGTCTAGTTTGAGTTCTATTCCAGTGGTTTGTTCTACTTTCAGTTGAGGTTTAGAGTGCTCTGTCTGTTTCTTTTCCCTTTTGGGTATCAATTCCTTAGCTGCTTTCTGGTGTTCAGGTCTGCTTTATTTAATCTTCTTGTCTGGGAGTCCTAGTGTTCTCCTATTAGGGTCAGATTATTGCAGATAATGGTTTCCATTAGGTACATATCTGGTGTTAGGGTCAGCATTTAGGGGCAGAACTAGAGAAGGATTCAGGGTCAATTATTGTCTGTTCAATCATCTGTTCTCCATATCATCCCCGATATCCATTTATTTCAACATCTGTCTACCATTACCATCATCCATATGTTCCATCATCTGACTACCTTTACCATGCTATTCTAGCCATCTATTGGTGAGTTTTTATTGCCTTGCTTTTTTTTATTACCTGCTAGTGTTGACACATAAATAAACCAAACCAAATAAATTAAAGGCAGTTTGTTCAAATACATAGTTATATACAGTAGTTACTTAGAAATAAAACATGTCCATTAAGTCCAATATTTCCTATTAAAGTGACAAAAAAAATGGCATCTAATCCGTGTTTTAAAGTTGCCATTGTATAACAACCTTTGGGATAGGGCATTCCATAGTTTAATAATTCTAACTATGAATTCCTAATTGGTGATAGCTAAGGTACGTATATGGCCTATCTGTAGTAGAGTAATCACACAACCACAATTTTGGTAGACTGATAAATGTAATCAATGACCATGAGAACCAAGGTCAAAAACACAATAGCAGGTCTGCATTGCATATAATCATATAAAACATTTAATTACCTATCAAAGGTAACGTTAATAGTAGTAGTAATAATAATAATACTCATCCATGCAGTATACTTTTCTAAATTGGGAAATCTTTAGGAAACATAAAAAAACTTTAGATATAACTAAATTTGTTGTTCTTAGAAATGTCTTACTAGGAAAAGGAGTTAAATGTAACTATCATGATTTTGTTGTTTTAAAATGCATTACTTGCCATTGAAAGTAGATCAAACAGCCTTAAAGGGAACATGTCACCGGGATTTTGTGTATAGATCTGAGGACATGGGATGCTAGATGGCTGCTAGCACATCCGCAATACCCAGTCCCCATAGCTCTGTGTGCTTTTATTGTGTCAAAAAACTGATTTGATACATATGCAAATTAACCTGAGATGAGTCCTGTCCCTGACTCAATAAAAGCACACAGAGCTATGGGGACTGGGTATTGCCGAAGTGCTAGCGGCCATCTAGCAACCCATGTCCTCAGCTCTATACACAAAATCCCGGTGACAGGTTCCCTTTAACCACCTCCCGACCGCTGTACGCGTATATGCGTCCGGGAGGTGGCACGCGTATATGCGTCCGGGAGGTGGTTGCTTTACTCCTCCTGGACGCATATACGCGTCTTCTCGCGAGATTTCCTGTGAACGCGCGCACACAGGCGCGCGCGCTCACAGGAACGGAAGGTAAGCGAGTGGATCTCCAGCCTGCCAGCGGCGATCGCTCGCTGGCAGGCTGGAGATCCGAATTTTTTAACCCCTAACAGGTATATTAGACGCTGTTTTCATACCAGCGTCTAAGATACCTCCTCCCTGGTCCTCGGGTGGTCCCTTTGGTTAGGATCGACCACCAGAGGACTCAGGTAGGTCAGTACAGTCCCACCAACCACCACACTACACTACACTACACCCCCCCCCGTCACTTATTAACCCCTTATAAACCCCTGATCACCCATGATCACCCCATATAAACTCCCTGATCACCCCCCTGTCATTGATCACCGCCCTGTCATTGATCACCCCCCTGTCAGGCTCCGTTCAGACGTCCGTATGATTTTTACGGATCCACGGATACATGGATCGGATCCGCAAAAAGCATACGGACGTCTGAATGGAGCCTTACAGGGGGGTGATCAATGACAGGCGGGTGATCACCCATATACACTCCCTGATCACCCCCTGTCATTGATCACCCCCCTGTCATTGATCACCCCCCTGTAAGGCTCCATTTAGACGTCCGCATGATTTTTACGGATCCGATCCATGTATCCATGGATCCGTAAAAATCATGCGGACGTCTGAATGGAGCCTTACAGGGGGGGTGATCAGTGACAGGGGGGTGATCACCCTGATTACCCTGATCACCCCCTGTCATTGATAACCCCCCTGTAAGGCTCCATTCAGACGTCCGCATGCGTTCTGTGGATCCGATCCATGTATCCATGGATCCGTAAAAAATCATGCGGATGTCTGAATGGAGCCTTACAGGGGGGGTGATCAGTGACAGGGGGGTGATCACCCTGATTACCCTGATCACCCCCTGTCATTGATAACCCCCCTGTAAGGCTCCATTCAGACGTCCGCATGCGTTCTGTGGATCCGATCCATGTATCCATGGATCCGTAAAAAATCATGCGGATGTCTGAATGGAGCCTTACAGGGGGGGGTGATCAGTGACAGGGGGGTGATTACCCTGATCACCCCCTGTCATTGATAACCCCCCTGTAAGGCTCCATTCAGACGTCCGCATGCGTTTTGTGGATCCGATCCATGTATCCATGGATCCGTAAAAAATCATGCGAATGTCTGAATGGAGCCTTACAGGGGGGTGATTACCCTGATCACCCCCTGTCATTGATAACCCCCCTGTAAGGCTCCTTTCAGACGTCCACATGCGTTCTGTGGATCCGATCTATGTATCCATGGATCCGTAAAAAATCATGCGGATGTCTGAATGGAGCCTTACAGGGGGGGTGATCAATGACAGGGGGGTGATCAGGGAGTCTTATATGGGTGATCACCCCCCTGTCATTGATCACCCCCCTGTCATTGATCACCCCCCCCGGTAAGGCTCCATTCAGACATTTTTTTTGGCACAAGTTAGCGGAAATTTTTTGTTTTTGTTTTTTCTTACAAAGTCTCATATTCCACTAACTTGTGTCAAAAAATAAAATCTCACATGGACGCACCATACCCCTCACGGAATCCAAATGCGTAAACATTTTTAGACATTTATATTCCAGACTTCTTCTCACGCTTTAGGGCCCCTAAAAAGCCAGGGCAGTATAAATACCCCACATGTGACCCCATTTCGGAAAGAAGACACCCCAAGGTATTCCGTGAGGGGCATATTGAGTCCATGAAAGATTGAAATTTTTGTCCTAAGTTAGCGGAAAGTGAGACTTTGTGAGAAAAAAACAAAAAAAAATCAATATCCGCTAACTTATGCAAAAAAAAAAAATTTCTAGGAACTCGCCAGGCCCCTCATTGAATACCTTGGGGTGTCTTCTTTCCAAAGTGGGGTCACATGTGGGGTATTTATACTGCCCTGGCTTTTTAGGGGCCCGAAAGTGTGAGAAGAAGTCTGGGATCCAAATGTCTAAAAATGCCCTCCTAAAAGGAATTTGGGCCCCTTTGCGCATCTAGGCTGCAAAAAAGTGTCACACATCTGGTATCGCCGTACTCAGGAGAAGTTGGGCAATGTGTTTTGGGGTGTCATTTTACATATACCCATGCTGGGTGAGAAAAATATCTTGGTCAAATGCCAACTTTGTATAAAAAAATTGGAAAAGTTGTCTTTTGCCAAGATATTTCTCTCACCCAGCATGGGTATATGTAAAATGACCCCCCAAAACACATTTCCCAACTTCTCCTGAGTACGGCGATACCACATGTGTGACACTTTTTTGCAGCCAAGGTGGGCAAAGGGGCACCTTTCGGATTTCGCAGGCCATTTTTTACACATTTTGATTGCAAGGTACTTCTTACACATTTGGGCCCCTAAATTGCCAGGGCAGTATAACTACGCCACAAGTGACCCCATTTTGGAAAGAAGACACCCCAAGGTATTCCGTGGGGGGCACGGCGAGTTCCTAGAATTTTTTATTTTTTGTCACAATTTAGCGGAAAATGATGATTTTTCTTTTTTTTTCTTTTTTCCTTACAAAGTCTCATATTCCACTAACTTGCGACAAAAAATAAAAAATTCTAGGAACTCGCCATGCCCCTCACGGAATACCTTGGGGTGTCTTCTTTCCAAAATGGGGTCACTTGTGGGGTAGTTATACTGCCCTGGCAATTTAGGGGCCCAAATGTGTGAGAAGAACTTTGCAATCAAAATGTGTAAAAAATGCCCTGCAAAATCCGAAAGGTGCACTTTGGAATATGTGCCCCTTTGCCCACCTTGGCAGCAAAAAAGTGTGACACATCTGGTATCGCCGTACTCAGGAGAAGTTGGGCAATGTGTTTTGGGGTGTCATTTTACATATACCCATGCTGGGTGAGAAAAATATCTTGGTCAAATGCCAACTTTGTATAAAAAAAATGGGAAAAGTTGTCTTTTGCCAAGATATTTCTCTCACCCAGCATGGGTATATGTAAAATGACACCCCAAATCACATTCCCCAACTTCTCCTGAGTACGGCGATACCAGATGTGTGACACTTTTTTGATGCCAAGGTGGGCAAAGGGGCACACATTCCAAAGTGCACCTTTCGGATTTCACCGGTCATTTTTTACAGATTTTGATTGCAAAGTACTTCTCACACATATGGGCCCCTAAATTGCCAGGGCAGTATAACTACGCCACAAGTGACCCCATTTTGGAAAGAAGACACCCCAAGGTATTCCGTGAGGGGCATGGCAAGTTCCTAGAATTTTTTATTTTTTGTCGCAAGTTAGTGGAATATGAGACTTTGTAAGGAAAAAAGAGAAAAAAAAAAAATCATCATTTTCCGCTAACTTGTGACAAAAAATAAAAAATTCTAGGAACTCGCCATGCCCCTCACGGAATACCTTGGGGTGTCTTCTTTCCAAAATGGGGTCACTTGTGGCGTAGTTATACTGCCCTGGCAATTTAGGGGCCCAAATGTGTGAGAAGTACCTTGCAATCAAAATGTGTAAAAAATGGCCTGCAAAATCCGAAAGGTGCACTTTGGAATGTGTGCCCCTTTGCCCACCTTGGCTGCAAAAAAGTGTGACACATCTGGTATCGCCGTACTCAGGAGAAGTTGGGGAATGTGTTTTGGGGTGTCATTTTACATATACCCATGCTGGATGAGAGAAATATCTTGGCAAAAGACAACTTTTCCCATTTTTTTATACAAAGTTGGCATTTGACCAAGATATTTTTCTCACCCAGCATGGGTATATGTAAAATGACACCCCAAAACACATTCCCCAACTTCTCCTGAGTACGGCGATACCAGATGTGTCACACTTTTTTGCTGCCAAGGTGGGCAAAGGGGCGCATATTCCAAAGTGCACCTTTTGGATTTCACCGGTCATTTTTTACACATTTTGATTGCAAAGTTCTTCTCACACATTTGGGCCCTTAAATTGCCAGGGCAGTATAACTACCCCACAAGTGTCCCCATTTTGGAAAGAAGACACCCCAAGATATTCTGTGAGGGGCATGGTGAGTTCCTAGAATTTTTTTTTTTTGTCGCAAGTTAGTGGAATATGAGACTTTGTAAGAAAAAATAAAAAAAATAAAATCATCATCATTTTCCGCTAACTTGTGACAAAAAATAAAAAGTTCTATGAACTCACTATGCCCATCAGCGAATACCTTAGGGTGTCTACTTTCCGAAATGGGGTCATTTGTGGGGGTTTTCTACTGTCTGGGCATTGTAGAACCTCAGGAAACATGACAGGTGCTCAGAAAGTCAGAGCTGTTTCAAAAAGCGGAAATTCACATTTTTGTACCATAGTTTGTAAATGCTATAACTTTTACCCAAACCATTTTTTTTTTGCCCAAACATTTTTTTTTTATCAAAGACATGTAGAACAATAAATTTGGCGAAAAATTTATATATGGATGTCGTTTTTTTTGCAAAATTTTACAGCTGAAAGTGAAAAATGTCATTTTTTTGCAAAAAAATCGTTACATTTTGATTAATAACAAAAAAAGTAAAAATGCCAGCAGCAATGAAATACCACCAAATGAAAGCTCCATTAGTGAGAAGAAAAGGAGGTAAAATTCATTTGGGTGGTAAGTTGCATGACCGAGCGATAAACGGTGAAAGTAGTGTAGTGCCGAAGTGTAAAAAGTGCTTTGGTCATGAAGGGGGTTTCACCTAGCGGGGCTGAAGTGGTTAAGTAATGGAGCATTTTAGATCTTATTGTTATTTAAAAAATACCTTCTTCCTTATATTGTGCTGATTATTACATTAGGAACTTTATTATTATTGCTTTACTAAGCATTAAAAAAATGTTGTAGGTCTCCAGTGGGAAACTTTAAGATGCTGTTACATAGTAATTTGCAAAATTGTTACTGGGAGACTGATACTAAACATAAAAGATCTTTCGTGATTTTAAAAATAATAGGTTTCCATTCTAAATAGAGAACAGTCAAGTCATATTACATGACTGTACTACTGTAATACTGTGTATATTGAATTATTTCAAACAAAATAAAGTATAGGGAATATTTATTAATGCATTACACCCTTTTTTACCTAGGACCCCAAAAATCACTGTGCTAAGATGAAAAATGCTAGCATGCTACTGGTCCAGTACTAAAAAAGGAAAGGTCTCCAACTTTAGTGTTGAAGGGGTTGTTCCACTAAGACAACTTATCCCCTATCTGCTGGAGTCTCTGTTGATTATGAGAAAGGGGCATTTTCTGCTATCGCATTTTCAGGATGATGCATTAAAATATTATATTTAATATTATTTGTCATCCTGTCTATTGATAAGAGCAGCAAATAAAAAAAAGGCTGTGATAAAACGTGGCTTTGCTTTACCTACAAAAGAATTGTGTTTTTCAGATATAATCTTGCCAGTAAACCTAAGTTTCCAGTAATTAGAAGTAAGGTTAAACTTGACAGACCTGTGCCTTTTTTCAATCTATGTAACTAAGAAGTAACCCTTAGGCTACTTTCACACTAGCGTTTCTATTTTCCGGTATTGAGATCCGTCATAGGGTCTCAATACCAGAAAAAAACATTTCTGTTTTGTTTCCATTCATTGTCAATAGGGCCAAAACGTAACTTAACAGAACTGAATGCTCTAAAATTCTCATACTGGAGGGCAAACTGCATCAAGCTGAGGTTCTTTCCATCATGGGATGCAAGGCAAAAACTGATCCATCATGACCCACAGTACAAGTCAATGGGGACGGATCCGTTTAAGGCTACTTTCACACTGACGTTTTGGTTTCCGTTTGTGAGATCCGTTCAGGGCTCTCACAAGCGGTCCAAAATGGATCAGTTTTGCCCTTAATGCATTCTGAATGGATAAGGATCCGCTCAGAATGCATCAGTTTGCCTCCGATCAGTCTCCATTCCGCTTTGGAGGAGGACACCAAAACGCTGCTTGCAGCGTTTTGGTGTCCGTCTGATGAAACTGAGCCAAAACGGATCTGTCCTGACACACAATGTAACTCAATGGGGACGGATCCGTTTTCACTGACACAATATGGCACAATAGAAAACGGATAGAAAATGGTTGTATTATCAGTAATGGAAGCATTTTTGCTGAACCCTGCCGGATCCAGTAAAAACGCTAGTGTGAAAGTACCCTCAGAGTTCTGGTAACATGTGTTCATTTTACCTGCAGACAAGCAATGCCTTCTCCACCCTCAAAAAACAAGTTTTCAATTGATTTCCACAGTAAACTACTAAGTTGTTTAGTCATTTTTTAAAGAACTGTTAACAAGTGTATTTTTAATTTAGAATTTTCTATGACAATTTTAAAGATACATTTTAATCCCCAGAAATCAATACACTCTCTACAACATTGCTTTTGATAATTTATGGATATGTTTGCTGGTCAGGTTCACCAAGGAAAATCTTGTACTTAACAAAAATATGAGAAAGAAATAACTTGCCCATAAAATAGCAGAAGGTAATCTGTACTATGTTTATGCATTTGTTTTTTATGTTAGGTAATTCTTGAGTAATTTTCCCTAGATTTGAACATAGCGACAAACATCAACAGCAGCATTTGTTTTTCTTTTATATACTTTCATTACAAATGTTATTAGTAATAAAGAAAGAACGTAATGCTTGTACTACAAAAAGAAATGATAGGTTTCTTCAGGTTACACAAATATCTGCTACATGGTGCTACCAAATATCCATTCAAGAAAAGAATGGCATAATAAGCCATCATATCTTAAAATTTTGATATATACCATGTATACACTACTGACAGCTATATGCAGTAAAAGTACTCTACCTCAAAATCTTAAAATGAAAACCTTATAGTTATGAATTCCTGATATAATCTATCATGAGAAAACAATAGTCTGATACTTTTAGCTTTCAAACCTGTATTGGTGTTTAGTCTATCAATGTAAATGTTTCAGTTCATCCACAGGATGCAAAAAACTGAAAACAGTAAGAGACTAAAAGACAAAACAAAGTATAATACAAGGCAAGATTTTCATTTATACCATGATTAAGCTTTATTACATAAAACAAAACCTTTTTCAAAGGACCTCTCCAGTGAAAAATGAAAACTCAGCCATCACTTAGTATTTATATATGTTCCCTACTTTTGCATTGTTCAGGCTTTCTGCTTTGTTTCATTCTGTTACTACATATTTGACCAATTGCAGCACTAAGTGGCTGCTATGTCCATGACCCCAAGTATATATAGTGAGTCAGCTGTATAGCATTTACCTCTCAGTTATATGCATCTCAATGGGCAGCTGCACACAACTAAGCCATTAAGATCTTTGGAGAAATGACAGTCATCACATCGGGCATTTGAGCATTCAACATCAGGTCTACACAAAAAAGGCAACTAGCTAAAGACCAAAAAATGAGGAGGGTTGCATGAGGGTATGTGTGTGCTCCGATAAGACATTTTCTTACCTCCAACATCTTTGTCTAGCTATCATGATGTGTAAAGGAAGCTACCTTTAATTTTATTTTGAATGTGCATGGTATGGAGGAGATTTTCCCATAGTTCCCAGTCCTTGTATGAAAATAGACTATTCCACTGGTCCATCTTTAGCACCCAGGGTAGCTAATCTAGAAATAAACCACCACATGGTTAATATTGTTTCACTATCTGCCGCAGATACCATGTGAAGTAGTCTTCTGAATCCTGAATTAATTTGTATTGTTTAGGGTCCCCATTGGATGTCTAAGGGCACAAAAGCAGTTACTCTAAATGTAATTTCATTAAATGTACAGAGGCCACAATGGTACCAGCATCAACATGAGAATATTCAGAAGCAACTTATAAAAGGGTGCTTTTAATATTTGCACTACCGATAGTGAAAGGTGACCTATTGTCCTACATCTCCTCAAATTCTATACATAGAAAGTGCCTCTGTGGTCATAGAAAGGTACAAAGTTCTTAATTTGCCTCTTGTACTTTTTTTTGCCCTGCTCTATAGAACACTATGTATACTGCATTGGTTACGTCTAATATACTTTGTTTTACTGACATATTGCCAACTGTATGTACAAAAATGGGATGAACATAAGAACTAGTGATGAGCGACGTTATGAAAAACTTGATTCGGCTGCTAGGCCGAATTTATCAAAGAAATTCGATTTGTGACTAATTTCCGCAATTCCTTTGTATGTAGCTGGCGCAATGATGGGGAACAGCTATCATGCTGCTTCCCGTCATTGAACCCCTCAGATGCCACATTCATCACTGAACACGGCATCTGATGCTACAATTCAGGCCTTTCAGAGGTTGATTAGGTTAAAAAATAAATAAAACATACCTTATCTTTGCTCACGGAGAGACCGTCGCGGCCACCTTAATTAAAGACACCAGGCGATGTGATGACGTCATCTCGCTGGCTGGCGCGCTGGTGTGACAAGACACATCACCACACGTGCGGTATCTTCAATCAAGAAAGCCGTGACAGCCTCACGATGAGAAAATGGATGAGGTGTGCAAAATCTGGAGACACATCACCCTGATGTCAAGGAGGAAGGTAGAAAATCTTGGGAGGTTCGGGAAAGAGCAGACATTGAGGAAGAGTGGTGGGCTTGGGCACTTACAAAAGCAAAGCCTGCCCAGCTGGGCACTTGGGAGCCATTTTGCATATGAATTATTCCTGGTCCTGGATAATCAATGAACACCACCTAACTGATCTAACTGACCTACAGATATGTTTAAAATGTTTTTTACCACATACTGCTGGCCTTTGATGGTAGTTTTAGGGTCCATTCACACGTCTGCACTTTGGTCCGGTTTTCAATGAGGACATAAAAAGATGCGGACAGCACACATTGTGCTATCCGCATTTCCGGTCCACAGCCCCGAACTTTCGGTCTGCGCTCCGCAAAGAAATGGCATTTCTATTGGGGTGCCGGCCCAGTGCTTTGCGGATCTGCAAAACACTGCGGACGTGTGAATGGACCCTTATTAGTGAAAAGCCAGTGAAAGACTCCCTTTGCAAACTAAAATTTTACACATATTTTGGAATAAAAACATTATATAGTTTAATAAGCCAATATGCTTCGACATTTTGTGGCTTCAAACTCTCAGCAAGTAACATGACCTTTTTGACATTTTAGAGCTTCCTGAACTATTAATTGGAACGTCTATTGTATATTTGATTGTATGGGGCCCTATATACTATATAGGAAGAAAAGAAAAGCTTATTTCTTAGAAGAGAGCACTTATATGCTATGTGAGACTTTTCAAAGTCTTCCAGGTTGAACATTTGTAGTATCCTCCTTTGTACTATGAAAGCCTAAAAACGACTATTTTAAAATAAAAGAAAGAATGTTCATAGAGCTGATCTTTAATGTTTCAGTACAAGGAGTATCTTGCTATAACCAGAATATCACACCTTACACGTAGCACATCTCTTTTATGAGCAGTCCAAGCAGGAAATGAAATTCAGAGACCAGACCAGGGATCTCAGGAACATGGTATTATCCTCCTTTTTATAGACGTCTGATATTTTTCTGTGCATGCAGTACTTCAAATGAGATATATAAGGTTAAATTTGAAATATTTGAAAGCAGCAGGAAGAAGGAAATCATGTTGGCTTTGTGAAGTGTGAATGAAGCACTTGTATGACCCATATAAGCAATATTTCAAGGCAAATATAAAGGAACAGCCAATTATCTGGACATCACAGACAGAACAGCCCCAGCTGTACTTCAAACAAATCATTATAGCTAATCCAGTGTGAGCAGGTAATTATTTCCCATTATACCGGGAGAAATAAGCATGAATAGCTTATCTAGCCTCATTTCCACCAGGATTTAATAATAAAAAGGGTGTATATTTAACCAGGAGAAGTTCCATCAAAACGTGTCCTTCATCATAACAGTTAACTAGTCTAACTCCTTTTCATTTGCAAGGTCAGTGTCATTAGGTCTATGAGGCCTCATGCATACTAAAGAGCAGAGATCAGCAACCTTCGGCACTCCAGCTGCTGTGAAACTACAACTCCCAGCATGCAAACATGCTCTGCTGTTGTAAAACTACTCTGGCAGTTGTAGTTTCAGAACATCTGGAGTGCATGGATAGAGCGTTTGTAAAAGTAACAATGAAGGTCTGTACGAAAGAGCCATAGGCATATGCTGCGATATGGATATGGAGCCTCCATACAGTACAGTAAGCAATGCTTCTAGGGCAAAATACCCCAGAATAAAAGCCAATTTGAAGAATGCCACAATTTTTTTTTGTCTAATTTTTTATATGTCTCTGTACTAGGAGAATATATGGGGTCATAAAATGGTTATGTACATTATAATAAAACACATAGAATATGTAGTACTTGCTACCATTGAACCCTTACAATACTAAGACTTATTTCACATGAGCAATACGGAATAAATCAGGGTTTTTTCCCGGAAAAATTGATGGTTTTGCTTGCAAGTTTAATCAGTTTCTGTAACTGCATTTATATATCAGTTTTTGGTGCGTTTTTCATGTGCATGAATAACACTCAACATCTCTTAGCACCCATCCGTGAAAATCACATTGCATCCGGATTCCTTCCATTTTTCACGCAAGGCCCATTCACTTCTATGGAGCTAGGGCTGCGTGATAAACGCACAACAATGCAGAGATGATCAGTGACGCTCATGTAGACAAACCCATTGAAATGAATGGGTCAGGATTCAGTCTGGATGCTATGCGTCTGCTACAAACATCGCATCCAGAAGGAAAACTTGCTCATGTGAAAGAGGCCTAAAGGGGGATAAAAACTAGTAAATCCAAGACTGTTCGATTAGGTGATCAAAGAGGGAAGAAAAATGCTCAAAATGGGAATGTAAGGAGGAAACAAAGGGAGTGATTGGAAGAGGACAGGGACGCTGAAGGCCTCCATTTGCAGTGTGATATTCTTATAATTACCTCTCAGACAATAAAGTAGCTATGATGTCTCCTCTTTACAGACATATTCACATGGGGCAGAAATGTCTGCAACTGTCCAAACCATCGGAATGGGGCTTGTAGAAACCACATGCTCATGCATTCAGTGGCAAAAACTTCTGCAAGAAATCTGCTGTGATTATACTATAAAAGATGTAAAATCTCTGGCATTTTTGAGTCTGGGTAATAATTTTTATAGGAGATTTAATTGTGACAATACTTGATAGCCTCACCAAAATAAAGCCGTTTATTGGCATTTTTAACAATTTGACATAAAAGGACACCCCAAAGACTTACTTCTATTTTGATGGATGGATAGACAAAAATTATGCTCCTCTAATTTGACCCTAACATATGCCTCTACTTCCAGTGTTTATGTTGCCCTGCTTAGTCCAACGAGCCAATAGTAACGCTCACTGGAGTTGGGAAGGAATTTTTTATTCCCCTAAAGTGGGGAAAATTGGCTTCTACCTCACAGTTTTTTTTTTGCCTTCCTCTGATTCAACTTGCAGAATAACAGGCCAAACTGGATGGACAAATGTCTTTTTTCGGCCTTATGTACTATGTTACTATGTTACTTAAATCATCTGCAACATACACTCTATAGTAGACCTACAGGGGCCTCGCCCTGCATGAGTTTGAACAGAGGTGGGTCACCTCCCTATCATGGGTCTTTAATATTGCCCCACTTTCCAACTGCCCAATGGGCTAGTGTCCTATTGTTAGCTCTAGCTTTGCTCGACATGTTTCTTAGCCAGCATAGAAGTATGAACAATTAACAAAATAACACAAATGCTGCGTGCCTCTGATGGCGTGCACACAGCTATCGTAGTCTCCGGCACTATGACGGCCGTTAAAGGGGAGGTGACTCCCTTCTGTTCAAACTCGTGCAGGGTGAGGCCCCTGTAGGTCTACTATAGAGTGTATATTGCTGCTGATTTAAGTGAGCGTTACTATTGTCTGGATATGTTAGGGTATTATATTAGAGGAGCATAATATTTGTTTAAGAGGCTCCCCACCCCCGATATCTAGCCGGAACAAGATTTATGTTGAGATAGCCACTAGTATACGTTTTACTGAGAGTTCTAATAACGTTTTTTATTTAATTTTTTATTTGTAATTTTATTTTTTTGGAGTTCTGCCCTGCTTTTTTTTTTTGTATTTTGGGTAATTGCCTATTCCCTTTGGGTTTACATCAATTCCTTTGAAGGTTTTGTCACTTCTGCCATTTTGGGGATTTGTAGATAGATAGATAGATACCATAATTTTCACCCTATAAGACGCATCGGCCCAAAAGAAGCACCTAGGTTTTAGAGGAGGACAATAAGAAAAAAAATATTTTTCATTAGACCTCAGCTCAGACCCTCAATCAGACCTCAGCTCAGACCCCAGATCAGACCCCAATGTGAATGACCTCCAAGACTTCAGATAAGAGCCCCAATATAAATAAAAACCCCTATTCAGACCTCAGATGAAACCCCAATGCCTCAGATGAGACCGCCATGCCTCAGATCAGCCCCCATGCCTCAGATCATCCCCAGCCTCATATCAGCTCCCAGCCTCATAACAGCCCCTGCCTTAGGTGATATAAAATTAAAAATCTACTAACCTCTCCTGCTCCGGACCCCCATTCAGACATCAGATGAGACCCCCATGCCCCAGATCAGCCCCCATGCCTCAGATCAGCCCTCAGCCATCAACCCCCGGCCTCATATCAACCTTCTGGGTCATATCAGCCCCCACCCTCATATCAGACCCCAACCTCAAATCAGCCCCCAGCCTTATATCAGCCCCTGGCCTCATATCAGCCTCCCAGTCTCATATCAGCCTCCTAGTCTCATATCAGACTCCCAGCCTCATATCAGCTTCCCAGCCTCATATCAGCCTCCCAGCCTCATATCATATAAAATAAAAAATCAACTTAACTCTCCTGCTCTGGATGCCGCAGCTCCTCACCTTCAGCACTCTTTTTCCTGCTGTTGGCTGTGCTGTCCCCCGACGGTCACAGAGCACCCTCATGCTGTGTGCAGCCACAGCATAGCCAACAGTCAAGAACCAGGAAGCGGTGAGTACAGAGCCCCGGAAAAAAAGGGTGTCTTATGGGACAAAAATACTGTAGCTGTAGACATTTATGGATAATAGACAAACTATGTATGAAAAATTGCAGCAAATATCAATACAAAATTTGCTAACATCTGTCTAGGAAATACTTGACTGATTATCCTTATCTAAAATCTATCTAAACAAAATTTAGTAGGTGACATAGAGGTTCCACTGCCAATGTAATAAAAAACATGAAGAAGAGAAGTTAAAAGGTAGCGCATCCTTGCGGATACTATTGCACATTGTTTTATCTTATCAGTTTTGCAGAGGATTGATACTGGTCAAAGAAATTTACCATTTACCATCATATTGTCTCCTCTATGTTTTGATTGATGGGAAGTAGTGATGGTATTATGCTTTTCTATTGTGGCTTTTTCTCTTCAATTGCTGCTAAACTTCAACTTATCTTTGCTACCTTAGACTGCAAAGTCTTGTAATTCTTCTTGTTCAGCCACAGTTTTTTTCACATTCACATATCCACCAATACAATATACAGTGGGGAAATAAGTATTTGATACACTGGCAATTTTGCAAGTTTTCCCACTTACAAAGAATAGAGAGGTCTGTAATTTTTATCGTTGGTACACTTTAAGGGTGCATTCACACGACCGTAAGTGTTTTGCGGTCCGCAAATTGCAGATCCGCAAAACACGGGTACCGGCCGTGTGTGTTCCGCATTTTGCGGACCGCACATGGCCGGCACTATATAGAGAATCCCTATTCTTGTCCACAAGAATAGGACATGCTCCATATTTTTGGTGGGCCCGCGGAACGGATCAACAGATGCAGACAGCACACAGTGTGCTGTCCGCATCTTTTGTGGCCCCATTAAAATGAATGGGTCCGCACCCATTCCGCAAAATTGCTGAATGGATGCGGATCCATTTATACGGATGTGTGAATGCACCCTAAGTGTGAGAGACAGAATCTAAAAAAAAGTCCTTAAAATCACATTGTATGCTTTTTAAATAATTAATTTGCATTTTATTGCATGAAATAAGTATTTCATACAATAGAAAAACAGTACTTAATATTTGGTACACACAGCCAGGGCAACTAAGAAGTGGCTCCGTAAGAAGCATTTCAAGGTCCTGGAGTGGTCTAGCCAGTCTCTAGACCTAAACCCAATCGAAAATCTTTGGAGGGAGCTGAAACTCTATGTAGCCCAGCGACAGCCCCAAAACCTGAAAGATCTGGTGAAGATCTGTATGGAGGAGTGGGCCAAAATCCCTGCTACAGTGTGTACAAACTTGGTCAAAAACTTCAGGATATGTTTGACCTCTGTATTTGCAAAACAAAGGTTTCTGTACCAAATATTAAGTTCTGTTTTTCTATTGTATCAAATACTTATTTCAAGCAATAAAATTCAAATTATTTAAAAATCCTACAATGTGATTTTTTAGATTTTTTTTTATAGATTCTGTCTCTCACATTTGAAGTGTACCTACGATAAAAATTACAGACCTCTCCATTCTTTGTAGGTGGGAAAACTTGCAAAATCACCAGTGTATCAAATACATATTTTCTCCACTGTATATCATGAAGCAAAAGGGTTGTCAAAAGGGGTAAAGTGTACATAAATATATTCATCCCACTAATCCTTCCCTGGCTCCCATTCTGAGATTGCCCAAACCTCTACTTCCTGATGCAGTGATGACGTCCCAAAACAGAGACACATGACCACTGCAGCCAGTTACTGACCGTGAGGAGAGTACACCTTTTTTCTTTATTTATGCCACACACAGAGCTTTTTAAAGATATTTTTGCCTGGATAACCTCTTTAATAGTTCAGCAGCTCGCATCTACAAGTTTTATTTAATTTGCATAGATTCCCTGCCTAGATGTGCTGGCCAACTGTTGTCTCACAACAGGGGACCCCCATTTATCAGACATTTCTGGAACATAGTAGAGTTACTGAATAATCAGATTTACTTGATAATCGTTCTATATAATTAATCATTTTAATAATGGTGATATCATAAGAGAGAAGTAGAAGTATGGATAGCATGATAATGCATAAAACATCTGTGGACCTCATTGTAATATCCACTTTTCCAATGAACTTAAAAAACTGTCGCATTTTGCATTCTTATCTAGTGCTGTACAAGTGGCCAGCCAGAAGTATACACTATACATGCGCTATAAAATTGAATGGAACTTTTTATTTATTTATTTTTTATTCATAATCATATATTGACCTGTAACAGTCACATAACATTTTCTCCATAGCTGTTGTGTTATTTATGCACACAAAGTGTAAATTTCTGAATAAAACTATTTACTATGATTTATGCTTTATGTAAATGCTTGTCTATGCTCACAAATACAGACAATAAAAGCAGCAGGGATGACATAAATAACCTCCTTGGTAAATTGGGTTTACTAGATTTATTTCGACATAGGAAATGCTATCGATCTATCTGCAAGCAAAAATATTATCTAAGATGATACATAAAATCTAAAATGAATAGTTTCTAAAGACAATCATTTAAAGGTGGCGTTCCAAATAATCTTACTTTATAGACTAAGTCAATCTCTCTTCATTATGGCCACTCACCCTTGAAATAAAAGAAACCAAATTGAAGATCATAATTCCATCATTAACTGTGGTGATTCCTCATTAATGATGATTAAGGATCATTGTCCTGTTTTATTCTCCTACATAAATCCTGCTCTCTGGTTGCTTTCTCATAGATGTTGTGACACCAAACTAACCTTGCAATATTTGTTGTGGACATTGTCAAGTCATCGTTCTAGCAGCATACTCAATCTTTACCTGCAATGCTGTGACCAACACAAGGTCTCATTGTCTTAAAGAGGTCCTGTTACTTTTCCGGATAAGTCTGTTGTTGTAACTCCAGATATAGCAGAGTTAACACTCAAACTTAACAAAAATTTCTTAACAGGGGGTGCGTCCCAGTACAGTCTGACACCCACAGCAGTCTCAGACACGCCTGCTACTGGTAACACCCAGCAGTACCTTTACTGCAGACCGCTAGCAATTTATTTGTAAACTTCTAGAAGGGAAAAATAAAGGAATGGCACAATATGAAACTTAAGAATATATGCTGCAGAATTGGTATTTCATGAGGAATGAAAGTAACTACTAAAACTGACATGTTAGGAGAGGTGACAGGTCCTCTTTAAGCCAAGGCTGTAGGGCAGATCACTTATTAGATTACTGATGCAGAACATGTAGATGAGATATAGAGAAAGTAACTTATTTGTTGCATAAATTGTAGTAACTATACATAACCTATTCATAGCTATAATAAGATTAAATATTTTGAATATTAACAACTAAATTAGCATATGGTCACCTCAACATTTAACATGTTCTGAACATTGGCCATTAGTAGTTTAATTGGCAGAGGTACAGTGTAATCTAGGCAGTAATAGACATACTTATCTTGTCCTTCGCACAAATGGTACACAGTACGAATATATTGTGGATCTGGTTACTTTTCCCAAAGCTTGTCTGGAAATATTTTATTTGTAAGTGTTTCATATTAGGAGTTGCATACGGTTAAACTATTAAGTTCAATGTATAGATAGTATACAGTTAGCTCTTAAACTCCCTTTAGAGGTGACTGTTTGCTTTTAAACATATGTTAATATGCACTAAGCATAGAAAATCTTAATTTCTAGCTGTGCTTCATTCAATAATGAGTAAAAGTCAAAATCTCCAAGTCAAATAAAGAAATGCAAGGAGCCAGAAGAATCCAAGATCATGCACTTTCCACTCTAATGGTTGAAAAACCACATCAGCAAAGCATGTAAGCGATAATTCTTTAGGGTACGGCCACAAGGTTAGATTTCTGGGTGCAATTTTAGAAGCCAAAATCAGAAGTGGATCGTTCAAGGTGAGAAAATATAAAGGACAGATACAACTTCTCCTCTTTTTTGATTCACTCCTAGCTTTGGCTTCCAAAACTGCATGCAGAAACCTGTCTGTGTGGCCATATCATTATTAATTACACATTTTGGGATAAATACCTCTTCATCAGACATTGTAGCATATAACCACAGAAAGGTCATTCGATTCAAATCACCCATATGTATATGATTATGCTTAGGAGTTTACGTTAATGAGACCTAACAATGGGAGTAGGGGCTCAATATTTTAGGAAATTTGGAAAGGTCATGTGGTTTCTCACTATGGCAAGGGATTAATTCTGGATTACTACCTTGAATAACAGGCAGAGTAGTCAAGAGAATTTGACTTTGTATCTGACAACTCTCCTTCTTTTAGGATATTTGATTGCTAATATGAGTGGCTGCTGAAGGGTAGATGTGGCCAGAAATGTAATTTATGTAGCAAATGTAGCAGATTCACATACAGTATAGTATTTTTCTGACAACCATTGCTGGCGATTTGTCAATAAAAATGGAAGATGTGAGCTCCAACGTTAAGCTTAGTATTTGCCTTTATTGTACATGGTACAATGTGAAAATGTCTCTTCTGTCCTCAAAATATCTACACACACTTGTGGTGGACTTCAGTCTTGATTTTTTTTTAAAGTATATTATTTCAGAAAAAGCATATGCTGGATGGTTAGTCTTAATTATAGCAATTATGTTTACTACTAGATCTATGAACATATATTTGCAGGAATACAATCAGCTGTTATATTGTAAAAGTGCAATTCATTAATAGCTACCTGGAGCAATATAAAGCGTATAACCCATCTTGTTAATGATAACTTGCTGAAGCAGGAAATTATTCAGAATTTACAACAGAAATTGAGTCTAAGACTGTATTATAGATGGTAGGCCATAAAAAATATAATAACATCTGCTAAAGTTCTGCATGGTATTTAGTTGCAAGCTTTTACAGTAAAATTACAAAAAAAGTTAAAAAAAAGAAAAAAAAAGAAAAGAGGAGTAAAATGTCCTTGACAATGCTCCATAGCTATCAATCGCCCATGGAGTCATGCATTATAAAGGTGACAATGTTTGACAAAGGAACAACTTCCTGGCTTAGCTTTTTTCCCTAAAAAATAAATCACAAATGAAATGCACTCAGGTTCATCATCTGGTAGTCAAGGAATGTGTTACATAGATGTGTAGACAGATAGGACAGAATGTTTGTGGTTGTATTTGTTCATTCTGATTTTCTGCATAGTTAAGCTCCATTCAACATCCTAGAAAAGGTTCTGCTGCTTTATATAGTCCTTTAACATCAAATTATGTAACAGGCAATTATCAGGAAAAAACTGTTCATTCCTGATAATTGCTGATCGTCAGAGGATTTGAGAGATGTATTTACATGCAGCAGTCATCTCCTGTATATGGGTACTTGTGATTGCTACTGCAATTGCTAGTCCCTATGTTTTTGGGCTATAGCTTCCTGTTTACACGGAGAGATGTGCTACATAAAAATGATGATTTTTGGGGCTGGTCACAAGTCTTCATCATTTCCTCATTCATCGGGGGATTGCTGGCAGCTTTAAAAGGGACAATTATCAGTAATGAACATTTTTACAAACGCTCATCCCCTATAATTAGCCTGATTATTGGTCTGTGTAAAAGGACCTTAAACATCACATTAGATATTTCTTTATTATATTATACTAAAGGTACTGATTAGAGATCAGCAAATCTTTGAATTATTGCCAATTAGGCAATCTGGTTTGGTTCATGACAAATAATCATCGAGCAAAACGAGAATTATAAGTATGGGTTTTAGTGTTTTTGCCCCATTGGTCATCTACAGACTAAAAAGTATTTTCTTACTATATGGTTGGATCCTGACAGCCATATTAAAAATCTATGTATGATTTTTAATATACAGTGTTGTCCACGCTCCCTGTAGGACAAGGACCTGGTGCCAATTGTCTCCAGTGGTCTCAAAGTGTGTTTTCTCTGAGACACTAACCACATTAGTGCATTCCCTGAGTCTGTCCACATGAAGCCTAGGTCCACGTAGAAAACCAGAGGTGTGAATTATACTATTGACTTGTCTATGTAGTGTTCATTGTACACTGATGGAAAATACGTATGCTCCACGGAACATCTGGCAAATGTTAGGGTTACGTAGATGATCCTCATTCCTGCCAGACCAGTAAGGTATTCTTGCCTTAAAGATTAATCAGTGAGGTGCAAGTAAAGACACTTTTGGTATACTCAAACATACATACATTAGTTAAATGTGTTAAAATGCAGTATCTAAAGCAAGGGTTATCAATAGAGATGAACGAATTTCCCAAAATTTGTTTTAGATGTGATTTGGTAGAATAGGCTGTCAGATTGGATTCAGTTTGAATAAATTTGATCTGAATCGAAAGTGCCCCAATTGCCCTGAAAGGTCGTGTATGATACTATGAGGTCTCCTAGAACTCCATTTCAAGCTCTTTTATCCCTTAATGCATAATTTCCCCACTGTACGCCTAATATTAATAATGCCTCAATAGGGCATTAAGGCTCCCCCTTAGTGTCCCTATTTATATACTGTGCTCCCCTGTAGTATAATGTCCCCACATATAATGCTCTTCCCCTATAGTATAATGCCCCCACATATAATGCTCTCCCTTATAGTATAATGCCCCCACATGTAATGCTCCCCCTCTAGAATAGTGCCTCCACATATAATGCTCTTCCCTCTAGAATAATGCCCCGTACATAATGCTTTCCCCCGTAGTATAATGCACCCACATATAATACTCTCCCTCTCTAGAATAATTTCCTCTGTGATGCAGGCCACAGTTTTCTTCAGGCCATAGGGCCCGAGCTGCTGCTTCCTAGAGCAGAGGGCCCTATGCCTACATCATTGCACCGGCCATGACCTGGAATACGAGGTCAGAATAATGTCATCACGACTGAATGCACAGTTCTACTGCCACATGGCAAAAACCAGCTTGACATCAAAAAAATATAGTGGTAATTAAGAAACCATAATATTGTAATATAGCTGTTTCTTAAAACCGCGATACATCACATATACCAGTATATTGCCCAACACTACAATCACACTAAGTTTATGATCTCATCCACACATTGGAAATAAAAATATGCAGTGCAACTTGACCTGTGGTGCAAATTTTAAATGTGGGATGTTGATTTATGCTACTGATTTTCACACTGGATTTCATTCTTTGCATGATAGCAAAATCTGTGACATATTTTCACACTAGAAACATAGCAAAATAAAATGCAGGTACAGAACTATCACTTGTCAGAAGCCATGTAACTGTCTCATAAGGACAAAATCAAAACCTTTTTAACCCCTTAGGGACACAGCCTTATTTCACCTTAAGGACCAGGCCATTTTTTGCAAATCTGACCAGTGTCACTTTAAGTGCTGATAACTTTAAAACGCTTTGACTTATCCAGGCCGTTCTGAGATTGTTTTTTCGTCACATATTTTACTTCATGACACTGGTAAAATGAAGTCAAACATTTTTTTTTCTTGCACAAAATAATACCTAATTTACCCAAAATTTGGAAAAATTAGCAAATTTCAAAGTTTCAGTTTCTCTACTTCTGTAATACATAGTAATACCCCCCAAAATTGTGATGACTTTACATTCCCCACATGTCTACTTCATGTATGAATTATTTTGGGAATGATATTTTATTTTTCGGGGATGTTACAAGGCTTAGAAATTTAGAAGCAAATCTTGAAATTTTTCAGAAATCCAATTTTTAGGGACCACTACAGGTCTGAAGTCACTTTGCAAGGCTTACATAATAGAAACCACCCAAAAATGACCACATCCTATAAACTACACCCCTCAAGGTATTCAAAACTGATTTTACAAACTTCGTTAACCCTTTAGGTGTTGCAAGTTATTGGCCAATGGGGATGAAATTTGGGAATTTCATTTTTATGCCTAATTTTCCATTTTAACCCATTTTTTCCACTAACAAAGCAAGGGTTAACAGCCAAACAAGACTGTATCTTTATTGCCCTGACTCTGCCTTTTACAGAAACACCACATATGTGGCCGTAAACTACTGTATGGCCACACAGCGGGGCGTAGAGTGAAAGGTGCGCCGTTTTGTTTTTGGAAGGCAGATTTTGCTGGACTGGATTATTTACACCATGTCCCATTTGAAGCCCCCTGATGCACCCCTAGAGTAGAAACTCCATAAAAGTGACCCCATCTAAGAAACTACACCCCTCAAGGTATTCAAAACTGATTTTACAAACTTTGTTAACCCTTTAGGTGTTGCACAAGATTTAATGGAAAATAGAGATACAATTTCCAAATTTCACTTTTTTGTCAGATTTTCCATTTTAATATTTTTTTTCCAGTTACAAAGCAAGGGTTAACAGCCAAACAAAACTTATTATTTATGGCCCTAATTCTGTAGTTTACAGAAACGCCCCATATGTGGTTGTAAACTGCTGTACGGGCACACGGCAGGGCGCAGAAGGAAAGGAATGCCATACGGTTTTTGGAAGGCAGATTTTGCTGGACTGTTTTTTTTTTTTACACCATGTCCCATTTGAAGCCCCCCTGATGCACCCCTAGAGTAGAAACTCTAAAAAAGTGACCCCATTTTAGAAACTATGGGATAGGGTGGCAGTTTTGTTGGTACTAGTTTAGGGTACATATGATTTTTGGTTGCTCTATAATACACTTTTTGTGCGGCAAGGTAACAAGAAATAGCTTTTTTGGCACCTTTTTTTTTGTTATTTACAACATTCATCTGACAGGTTAGATCATGTGGTAATTTTATAGAGCAGGTTGTCACGGACGCGGCGATACCTAATATGTATACAATTTTTTTATTTATGTAAGTTTTACACAATGATTTCATTTTAAAAACAAAAAAAAAGTTTTAGTGTCTCCATAGTCTAAGTTATTACTTAAGTAGGGTCTCATGTTTTGCAGGATGAGATGACGGTTTTATTGGCACTATTTTGGGGTGCATATGACTTTTTGATCACTTGCTATTACACTTTTTGTGACGTAAGATGACAAAAAATGGCTTTTTTTTACACCTTTTTTATTTTATTTTTTTACGCTGGTCATCTGAGGGGTTAGGTCATGTGATATTTTTATAGAGCCGGTCGATACTGACGCGGCGATACCTAATATGTATACTTTTTAAAATGTATGTAAGTTTTACACAATGATTTCATTTTTGAAACAAAAAAATCATGTTTTAGTGTTTCCATAGTCTAAGAGCCATAGTTTTTACAGTTTTTGGGTGATTATCTTAAGTAGGGTCTATTTTTTTGCGGGATGAGATGACGGTTTGATTGGCACTATTTTGGGGTGCATATGACTTTTTGATCGCTTGCTATTACACTTTTTGTGATGTAAGATGACAAAAAATTGCTTTTTTTACACCATTTTTATTTTTATTTTTTTACGGTGGTCATCTGAGGGGTTAGGTCATGTGATATTTTTATAGAGCCGGTCGATACGGACGCAGTGATACCTAATATGTATACTTTTTAAATTTACAGGGAGTGCAGAATTATTAGGCAAGTTGTATTTTTGAGGATTAATTTTATTATTGAACAACAACCATGTTCTCAATGAACCTAAAAAACTCATTAATATCAAAGCTGAATATTTTTGGAAGTAGTTTTTAGTTTGTTTTTAGTTTTAGCTATTTTAGGGGGATATCTGTGTGTGCAGGTGACTATTACTGTACATAATTATTAGGCAACTTAACAAAAAACAAATATATACCCATTTCAATTATTTATTTTTACCAGTGAAACCAATATAACATCTCAACATTCACAAATATACATTTCTGACATTCAAAAACAAAACAAAAACAAATCAGTGACCAATATAGCCACCTTTCTTTGCAAGGACACTCAAAAGCCTGCCATCCATGGATTCTGTCAGTGTTTTGATCTGTTCACCATCAACATTGCGTGCAGCAGCAACCACAGCCTCCCAGACACTGTTCAGAGAGGTGTACTGTTTTCCCTCCTTGTAAATCTCACATTTGATGATGGACCACAGGTTCTCAATGGGGTTCAGATCAGGTGAACAAGGAGGCCATGTCATTAGATTTTCTTCTTTTATACCCTTTCTTGCCAGCCACGTTGTGGAGTACTTGGACGCGTGTGATGGAGCATTGTCCTGCATGAAAATCATGTTTTTCTTACCTTGCAGACTTCTTCCTGTACCACTGCTTGAAGAAGGTGTCTTCCAGAAACTGGCAGTAGGACTGGGAGTTGAGCTTGACTCCATCCTCAACCCAAAAAGGCCCCACAAGCTCATCTTTGATTATACCAGCTCAAACCAGTACTCCACCTCCACCTTGCTGGTGTCTGAGTCGGACTGGAGCTTTCTGCCCTTTACCAATCCAGCCAATTGGCCCATCAAGACTCACTCTCATTTCATCAGTCCATAAAACCTTAGAAAAATCAGTCTTGAGATATTTCTTGGCCCAGTCTTGACGTTTCAGCTTGTGTGTCTTGTTCAGTGGTGGTCGTCTTTCAGCCTTTCTTACCTTGGCCATGTCTCTGAGTATTGCACACCTTGTGCTTTTGGGCACGCCAGTGATGTTGCAGCTCTGAAATATGGCCAAACTGGTGGCAAGTGGCATCTTGGCAGCTGCACGCTTGACTTTTCTCAGTTCATGGGCAGTTATTTTGCGCCTTGGTTTTTCCACACGCTTCTTGCGACCCTGTTGACTATTTTGAATGAAACACTTGATTGTTCGATGATCACGCTTCAGAAGCTTTGCAATTTTAAGAGTGCTGCATCCCTCTGCAAGATATCTCACTATTTTTTACTTTTCTGAGCCTGTCAAGTCCTTCTTTTGACCCATTTTGCCAAAGGAAAGGAAGTTGCCTAATAATTATGCACACCTGATATAGGGTGTTGATGTCATTAGACCACACCCCTTCTCATTACAGAGATGCACATCACCTAATATGCTTAATTGGTAGTAGGCTTTCGAGCCTATACAGCTTGGAGTAAGACAACATGCATAAAGAGGATGATGTGGTCAAAATACTCATTTGCCTAATAATTCTGCACGTAGTGTATGTAAGTTTTACACAATGATTTCATTTTTGAAACAAAAAAAATCATGTTTTAGTGTTTCCATAGTCTAAGAGCCATAGTTTTTTCAGTTTTTGGGCAATTATCTTGGGTAGGGTATGATTTTTGCGGGATGAGATGACGGGTTGATTGTTACAATTTTGGCGTACATACGACTTTTTTCACTTTTATTACCTTTTTTTGGGAAGTAAGGTGGGCAAAATTTCAATTTCATCATAGCTTTTTATTATTTATCTTTATGGCGTTCACCGTTTGGGTAAAGTAACATGACCATTTTATATATCAGGTCATTACGGACGCGGCGATACCAAACATGTGTAGGGAATTTTATTTTTTTCATTTTTAATCAGTGATAAATGTGTTTTTTGATTTTAACTTTTTTTTTACTTTTTTAACTTTTTTTTTTACCCAGACCCACTTGGTTCTTGAAGATCCAGTGGGTCTGATGTCTGTATAATACAGTACAGTACACTATATAGGGTACTGCACTGTATTTTACTTACACTTTGTCTGAACAGATCTATGCCTTCAGCACAGATTTGTTCAGCACCATGGACAGCAGGATGCCTGAGAAGGCATCCTGTTGCCATGGGAACCTTCCCCATCTGCCACAACTTCGCAGATGGGGAAGGGTCAGGACGGGGCTGTCTGGGGGCTCTCTCCCTCTCCATCGGGGGGCTGCAAAGGCACAGCAGCCCCCCGATCGGAGAGGGAGGGAGCTCCCTGCGCTGTTAACCTTTTCCATACAGCGGTCCGTACGGACCGCGGTATGGAAAGGGTTAAACGGCTGACATCGCATCACAGATGTCAGCCGTTTATACCAGGGTGCCAGCAATGTGCTGGCACCCTGGTATACCCACTAGCCACCAACGATTATTCAAGGGGAGACGGGCGGGGGATCGCGATCCCGCCTGCCGCACCGCCCGCCTCCCGCACCACCGGCACCGTCCGCAACCCTCCCCCTGCTCCACCCGCCCACATAATATCATTCAGGGGTGCAGGGGGAGGTGAAACATATATATTTTGGGCATTATAAAGTTTCTGGTCCCCGCGGTCAGGGAACGCGGGGATCTGAAATTGCAAAAAGCGCATCAAACCGCAGGTCTCAATTGACCTGCGGTTTGTTGCGATCGCCGACATGGGGGGGGGTCACGGGACCCCCCCAGCGCATTTAGCCTAGGTGCCTGCTCAATGATTTGAGCAGGCACCTTGTTCCGATCACCGCCCGCCGGGTGGCAGTTATCGGAACAACACATGACGTACCAGTACATCATGTGTCCTTAAGTACCAGGACATCATGATGTACCGGTACATCATGTGTCCTGAAGAGGTTAAAGGCTATGGACATCCTTGGTGGCATTTTTTTTAATTATTATTGCATTGTACTCGTTTTGAGCTTAAAATCATTTTTTCAATTGGTCTTTATTAAAAATGTTGAGCCCCTTTCTCTGTACAGCCTTCAGATTCTCTAGGAGCATGCTCTGTATTTTTACTGTTTCTCCTTATCTCTGATTGTAAACACTTATTATAGCTCAATTCTTATTTTAACTGGTAAGAATTTTGCTTGAATAAGTATTTATGACCTCTTAGTAAGAGATAAGGTTTCTTAGATGACCCGCACAAAGTGAAATTAGGATACACACAGACGGCTGAATATTTTTAATAAAAAGCTATAGAAAAATGGTTATTAGGCAAAAATGAGTAAAATGCAATTATAAAAAAATATTGCCCTCGAAGATGTACATAAGCCTTTAAGCCTCTAATTTCTTTTCTATTCACCGACGGCAAGCACAGTTATTGAAAATTTTTAATACAAAATGTTTTTGAAAGCTGCATAATGTTTCACTATACAGTACAATGAATGATATGAATTTACATAAAATCAGCAAACTCTTTCTTACCAAATCACGTAACATTAGAAGCCTCTAGGGTTTGTCTTGTTATAAAGATTGACTTTATTGGTTTTATTTTGCTTGCAGTTTATTCATTTTGTAGATTAAACACCAGGCAGTCAGCTGAGATATTGGCATATATTCTTCTCATACCGTGAGCATTTCTGAACGCCTAAATCAAAGGAAAATGCATTGAAAACACCTTTTTCATAAGTGGTATTTTTGCAGCATAAAACTAAGTTATAGTTATGATAGTATCATAGTAATAGATTGATACCACAATTAATAATGCATTTAAGGGCAAGATAAACAAAATTCTAATTAAAAACGAATTTATATACGTGGAAAGGGTGGAGAGATTGTACCGTTTGAAATATGCATACAGTATAGAGAGAAATAGCAGACTTTTTTTTTTTATCTTAGGATAGAGGATGAAAGGAATATGATAGCTTGATTTAGTCTTTTATCTCTCCATTCTGTCCCCTGAGCACATGGAATAAAATCGAATATCATCAGCTACATTAATACTCATGGGATGGAGTTTTACTGCATAATTTGCACAATAAAAATAAGAGAATCCTGAAAAAAAAAAGGGGGACTGAATGTGGTATATTAATTCATAAACTTTCAGCTAGTAAAATGCTATTAGGGTACAGCCTTATGTGGCGTAATTGATGTGGATTTTCCAGAGTGGAATTGCGGGGCTACACACAGGCTTCTTGTAGCAAGATTTTTCCAATTTAACTATCGAGCTACAGCTGTTGTCCAAAGGAACGCATACAGGCTTTTGAAGCAGTTTTTGAAGCCAAAGCCAGCAATGGATTTTAAAAGTGGATGTGACAGCCTTTCCTTTATATGCGTCCTCAGTTTATGATCTGTTCCTGCTTTGGCTTCAAAAATTGCATTAAAATATTGTGCTGCTCCCCATCATTGTACTCCTCAGATGCTGCATTCATACATGATCACGACATCTGATATAAATTACACTGTGCAAAATAAAATAAAAATATAAAAATCATACTTTGCTTGCAATGGGCTGGCAGCCGCCATCTTACTTGGAGATCTGCGCGGCCCAAGATGATGTCATCACGCCAGCTCATGGAATTTTGCGCAAGATCTTCAAGCAAGATGTCGGCAGCCGGCCTGTCGTGAGCAAATGGATCAAGTAAGTATGATTTTTTTGTTTGTTTGTTTTTTACACTATTTCAGGTTCGATTCGCTACCATGATACACCAAAAAATTTGGCTTTGCATACAATCAAAATCATCCTGAACTTCGTATGGAAGTCCACTTTGTGGACTTCGATTCGCTCAACAGTAGTTGGGGACAAGGGGTTTATATGAACACTCATTCCCAATAATTGGCCCTTATAATCGAGCAGCCAATGGACGAACAAGTGTCCATTTTTATCGGCTGATGGGTTTATTTCAACAGGATTAGCGGCAACATTATTGGCACTGCCACTGAACCCTGAAAAACAAGACCAATGAAGCATAACCTGCTCAGGAAAGCTTGTCTGTAGTCCTTTCTTCAAGGACATTTGAGAGCTGCAGCAGAAATCATTTAGGGCCCAGCTATGTGGTGACATCAAGTGGTGCGACACAAAGGGGTATGGCTACATGGTGACATCTGTCAACAAAATGTATTTCGATGGTGCCACATGTTGTGACTGTGACGCAACAGTCGCAGAAAAATCTGAATTGGATGGATTTTTGCGACTATCAAGTCGTAGCATGTCATATAGTGACACCACGGAAACTCATTAAATGAAATTTTACACGACTTTCGCTTTACACATGTCACCGTGCAGCCAGATCCTTACACAGATATCCTTCAGTCAGAGAAGATAGTTCTTTCTCCCTTCATCTCCATCTTTAGTTAGAGACCGACACAGGCAAACAGGAATTTCAGGGTAGAGGCGGGGCTTAACACTTCATTCACTTCAATAGACTTTAAGACACTGTGAAAGAGCTGCAAGCTGCAAAACTTCAGCAGCTTCTCACAAAACCTCCCCTGTATGTGTACAGTCATACTATACAGTACCAGGCCGTTGATACTACAGAAAGTGCTACCCAGCTTTCCCAGGTGCCTGAATGTCAAGTTTGCCTATATAGGGAGGGAGTTGTCACTGTCTGTCTAGATTAATTTGAAATTAATTAGTGTTGGAGACCTGGATTACAAGTCTTGTGGAGCTGTTCACACTCATCAGATAATGTTACCTTTACATTGTGCAAGTTGGTCTAGCTATATGAAAGAATTTATCATCATATAACTAGGCAAATTTAGAATACAGCAGTCTGGGAAAGCTGGGTTACAACCTCTGCAGAGGTGTAATGGAGGCCACACTAGGTACATCCAGTGAGGAACAGAGTATTTGAACATCCTGCGATTTTGCAAGTTCTCCCACTTAGAAATCACGGAGGGGTCTGAAATTTACATTGTAGGTGCATTCCCACTTTGAGAGACAGAATAATAAAATTCAGGAAATCGCATTGTTTGATTTTTAAAGAATTTATTTGTCTTGCACTAATGAACATAAGTATTTGAACACCTGAGAAACAGCTAAAATTATGGCTCTCAAAGACCAGTTACTGTGCCTTTAAAAAGTCCACCTCTACTCCACTCATTAATCTAACTTAGTAGCACCTGTCTGAGCTCTTCAAAGACCCCTGTCCACCCCACAGTCAGTCAGACGCCAACTACTACCATGGGCAAGACCAAAGAGCTGTCAAAAGACCTCCACAAGGCTGGAAAGGGCTATGGGGCAATTTCCAAGCAGCTTGGTGAAAATAGATAAACTGTTGGAGCAATTGTTAGAGGAAGAGGCTAAAGACAACTGTCAGTCTCCCTTGGACTGGGGCTCCATGCAAGATCTCACCTCATGGGGTATCACTGATGATAAGAAAGGTGAAAAATCAGCCCAGAAATGCAATGGAGGAGCTGGTAAATGACATGAAGAGAGCTGGGACCACAGTTTCAAAGGTCACTGTCAGTAGAACACTACACCGTCATGGTTTCAAATCATGCATTGCACGGAAGGTTCCCCTGCTCATGTCATCACATGTCCAGGCCCATCTGAAGTTTGCCAATGACCATCTGGATGATCCAGAGGAGGCATGGGAGAAAGTCATGTGGTCAGATAAGACCAAAGTAGAACTTTTTGGTTTAAACTTTCACTCGTGGTGTTTGGAGGAAAAAGAAGGATGCGTTGCATCCCAAGAACACCATCCCTACTGTGTTGCATCGGGGTGGTAACATCATGTTTTGGGGGTGCTTTACTGCGAAGGAGACAAGACGACTGCACTGTATTAAGGAGAGGATAAATGGGGCCATTTATTGTGAGATTTCGAGCAACAACCTCCTTCCCTCAGTCAGAGCATTGAAGATGGGTTGTGGCTGGGTCTTCCAACATGACAATGACCCGAAGCACACAGCCAGGTTAACCAAGAAGTGGCTTCGTAAGAAGCATATCAATGTTCTGGAGTGGCCTAGCAAGTCTCTAGACCTAAATCCAATAGAACATCTTTGGAGGGAGCTGAAACTCCATGTTGCTCAGCGACAGCCCCGAAACCTGACAAATAGTGATGGATGAACATCTGCTGGGATGGTTCGCGAACACGCGAACGCGATCAAATGTTCGCGAATCGCAAGGTTGCGGCGGGTCCCATTCATTTTAATGGCAGGCGAACCTGAAAAACCTTCAGCTTATATTTGCAGACACAAAATAATTACTAGAAGTGCACAAATAGTCCCACAACATGGACAGTGACATACCAGATGTATTATTCGAATTTTCAATCTCCATTCATTATTTTTTTCAATGCGAAATATCGGCAATATAATTTTCGCGTACGCCTATGTGCAAATGCACTATACAGTAACCAAATGCACGATAAAGAAACTATATTGGTATATAACACCCCGCTTTAATCATTTTTTTGGGGGGGTGACTGGTATATCACACCAGTAGAAATTATTGGTTCCAATAATGCTTGTCCCTCTAGATACCTGCAGTATCGCAGTAGAACCGCACACAACTGCCGCACAATACAAATGCACTATAATATACTTTCTAACATAGAAGTATATTATAACATTGTACACGGAAGGCAATCCATTAGAATATACATAAAGATAAAACGTAACCTTTAATAATGTTACTATGAGGGTCCATTCACACGTCTGTAAGTGTTTTGCGGATCTGCAAAACACGGACACCAGCAATGTGCATTGCGCAAATTGCGGACTGCACATCGCCGGCAATATAATAGAAAATGCCTAATCTTGTCTGCAATTGCGGACAAGAATAGGACATGTTCTATTTTTTTGCGGAAACGGAAGCACGGATGCGGAAGTGCGGATCCGCAGATGCGGATGCGGACAGGACATTCCGGCCCCATTGAAAATTAATGGGTTTGCACCCATTCCGAAAAATTGTGGAACGGATGCGGACCCATTTTGCGGACGTGTGAATGGAAAAAATATCCCTCAAAATGAAAATAAATTAAATGATTAAAGTTAAGCAAAAAGCATAGATGTGGTAGGCAATAACAAGTGCTCGACGGCACAAAATCAGGTGCTCGGCTGCACCAAATCAGAAATCATATGTCCTACCACAATTTGGGGGCTTCCAGTGCACACTTATGAATCCCGGAGGGAAAGCAAAAAACATCTATCCTTGGGCTAGATGATGATGTGGTATTGAAGGATAGGGTGGGCAAACAACTGTCCCTGATATTGCCCTACAGGGGGGTGCTAATCTGGCCCTGATAAGAGCGACCCCGTCCGGAACCTTACCCTATATAAAAATTGCCCTAGTAAGCCCCTAGCCCCCTGATTCATCACACCTATCGATAGCACACCTATACCAGTCCTTAAAAGGACTTTTGTGGCCCTATTAGCTAGCGTTTGGTGTCTAACAGTCTGTCCCTGCTCCACACAGCAACCTCTCCCTACACTGGCAAAACACTGAATGTAAAATGGCTGCCAGATCGGGTTTATTTATAAGGTAGGGGGTATTTCAATGTGCTGACACACACCTGATGGATGTGTCATGGCTCAAAGTTCTTCACAATGTAAAAGAATATGGTGGGCACGAATATCTCCATATGTTCACATGTTCGGCGAATCGCGAACACGCAAAGTTTGCCTCAAAACAACTGCCAGGCGAACCGCAAGGCCATCTCTACTGACAGATTTAGAGGAGATCTGTGTGGAGGAGTAGGCCAAAATCCCTGTTGCAGTGTGTGCAAACCTGGTCAAGAACTACAGGAAACGTTTGCAAACAAAGGTTTCTGTACCAAATATTAACACTGATTTTCTCAGGCGTTCAAATACTTATGTTCAGCAGTGCAAGACAAATACATTCTTTAAAAATCATACAATGTGATTTCCTGATTTTTATATTTTTATTCTGTCTCTCATGCACCTTCATGATTTTTAAGTGAGAGAACTTGCAAAATCGCAGGGTGTTCAAATACTTCTGTTCCTCACTGTACATCAGGCATGTCAAACTCGCGGCCCTCCAGCTGTTGCAAAACTACAACTCCCAGCATGCCCGGACAGCCTACAGGTATCAGCCTACAGCAGGGCATTGTGGGAGTTGTAGTTTTACAACAGCTGGAGGGCCGCAGTTTGACATGCCTGCTGTACATTCTGTACACACTACATTGATAGATATACTATCAGGACAACCATGAGTATACATATAGTTTGATCTCCAGGATACTACCACATGCTACCCAGCTTTTCAAAGTCAAAATAGCCACTCTCACAGTGTAGACAAAAGTATGAAGCCTAAACCCAGCTCCCTCCTAAACTTCCTGGCTCATATGTACTAGCATCACAGGGGAGAGAGGGAAAGGGAAAAATTATGGCTGCAGCCTGAGACAACAATACACTTCTTTTCAATTTTATTTTTCATGGTCTGCAATTGTGATATCTCTAGAAAGAAGAGGAAATAACAAAAACACATAAAGAGATTATGTTATGTTTTGTTGGTTCTATTTTTCATAGTTTGGATTCTGGGTTTAGTTTTCTTTTAACCCTTTGAAAACAGGCACAGTACTTGTAATCCAAATGTCGTCTCACACAGCAGACACCTGGGGCTAAAGTCTGCGATTGAGAATAATGGCAATCACAGACATTTAACCTCTCACATACTGTGGTCAATATTGACCCTGGCATCTGAGACAGCTTTCCCTGGGTATCCTGCACACCCAGGGCTTCCTCACGCTGAGAGCGGGGAAGCCGTTCATTGGTTGTGATAGGCTGGAACCTGTACAAGACTACCAAGCCCATCACAGGTTATATTCCAATACAGGCCTGCAGGTGGCAGTACTCCATTGGAATATACTGCATTTACTATATACTACTGCATAGAATAACAGTAGTATATGGGAGAAGCAATATAATGATTGCACATTCAGGTCCCCTAGAAGGATTTAAAAAAAAGGGTAAAAAAAGAAATGCAAAAAAAAGTTTAGAAATATAAAAAATAACAATTCAAATCACTACCCTCTCTATAATGGAAATAAAAATACATTTAAAAAGCATAAAGATCAGATGCTTTGCTGCCTCCCAAAACACCAGTACAATTAAAATATAAAGTATTTATCCTATACTATGAAAATTTTTTGTCACTTCACCTCCCCAATTTTTTTTAAATAAAAAGTTTACCAAAAGTCATACACATCTCCAGTATACTATCAATATAAACTACAAATCACCCCACACAAAAGAGCCCCCACACAGCTCTATAAATGGAAATATAAAAAAAGCTATTGGGGTCAGAATATGGTGATGCAAAGAACAAAATATTTTTTCAAACGCTTTAGTTTTTTTAAAGTATTAAAACACAAAAAAAAACTGTATAACTGTGGAATTTCTGTAATTGTACTGACCCAGAGAATGAAGGGAACAGGTCAGCTTTACTGTATAGGGAACACGTTAAAAACAAAACCCATAAAATTATGACACAATATAGTTTTTTTTTCCAATTCCACCCCATTTGGAACTTTTTCCAGCTTCCCACTACATTGTATGTAATATTAAATGATGACATTAGAAGTGCAACTTGTCCCACAAAAAAAAGCCCTCATTTGTCTATGTAAACAGAAAATTTAGAAAGATATGGCGTAAAAAAAAGAACACACAAAAAGGAAAATTGTCCTCAAAGGCTTAAGAGTTGAAATGAATCTACATGCCGAGCTATGGAAGGTCTATGTGTAGCCTACACACAGTGTGGTGTGGTGCTCTTGGATAATGGCTATACAGTAACCGCCATTAACACTAAACAGTGAAAAAGCAGCTCATAATGAGTTTGTTATTGCCACCTCTTGCCTAGTCATCTAGATCTAGCCGCATCACAGCTACCTCTTAGCCGCACCATGTGGCTGTACTCCTTGCACAGATTATTAGCAATACACCATCTTTAAAGACTAGGCATGCCCGTACATGTTCAGCTCCTGCCGGGAAGAAGTAAAATGCTCCAAAAATGCAAGTAAAAAAAGTGCATACCAAAAAGCACAAAAGACAGTAGAAATAGCAGAAAAGCTGTGATGGATATTTAAGCTGCTGATGTTTAGCAGAGCTGTTTTTTATGGATATAAGAATATAGCTTTATCTCACTTCTCTGTTACTTTTCTTACTTTTTCACACAATGCCATCGCTGCCATGTCACCGTTTCAGTCTCCTGACATAAATAAATGAAGGCACATTTCTGTAGTGTCAAAGAGTAAAACAAATCTTGTACCAGGTTATGGGTGACCTGACAAGATATTTTGTTAGTCTTGGCGTAAAATAGAGGAGGTCAGCTATGATATAGTAGAGCATTCACACAGCACAAAGCAATTGAATAGTACTGTAGAAAGTAATGGGATGCCATACTATCAGCAGCGCCGCAGAGAGCAAATGATCAGAGTGGCCTGTTAAAGCCGAACAGGATGTCATCTTCCCCTAATAGGCACATTCCTGGAGCAGAAACGGCAGGCCTTGCTATAGATTCTTTTGATTTGTAAAATCTGCTGTGAGTCTTTTAAAGTCTTCATCTAATGCTTCTCAATCCCCATGGCAACCAAATAGGATTGCGTGAGCCGGCATCTAGGATTACTTCTTAAAGTCCAATATGTTTGCTCTATTTTATTCCTTATACAACGAACTGTATCTCAAAGTATTTAGAAGCGGTCAGCATTTGGACATTAACAATTCCCTCCTTTGATGGGCTAAGTCCCCGTCACATAACGAAGACCAAGCCAGACCACGGCTTCTCTGCTACTGCATATATAATAATAAGGCTACTTTCACACCTGCGTTCGGTGCGGATCCGTCTTGTATCTGCACAGACGGATCCGCACCGATAATGCAAACGCTTGTATCCGTTCATAACGGATCCATTTGCATTATTCATTAAAAAAAAGTCTAAGTCAAAACGGATCTGTCTTGACATACATTGAAAGTCAATGGGGGACGGATCCGTTTGGCTCCGCATCGTCAGGTGGACACCAAAATGCTGCAAGCGGCGTTTTGGTGTCCGCCTCAAAAGTGCAATGGAGACCAAACGCAGCCAAACTGATGCATTCTGAACTGATCATTATCCATTCAGAATGCAATGGGGCTGAACGGATCCGTTTTGGGCCACTTGTGAGAGCCTTAAAACGGATCTAACAAGCGGACCGAGAAACGATAGTATGAAAGCTAGCCTAAGGCATGCACTGATTTAAACACAATTTATGAATACATTTTGATTAAAACGTCGTAGAATTGGCATTTTCTCCTGCCCTTGGAAGTGATAAATGAGAACAGGCTCAAATCACATCTAAAATCGCCTTTGCTGAGTGAGCTCTTTTCTGCAGCTTATTCGAAAGGAGCCTCTGTGAAGATATACTGCGATAAACAGCTGATCACTTGTCTGCTGCAAAAATAATGAAGCTGCTAACACAGAGAGGTTTTTCATCTTAACGTGTCCAAACGGAGCAATTTAAAACAGAATACCTGTCTTCATATTAAAATATGGAATATAGGAATATAGAGATGGATCATTGCAGTATATGGGAGAGACAATCTGACGATCGCATGTTAAAGTCACCTGGGGGGACTTTAAAAAGTGTAAAAAAGGTTTTAAATATATAAAAAATATATAAAAACTCAAATCACCCACTTTCCTCATAGTAAGAATAAAAAATAAACAATAAAAAATAAACATCATAGAAATCAAAATAGCGGATTTGCTTTTTTTTGTTGCTTCAACTCCCAATTTTTTTTTATAAAAAGCGATCAAAAGTCTTATACACCCTAATGTGATATCACTAAAAACTACAGATCATCCTGCTATTTGTATACTTTTCACTCTGGCCCCTGAGCCTCATGATAGGCTGACTCTACATGTTCTATAGAGAGCATGTTTCCATACTTAACACTGTAGATTGTAGAATTAGGGCATTTAAACTCTGGTCTTGGGAATGCCATAAAACCCCCCACTTACATAAGCCCCATTCATTTTTGGCGGAGGACAACAAACAAATGTGCTGGGACTGTACCCTAAAATTATTCACTGCCCCATACAAATTCAGGACTGTTAGCAGGAGTCATCTATCTCATCATCTATACATCCTTTAGATCATCTTACTAAGTTTTGGTATGAGGTCCTATGATTTCTGTGTGCCCCTGCGAGACAGGGCATGCTATGGTAGGTGGTAGTCTCCCTGAGATTAAAAGCAGCAAGAAGGTTCAAAAATGAGTTGGCAGCCATCCTGGTTTGCAAACTGACCCCTGGGGGATTTGTGGTGGGGTAAACAGTCCTCAAGCCTCAGTAAGTTCTATACTCTGAATTATGGCTTGAAAAAGTCACAACTTTTTGCATTTTTACACTATTCATTTTAATAAATGTGTGGTAAAGTGGGTGGTTAGCTATATTAATTAGTTGCATTCTAGATCACTGCAACTTTCTTAGGTCACAAAGAAAAAACGCTGACTCTTTCAAGTAGGAGGGTGGCATATAAAAATGGTAGTATTTGAAGACAAAAGTGTTAGGTTTAAAGACACACAAGTTAACACATAACATGCACCATTTGATACATTTGGCACAAAGTGAACCAACGCAGACTTGAGCAAAACTGACTTCAAATATTACCCTCATGATAAATTCCCCCCTTTGATAAAGAGGACTTGTCATCACAAAAGGCAATGCAATCTCCATGCAGAATGTTATAGAGCAGGAGGAGCTGAACAAGCTGATACCGGTATATAGTTTTATGGGAAAAGATTCCGTAAGACCTTTAATTTATACATCTGTATATCTCTGCTTTATTTTTTTTACCTCCCGTGAATGCCTATCGGTACAGAGAGGAGGTGTTATAAGAAACAGCTATCTCTTATGCACACTTAAATACACAATGCTATCAGTCACGGATAACACCATCTCCTTTTACCGATAGGTATTCACAGGAGGTGAAAAAAGCTAATATATAAATGTATAAATTACAGGTTTTACAGAATTTTTTCCCACAACACTATAATATATCAATCCGCCGAGTTCCTCCTGCTCTATAACATGATGCTTTCAGATTGCATTGCATTTTGTGGTGACAGGTCCTTTTTAATTTTTGCTATGTATTTGGCCACCAAGTGTGAAAGAAACCATCAAGCTTGTGTATCTCTATAAGAGACTGTAACCAATCCACTTATGAAAAGCTTAAAATAAAGAATTGGCACATCTTGAAGGAAGATCAACATTTTTTGTCAACATGAGACCACTATCTCCCCTACTATTTGATATATATATCGAACCCCTTGCGATGGCCATTAGGCAGGACGATCAGATCAAAGGATTTGGTACGCTGGGAACACAAGATCGTATCTCACTATATGCAGACGATGTTCTGTTTTTTATAGACCATACGGAAACCACTCTCCCTAGGATTATTCAAATGGTTAAATTATTTGGTGAGGTGTCTGGTCTTCTTATAAACTGGACCAAGACTAGTCTGCTTCCAATAGACCCCCTACCACAGAAAGAGATTCCTGTTACACAGTTGGATATTGTTGATACCTTCCAATATTTGGGTTTGACGATATCGCCTCGGGTCGAAAATTTTGTAGAACTTAATTTGATTCCCATCATGGTAAAGATTAGAGCTAAAATAGGAATTTGGCTGAAACTTCCCCTATCTAGAGCTGATCGAGTTTCACTAGTTAAAATGGTGATATTACCACAATTGCTCTATGTGCTCAGGAATACACCTATTTGGATACAAGACAAACATTTTAAACTTATAGAGAGTCTAATTAATGATTTAATATGGGGAAGAAAGCGAGTTCGACTTAAGTTGGAGTATTTGTATAGATCAGTGGAGTGTGGGGGTTTAAATCTCCCCTACTTTAAGGGATACTTTATTGCAGCCCAGCTCTTGAGGTGCTATGAATCAGAGCATAGCGCACTTCTGGGGAAGTTGGTAACTAGTCATGCCCACAATAATATTTTTTCCTTGTTGGAATCTGGCCTATTGAAGAGTTATGAGCAAGGCTATAGAGAGACTATAAAACTACTCCTTAAGGTGTGGGCTACAACTAGGACATGGTTGAAAGTTAAGGGTTCACTTACATTTACGCCTCTTTGGCACAATTTGTATTTAAAAAGGCTGGATGAAATTGCAGCTGACACATTTTGGCAGAAGAATAAAATTTTATATATTTCACAGGTAGCTAAAGATAGAGAAATTAAATCCTATATGGAAATGACACAAAATTTAAAAAATCTTTCATGGTTTAGGTATTTCCAATTGCGTTCTGTGTTATCCAGCTTGGATGATAAGCGGCTGTTGGATATAGATAATGTTTCCTTTCTGAATGATTGGGTAGGAGGTACACATTCTAGAATAAAAATCTCAAATATATATAAGTTATTAATTAAAGCACGGTTTAGTGATATACACTCTCCAGGACAAAAAGCGTGGGAGGCGGACTGTCCGAATGTACAAATAGAAGGGTGGGATAATATTTTTGGGAATCTATCTTCACTATCCCAGAACTTTAACCATGTCCTGATACAATTTTATATCTGCCACAGATTATATATTACTCCACTGTGGATGAACAAATGTGGGTTAAGAGACACGTCCAATTGTCCCAAATGTGACACTGTAGGAGCAGACTTTCTCCATATGATATGGACCTGTCCAGAACTTATAAACTACTGGAACGGTATCAATAACTATATTATGTGTAAATTAAAAATTCTAATCCCTTTTGAACCACAAGTATTTATTCTCAATGATCTCTCCAAATTAAAAATTCATAGTTATCAAAAGATTTTCTTGAGTAGAGTATTCATGTTGGCTAGAGTTTTGATCAGCCGCACCTGGTTTGCCCGATCCACTCCAAATAAAAACACATGGATAAATTTAATCGATAAGGTAAAGAACTACGAAAAAATTTTATATAGACGGAGGGAAAATGAATACCAATGGACCAGGATATGGGGTGGTTGGAGGTCTGGTTAGCTGAGATCAAGTTGTTTTATTTATAAGGGGTCCTACTTTGACGCACCACAAACTGGGAGGGAGGGAGGGGAGGGTTTTTCTAAATATTTTGAAAAGATGAGTGGAATATACGCACATATAATTACTTGGGTTACTAAGAATTGAGAGATTGTAATAAATTTTTTATTGTAAACGTTATGTAGTTTTCCCAATAAAAAATTTAAAAAAAAAAAAAAAAAAAAAAAAAAAAAAAACATGAGACCACTTTTGGTTGGCTTACTTTTTTTTGTCAACATGAGACCACTTTTGGTTGGCTTACTTTTAGTGTTGGGTTCAAATATTCGAGTTGCAAATATTAATCACGAATATCGGCACTTTGAGAATTTGCAAACATTTAGAATATAGTACTATATATTCGCAATTCTGAATATTCTAGATTATTTATTTTTTAATCAGTAACCTCCCTTCTTGCTTGTGAGCCAATGAGAAGGCTGCAATGTCTTTGTCCGAGCTTAGCAACATCCCTAGCAACCAATAGGAAAGTTGCCTACCCCTTACTACATAAGAACCACCCCAGTAGCCCTTGTATGTAGTATTTTGCAGATCTGAGAGAGACAGCAGTGTCATTGCTGTGCGCTCTACTTTTCTGTGTCATTAAATTCGTTAGTTAGTTAGTTAGTTAGTTAGTTATATAACTTATATATCTAATACAGATAGTTAGGGGGAGATAGTCAGTGTAGGTTAGATAGTGATATAGTGTGGCTGATTCTGCTGTCCATACATACATGCTACAGACATAGTGCTGTCATGTCACAAGTTCACAACAATACTTAGTGCAACAATCACTAATAAGTAATCAGACCTGTTAAAATGTGAAATTGCACCTATTGCGCCAAAATATTTGCATCATTAGTGCCGATTTCGCAATAGCGAATATATTGGAGAACTCTAACTGCATATAAAGCCATTCTAATGTTCTGCCGTGCCAACCATTTTCTCCAGTCTCAGGAAACTTATACCAGCTTGAAAAATGTAGCATAAGTGACCCACGCCAGTATTTCACGTGCATTACCCGAATATTACATTGCCGATTTTTCACGATCAAGAAAATATTCTCGAATTCGCAAATATATTGTGAATTTGAATATTGCCCCTGCTGCTCACGACTACTTACTTTAAATTATTATTTCACACATTTTACTTGCCAAAACCATTTTCCTTTTCTATACATTTTTTTAAAATGTGTAGCAATGCACAGAAATGGGTTCTTTTTGGCATCAAATCAGTAATAAATTTGTCCAAATGATCTGCACCAAAAAGAAGGCATAACTTACATCACAATTCTAATGCAAGGACCTTAGTAAATGTTTTTTGAGAACGGAAGCAATAGTATTCACGGAAAAAATATTTCTAAATGTGCCTCAATGTGTCTTATTACTGACAAAGTGTGGTAGGGAAAAGTTGGCACTTCTATAGATTGTAGTGCTCACATCAAAGGATGGCTGCCCCTAGTCAGTGTGTAAGAAATGATCGTCACTGTATTCTGCTGCATAATTTTAGTTTATTCACTTTTAGTCACATAGAAGTATACAGATGACGCACTTTTATTTGCTACAGCCAAAACGCATCACGTGTATGACAATGTGACTCATGGAATAAGCCAAGATTGAGCAGCAGAATACAGTGTGTTGGTTTAATAGTACCGACAAAGATCTTTGAAATGTCACGCAATGCTGAGACTGAAGAGGTTAAATTAAAACCACCAGGAATGTATGGTTGCCAGAATTCATAGCAGAGACAGAAATTGAGTATTATTTGCAGCCAGTTCTAAAGAAGCAGCAGGAAGAGTGGATGAGCCTGGCTTAGTACAGCATGTTTTCATCCATTATGCAGTATGGACACCGATTGTCTTATCGTGCAGTCAGAGTTCTGGAAATGTATTTTGTGCCTGTGGGTAAAGATTGTTCCAGTAATTGATACAACATTGTCTGCCTGATTAACTTTAAGCTCACTAGCAATTTATAAGTCACTGTCACTTTAGGGGGCAAAGTATTTATGACTTTTTATACTGTGCGGCCTAGAAATCTCATACGAAGCAGGTACATTTCTGTCTTGAGGATGTTGTCTAAGTCATGTAGTCATTCTATTACATCGTAACCTGCAGGGTCATTTATTTTAGTCTTATTCATTGAATTTAAATTCACATTGGTGCTACGTTAAGTTCAAGACTTTCATATTCTTCAATATTCAATGTTTCAATGAGATCAATATCTTTTTCAGGCTTCTCTATAGAAAAAGATGGAATCCCTTACATTTTTCCCCCTAAAGAATAGTGTCAAAGCTAAAATATGGTGGCTCAGAGACACCATATAGCAGGCCACAGAGTGGCCATGGGTCTATAATGCATACTCTTAGTGACTCCTTATGCTGCTGTCCAATTCATTCAGTTTTGTAGTGAGTATAAACCCTAATATAGTGGGCTCTATTTATAAAAAACGGCCTAAAAGAAAAAGCTTATTGCCATAACAGCCAATCTCAGAGCAGTTTTCCTTTTCCAGAGAAGTTTAAGAAATTAAAGCTAAGCCTTAATTTGTTGCTATTTTTGCTATGTTATGTTTCACTGTTGGATAATTTGGATAAATGAGATGGTACAAGATGGGGTACAGAAGCCCAAATTTGCAGACATTGTCCATAATTTTCAGAGATAGCTTACCTTTCCTGGACTGAAAATGGGAGGGGATTATGTAATCCCCATCTATAAATTGGTCACCCCGCCATCTTTAGTGATGTTCCCAGGAGTGGGACTTAAATGCCCCAGATTTTCCAAGAAGAATGCTGGTAAGCATTAGAAATGAGCGAATCTATTTGTAGATTCGGAGAATTGTTTAAATATAAGATTTTTTAGGCACTGAATTAAACCCAAATCTTTTCTGATTCGATTTGGACATATCTTGTAAAATGACGCCCAGCGCTTAAGCAATCAATAGTGTTCTGTCACCACCAGGCAGGAGGTAAATAAAGTCAGTTGCAGCCAAGCAATAATCAATATCCAGGGCAATGGAGCAATTTAGGTTCTAAACTAATAGACTGGGACCCAAACTGAACTCTTTGAAAAATTTGACGAATCCGAAACGAATCTTGGAAGATTCGCTCATCTCTAGTAAGTATCCAGAAGATGAGTGTAGCATACTATAAACTAAAAAATAGCTGAATAGCAGGAGACGGTAACTGGGCCACAGCGGGTGAATGGAGTGGCGCCCAGATATAATAGTAAGTGCAGGGAGATCCCTAGGCGCCGCTCTATGTAGCCTGCTAACTTAACAAAGTCCGGACCCATGAAAGGCTGTCTTTAACCTTTAATACAGGAGGCAGGTGCCGGCAGCAGAATCACATAGGCGGCACCCTGCCTCTGACATGGAGCTGTGATCAGCGTGAGTTAAGCCCTCAGGTGCGGCACCTGAGGGGTTAACTTCCGCTGATCTGCTGCCAGCAGCCGCCTCATGTATTAAAGGTTAATCGTCATTGGTGGCACAGTGCGCCTGCCCCCCTCAACCCCCCAGTATTAAATTCATTGGTGGCGGTGGCCACAGAGTCCCCTCCCCTTCTTATTGGTTGCAGTGGCCACAGGGTCCCCTCCCCTTCTCATTGGTGGCAGTGGCAGCTTCTGATCGGGGCCCCAGCAGTGTAATCCTGGGACTCCGATCGGTTACCATGGCAGCCAAGAAGCTACTGAAGCCCTGGCTGCCATGGTAATCTCCCTGCTGCTGTGTGCACTATGCACAGAGCAGCGGGGAGAGTGCGAAGTCCTATTCACCCTAATAGAGCTCTATTGGGGTAAATAGGACAAGAGATTAAAAGATCCCAGTTTCTAGCTCCCAATGGGGAAAATAGATTTAAAATAAAAAGTTTAAAAAAAAACGTAAAAAAAACACCAAAATATTAAGTATAAATCACCCCCTTTCCCAATTTTACACATTAAATATATAAACAATAAATAAATAAACATATTACGTATCATCACTTCCAAAAAGTCCAAACTATTAAAATATTTAAAAAATCTATGTGGTGAACGCCGGAACAGAATTTTTTAAAATTAAAACGGCGTGATTCGACATTTTTTAAGATGTGGAACGCACGTGGCTTTTTTAGTGTTTTATTTTTTTCACGTGGTATCGCATGGTATAGAGTATCACATTACTTTTTTATGGTATCGAAATCAAATAAAATTTTTGGTATCGCAACAACCCTACCCGCGACGATTAGCTGTTTGAAGAGAGGGCAGCGCTCAACAGCATTCTCTGCTCTGTTCACCTGCTCGCCGTAGCATTTGCAGTGGTGAGCAGGTAAACAGAGCAGAGAAGGCAGCGCTCGTGCAAAAAAACAAACAAAAAAAAAAACAGACAACCCCTTTAAAGTCATACTTGGAAAACATTACATACAGCACTACAGAACATACAGGGTCATACAGTGCCACATAAGTAACTCTTACATACAGTGACTTCTCTTCTCTGATGTAGACATTCTCTTTCCTCTTCTTCTCCTGTCAGACCAGACCGCCATAGTGACTTCTTTCAGCCGCGCCTCGTCTCTGCAGAGTTTAACAGACATCTTACTTTCCTACTTTTCCATCATCCTTCCACCTTCTCAATACCCCATCCTGCCAGCCCCAATACTGTGTCCACTGTGCTCCCCAATACTTTACTGCAGAAACAGTCCCCCTGAAAATACTGGTACCACACAGATAGTGTGTCAGTACAAAAACACCCCTTTATATTGTGCGCTAGTACAAAAAAATTCCCCCTTACTTTCAGATCAGACCCCGATTTAAACCCTAAATGAGTTCTCACATCTCAGACCAAACCCCCTTTAGACCTCTATGTCTGACCCCATATAAGACCCTAGTTTTAGACCTCAGATCAGACCCCCATTAGACCTCCCGACCCCCATATAAGACACCCATTAGACCTCCAGACCCCCCATATCAGACCTCCAGACTTCCATTAGACCTCTAGACCCCCAATAAGACCTCCATTAGTCCTCTACAGACCCCCAGTTAGGCCTCTCTAGACCCCCAGTCAGACCTCTCCAGACCCCCCATTTAGAACTCTCAACCTCCAGACCCCCAAGTCAGATTTCAGACCCCCAGTCAGACCTCCAGACCTACAGTCAGACCTCCAGATGCCCCTAGTCAGACCTCCAGACACCCATAGACTTTTCCAGACCCCCAGTGAGACCTCTCCAGACCCCCCATTAGATCCCCATATCAGACCTCAGATCAGACTGTAAAATAATAAAGTAACTTACCTCTCCTGCCGCCAATCTACCTGTCCTGGCTGTCTTCTCTTCGCAGGGCCCGCGCTGCAGTCCCCTAACCTCCTGCAGCATCAGGTCAAAGTGAGCTCTGTACGTCCTGATGCTGCAGGCAGCCAGGACACAGCTGCTCAGGCCCTGAGAAGAGCAAGCAGGAGGAGGGGTAAGTACTGTACAGCGCTCACAGCACTTCTCTGCCGCTCCTGCAGACTATTGAGCGCTTCCATTATGGAAGCTCTTACTAGTATTCCCTTTATAAGATGCACTACATCTTATAAAGGGAAAAGTACAGTACCACTGGCAAAGGGGACCCTCTGGGCCCCCATGAATTAGGGGCCCGGTCGCAACTGCCACCCATATAGTTACGCCAGTGGTATGAAGCTTTTCTCCACTAGAGCACAGAAGAATACCTCCATACATATAGCATCTGTTGGAACATTCCATGATGTTTTTTTTAGTACAGAATCCAACATAAAACACTTCTTACGTCCCTGTATGAAATCAGAGGTGCACAGAGGTACAGAAGATGCTCTAGAATGTATGCCTATTCAGAGACATGTGTATGAGGATATAAGTACATCTATAAACAAATATTTCAAATTTGTGTTCAAGATTGCTCCCCTAAGTAAAAAATCAGCTCAATTTCCTGTAATTTTCTTGAGCAATTCTATTTTTTACAGGTTATGGCTGACCAATTTGAAATTTGTGCTTAAAGGGGGTACTCACGAAAAAATATTCAACATTTTTTTTTAAACCAGCACCAGGATCTGAACACTTTAGTAATTGCGAGTTATTCAATGAAATCAGTCTGTATAGTGCCACCTGCTATTTGTTCTTTTTTCTCATTTCTCTGTCCACCACTATGAAGTGGGCGCACATGCTCATTTCTATCCTTTAACTACCACCAGCTGCAGTAGAAATTACATACCCCCTGAGAAATTACAAAGCTGCCATTTTGAAATAAATCTAGCAGATCATTTGAAGCAATGCATGGGGAGATCTCTGGATCCATGTGAGTTACAGGGATGGTTCTAGCTTTATTAAAAAGAGCTTGTCCCTTTAAATGAGACAGAACAACTTGTCCTTTTTAATGTAAAGTAAAAAGTGTATCCTTCTAGTGCACTGACAGAGATGTAGGGGTGATATATGTGCCACCTGCGCCTGAAAACCAGTTGACAGGCATTCCAATCCAGTGCATTCACTCCTAATTACTGAACTTCTGGTTTCTTTACGTTGGCCTCATCTGTGCTAGTAACCTTTTCATGGTTGACGGGAAGTCATTGTTTTTGATCTTTATTGTGTTGAAAGGTCAAATGAGCAGAAGTGGTTATTTTGTTTTTCATTTAAATGACAGCACTGTATGCTATTGGTAATACTATTCACTAAAGGCGAGATGGAGAATCGGAAATGAATGCCTACAGGTATACAGATAAAGCAGCAGTGGATGGTTGAACTGCTCCCTTCAGCTTCATCATGAGTGAAGCATCTGGTGAATAACAATTTCCTGGTAACAAACTGATTTCAGAAGGATTATTTTTCACCAAAACATCCATGTTCCATCTCAACTGAAGCATGCAATGACATTTACTACAAGCTACGGCGAGTTTATAATAGGTTTCTCACAAGTTGCATAATATTACTGTGCAGAACCTGTATGTTTGTGTGTATGTCACAATCTTCTACCCACACATCACCTCTAACCTTTTCTTTGAAAATATATTTTACATTAGCATAAATATTAAAGAGGTGCTATTTCCGGTACATGCAGCACATTGCCTTTAGCTAATCAGTTTTTCATGCATTTAAATAGGAATATTAGAATGACTGTAATGACTTTAGTTTTCAGTGTATGATCCATCATTGCATTCAGTTGACTTTCACTGAAAATTAGTTTCTTGAGTAATTAGTGTAAATTTCATTTAAAATCCTTGTTAAATAGGTTTTCCAGGGATAATTTGAGATTTTTTTCTTGATATGAGTTGGAAGGGGTTACAAATAAAAAATAATCATTACTTACCACCATCAATCCACCTTCACTGGCATTCTGGCCCTGTTCCAGTACCCAATGCTTCTCACCACTGTCCTGGTTCGACATGCTGTAAATGACAGTGTGTTTGGCTGGGCAGGCCTGTTATTGGCTGAGTGGACCTTTCTTGGCATTTCCAGCAAGGAAGGAAAGAGCAGTCGGGAATGGAGCCGCAGTAGAATGGCAGTGGTGGGAGATCAGTTGAGGTGAGTAATGATTCTTTTTTAATTTATCTCCTTATGAAATATATGCCTAAAAAAGGCAACCTCTAGTAAGGACGAGTTTACATCACCGCTAGCAATTTTGTTGTTCTTTACCACATAACTGACTGAAAATTAGAGCTGAACAAACTATGTTGACTGCAGTGAAGTCCATTGAGTTTCTATTCAGGAACTGAAATAATAAACATAGCCATACAGTTCAATCTTAGAAGTTGAAGTTTTAAAGTAACGTCCACCCATGGCATAACCTTTACGTCATCACACATGTGCAGTGCTATCAGTCCATCTCTTCCCCAAGACTGACATCACTTATACCAGGATCTGCACAGGGTTGACCTGCATTTTGGCTTCTTACATGTACAGTTAGATCTTTATAGTAAAACTGAAATGTGTAGCACAAATACTTTGTGTATATCAGTTTGGAAGCTTTGAAGAGCTTTATAATCTATGCAAATTCTTATTCAGCAATAAAGACTCCAGCAATAAATTCTGATTACTGCTCGCTCCAGTGAATACATTTTATCTTGCTGAATCACTCTATGACATTTTTACAGTAAAATAACAATGAATGAATCTTACTGTTTCCTGGATTGAATAATTTCAGAAGGAGAAATGTTACATACTTTACTCAGAAACATGTATCCACTTTAAAGCAAAGTTTGCTTCTGAGCCATAGATAATCATAATGTAAAATCTTTACATAATAGTAGTATTAGAATTGCTTGATTTATATTGTGTGTATAGCGGGGAATTACCTCGCCACTTTCCTGATGTGTAGCAAATTAGAACATTAGGACATTTCTTTTAAATGTTTCTCAGGTTAATAGTTGAAGGTTTTTTTCATCAATGGAACCCTTTCCATGTGCTACTCCATAGAGCATGGTACCCCACTCAGAAACCCCTCTATCAGTCAGATAGGAGGACCATAGCAAACTGCAGGTCCTGCTCTGAAGGAGTTGGCCAACCCATATAGGTATATTACATGGATAATTATCATTTGTCTGGTAATGCTGTACTTTTCTGACATCAACTGTGGCACATGAAATTTGGTCAGGTAATGGTTTGTGAAGGCAGATCTACGGTAATCAGTCAAGAAGGCTCTAGTTATGAAAAACCAGGTGTTAACATGAAAACTTTTTTAACTATTTAACAAGCCTTCAGGTCACTAAAAGTCATACCACAGTATTTTTACAGCGCAAATTTTAGCAGCTGCTCTACAGAATGACAAGGATCAATGAGCATTGTTTATGGGATCACCAAGATGGCCAATATGGGCAAGATGGCCAAGATGGGATCACCAAGATGCCTGGAGCAGGAGGGTTTCATCTAGGCCTGCACATGCTACACAACCAGCGGCCTTGGGGCTAATTGCGGTTCAGGATGCCATTCTGGTCATAAATATGCTTAACTTTGTCTTGTGGCTGCTCTTGTGTATTTTCCATGTCTTTTTCCATGGTGCACTATGCAGCCATGTTTGGGACCCTGTATATTGGCAAACTGGTTCTCTCCTGACCACTGTGCGGCACTCCAGAAGTAGATGAAGTATAAAGGTGGCTACACATGCTTTATTGTAGTTTATAGGAGTACTGAATCACTCCCATCTATGGCCTCTCCCTTTCTGGAGAGTGAACAGACCCCCATTCTGTAGATAAGTCAGAGTCCTTTAGTGTAAATAGCAAAGCACATATTTATAGCAGTAGGGTAACTAGAAATGACTAGGCCCGCAGCAAATTTTTAAATGGGGACCCTCCCAGCAACCTCTTTATACCCCCTTACTCCCGTACAACCCCTACTCCTGTGACTAGTCAAGATCGCTCTCTCAGTCCAGGACCGGTAGCCTCTTTGTCTGTTTCCTACAAGTATATATTGTTTGTCATTTCACTGTATATACGGTTACTGTATATAATGTCATTGTACAATACTGTTGAGGAGGACCTGACAATACAATCTTTTTAGCCCTCCTCCTAGGTGGGACCCTTCTGAAGTCAGGCCTCAAAGCAGCCACACACCCTGCTACCCCTATAGCTACGCATCTGATTTATAGCATATACTTTCAGAATATCAGAATTGTCAGAAATGCTTTAGTTGGTAATATTCATTTTATTATGGCCCTGTTGTTTTATTGTTGCCCCTGTGATTTGTTCAATCTAACAATGTGGCCCCTGGACCTAAAAAAGTTAGTAACCCTGATTTAAAGGAAACCTGACATGAGACTGGCACTATATAACTAATTTCATGGTTAAGATGCGTACAGTACAGACCAAAAGTTTGGACACACCTTCTCATTCAAAGAGTTTTCATTATTTTCATGACTATGAAAATTGTAGATTCACACTGAAGGCATCAAAACTATGAATAAACACATGTGGAATTATATACATAACAAAAAAGTGTGAAACAACTGATAATATGTCATATTCTAGGTTCTTCAAAGTAGTCACCTTTTGCTTTGATTACTGCTTTGCACACTCTTGGCATTCTCTCGATGAGCTTCAAGAGGTAGTCACCTGAAATGGTCTTCCAGCAGTCTTGGAGGAGTTCCCAGAGATGCTTAGCACTTGTTGGCCCTTTTGCCTTCACTCTGCGGTCCAGCTCACCCCAAACCATCTCGATTGGGTCCAGGTCCGGCGACTGTGGAGGCCAGGTCATAAGGTGCAGCACCCCATCACTCTCCTTCATGGTCAAATAGCCCTTACACAGCCTGGAGGTGTGTTTGGGGTTATTGTCCTGTTGAAAAATAAATGATGGTCCAACTAAACGCAAACCGGATGGAATAGCATGCCGCTGCAAGATGCTGTGGTAGCCATTCTGGTTCAGTATGCCTTCAATTTTGAATAAATCCCCAACAGTGTCAACAGCAAAGCACCCCCACACCATCACACTTCCTCCTCCATGCTTCACGGTGGGAACCAGGCATGTAGAGTCCATCCTTTTCTGCGTCGCACAAAGACACGGTGGTTGGAACCAAAGATGTCAAATTTGGACTCATCAGACCAAAGCACAGATTTCCACTGGTCTAATGTCCATTCCTTGTGTTCTTTAGCCCAAACAAGTCTCTTCTGCTTGTTGCCTGTCCTTAGCAGTGGTTTCCTAGCAGATATTCTACCATGAAGGCTTGATTCACACAGTCTCCTCTTAACAGTTGTTCTAGAGATGTGTCTGCTGCTAGAACTCTGTGTGGCATTGACCTGGTCTCTAATCTGAGCTGCTGTTAACCTGCGATTTCTGAGGCTGATGACTCGGATAAACTTATCCTCCGCAGCAGAGGTGACTCTTGGTCTTCCTTTCCTGGGCCGGTCCGCATGTGAGCCAGTTTCTTTGTAGCGCTTGATGGTTTTTGTGACTGCACTTGGGGACACTTTCAAAGTTTTCCCAATTTTTCGGACTGACTGACCTTCATTTCTTAAAGTAATGATGGCCACTCGTTTTTCTTTACTTAGCTGCTTTTTCTTGCCATAATACAAATTCTAACAGTCTATTCAGTAGGACTATCAGCTGTGTATCCACCTGACTTCTCCACAACGCAACTGATGGTCCCAACCCCATTTATAAGGCAAGAAATCCCACTTATTAAACCTGACAGGGCACACCTGTGAAGTGAAAACCATTTCAGGTGACTACCTCTTGAAGCTCATCAAGAGAATGCCAAGAGTGTGCAAAGCAGTAATCAAAGCAAAAGGTGGCTACTTTGAAGAACCTAGAATATGACATATTTTCAGTTGTTTCACACTTTTTTATTATGTATATAATTCCACATGTGTTAATTCATAGTTTTGATGCCTTCAGTGTGAATCTACAATTTTCATAGTCATGAAAATAAAGAAAACTCTTTGAATGAGAAGGTGTGTCCAAACTTTTGGTCTGTACTGTTCATCAAATAGTTCTCATCATTAATTGTTGTTTTTTTCTAATAATAGCCATTTTCAGAAATCAACTTTATAAAATGTACCTGACGTGCACAAACTTCATGACCTAAAGTCACTGGGGTGGCTTCATGTGATCGCTGATTCACAGAGCTGCTGTAAGCCTGCCCATCCAGATCTGATTGACATGCCTCCAGCTTAGCCACATCATGACTGGTGCATCTCACTCATGGCCAAGCTGGAAGCTTGTCAATCAGAGCTGGGAGGGCGGGCTTACAGCAGCAGCTCCATGACTCCAAGATTATATGGAGCTGCCCCAGTGACTCCAGTTCATGGAGTTCAGCAATGTCAAGTACATTTTATAAAGATGATTTCTTCAAAATGACTATGTGTGATTAGAAAAAAAAATTTTATCGATGAGAACTGTATGATGAGAGCAGTGTCACTATGTAATTAGTTACAAAGCACCAATCTGATAACAGGTTCCCTTTAAATAGACCCAGCACAGTAACAATAGTTGGTAAAACAAGCCAGACCTCACCTCACCAGACCCAAGTGGGGCTGTAACTTTATATAAAACATAATAACAATAATCCGAGGCCTCCGAGGCCTAGGTGGCTCTGCCACACAGTGGGGCCGCGGTGTGGCTGCTGGATCCCATTGCCTGCTGGAGTGGTGTGGAGGCACGGTGGTCGCCACTCGGCGCCGCGCTATGGTTAGAGTAGGTCCCCACTTAAAAAGAGGCAACCTTATCGCTGTAAGTGGGCCTATGCTCTTTGATCAAACTGTATACTAATGCCTCTTAATAGTGCACAGCAAATGATTGATACTAGTGCTGTATAGCCATGTTTTATCAAAAGAAATGCTGCAAATTGCAAACAGTTGTCATATCAGAAGCATAGGAATGAGGATGTGCGATTTAGATTTTCTCTACATATCAATATAATAACAATAATACCCAATTGTCTTTAATGACATTTTAAGGACAGACAATAAATATAAAATATTACATTAACGGTAAAAATCATTAAAAATTGATAAAATCACAGGTATAGAACAGGCATGTATGATATTCTCTTATAGCTAATGTTAATCAATGGACAGCGGAAAGGATTTGAGGGTTTGACTTATAGGAAGAAAATTCCAGCCTCCTTGACTTCAAAGTCTTCATACAGCGGGGAGCAAAGTTATTTTTCTCTGCGTTTCGCAAGAACTGTAAAGGAACACCAATGAAAGGATTGTTAAGGTTATGAGAGCAGCTTGAAGGGCAATACCCTGCTGACAGCTTCTTTTAAATCTAAATTTATACGTATGTTACACATACTTCTTTTATATAAATGGTTTTGAGAATAAACCAGGTTGATTATTCTACGTCTTACATCATAAATATATATATATTCTACGTCTACAATTTATACTCTATTTAAAAAAACATTATAGATTCATATGCCGGATATCATCAGCATATTTAACAAACTCCTTGGGAAAACTCTAAGTAGATATTGACTTGTGTGCCAATACCATGATTTATTTTTTCAGGAATTATTGACCAACTCAAAATTTGAAACATTATTAGACTATAAGGAATAATAAATCTTCATCATGCCTAAACAAGAAGTCAATGCTATTATGTTATATGCCGTTACAGTTCAAGTGCTCCTAAAAACCCCTATATCACTAAAGGAGAATTTATTGCGCCAGGCATAACTCATGCATGGACTGAATAGTTACTTATGAAAAGCTCCACGTACAGTACATCTGTATTCACATATTTTTTTTTACTGCCTAATACATACTAACCTAATTTTTGAAGGTGAATTTACCTTTGGACACTAGTCAACGTTCATGCTTCCAAATGCACCTTTATATGGAAGTAGAATCACACTCTTCAGGTGTAATCCTTCCTGTCCATACTACTTAAATATATTCAAAGAAAATATCCTATTTCATGGATAGGACAACTTTCCTAACAGATTTTAGTTTGGGTCACTAATACTGTGTTGGTCCTCTGTGTTATCGTTCTCTTCAAGAATTCTTCTGTTTTACTATTTTCTATTGGGGTACTTTAAAACCCGCCATGAGGCACGTGATGAGAACATAGTTCTGCCACTTTACAAATCACTAGTCAGACCACACATTGAGTACTGTGTACAGTTCTGGGCTCCTGTAAACCAGGCAGACATAGCAGAGCTGGAGAGGGTTCAGAGAAGGGCAATTCAAGTAATAACTGAAATGGGTGGTTTACAATACCCTGAAAGATTATAAAAATTAGGGTTATTCACTTTAGAAAAAAGACGACTGAGGGGAGATCTAATTAATATGTATAAATATATCAGGGGTCAGTACAGAGATCTATCCCATCAGCTATTTATCCCCAGGACTGTGACTGTGACAAGGGGACATCCTCTGCGTCTGGAGGAAAGAAGGTTTGTACACAAACATAGAAGAGGATTCTTTACTGTAAGAGCAGTGAGACTATGGAACTCTCTGCCTGAGGAGGTAATGATGGTGAGTTCATTAAAAGAGTTCAAGAGGGGGTTGGATATATTTCTGGAGTGTAAAAATACAGGTTATAGTTACTAAGATTTCATGAGATTTTATTGATCCAGGGAGTTATTTTGATTGCCTGATTGGAGTCAAGAAGGAATTTATTTCCACTAAAATAAGGAAAATTGGTTTCAACCTCATGTTTTTTTTTTTTTTTAAGCCTTCCTCTGCAACAACTTGCAGGATAACAGGCTGAACTGGATGGACAGATGTCTGTTTTCACCCTTATAAGCTATGTTACTATGTAACCACTATCAAACCAGGCCATTTACCCCCCTTACCCTCCTTCCTGACCAAGCCTAATTTTGCAAATCCAAATAGGAGCACTTTATGTGGTAAAAACTTTGAAATGCTTTTACTGATCCAATTGAATCTGATACAGTTTTTTCTGACACATCGCATTCATGTTAGGATAATAGGGAGTATAATAGGGGGTATCCAAACAAATCTTAGACTGTTTTTGGTGTTACATTGTACTTCATGTTAGAGGTAAATTTGGGTCCAAATGTTCTAACTTTATTTTTTTTAAATCCCAAATGTACAGAAAATGCGGAAAACTTAACAATTTTCAAAAGTATAAATGTATATGATTTTAAGACAGTGATAAGTAGCAATAGTTAATATTCCCCATATGTCTACTTTTTGTTAGTATCTTTTCATAAGCATCATTTTATTATTTTAGGAAATTAGAAGGCTTAGAATTTTACAATTTTTTTTTTTATTTTCAAGAAAATTCCTAAACTGACTTTTTAAAGACTATTTCAGTTCTGAAGTCACTTTAAGGGGCTTACATAATAGAAACACATAAATGAACCCCATTTTAGAAACCACTCTGCCTCCCCCCCCCCCCCCCTCAATTATTTAAAGCTAATAAGGTGTTCTACAGGCATTAAAGCAAAGGTTACATTTAAAATTTTAATTTTTTTCTGCAGATTTCCCATTTAAATACATTTTTTACTGTAACATAGCAAGAATTACCAGCAAAACAAACCTTAAAATTATTACGCTGATTCTGAAGTTTATAGAAATACCCACTATGTGGTCATAAACTGCTATATTGGCACATTTTAGGGAAGGAGTGCCATATGGATTTTGGTGATGGTGCTTTAACCCCATAGGTGTTTCATAGAATATGGCTGTTAAAATGTAAAAATATTATTATTTTTTCAATAAAATGTTGCTTTGTCCCCAGATTATTTTTTTTTCACACGGGGTAAAAGGAGAAAAAGCACCCCAAAACTTGCTACACCTTTTTTCCAGAATATTAGAAAACTGGTGTTTGGGGACATGGCAGCAGCGAAGGAGGGGAATTTGAATTTTGTAACATGGAATTTGCTGAAATGTTTTTAAGAGCCATAACCTTGTGTTGGGGCTCACTTTTTGCAGGACAAGCTGTAGTTTTTATTTGACACAATATTTTATAGCATTTTTGGAGGTGGGCAAAAAATTACTATTCTCTTAACATTTTTATTGATTTCTTTTATGGGGTTCACCATGCAGTATATATGATATGGTAAATGTATTATTTATTATGTTTTTTTGGGAGTAAAGTTGTTTTTATAGAGGAGGTAGCTACAGATAAGGCAATACAAAATATTTTTTTTACACAATTTACATTTTATGAGAGCCATATTTTTTGTGTGGGCTTATGTTTTGAGAGATGAACTGATGTTTTCATTCTGACGTGTAACTTCGTGGTACTCTGCCAATAAATGCTTGGAGTCGGGTTCCCACCCCGTAGATCATAATAGAGAGAACTCCAGCCGTTGTGATGCAAGAAGAAGAATCTTTATTAATGTGTGGCTTTTAAATACAGTGATGTTTTGGCCAAATGCAGCCTTTATCAAACTGTAACAAAGAGATAATAACAAAATAATGTATCAATATATATAGGCAAATCATGGCTGTAAAAATGTAAAAGGACGCAAAGTAATAGAAGTAATATAAGGAGTGTTTATCCAGAGAGCCTTTACAGCAACAAGAGATGTTACAATGGTAAGGAAATCATATTTGAACAAATCGGATAAAATCCAGATTTATCTGATGAAGCCGATAAGGTAGGTATTGAGGCCAAAAACTATATGTATCAACCAACAACATACAAGAGAAATATATGTCAAAAGAAATATATGCAGTATATACAATATATACAGTTTGGTCAATCGGCTAGTATACTTTAAAATTACATTTAAGCAGAATACTGTGTCAGGGTGCGAGTATCATTTAAAATTGGTATTGTGCCAAAGTCATCATGCAGATGTAAAGATGAGTCCCTCGTAATCTGAATTTATAGTTGATAATCTTATAGATATAATGAGGAGATATAGTTACCTGGTGCCGCTTAGAAGTATAAGGAAGATGTTGAGAGTAGGTGCGCTGAAATTGTTGACGTAGCGTGCAGTTGCACGGATGGGTAGATGCGCCACGTGTAGAGAAGAAACAGGTGCCTATTTCAAATGGGACGCGCACGTGAAGCCGGGGCAGGTGCGCATGCGCAGTAGCGGTATGTTCCATCTTGTACCCGGAAGTATGCGTGTCAAGTATGTATATAAAAAGGGGCGCGAGCACAGTGGCCAAGGGAGCGCTCCAAGCCCCGCTCTGACATGAGTAGAGGCTCTAGTGTTTCAGTACAGGTGGACTGATGGATGGAACAGATAGACGGGAGCAAAGGGAAAGGATAAAGGAGCGGAAATAGAATAATCCATAAATAGAGAAATAAGGAAATAAGATGATTGAGGAGTATGAGCTCAATAAAAGATATAAAAAGGATACTGTAAATGGCATCAGGTAATCCCTCTAATAGATCTATAACAAAGGAGAAGTAAAATGAAACTATGAAAAAAATATGAAAAAAGGGATGAAATGTATCAACTATAAACGAAATACACCATTGAATATCACTGATAAAATTATCATCAAAGGGCAAGAGACACATGACAATCATGTATGATCACAGTGTACAGCATATAACATATGGAATAGAAGTGGTCATATTACATCAGACTTAGTATTTCATATTCCCTGTCAGTCCTTTGGGTTCCAAAGTATCTATTTTGTGAATCCAAAATGCTTCTCTCTGATTTAGGTTCACAGTGTACAGCATATAACATATGGAATAGAAGTGGTCATATTACATCAGACTTAGTATTTCATATTCCCTGTCAGTCCTTTGGGTTCCAAAGTATCTATTTTGTGAATCCAAAATGCTTCTCTCCTTTTAATTTTTTTGATATGATCTCCGCCTCTCCTACATGGTATTATTTGCTCAATGACTTGATATTTCAGTTGTGCAAGGTTGTGTCCTGCTGTTTCAAAGTGAGATGGGACTGGTAGCAGAAGATTTTTATGTCTAATACTCGATTTGTGCTGGCATACACGGTCACAGATTTTTTGTGTTGTTTCACCAGTGTAGATTTTGCCGCAGGGACACTTGAGTAAATATATCACAAAAGAGGAGTCACATATGAAATAACCTTTAATGGGGAAACTCTTTCCTGACTGTGGGTGATAGAAATGTGAACCCTTTTGGACGTTGGAGCACTGTAAGCAATGTACACATGGGTATGTGCCAGTTTTCTGTGTTGCCAAGAATGTTTGTTTGGGGATCCTCCAAGCGGATCCAATATCAGCATTCACGAGAAGGTCGTCGTGTGCAGGCCAATACAGGATTTCTAAATTCAGTTATATTGGAGTATGCTTTCTGTAGAATGCGGCAATGATTTCTGATGCTGTTGAGGATTTTTTTAACACCAGGATGAAAGGTATGTACAAAGGGGATGGGGATGCGTGTGGATCCCAAGGAGGATTGAGGAGTTTTGGATCTCACTTGACCTTTAAGAAGATGTTCTGGGTAACCTCTTTCAAGAAATCTTTACTTCCTTTCAGTTAGTCTCAATTGACGTGTGGGTTCTAATGTGATAATACGCCTTAGACGTGTGAATTGGGAGTGTGGCAGGGACTTTTTTTGTATTTTGTGAGTGAAAGCTCGAGTAGTGGAGTAAATTATTGTGATCAGTAGTGTTTCCTATAGAGGTCTGTAGAGAGGCTTCCCGTTGGTTCTTTTGTAATCATCGTGTCCAGAAAGTTAATAGACTGAGAGTGGTAGTGAATGGTGAATTGCAATTCAGGGTAGATTGAATTAAGGAAACTAGGGTATTGAAGTAGTGAAACTACACCATGTATAGTCATGTATAGAGATTTGTGATTTAGGTTCACAAATCTCTTTGTCAGGAGTATTCAGACAATTAGAGAAATATACTTTGAGATGAATAATCCAGAATAGTCTTTAAATGTCCAGGTCAAGTTGGAATGTAACCAACTGGCCCAGCGGACAGTAAAATAGTCCTTTTTCAAGTACAGACATTTCAACTGGCCCCAGTGTGTGCAATGAGAGGTTAACTACTAATGAATGTACCTGGGATCTGGTAGTTTTACTTGAAGGTCCACGAGTTGTAGTGGTAGGTCCTCCTCTCTGTCCCCTTCTCCCTCTTGTCCTGCTTTGTATATCGGATCCGGGTTGAGTGTAAGAATCGCTGATGGTTTATTTGTTTCTTATGGTATTCTCCTGATGCAATAGTTGTGACGTGATATTTTTATAGAGCTGGTTGTAACAGATGCAGCAGCAACAAATTTATTTTTTTTAACGTTTCTATTTTGTTGCTGAGAGGGTTTTTTACACTTTTTTATTTTACACTTTTTGCCTACTATAAGATCATACAAGACCTTTGGGGGCATTTAACATAACTTATTTTTAAATAGCTGATTTCTTCTATAACTGGGGCTGACATAGTAATCCTACTTACAGGGAGAATACAGCCCCGATAGAGGTTTACAATGCTATTGTAGGAGTGGCTGGATTAAAATTTGATTGTCCAGGTATTTTCTCAGGATAGGCCATGACGAGCTGATCGGCAGGGGTTCAGTACCCCGCAGCCCCACAGATCAGTTGCTCTATGTAGCTTTGTTAATGAAAGTCAGCACTGGAGCTACACAGCACCGTTGACATTGTAGTGATAGGAGCTTGCTACTACAGTGCTTCTCCCATTAAAATAATGAGTTCCAGATGCTACAGTGTTGCTGGTGCTGTGTAGCTCCGGAGCTGACTTCCATAGACAGAGCTACATAGACCATCACTTAAAAACCCTGGACAACCCCTTTAAGCCTCTGTAGCACTTAGAAACAAAGGCTGGACAATGGACAACTAAGGTTTAAATAGAGTGGATTTGTATCCACATGCTTCTACTCCACTGATTATCCTTTCAACACTATAAGAAGTGAGGTTCCCTGCTAATCCAAACTACGGTCAAACTACATACAGTACAGACCAAAAGTTTGGACACACCTTCTCATTCAAAGAGTTTTCTTTATTTTCATGACTATGAAAATTGTAGATTCACACTGAAGGCATCAAAACTATGAAATAACACATGTGGAATTATATACATAACAAAAAAGTGTGAAACAACTGAAAATATGTCATATTCTAGGTTCTTAAAAGTAGCCACCTTTTGCTTTGATTACTGCTTTGCACACTCTTGGCATTCTCTTGATGAGCTTCAAGAGCTAGTCACCTGAAATGGTTTTCACTTCACAGGTGTGCCCTGTCAGGTTTAATAAGTGGGATTTCTTGCCTTATAAATGGGGTTGGGACCATCAGTCAGGTGGAGAAGTCAGGTGGATACACAGCTGATAGTCCTACTGAATAGACTGTTAGAATTTTTTTTATGGCAAGAAAAAAGCAGCTAAGTAAAGAAAAACGAGTGGCCATCATTACTTTAAGAAATGAAGGTCAGTCAGTCCGAAAAATTGGGAAAACTTTGAAAGTGTCCCCAAGTGCAATCACAAAAACCATCAAGCGCTACAAAGAAACTGGCTCACATGCGGACCAGCCCAGGAAAGGAAGACCAAGAGCCACCTCTGCTGCAGAGGATAAGTTCATCCGAGTCACCAGCCTCAGAAATCGAAGGTTAACAGCAGCTCAGATTAGAGACCAGGTCAATGCCACACAGAGTTCTAGCAGCAGACACATCTCTAGAACAACTGTTAAGAGGAGACTGTGTGAATCAGGTCTTCATGGTAGAATATCTGCTAGGAAACCACTGCTAAGGACAGGCAACAAGCAGAAGAGACTTGTTTGGGCTAAAGAACACAAGGAATGGACATTAGACCAGTGGAAATCTGTGCTTTGGTCTGATGAGTCCAAATTTGAGATCTTTGGTTCCAACCACCGTGTCTTTGTGCGATGCAGAAAAGGTGAACGGATGGACTCTACATGCCTGGTTCCCACAGTGAAGCATGGAGGAGGAGGTGTGATGGTGTGGGGGTGCTTTGCTGGTGACACTGTTGGGGATTTATTCAAAATTGAAGGCATACTGAACCAGAATGGCTTCCACAGCATCTTGCAGCGGCATGCAATTCCATCCAGTTTGCGTTCAGTTGGACCATCATTTATTTTTCAACAGGACAATGACCTCAAACATACCTCCAGGCTGTGTAAGGGCTATTTGACCATGAAGGAGAGTGATGGGGTGCTGCGCCATATGACCTGGCCTCCACAGTCACCGGAGCTGAACCCAATCTAGATGGTTTGGGGTGAGCTGGACCGCAGAGTGAAGGAAAAAGGGCCAACAAGTGCTAAGCATCTCTGGGAACTCCTTCAAGACTGCTGGAAGACCATTTCAGGTGACTACCTCTTGAAGCTCATCAAGAGAATGCCAAGAGTGTGCAAAGCAGTAATCAAAGCAAAAGGTGGCTACTTTGAAGAACCTAGTATATGACATATTTTCAGTTGTTTTCACTTTTTTGTTATGTATATAATTCCACATGTGTTAATTCATAGTTTTGATGCCTTCAGTGTGAATCTACAATTTTCATAGTCATGAAAATAAAGAAAACTCTTTGAATGAGAAGGTGTGTCCAAAAGGCAACTAATTCCATAACTCAGTTTTAATAGCTAGGGCAAGGTCTGTACATATTATAATGATCATGCAACCTTACAACACTTGTGTGGGTCTAGGTGGACAACCTCACTGATAGCAGTGACTGAAACCATCTTGTGATATGGACACAATTAGAAGAAAAGTATATTGCCAAGAATGTAGCTAAATATAGACATCATTAGAAGAAATGTATATTACCAAAACATGTATCTAAATTTTGCTTTTTATAAAGTGTGAAGGATTTTTTTCTTAACATTTTATTGCTACAGAGTGCTACCACAAAGATACAATTTACAGTTGGATGCAACTCTACTCTGCATTTTCACAGAATCACATATTTCATATTTCACATGTGCTGTCCATGGTCAGATGAATATACTTCAGAAGAAGATTCATAAATGTATATATTTAGTGAGAAGTGCAAATGGGTTATATACAGATAAGAGATAATGGCCATAGGTGTTATCAGCACCAGGGTGACAGCACTAGTTCAGACAGATCTGTGAAGGAAATAGGTTAGTGTTTTACTGACTAAGCAGTGAGATGTTTTTAAAGCAGTTAGGAGACAATTTTCTATTAAATTCTATTTTTTCACACACCGTCATATACCCTGCTGGTCCTTTACGACACAGCTTATAAACATTGGGAATGAGGTTACCTTCCAATCTGCTACTTTATTTCAAGTCTTCTCACTTTCAAGTAATGCACAATAAAAAAAAAAAGATAACTCTTGATATTATGATTAGTGTTGATCGATCACCATAGTGCTCAGATGCTCGGGGGCTTGAGCCGAACACATCGGGATGCTGGGGTGCTCTACCGAGCACCCGAGTATAATGGAAGTCAATGGGAGAACCAGAGCATTAAAACAGACACCCCCTGCTCTTAAGAGGGGAGGGTGCCTGGTTCATAGGAAAAGGTCAGAAATTGTCTGAGTAGTACACAACTTTTACAGACTGACAATAACATGCACAAAACCGAAGATAAAATCGATTTTAGATGAAAAATTGTTAGGAAGCATTCTTTCCTGTATAGTTACTTGTATATAAAGTGCAAGTGCTGCCAAAAATTACAAGGAAGAGGCACTCCGGTACAACCTGTATATCACATAAAGGAGAGCCTCATTCACATTGTGATACAATTGTGGGACTCCTACACTTATAAAACCTATGCACTAAGTTTAAGTGAAAGGGCTGCCAAAAATTACAAGGAACTGGCACTACAATACACCTTTTGTTACACATCAAAAAGGGCATCATACACAGCCTTAAAAAAATATGATTGATGGCCTGCTGGTGACCCTCAAAAACATTTGCAGCAAGGGCCTGCTGATCTGACGATCTAAAATATTATGGGTGAGGGCCTGCTGCCGCTTTGGTGACTCTAGATAACCTGGGGCCTATCGCATGTCCCCGTGATGGCGACAAGCCTTTCAGATGTCTGGCCTATCAACTTTTGATGTTATTGTCAGCGCAAATTATGGTGACTACGGGTTACACTAGGATTCTATTCTGGAGAGGGAGCCTGAGAAACAGATATGGCTACCACATCCAAGTAAGGCAGCATACGTGCAAATTACCTATTAGGTATAATTAGGTGAGGGTCTGCAGGTGATTTGACACTCTAAAAGGTTGTAGGTGAGGGCCTGCAGGTGAGCTGACCCTTTGAAACATTTTATGCGAGGACCTTCAGGTGAGCTGACCCTCTAAAAAATTATATGCGAGGGCCTGCTGGTGAGCTGACCCTGTAAAACATTATATGCAAGGGCCTGCTGGTGAGCTGACCCTCTAAAAAATTATATGCGAGGGCCTGCTGGTGAGCTGATCCTGTAAAACATTATATGCAACGGCTTGCTGGTGAGCTGACCCTCTAAAAATTATATGTGAGGGCCTGCTGGTGAGCTGACCCTGTAAAACATTATATGCGAGGGCCTGCTGGTGAGCTAACCCTCTAAAAAATTATATGCGAGGGACTGCTGGTGAGCTGACCCTCTAAAAAATTATATGCGAGGGCTTGCTGGTGAGCTGACCCTCTAAAAAATTATATGCGGGGCCTGCTGGTGAGCTGACCCTGTAAAACATTATATGCAAGGGCCTGCTGGGGAGATGACCCTCTAAAAAATTATATGCAAGGGCCTGCTAGTGAGCTGACCCTGTAAAACATTGTAGGTGAGGAGCCTGATCGTGAGCTGAACCTGCAAAACATTATATGCGAGGGCCTGCTGGTGAGCTGGCCCTTTAAAAAATTATACGCGAGGGCCTGCAGCTGAGCTGACCCTGTAAAACATTATATGCGACTAATAAGCATGTGTTGATATGATTGAAGAGGAGAAGGAGGATGAAAAAAAAGGAAAATTCAACCATATACCCTTGTTTGTGGTGGAAGGGGTGCATGAGAATACAGCGTATTCAGTACATTATAAACAACACATTTAAACAGCTTTTCTCTGGTGGAGTCGAGAAGTCATGGTCAATCCAGGCCTTGTTCATTTTTATAAGAGTCAACCTGTCAGCATTTTCAGTTGACAGGCAGATACGCTTATCTGTTATAATGCCACCAGCAGCACTAAATACCCGCTCAGACAAAACGCTGGTGGAAAGGCAGGCCAGCACCTCCAAGGACTAGAGCGCCAGTTCATGCCACATGTCCAGCTTGGACACCCAATAGTTGTAAGGCACTGAGGGATCATTGAGGACGCTGACATGGTCTGCTATGTACTCCTTCACCATCTTCCAAAAATTTTCCCTCCTTCTGACACTAGGCCACGCATCAGGGTGAGGAGGCTGGCGGGGTGTCATGAAACTGTCCGAAGCTTTGGAGAGTGTTGCCCTGCCTCTGTTGGAACTGCTGTGTGTTTCCCTTGTCTCCCCTCCTCGGTTGGCCAAATTTTTGGAGCAATTTTTCAACAAGGATCTTCTGGTATTGCACCGTTTTGCTCGTCTTCTCCACCAGAGGAATGAGGGATGAGAAGTTCTCTTTGTAGCAGTGGTCGAGAAGGGTGAACAACCAGTAATCCGTGTTGTCTAAAATGTGTATAATGCGCGGGTCACATGAGAGGCAGCCTAACGCGAAGTCAGCCATGTGTACCAGAGTACCAACAGGCAAGACTTTGCTGTCGTCATCAGGAGAATCACTCTCAATCTCTTCATCCTCTTCCTCCTCTTCTGCCCACCCACATTGAATAGATGGAATAAAACTTCCATGGGTACTACCCTCTGTAGTGGAGGCAACCGTCTCCTGCGTCTAATCTTCCTCCTTTTCATCATCCAATTCGCGCTGAGAAGACGAACTGAGGGTGGTCTGGCTATCACCCTGTGTAATGTCTTCCCCCATTTCCACCTCTTCCACTTGCAAAGCGTCGTCCTTAATTGTGAGCAGCGAGCGTTTAAGTAGACACAGAAGTGGGACGGTTACGCCGATAATAGCGTTATCACCGCTCACCATCTGTGTTGATTCCTTAAAGTTTCTTAAAACCTCACAGAGGTCAGACATCCATGCCTGCTACTCGCTTGTGAATAGCGGAAGCTGACTGGAAAGGCGATGACCATGTTGAGGTGGTATTCCACTACTGCCCTCTGCTGCTCACAAACCTGGCCAACATGTGGAACGTAGCGCTCCAGCGCGTGCTCACGTCACACAACAGCAGGTAAGATGGCAATTTCAACTGCTGCTGCAGAGTTGACAGACCAGCTAAAGCTGTCGGTGACTTCTGGAAATGTGCACACACGCGGAAGCACCTTCACCAGTAGGTCAGGCAAATTGGGGTAGGTTTTGAGAAACCGCTGAACCACAATGTTGAACACGTGGGCTAGGCATGGAAGCTGCCACCAAGTTACGGCCATTATCAGACACAACCATGCCTGGTTCTAGGTTGAGTGGCGAGAGCCACAGCTCAGTCTGGTCTTTTAGTCCCTGCTACAGCTCTGCGGCAGTGTGCTGTTTGTTCCCTAAGCATATCAGCTTCAGCACAGCCTGTTGCTGCTTCCCCACTGCAGTGCTGCACTGCTTCCAGCTACCAACTGGTGCTGCACACGGATAATTTGGAGGTGGAGTTGGAAGTGGAGGAAGAGGCGGAGGAGGAGACGTGGAGGTTAGAGCCACTAACGTAGGTGCTGGCAGAAACCCTGATCAACATAGGGCCTGCAATCCTTGGAGTCGGTAGTACCTGTGCCATCCCAGGGTACAACTTGCTCCCAGCCTCCACAACATTCACCCAGTGTGCAGTCAGGGAAATGTAGTGTCCCCTGGCCGAATGCAATTGTCCATGTATCCGTGGTTAAGTGGACCTTACCAGTAACTACGTTGGTCAGGGAATGTGTGATATTACAGGACACATATTGGGGTAAGGCGGGCATGGCACACCGTGAAAAATAGTGGCAGCTGGGGACTGCGTAAGGAGGAATAGCTGCTGACATCAGGCTGCGGAAGGCCTCAGTGTTCACAAGCCTAAATAACAACATTTCCAGGTCCAGTAATTTGGAAAGTTGCATATTTAGTGCTATTGCCTGTGGGTGGGTATTTGCACTTGCGTTCAAATGCCTGGGGTAAGGACATTTGTACGCTGCGCTGGGTCATGGAAGTGGATGTAGTCGCTGATGGTGCTTGCGAAGGTCTAGGTACAGGGCGGGATGCATCCGGGCAAGCGCCATCGACAGGGGATTGGCCAGCATGTAACAAAGGGGAAGAGGAGGTAGTGGTGTGACAAGCAGACACAGATTGTGGACCCAGGCATTCATCCCACTTATTACGGTGCTTGGATGCCATGAGGTGGATCATGCTGGTGGTGGTGAGGTTGCTAGTGTTCACGTCCTGGCTCATGGCACAGGTTGCAAACTACTATTCTTTTGTCATCTGCACTTTTTTTTAAAAAGCGCCATACTGCAGAACATCTACCCCTTGGCAAGGGAGATTTCCACTAGGAGCTGCTACGGGGAACAGTTGTGGGCCTGTGTGGTGTGGCCCGCCTTCTCCCTTTTGCCACCCCACTGCCTCTTCAAGCCTGTTGCAGTGCTGCAGATCTCTCCTCATCTGTACTGCTGTCCTCGCTCGGCTTTCCACCTTCCTAGGTTGGGTCATTGACTTCATCCTCCACCACCTCCTCTTCCACTTCCTCTCTCTGATCATCCTCCTGATTTATTAACCTAACCACAAACTCAGTGATTGACAACTGTGTTGCATCCTCTTCATCAACCTCTTGAGACAGTAATTGCTGTTGACTCAATGGCAACTGTGTCTCATCATCATCCACCTCATTAAACACTAATTGCCGTTCCCCACCTATCATGTTCTTGTGACTATGGATGTTCAGGAGGTTGGGAATAAGGGCACAAGATCTCATGTCCCTCTTCAAGCGTGCTTGGCGAAAGGGCCAAATCAAGTAATGGCGATTAAAAAGAGGTCCTCAGATATCCTCAGAATATCCAAGTGTGGGATCACTTGTTTGGCCAGACTGTAAATGGTGGGAGGAAGGAGGATTAGGGTGAGGATTGTGTTGACCAGACTCCTGGCTACTGAGACTGGACTTGGTGGAAGACAGGGTGGTGCTTAACCGACTGAAAGCATTATCTGCTGCAATCCAATCGAACACCTGGTCGCACTGGTCTGACTTCAAGAGTGGTGTCCTGCGCTGCCCTGCAAACTGGGACATGAAGCTAGGTATCTTGGATGATTGTTTTTCTTGTGCTCTGGCAGCAGGCCACTTCCCCGTCTGCTCGCCTTCTTCATTTTAAATGTGATATATGCTTGAAAGAATGTCACATGTACAGTATCGTAGGATTTGAAAGTAGTGTATGTGCAAAAAAATTTACAAAGGTATTTGTGATAAATTTTTGATGAGGAAACATTATACAGGACAGGTACCACAGGTAATGTCACAGTTCGCAGTGTCTATGGAAAAAGTATACTGGATGTCACTGATATTTTAGGAATGCGCACACTTTAAACAGAAGATGTGGCGCAGATAATTTTACTTGTCCGCAGGGGACACTGTCTACGGAAAGAGTGTACTGGATGTCACTGATATTTTAGGGATGTGCACACTTTTCAACAGGAGATGTGGCGCAGATCATTTTACTGTCCGCAGGGGACACCGTCTATGGAAAAAGTGTATTGGATGTCACTGATATTTTAGGGATGCACACACTTTAAACAGATGTGGCACGGATAATTTAACTGTCCGCAGTGGACACTGTCTACGGAAAAAGTGTACTGGATGTCACTGATATTTTAGGGATGCGCGCACTTTAAACAGGAGATGCGGCGCATATAATTTTACTGTCCGCAGCTGACACCGTCTATGTAAAAAGTGTACTGGATGTCACAGATATTTTAGGGATGCACACACTTTAAACAGGAGATGTTGCACGGATAATTTAAGTGTCCGCAGCAGACACGGTCTACAGAAAAACTGTTCTATTACACTCCCTACTCTGTCTGTCCCTTCCTATGCACAGCTCTCCCTAACACTGAGCAATTTAGCGCAGGTTGCGCTACAAACATATATTGCTGCTGTCACATACAATAGTCCTTACAAGGACTTTTGGGTCTATGAAATGTTTTTGTAGAAAAATTAAATTCAATTACACTCCCTACATTCTCTGTCCCTTCCTGTGCTCAGATCTCCCTGACTTAGAATGTGCCAAACACGCGTCATCGGTAGTGATGAGCGGCAGGGGCAATATTTGAATTCACGATATTTCATGAATACTTTGTAGAATATTCTTCATATATTTGCGAATTCGCAAATTCGAGATTATATTCTTGATTGCGAAAATCGGCAATGTATTATTCGCGTAATGCGTGTGAAATACTGGCGTGGGTCACTTATGCTACATTTTTCAAGCTGGTATAAGTTTCCTGAGACTGGACATAATGGTTGGCACGGCAGAACATTAGAATAGCTTTATATGCAGATAGAGTGCTCCAATATATTTGCGCTTGCGAATTTTCGGCAATTAATGATGCGCATATTTTTCCTCAATACGTGCAACTTGTAACATCACAGCACTATGTCTGTAGCATGTATGTATGGACAGCAGAACCTATCAGCTACATTATAGATCAGGCTAACCTACACTGACTATCTCCCCCTAACTATCTGAATTATATATATAAGTTAACTGTTTAATGTAATACAACAAAGCACAGAGCACAGCAATGACACTGCTGTCTCTTTCATAACTGCAATAAACTTTAGAAAATAGCTGCTGGGGAGGTTCTTATATAGTAAGGGGCAGGCAACGTTACTATTGGTTGCTAGGGATGTTGCTAAGCTGTGACAAAGCCTTCTCATTGGCCCACAAGCTAGGGAGGGAGGGATGATCACCTGATGTGTACTGTGTTAAAAAAATAAAAAAATAATATTCAATTTTACGAATATATAGCACTATATTCTAAACATTTGAGAATTCTCGAAGTGCCAATATTCCTGATAAAAACTTGGAATGCAAATATTTGCGCTCAACACTAGTCATCGGGTGCTATATAGCACCCGATGACGCGTTCTGGCCAGCCAATCACTGTAATGCCAGTAGCCAACATGGCTACTTGCATTACAGTGAGGGCAGTACTTACCTGCACGTTGATTGGCTGCTTAGCAGCAGTGAAAGGTGGCGGGAGGAGACTCGAGCTTTGCGCTCGAGCACATGCAGTACTCGGCGAAGTACCGCCATGTGCCGAGCATACAGATGCTCGACCAGAAATGGTATTCGTCCGAGCATGCTCGCTCAACACTAGTTCCTATATCTTATGATTCACTACTGTGATTGTATCAGTGTCCTGCAAGATGAATACTGCAGGTCTGAAGATAATTTCCGAAGCTGCAAGAATCTCTTGTAAAGTTTCTATATTTACTTTGCCTAAATAGATTTTACATAATTTAACAGGTGCTCAAAGCTTTGGAAACTCGTGGTGAATTTTATTTAGATAAAACAGTTAGTACTTTATAATATGTGATTCAAATAAGTTTTGTTAACTTTAGCTACCAGATGGCGGCTTGGACAATGTGATTATTCATTATTATATCATTGGCTTTTCACATTATAATTATACCATTTCTTGAGAATTGTATTAGTATATTTTATTGCTTTATTATAATTATAATTATTATAATTTTTAGATTACAATAGTATAACAATAGTATAAAAGAAATATGCATTAGTAAACAAAACATAGCAAAAGTAAATATATAAAAATGTCACTTTTTTAGGCTTCTTTCACACTAGCGGCAGGACGGATCCGACAGGCTGTTCACCCTGTCGGATCCATCCTGCCGCTATTTCGCTGTGCCGCCGGACCGCCGCTCCGTCCCCATTGACCATAATGGGAACGGAGGTGGAGCTCCAGCGCAGCACAGCAGTGCACGGCAAAAGGCCGCCAGACTAAAAGTACTGCATGTCCGACTTTTTAGTTCGACGGCCCATCGCCGTGTTCCGCCCCGTCCCCATTATAATCAATGGGGATGGTGCGGAGGTCCTGCGGCATGGCGAAATATCGGCAGGATGGATCCGACAGGGTGAACAGCCTTTCGGACCCGTCCTGCCGGTAGTATGAAAGTAGCCTTACTTTCAATTGGACTCTTGTAGAATGACCATATAAAATCCTTTTGACGAGAAAAATAAATGCATTTGGAGATTATTCTAGAGTTATATAGTGAATTATCTATGGCTCAGCAGATTAGCAAGACTTCTGTATAATGAAGTATTGCTATTTTAACGTAATGTTTTTGTGGGAGAATATTTTGGCCATGTGAAAAATGCCTAATAGTCATTGCTTACATTATGTACTATACATATAGAGGGTTTTCTGTTATGGTCGCTTTTCATAGCTTTGTAAAGGACTTCTAAAATAACTGTCCTTTTAGTTCAATGCAATTATATAATTTGTCAAGGCTGATCTCAGCCTGTAATTGTGGGAGGGGCTGAGGCTTGTTAGGTTTCACTCACTCACGCTTCAACACTGGCGTCTCTCCGTGCTGATCCTGTCAGGAATCACGTCTGTCTAAGGCTACTTTCACACTAGCGTTCGGGTTTCCGTTCGTGAGCTCCGTTTGAAGGAGCTCACGAGCGGACCCGAACGCAGCCGTCCAGCCCTGATGCAGTCTGAATGGAGGCGGATCCGCTCAGACTGCATCAGTCTGGCGGCGTTCAGCCTCCGCTCCGCTCGCCTCCGCACGGACAGGCGGACAGCTGAACGCTGCTTGCAGCGTTCGGGTGTCCGCCTGGCCGTTCGGAGGCGTGCGGATCCGTGCGGATCCGTCCAGACTTTCAATGTAAGTCAATGGGGACGGATCCGTTTGAAGATGCCACAATGTGGCTCAATCTTCAAGCGGATCCGTCCCCCATTGACTTTACATTGAAAGTCTGGACGGATACGTCCCAGGCTATTTTCACACTTAGCTTTTTTTTGCTAATATAATGCAGACGGATCCGTTCTGAACGGAGCCTCCGTCTGCATTATTATGAGCGGATCCGTTCAGAACGGATCCGCCCGAACGCTAGTGTGAAAGTAGCCTAAAGCGAGCATCCCGTTAGGTAAGTCGCGCTGTCGGCGCCGCAGCTGCCCGCCCTCCTCTCCCTCTGGGAGCCTCTGATTTCCCCTCCCTTCTTCAACCCCGCTATCGGCGCGTTCATCTCATCTGAGCCGGGGGGTCGGCTGCTGCTGTGCTCACAAGCACTCCGAAGGCTGGTGAATCACCAATCTCAGCTCCACTTTCGGCCCGGCTGGGTCACGTGCACAGCGCGATCCCGGGCGGTGTGTGAGTTTAGGCTCCTCACCACCGCCCGCTCACATTCTGGCGCAGTTTTCCTCAGTAAGGACCAGAGGCATGGGGCATAGTCTTAAGGACCTCTGGTCCTTATTTGTTTTAAGATATATTTGCCCATATTTTATGGAAAAACAAAAGAACAAAACAAAAAAAATGCTCCACAGTGTCAATTTGTAACTCATGCATGTGCATACTTCTTCCACATATTTAGACATTGTCTTTTTACCAGCGGTTTACTTTTAGTCGTGCATAACGCCTACCAGGCCAAGTCAACAGAAATTTCCAAGCCTGAGCACGCTGTGTAGGCACCCCCCCTTTTTATAATACAAGGTTTGTAGCCTCTCATTCAGGTGCCCTTTACATTATCTAGCTGATATACACCACCTGTCGTTTTTCAACCACGCCACGCTTCTCCCTCAAATATACGTTGCCGGTTTTCATGTTATTCTATGTATTTCTATTTTCAAATGTCTACCACCTGTTTACATTATTCAGGCTGCAATTTCTTCCAATATTTATAGCCTCTTTATGTCATTCAGGCCACGTTTCATATCTATGTCTCACGACTGTTTTCGTTTCTCAGACCGCGCTTTTCTATCAATGTCTATACCCTGTTGCGTTTCTCAGGTCAGCTTTTGTAATATCCATGTCTCACGCCTGTCCACATCCTTCAGTCTATGTTTTCCTCATCTTTTGTCCACGGCCTGGCTACATTGTTCAGGCCACGTTTCGTCTTATTTATGTTTTCCGCCTGTTTACGTTATTCAGGTCATGCTTCTTTTCATGTCACAGCCTGTTTTCGTTATTCAGGCTACGCTCTTCGTTATATCCATGTCTCATGCCTGTTTACGCTATTCAGGCCACTTTTCTCTCAATGGCCACAGCCTGTTTTCATTATTCAGGCCACATTCTTTATTATAGCCATGTCTCACGCCTGTTTACGTTATTTAGGCCCCATTCCCTCATCTCTTTGTCTACCGCCTGTATACGTTATTTATGCTACGCTTGTCATGTCCTTGTTTACTGCCTGTTTACGTTATTTATGCCGCTTTTCTTTCAATGTCCACAGCCTGTTTTTGTTATTCAGGCCACATTCTTTGTTATATCCGTGTCTCACGCCTGTTTACATTACTCCGGCCCCGCTCACTCATCTCTTTGTCTACCGCCTGTTTACGTTATTCATGCTACGTTTGTTATGTCCTCGTTCACCGCCTGCTTACATTATTCAGGCCACTTTTCTCTCAATGTCTACCGCCTGTTTATGTTATTCAGGCTGTGTCTCTACGGTCACATGTCTCGCTCATCGCTCACTTCTGCCATCAATCAGGCCACCTACTAAACTTCAATACTTATCTCATTTAAGCTTCAATCACGGTATTGCCTCCACCTTACAAATCAGGACCAGGGTTCCCCTTTTTCAAGTCTTGCTTGCCAGGTTTTGGACATCAGGTATTTAACCTCTCTTCACCAAGTTACGGTGTACTTCAACATAGCATAGTAATCTCTAGGCACAAACACGGGCTTAAGGTGCTACACGTTCAAGAGGATGATGTTAGTTTTACCACAAACACTAATAGTTTTCTATTTCAGTATGTCACATCTGTCAGACATCGACAAAGCCTCATCCATTCCAGAAATCCCGGCATCTGAGCATGCTAGCAATGTGTCACTAAGGAGCTGGACAGTTCCCAAAATAATTGCCGAGCTGAATAAGAGGGGGATCCGTTACTCAGTTTCTGCTCGGAAGGCAGAGTTATACAGACTCTTAATATCAGAATCCTCTTCAAGGGAGCAAGTGTTAATGTCAACAATACAGTTGTTTTTGACACAGTTGCATGCCACAATTAATAACTTATCTTTGTCAATCTCGGATATTCAGAACAGGCTGTTGGTGGTGGAATCTAGAGGTTCGGCACCCAGCATACCCACGCCTCCTCTCCCAGTTGCTTCCACGTCCCAGTCCACCCCCTAGGTAGGGTCCTCAACATGCCTGAAGTAGCTCCGTCCCATTTCGTGACAGATAGCATCAAAATAGATATCTTGAAAAAAGGAAAGATATAAACCTGGCCGCCATTCTAATAGCCACCCATGATACAGTAGAGAATAGAACAATCGCTTGTGAAAACCATTTCTATAGTTCTCAGATCCAGGGATGCCCGACTGAATAAAAAATTGGCAATCCCAGAGTTCGTTCTGGCGTTTAGCAGGTTCAGGGATATAATCTGTTCAGCCCACCCAGAGAGACAGGAGGAACTGGATTCATACCTGTATAGGGTCACTGACTTGGGGCATAAATATGGAGGGCATGCCTTCTATGACTACCACCCCTCTTTTTTGCCCAGTTTCAGCGGGTCATCAATTGGGCATCCCTGGACATGGAACTCTTCTGTTGTCATTTCGCCGGGCTAAAAGCTGCAGCATGCACTTTATGCCAGTCGATCCTCCATTCCTCCGATTGGTGTCCGAATTCGAGTCTTTCAGTGGCCCAAACTAGACCGTCTGCAGGCACCTCAGGGTTTCAACAAAGGCAAAGCACTGGCACAGATAACTTGAGTCGTCCCATAGTCTTCTTAGGTAACAGCCAGGTATGCAATAACTATAATCTGGCAACATGCAATTACAACCAATGCAGAGCGCTCCATGTCTGTTCCGCCTGCTTCAGAGCTCACCCCCTTTCTGTCTGCCCCAATAGAACCTCCAGGAATAAATGACGGCGGAGTTAACGTAGACCTGTTGGCAATACTCCTCTGCGACCATCATTACCCTCATCAGGTACAATTCTTGAGTGATGGTTTCACGGAGGGTTTTCATACGGGTCTCGTTGCCCTCCCTCAGTCCTCCTGGGAAGGTCCCAACCTCATGTCCACAGTCAATGATGCCAAATCAGTAGATCTCCTAATCCAGGCAGAATTAGAGAAGGGTTTTCTTATTGGACCTTTCTCCATGGTTCCTTTTGATTATTGGAGAATCAACCCCATTGGCATTTTCACTAAAAAATATTCAAATAAAAAATGCTTGATCTACGATCACTCAGCACCTCATGATTCAGATATTCCTAGCCTCAACTCTTTAGTCCCTTCTGAAGAATTCTCCATGAAATACACATCACTTAACAAGGCCATATCACTTATCCTTTTGACAGGTAAAGGGGCATGGCTGTCCAAAGCAGACATTGCAGATGCTTTCAAGCTGCTGCCTATCAACCCACAACTTTGGAAATTTTATGGAATAAAATGGGAGGTTCTCTACTACTTCGCAAACCGCCTAACATTCGGTTCAAGAGCAGTACTTGGCTATTTGACCAGTTTGCATAGGCCCTGCACTGGATCCTGGTAAACCACTGCGAATGCCCAATGGTCATTCATTATTTAGATGATTTTCTGTTGATAGAACAACCCGAGCATTAAACCCTGTAAACTCAATAGTCTCCTCCAAGTATTCGCAAGTCTTAACATTCCGGTGGCCCCAACCAAAATAGACAGGCCCTCAACGGTAATAACCTCTCTAGGTATAGTCCTAGACACACAAAAAATGAAAGCAAGATTGCCAGAAGAGAAGCTTATCAAAATTAAGGAAATTATTTCCAAATTTGTGGGTTCCAGAATTCTCATGAAACAGGAGTTACATTCCATGCTAGGCATGCTAAACTTTGCATCTAGAATCATACCCCAAGTCAAGGCCTTCGTGTCCAGATTATTGGATCTACTTCCGGAAGATACAGAGCAGGACTCCCCGGTATTCCTGGATGCCCAAGCAACGGCCGACTTGGCCATGTGGAATACCTTCCTGACCAACTGGAATGGGATCTCCTTATTTATTCCCCAATGGAGTCCCTCTTCTCCTAAGGTTTTCTCAAATGCAGCTGCTTCCAGAGGTTTCGCAGCCATATATAAAAAACTGTGGTTATCAGACCATTGGCCACCAGAAATCTCTTCACTCAACGAGTACCTCAGATCCTCCTCGCTATTAGAGATCTACCCAATCGTAGCCCAAGTCTGGGGTAGGCAATGGGCTAATTCTCCTGTGACATTTATCAGGGATAACCAGGCAGTAGTGGACATCATTACAAAGGGCAGGTCAAAGTCATCTCATATCATGCCCTTCGTTCGCAAATTAGTTTGGCTTTCCTTACATTATAACTTCCAAGTGTCATGCAGACATATCCAAGCCATTCAGAACTTAGCCGCTGACGCACTATCACGCTTTAATTTCCCCAAATTTGTCCAGGTCATGCCAGAAGCAGAACAAACAGGATTATGCCCTCCAGATTTCAATACCCTGCGCATGGATTAGCACACTTCATATCAACAGCCAAATCCCTTGTGCAAAGGTCGCTATCTGCCAACACAGCCAGAAACTACAAGACCGGCTGGAACATCTTCAAACATTTGTCCCTTCTCCACCCAAGGAACGACACAGATAAGACCACTTATTTAATGGCTTTCCTGGTTTATTGTCATAAACATCTTAAACTTGATCACAATTCTATCAGATTATACTTGGCGGGGGTGCAATACTACTCAACTTTGAAAGATCCAGATAGTAGGGAAATCTTCACTTCCCCCTCAATCAAAGGGGCATTCAAAAAAGTAGCAAAAACCCCACTCCAACAGACAACCAGCTTCAGGGGAACTGTTCAGGAAGCGCTCCAACTCCCTAGACGGCAATCTTTTTGGAATCCAACTCAGCACGGTCATTCAGGCTGCCATGTATCTAGGTTTCTACGGGTTTCTACGACCAGGGGAATTCACTGGTTTCCCTCCCAAATCCAAAGGTTTAACTAGGAGCCAACTAGTATGGAATCACGACCATTACATCTTATATCTGCAGTCAACCAAAACATCACAATCTGGGCCTCCCGTTCAAGTTAAATATTTTAAAACCTTCAACAAGTAGTGCCCCGTTCAAGTTTGAAATAAATTAATAATAACCTTGGGTAATTCCTCCCCTGAGAGCCTGTAACTGCCTTTCAAAACCAAGCCCCTCAAAACAGCTCAGTTCATATCCCACATCGCATCTTAGCAACCGGCTTAGGTTTCGTCCCCAAAACTATATCAGGGCACTCTTTTTGCATCGTGGTCGCCTCCGCGGCTTCCAAACACAATGTGCCCAGTCATATCATCCGTAAAAAATGGGTCGCTGGCAAACGTTGCGTTTTACTAGGTACATTCCTAATCCACACCATGAAATTTCGGAAGCTTTCTGTAACTTAGCTTTGTAAATCGCCTATATTCAATCCAATCCTCAACTACCCTGCTTGACTTCTTTGCCCCTTATAGGCTTACCTACCTACGTTCATGGCTATGGGCACAATCCAGGCCTTTCAGTAAGTCACCAGGATATGGATAGTTCAACTATTTGTCACCATCATGTCAAGTTCTAGTATCCGTAGCCATGACCATAATGAAAATATAAACAAAATCTATAACATTAAAATATGCACATCCAGATGATATACATAGCCTGTTACATTTGTTTCTGATGCAGACTGGCTTGAGGTGCAAGGATAAAGGAAAACATCTAAAACAGAGATTCTTGCCATTGCTTATACAGTATAATACAAGTTAAATGTACCTTTCCATAGGATTAAACAGACGAGCCCTGGCCATTTCTTCCTTAATTGAATGCCTGCCAGAAAATGGATAGGTTTTTGAAAGATGCTCTGAAGTTGTCCTTAAACACCAATCCTTAATTGTAATGGGAGAAAAGCAGCAGAGGAATGAGGGGTGGGAAGTATAGGATTGCTCACTAGAGTGTGGCCAATTTGCAGAGATGTCAAGTTCTCTTCACTTTCACTGATGTACTTAACTTTCACAGGCTCGTTAATAGCAAACTGTCTACTTTACAAGAAACAAAGTTTATTGTGATATACAACTGAACGAAGAGTATAGATAGATAGATATGATAATGGATGAATGGATATAAATAAAACCTACCTTATCCTAATAATACACACCTCATCAGCTCCAGAACCCCATAATACACCTCAGCTGCTCCAGAACCTCATAAAACACACTTGATCTGTTGAAGATCTTCATAATACACACCTTAGGTGCCACAGAACATCATAATGCAGTGGTGGCGAACCGATGGCACTCAGTGCTCTCTCTGTGGGCACCCACGCCCTGGAAAAAGTCTATGGTGTACCAATATGCCTTAGACTTTTCCTGCCATTTTTCAGCGCAGGGCTCACTATGAACAGCACAGGCACTGAATGTAGGCAGGCTATTATAGCTAAGAGATAAAGTGCATGGAAGATATACAGCCAGGTCCATAAATATTGGGACATCAACACAATTCTAACATTTTTGTCTCTATACACCACCACAATGGATTTGAAATGAAACGCACAAGATGTGCTTTAACTGCAGACTGTCAGCTTTAATTTAAGGGTATTTACATCCAAATCAGGTGAACGGTGTAGGAATTACAACAGTTTGCATATGTGCCTCCCACTTGTTATGGGACCAAAAGTAATGGGACAGAATAATAATCATAAATCAAACTTTCACTTTTTAATACTTGGTTGCAAATCCTTTGCAGTCAATTACAGCCTGAAGTCTGGAACGCATAGACATCACCAGATGCTGGGTTTCATCCCTGGTGATGCTCTGCCAGGCCTCTACTGTAACTGTCTTCAGTTCCTGTAATAATCTATGTGCTTCATATGTCCTAGATGATGTAGCACTGGGAAAGTCACTTATAGAGAAGGATTTGGGTGTCCTTGTGGATAGTATACAATGTCAATCAGCTGCTTCTAAGGCCACCAGGATACTGTCATGCATTAAACTAGACATGGACTCGCGGGGCAGGGATGTAATACTACCACTTTACAAAGCGCTGGTGCGGCCTCATCTGAAATTTGCAGTCCAGTTCTGGACACCAGTCCATAGAAAGGATACACTGCAGCTGGAAAAAGTAGAGAGGAGAGCGACTAAAATGATAAGGGGCATGGAGGGTCTTAGTTATGAAGAAAGATTAAAAGAATTGAATTTATTTAGTCTTCAGTAGAGACGTCTAAGGGGGGACATGATTAACCTGTACAAGTGTATAAATGGGCCATACAAAAAATATGGCGAAAAGCTGTTCCATGTAAAATGTGCTCAAAAGACAAGGGGGCACTGCCTCCAACTGGAGAAGAAAAATTTCAGTCTCCAGAAAAGTAAAAAACATAAATGCTTATGAAAACGTGTAGAAACCTCACTTCCTTCTGGGATTCGCGTCCCCTTGGTTGAGCTTGATGGACGTTTGTCTTTTTTTAACCATATTAACTAACTATGTAACTATGTAATAATATCTGATCGTGGGGTTCAACACCAATCAGCTGCTTGAGGAGACTCTGGTCAGCCTCAGTGCAGCTTACCAAGCACCGCCTTGTTCAATGTATAGTGGATTTGTTTGGTATTGTAGCCTAGGCCCATCCATTTAAATGGAACTGAGCTGTGCATAGGTCATATGACCAATAAACAGGCTATCACTGACCATGGAAGAGGTTGCAGCACTCACTGGAGTACTGTGGTTGATCAATGGGAACACTGGGAGTCTGACCCCAACCAATCAGATTATTTTAAGAATAGGTCATCAATATTTTACTCCAGGAAAACCCTTTAAATGTGGATCTGTCATGAGAATATCCAGCCCAATGTGTAACAAGCACAGTATGGCGACAGGACTAATATCTATTAGCCAAATTTGCACAAAAAAACAATATTGTGCCATTTGGCTAGAAGGGATGATCAAATAATACACACCAATATATTGATTAGGGGAGTGTTCTCCATTTCTCCATGATTCATCTCCCCTTCTCCTTCTCCAGAGTAATGGATGGCTGTTACAGTATCTGTGTATCTATATATGCATACAAGCAGACTATCATTTACTGTGATACCTATGTGTTTGGTGTATTCTTCAAACTCTCCTTTTAGCCAAAAAGCACAACATTTTTTGTGTATATCAGCTAATAGGTCAGTTTATCTCCCCTTGTGCTGTGCTGCCCTTACATGATGATAGATCTGCTTTAATAACTAATAATGCGTATTAATGTAAATATATAAAATCATTTAAGAAAGGAATTATAGGTTCTAGAAGAGAATCCATGATCAGTTTACAATGGTCCTAAGGGCTCATGCACATGAACGTATTTTTGGTCCACATCCGATCCGCACACAGTGTGATGTGCGCATCCATATGTCCGTTCCGTGGCATCGGCAAAAATATAAACATGTCCTATTCTTGTCCGCATTACAAACAAGGATAGGACTGTTCTATTATGGCCTGGATTTTCTGTTCTGCACATGGCTGGTATCCATGTTTTGCAGATCCGCAATTTTTCAGACAGCAAAAACAGCTATGGCCATGTGCATGAACCCTAAAGGTCAGGTTTAGGGAACTGATGGTTACAGAATATATTTGCAAGATGTAAAAATGTTTCCTGTAATATCCTGAGGCACCTAAAGAAAAAGATTTTATTGTAAACATGTGGGAGGATAATAGATTTTCCTCTGCAGTTTTTTCTTGTAATAGTATTAATATTTTTTTAAAAAACAACTATAGTCTTAACTTTCTGTAAATATAAAACTTACAAAAATTCTGCTAACAATGCAAAGCAGGTAAAATTGCTTTTCCTAGACTGAATCTATCCATCAAAAGGCTGGAATAAATATAGCATTCAGTAGTCCTCATGAGTTAGCACTCTATCTGAATTTCCTTTATATATTTTTGGCCTGGGGTGTATCTATCATGTGGATCTTGATAAGATGTGACAAGAGGAGGCTTCTGGGGTTACATGGTGGACATTTGTTTCTGTGGAGGTTGGATCTATTGCCTCATAGGGCTGTACAGTGATTAATACAGCACAACAATAAAAGTGAGCAGAGTGGGAGATGAGTTCTGCAATTAAATATGTCAGTATTCTGGTTTTGCTTGATTGTTACATTTTTATTTAATTGTACTTTGTAATCTACTGGTCAATATGATTGTACATCATCCATCAAGTCCCCATCCACTGCAGCACTAGGTGCCAATTCTAGAGAATAGGGCTCTTGCCAGATTTAAAAGGGGTGCAGCCCCAGGAACCTCTATAGATGGCATGAAGGACAATCAAGGTAGATCTGATAACGCACACAATGCTCCAAATGATATAACTGGCGCTATGCTTTAGATAGCTGTTAACTGACAACTATCTCTCTCTAGTCCCCCATACATAAGCACGCTCAGCGTAGTGTTCATGCATTCCGATTGTGAAGAGAGGAATAAGCTGATGCCAGACACCACTGTCAGAAGCTTATCGCCCTAAGAAAAAAAGGATGGTGCAAGAAACCAACATCTCAATCATTTTATTCACCAAAAGCTGTCATCAGGATGCCCTATACAAATTAGATGGTTTGTTGATTCTGCCAATCAACACCTGCTGATGTTAATCTCATGTATGTGACAGTCTTAAATCAGGCCTATGTGTAATTGGAGTTTATAGAGGTTTATAACCTCAGGATAGGCTCTGGTGAACCAAACCCAAGTCTTTAGTTGTTCCTCTGTCTTGACAATATTTCCAGCATGACTTCTCAGATTGCTCAAAGGGGGAAATTTATCAAGACTGGAGTTCCCTTCATCTCCTGTGAGCCTGAGCGAGAGGTGCCTAATTTCTTAAGAGGCATGCTCATCTCTGGCCCTCCATGCACCAGAAACTCAAATCTACACTAGTTAAGGGGTCACGTAGACTTGAGCTGTAACTTACACCAGTTTCTGGCATAAACTACAGTAAGTTTGGCAGGCCACAGAGTCTCTACCCCTTTCATTAGGTTCCACCCCTTTATCACCACTTTTGTAAAGATCAAAATTATTATGTAAATATTGCTTGCACTATAATTTGTGACTTTAACGCCGTAAAAGTGGTTTTAACACATTGGGAAATTTCCCAATAGCAGACTGCAAAGTTCTACTTTATTAAACAACAGCCAATGCTGGTCATTACAGAGTGAGGAGGAAGAGGAGGTGCCACTGACAAAATATGATATGATATTAGTAAGCTTAAACCTATACTTTACTAATTAATTAGAAATGTATTGGGTACTAAAGATCATGCAAACAGTATATGTCTGTAACATTTTATGGCTACCTAATCTACAAAGTACACAAAGTGGACAATATTTCTAACATATGTTCCACATTCAAGGAGCCTGAATCCTCTTTTGCCTCTACTTGACTGATGTAGTTGACCTGAGACTAAAGATTTGCGCACATTTGATCACACATATACACTTTTGACCTCTCTTATGATCCAGTGTCATAAAAGGCAGACATGAACATTAAGCAGTAATTGGGAAAAACAGAGCACACAGATAAATCAAGGCCGATTCATGTGTCTTTTTTTATTACATTTATGATGAAAGCTTTGATATGCTTTAGAAGTTAGGTCATTGGGAACTGGAAACGTGAAGCCTTCTAATTACCAATATGGCTGTGCAGTAACTGGAGGTACTCATGCAGTTGTCATGGCAACAGGCCCCTTGAATTCCAGCGCCATGCACTTCATATAGTGCGGATGAGTGCCAAGGATTGTTTATTATTTATAGATAACTCTTTAAATGCTGATAATAATAAAAATTAAAAAAATCTAAAACTGTACCAAACTGCGCTGTGTGAACCTTGCCTTCACCTCTACAAGCTGTACCCGTCCTTAATTTGTTCTTAAAGGGAACCTGTCACCGGGATTTTGTGTATAGAGCTGAGGACATGGGTTGCTAGATGGCTGCTAGCACATCCGCAATACCCAGTCCCCGTAGCTCTCTGTGCTTATATATATTTTTTTATACATATGCAAATTAATCTGAGATGAGTCCTGTATGTGAGATGAGTCAGGGACAGGATTCATCTCAGGTTAATTTGCATATGTATCAAATCGTTTTTTTTACACAATAAAAGCACACAGAGCTATGGGGACTGGGTATTGCAGATGTGCTAGCGGCCATCTAGCAACCCATGTCCTCAGCTCTATACCCAAAATCCCGGTGACAGGTTCCCTTTAATGGAAAATATGAGCCTGTAATGAAACCGTTAAAAATGCAATCTAATGGGATATGCTCAGAATCTATCAGAAGATAGAACTTTATATTGTTTGAGGTCACCAGCCAAAGTATTTATTCTCTTTTGAATTGATGATCACTTATGTAATTTGAGAAAGGTTGATATGGTACAGCAGATATGATAAAGGAATTACTTATATTTCTCTTTATCCCTAGTCTATCCCTAGTCTTCTCTGGATTCATATGTAGGCTTTTAATTGTATTTTGTGTATTTTGGTATCTTCAGTAGCATTTTTGGCATGCTTTTTGCCATAAAACCATCATCCCCAGAAAATCTATGGGAAATATTAAATGCAGGTCACACAAGCATTTATTTATTTATTTTACTACTGGCATTTATGTTAATAAGGTGGCATTTTTTGGGTCTCTAGTATTTATGAAAAAGTATGCTAGAGATTTTTGGTGTTTTTTCTAATGTTTTGACGTCTTCTTTTCTATAGGGCAAATTGGCAGAAAAAAAGTGGTTCACAAAGTAATTTTGAGGAAATAAGCAATAATAATACTATAAAGAGTTTGTGCAGTATTGAATAACTGCAAGTCGTTTATATGGAATTTATTTAGTAAATCACATAGGGACCCTGAGTGGCGAGGAGGAACCCTGAGTGGTTATTAGTGCACATTTGGTCAGTATTTTATATCCATTTTTTAAAAGTCAAAACCAGGAGTGGAACCTAAATATGTCGTTGAATTCTTTTTTTTAAGGCATATGCATTAAATGCATCAAATATGGATTAAAATGGATATAAATGCTGGTCAAACCTACGATGTGTGAAAGTTGTCTAAGGCAGAAGTAATTTTATCAGAGCCAGTGCTACTCTCCAATGCAAGTTATATTCATAAATGGCAAGCTCTACTTTCATCCCTTTTGTGGATGTGGGTTTGCATGCCTATTGAAGGGGATGTCTCGTGTAATTTAATTTGCACCCTAGTAGACAGCCCATCAGTATTACAAATCCATAACATGAATGCAATACTGATGACATACTTATGTCTTCTGTAATAAGTTCAAGTTTATAAATATGTTTGTCTGACATAGACATAACCACAACTGAGTACATCTTCAGGATACCTACCTATTCGCTAAATATAGGTGGTGGTCACCTTTGTGTTGAAGTTCTGCTAAAAAGCCAGACAAAATAGCAGAGCATGTTTTGTTATTTTTTCTGGTAAAATGACAGGCACCATAATGAAAACCTGACAGACCCCATTAAATTCAATGGAGACCGTCGGGCACCATTGCTTTCCTCATCTGATGGATCAGGCAACTTCGTCATTTTCATTGTTATGCTCCTGTAATGAGCAATAAGAGACTATAACCAGACTGAACAGTATTATTTATATTGTAAACTTCTATTTTCAACTGCGCATCTAACCTTTAGGCCCTATTTTTCCAGAGACAATCTGCGCTTTCCTAGACTTTAAATTCTAGGAGAAAATGAAGATAATCTTGGAGGGTAAATGGTTGTCTCAGCTCAGCAAAGGGATGATTATGGTCTTTTTTGTAACCTAGTTCATTTTCAGGCTGGCTCTAGAATTGAATAATCAATTTCATTATCTCTTTTTTTCTTATCTAAGTCACATCAGGCTTGTGGAGTCGATCAATATGAACAAGAAAGCGTGACAGTGTCGCTCTTCCACTGGGACTTGTTACCAGCCATGCTAAAGACTTGTAGACTGAATCCTGGAAAGATATTCTCTTGTTAGCTAGTTGTGAAAATGAACAATAATTTGTAGATATGCCGATAAATTTTATAAATGTAAGCTCCTGGTAAAACATGTCACAAACATTACAGTTATATGCAAATGTATTTTGTAAATTAGAAAAAACTGTAAGTTGCAACTAAACATTTCCAAAATCTAATCCTATAACTAGTATACAAGAAGAGTTGAATGATGATTCCAATATTAAACCAGCACGATATTAGGTAACTCACAGAAATATGTTCAAGAGCATTAATGGAGTCAGCATCTTGGCAATCTCTTAGGGCTCAGGCACATGGCATACAGTATAAAGACCCAGGCCCATGCTCCTTTGAGTCTTGTGGATCCTAAAAATTGCATCAGTTGCCTTCATAGTCCAATCATGGATTTGTATTATATATACCCTTGCTGCCTTATGTTCTCCTGCTATGCAACTGCAGGAGATCTTGCTCAACCTGGTTAGGGAGTTTTTGATTGGTTAGCTTTCTTTTAAATTTTCATGCTTTCTTTTTGGGTATAGTGTGAGCTTTGTGCATTTGAATGCACAGTCCTTGTATTACTAGTATTTTGTTCTATTTGTGCTTTCTCAATATAGTTTGGGATCTGTAGTCCCTTTGCCTTTCATTGCTGCCAGAATTGAGGGTTGTTGTTGTTGCGCCATGGATTACGTTTGCTAAGTGTGGTTTTTGATTTGGGTGTCTTGCTGAGTTTATATTGCTGTTCAGGTTCTTTTAGTGTCTTTATTTCTGTTCATTGTCATTCATCCTCTCTCAACCTGCACACCTTCCTCCATCTGCTATATTACCAGAACACCTTCATCCTCTTGCCATTGTCAATTTGCTTCATAAATAATATTCTTGCGACTATACAGCTATTCAATTTCGGCTCTACTGTAAGTCCTAGGGGTATCTGAGTACCCTGAGATGCAGTTAGCACTTGAGAAAGGTAACTGCTGTAGGTGAAACAATGTTTTGTTAGTCTTGGGAGCAATTGCCAGTATATATATATATATATGTATATATATATATATATATATATGTGCTGCCTTGGATTTCTTTATTTTTATATATAGATAGATATTTATAGTTGTGGAAGACTTCTGACATCATAACTTATGGTAGGCAAAGACAAAGATATTCTGGTTAATTGTGTTGTAAAGATATCCTTTGTGTCTATGGTGCCCAATTTTTGAAAGTCAGATATAAAGTAAATTTGTTCCAGTGACCTGAGGAGTAATTTCTCATGGAAAGTACAGTATTTTTATGTATGTCTCTTATTATATTAGCAATCAAGTCTACATTGCCTACATAATATGAAAGAATTTAAGTCACCAGTGCATAGAATAACATGAGAAATGAGGAGGTGGGATTCACTATTTATGGTTGATTGCAGGCCAGAATATGAGGTGGCCTCAAAGGTAGTATTTTTGGGCTGTATCTTTGGGGCATTTGAAAGGTTACTGGTCTTAATGGAAATGAAAATCTGCTTTTTCAATTACATTCATCTGAAAAGCATCAGCCTCCCGGTGTAACAGCTGGGTCTGATATTTTGCGATGGTTGTGCCAGTTGATTCGTTTCATCACTAAATTTCATTACGGCTCTTCCTTGAAAAGGTATTTTTTATTTGGAATGCCAGCATTGCGTGTCCCTTTGCAGATGTTATTTCAGATTAAAGTTTAGGTAATAGTGAGTGAAAATGGCATGTATTTCTCCTCTTTGCTTGATGAAATTAAATTTCCTGTCTATTGTAAAGCACCACCGCTTGCATAACAAGTGGGCTAATCTGATATTTTAGGTGACTGTAGGATGTCAGGATTTATTATACTGCAGTCTTGTTGGCACGGATAGAGGGGAAAGATTCCTCACAGATGTATTCAGAATAAACCTAAGGGATATCATCTGTGATAGGAAGCATTAATGGTTTTCCTGCTCCCTGGAGGATGTGTGCAGAGCTATTTGCCCCTTCTTTTATCGTAGTGTATCTCATTTGCATTTTTTATTGTACTATTCATTGTATCATTTCCAACAAGAATTAATCTGGCAGAACAGTGATTTAGCAACTGTGTTCATTTGGTCAATGACGGTAATATGTTGAGAACTGAATTCAGCTTTTACTCTGGAAAATAAAAGAACCTGCACAAGTCTGGATAATGGAGGCTCTAATATTTTATGTTTACTAGCAGCACCGCAGCCGCTTTATGTCCTTCGCGTGAAAGGACATCTCATATCAATATTGTTTGCGGTACACTAGTAATTAATTTCCACTCATGCTATTTCGTTTAACTGAGAGCCAATAAATCTCCGAGTGTGCAGGTGAAGGCGACAGGTTCATGACTACCTGACATGTGAGATAAAGGGCCTGCCGCTGATGGGCTTGATAAATTTTGCTGATGTTAGTAATTCCTATTTATTCTGTCTAGCAGCTTAACTAAGTGAATTTGTGATTAACTATATATCCTTAGGCTTTATGAGGTTCCCTAGTACTGAAAATAGTTTTTACCTAATGTGTAATTTAGTATTAATATATTAAGATAGCATCAGTAGCAATTATGTGATATAGTCTTAGTATAACGTCACTTCATTTATAAATGGGAGCATTCTAGTCTATTCAGTATCCATACAGCAAAGATCATATTGGGCTACCCACCATGAAGTCTGCTTTCTGGTTTTTTCACCAAGGACCATTAACATACCTACCATAGAGGCAGGCCACGCCACTGCTATGGTGCTAGGGGAGGCAGCACTGAACTGCTTGTCCTATTTACAACGTACTATAGCATTTTACATCAACCAATACTAGAGGAAGCTTTCATTGTTTTCAATAGTAACTGTATACATTCATATAGACAGGACTCCCCCTAGTGGTAGTCTCATGCAGTGACTTTTATAATATACTGTGTGTAGGAAAGCAGGAGATTTATCTGTGTATTTTTGCCAGTTGTCTGGTTATAAATTGAGAAATACGTGCTATAGAACAACGTGCAAAATTACGTGCAATTGCGAAACGTAATATTATTCTAGTGTATGGGCTAGATTTATCATTACTCTGACAGCTCACTTTTTTTGCAACTTTTTAAATAGTCCCAATAGTAAATCTGTCTAGAGATTAATTTACATAAGAAAACATGCCCACTTTCAGAACACTGGCAAGCATAGTGCAGAACAGAAAAAAGCCGCAAATTTGTGCGCAGTTTTAGAGATTGCGCAAAAATTTGCGACTTTTTCACTCCATTATTCTGACTTGAGCTAATTATAAATCTGGCCCTATGGCTTTTAGCACATTTTATTGTATGTATATATGTGTTGCCATGTAGTATAACGAGATATGGGAATATGAGGGCCATATTTATTGAGCACCTGTTCCCCTTTTTTGTGACACAGAAGTCAAACATAGAGGGTGTCTGGGTGAGGCAGAATGTGACTTTTTAATATATTTTTTTACATTTTTAAATTGTAAATTTTCTTTATGTTCCATGTTGCCCGGGAGCATTTGAGGCACGCGTACTGGGAAACTGGGTGGGGCCCAGCTCTGGGAGATCTGGGTTTACCACTACCCAGAGCAGAAGAGTCTGCTGTTTATATACCCTTTCATGCCCTATATAACATGGTGCTTAGGCCATTTTCTAACCCCTTATTTTATAGCAATGATGAACCTTGATCCCTAAGATATGTCCCCATTGTCTGATAGGTGCAGGTCCCACCTCTGTGAACCACACCTATATCAAGAACAGATTGGGCAAAGTGCTGGTTGGAGGACTCTACCCACAGAAGTGAATGGGAGTGCACCCTGCTTGCGTAGCTACCACTCCCATTCCATTCTGTGGGCCCAGCGGAAATAGCCCATACAGCACTCAGCTATTTTAATCAACTTCATAGAAATGAATGGAGGGTGGCTGCGCATGCGTGGTGTGCCCTCCACCACTTTCAGGGCTCTGTTCTGAGTGTAGGTAAACAGGACCTGCACCTATCAGACAATAGGGGTATATCCTAGCGATATGCCCCCATTAACTGAGATGGGAATACCCCTTTAAATTCCTGCTCATTCTGGGCTTTGAAGTACAGACAGTCCTATTTAGTGATTAAAAGCCAGTAGAAGTTATATGCTTATGTATTATTGTTGAGCAAATGTCCCTGTGATGCCAAGAAGAAGCAGGAAAGTGAGGTAAAATCCATTTACAGGGAAGGAGTCACCTTGGATATGCTGTGCAATTTATGGGCAGTATGTTATATACAGCAGAAGGAGCTGAACAAGTTGATACATACTGTAGATTTGCGGGGAACATTTCAGTAAAACTTGCCATTTAATCATTTAAATCCCTGCCCAATCTATGCTTAGGGATCATTTGGCGGTCCTAATCAACGCACGATAGCCATCCCTGTATTAGTGTGCACACAGAGATAGCTGTAAATCACTGCTTAGTCCACCCACTGGACTCCTAAGACTACTTTAACTCCTAAACATATAGTGCATGGATTTAAATGAATAAATAAGTTATACTAAATTCACAAAAACTACATATCAATCTGCTCAGCTCCTCTTGCTCTATAAGTTGGTGTCTGCAGATCAGACACTATGTTCAATATGCTAGGTTCCCTTCTTTTGATTTGACATTTGAATGCTCTAATGGGTGCTGGATTAAAAAAATATCTTCATTATTTGATGACTGCAAAAAATAAAACTAAATTAAAAAAGAAAGAGAACAGATAGAAAGGCAATCAAAATGAGAAAATCATACATTTGAACCCCTGTTCCCTCTTTTGCTACATTTACATAAATACTAGGATGGAAATTTATCAAAACTGGTGTAATGGAAACGGACTTACCGGGAGTTTCCTATAGCAACCAGATTCCTCCTTACATTTTTTGAAATCTCCTTTGTAAAATGAAAGATGGAATCTAATTGATTGCTATGGGTAATTAAGACAGTTTTCTATTGCACCAGTTTTGATATTTTCCATTCTTATTTGGTCCAGCGCCCCCTCTCCCCTGCACACATGGACACTCTGGGGGTCATTTATTAAGTGTTTTAGGCGTTTTAAATGTTTTAAGCATAGAAAATGGTCTAATTGTAAGACAACTGGGAAGCTGTCTTATATTTAGAAGCGGCAGTGGCCGGAGCCTCTACATTACTGCGGCAGATCTACCGCCAGTACAGGACCTTATTAAGTTTTACACGCCAGTCTTAATAAATGTGCCCCTTTAGGCCTCTTGCACACAAACATTGTGAATCCTTTCAGTGCATTGGGGGCCACAATTTGCGGTCCCCAATGCACGGGCCACGTCCGTGGGGCGGCCGGGACGGATCGAGACCCATTCAACTTGAATGGGTCCGTGATCCCTTCGCACCGCTCAAAAATAGAACAAGTTCTATTTTTTAGCGGTGCGGAGGCACAGATAGAAACACCACGGGGAACCAATGGGGGGGTTGGTTTTTTTCAAATTGCGTATTACACAAACTTTTTGGTTTTTGATGTAAAATAAAGGATGGTTAAAGACAAATATAGGAATTAAGCTGTATGCCTCATTTTTTATGCTGATTTTCCCTCTTTTTCTCCTCGACTAAGTGTTATCAGGCATCAGTTAGTGCACCCCTTGTTAGTGGACAAATTGAGATATTTTGCAGTATGATGTGTTCAGTCAAAAGTAGTATAAGCAAAATCGACTTTAAAGTAACATCTTGCTGCATCTTTATTGACCAAAAAATACTGAAAATGATGTGTCTGAAACTGGCCTAAAATAATTTTACTGTAATTATTTGTACTCCAAATTTGTTCTTTGAACATATTCTGTTCACATGATGGCACAATTTATTTTCATGGTAGGGGACAGGCTCCTTCCTGGCAATTCAATTAAATTCATTGGTCATTTACCCATAACAATAACTCATTATAACTAGGGATACAATTTTGCTCATCAGCACTTCCTACAAAAAAATCTATAATAATTATAAATTCAACTTCCTCCTGACTCTGATTATGTCTAACGACTTTACATTACATAAATATGTATGTGATCAGACACAGGGAACAGGGCTATTCCTGAAATGGCAAAAAAATGTAAATTATTTATTGAAATGACAAGGATAAAGTGAGCATAGTGACTGTGCTAACTATCAATGTCTAGAATCCAACCAGCATGTCTGAGTGCTGCCCCCTATACTACTGTGTGTTAGGTATATGTACAGTTCTTCAGAATATTCAAAGGATATTTCCCACATAAACAATCCAATAAGGCACCTACCAGGATTGATGGCACTGGAGAGGAAGAAGAAGTCCTATGAATGTGGCCTCTTCTTGTATAGGAAAAAATCCACAGCCCTGGCAATGTCAGTTGAAATTCTGGATAATGCTTGAAGGGTGACCCATCTGGAAGCACGCTTTTCCTCCTCACACCTCGCGCTCTGTACAGAGTACACAGTGACCTCACTTGAGCTGCAGAATCTCCAAATATAACAAACTTAATCCGTTTTCCTTCCTCAGGAATGAAGATCCTTGTTCTTCTACAAATTATAAAGTCACCTTCAGAATTAAATGGATGCCTCATTGGCTTGTTTATGTGGGAAATATCCTGTGTGTATTACGAAGTACATATACCTGCGGATACTAACATACAGTAGTATAGGGAGCAGCAGTGGGGCATGCTGGTTGGATTCTGGGCTGTGATAATGAGCGCAGTCTCTACACATGCTTTATTCTTGGCATTTTGTTATTGAGTCGGTGGGCTTTGTATTTGTGCCAGTGATTTTATTAGTGAATTTATTGAAATTAAGTAAATTTGTCACATTATTGCAAAGACTTAATTTTGATAAGTTGAATGTGAAAAAAAAATAACTGTTCGACAGCAGACTCTGCAGCTATGGCAGCCTTATTGAGAAATAAATAGTTGTTAAAAAAACAAAAACTTACAAAATAAAACATACAAAATTAGAAAAAAAAAACTTTTTAAGTACCTTATCGATTAATTTAGGCAATTGTTGTAACTATAGATGAGCAAATCAAAGTTGACAAAGTGGAATTCGATCCAAATTTCAGGAAAGATTTGATTTGCACCGAATCCGAACTTCCTCACTCTACGTGGTAACAAATTGCATTTTTTCCTAAAATGGCTGCTGCACATATGTTAGGACATGGAGCAAGGAACTCTGGGAATGAGGGATCACCACAATATCATGCATGAAGCCTATCAACAGCCAGCCAGTCCTGTGATGTCACAGCCCTATAAATAAACTCAGCCATCTTGGATTCAGCCATTTTCCAGTGTACTTAGTGAAGGGAGAGACGTCAGCAGGAGATAGGGACAGTGGTAGAAAAGACTTTAAAACGTTTATTTTGCTGTATAGAAGTTCAGGGAAAGGATAGGGAAGAATCATTCTACAGTATTGAAGCAGAACAGGGTTCACCAGGGTAGTTTACAGCCTTGGTAATACGAACAATCCTTTTGCACCTACTGCACTGACTGCAGATATAAATTGCCATTATACAGCTCTGTAATTCCAGCAAACCGTTCTTATTAGGGTGCAAGTGCTGTTTGATACAGCCATTAACAGAGTTTTGCAAGGAAATGCAGTTATATGTTCTAAAGCCCTTTTTGCCATGCATTAGTGGCAAAAGTAAAATATATTTGCTGTTCAGTGGTGCAGTTATATCTTCTAAAGCCTTCTTTGGCATGTATTAGTGGAAAAATTAAGGGCTTATTAGCCGTTGTGTGGTGAAGTGAGAAAATTACAGACTTTTTTGGGGTGTTTTAATTTCCTTAATATTTATTTGATTGATCTAACAATATGTAAGACAGAGAAATGCTAGGCCATGCACAGAGGAGTGGCAGAGGCCTAAATGTTTCTGGCACAGCCAGGCACAGGTCGCCGCAGAGTAAGAGGGGGGTGGCAGCAGGAGTCGCAGCGAGAGGCCTGAGCGCCCGGTGTCATCTAGCGGTCGTGCCTTGACCATCAACCCAGTGGTTCTTGAATGGTTGACTCGGTCATCCACTTCATCCCAAGTGATATCAGACCCCCCCAGCCAATAGTCGGTTAGTTCGTCAGACACAACCCTTAGTTGGCATGGCCCAGGAGCAGGCCCGGTGCCCTCTCCTGTCCTCAACCTGTCTCTGTCCTTTTCTGTTCCCTCAGCCAGAAAAGTATTATATGCTGTGGGCTCAGCTCCACTATACAGTGAGGACGAGCTACTAGAGGACAGTCAGCAGTTATTGGCCAGCCATGACGTGGAGGAGACATCCGCAGATTCCTCCAGTAGGTGGGCAAGTAGTGATGATGAGAGTGTCGTGGGAGCTGGTGTTGCGAGTGGTCAGGCTCCTGACCCAGAGACCGATGAGGAGGACATCAGTGACGTCTAGACAGTACTCGATGATGATGATGTAGCTGATCGCACTTGGGAGGCAGGTGAATTAGGGGCTTCATCATCATCGGGAGATGGGGGGCTCTACTTGTATAAGCGTTTAACAGGTTCTGTAGACATCTATGCGGAATCAGCTGCTGACGGTGTAAAAGGAGTAAGCTTCTTCTTGACGCTAACATTGACCTGTAAGGCTGAGTTCACACTTGAGTTATTTGGTCAGTTATTGCCCCATCACTGCCCAAACAGGTGAAGTGTGCAGTGATTCTAATAGCGACGCCTGTCATCTTCATGTCATACTGACTCACAGTATTGTTTCACTACCACAGCAGACTCCCTATGCGTGTTACTGCAAGGCACAGCATTCTACATAATTATAAAGGCTCTCTGCCGCCAGAAAATAGCTGTTTTTTAATGTGTTTCGCCACAAATAAATTCAGATCGAACCAAATTTTTGGGGAAAATGCAGCGAACCGGCCAAATCGAATTTTTGTGAAATTCGCTCATCTCTAGTTGTAACCATTTTGTTCCTTCAGTGTAATCTAGTGTACCTAGAGCAACATAGCTCTGTCCATTTCTGTAGTGGATGAAGCTGGTTACTGCAGTGCTGCTTCTGTTCACTTCAATGGGAGCAGTGCTACATTACCAGCTGTCTCCAATGCAGAAATTGATGGAGCTTAGTAGTTTCTCTGCTGACTTCCGATTTTGGAGCTACAGCAGAACATAATGATTAAGTTACTAAAAAAAATCTGTTTCAGGCTACTTTCACACTAGCATTTTTGCTGGATCCGCATGGTTAAGCAAAAACGCTTCCGTTACTGATAATGCAACCATTTGCAGCCGTTATGAATGGATCCGGTTGTAATATCTTTAAATTACCCAAGACGGATCCCTCATGAACTCCATTGAAAGTCAATGGGGCAGAGATCTGTTTTCTATTTTGTCAGAGAAAACGGATTTGTCCCCATTGACTTGCACTGTTGGTCATGACGGATCCGTTCTGCTTCGCATCCCAGGACAGAAATAAAATTGCAGCATGCTGTGGATTGCTCTCTAGTATGAGAATGGAATGGAATGCATTCTGGTGCACTCCATTCTGTTCAGTTACGTTTTGTCCCCATTGAAAATTAATGAGGACAAAACGGAAGCCTTTTTTTTTCCGGTATTGAGACCCTGTGACGGATCTCAATAACGGAGAATATTAACGCTAGTCTGAAAGTAGCCTAAGATACATATACAATACATGATATGATATGCAGTGAAATGCTTAGACGACATTCCTATTGCAATAAAAGAGAAAAAAAAAAAACAGTAGACACAGTAAGAGTAACATATCCAAGGCAAGATATATCGGTCATATATGATGGCAAAAAAAGTTAAAATACAGTACTGTATATGCGAACAGCTACAGGATAATTAAATGTGAAACCTGATAAATTATCCATAATCAGTAGACTAGTTGTATGCAATGATTGTAATAGTCAATACAGATTGTTCATTTATTTATCCCTTAATCAAAAACTGATATTGTACCCTGATTCCTTATCTGAAAGACTGTGAGAAGAAACTCCTCACTTACGTTCCCAGGTCCGCATGACAGATCATTATTTGTATGTCTGAGGTCCCTCGCCACCTTTCTGGCCATATTCAAGCACCTCTCATTATAAATGAGCTATAGGGGAGGTCAGTGTGGATGATTTGCTTAGCCGAGTGCACCACCCTTTGAAGAGCCCTCCTGTCCGGTTTCGTACTATTACCGAACCAGGTTGCTATGCTCTCCGAATGGATATTAGATACAGATATGATGTCATATGCAGATATTTTCCCTAAAGTTACACTTTTGTGTGTTGTGATACAACCATCATGTGACTAGGACTGCTCAAAGGTTTCACACCATAAACTCCACCACACTTCTATCTTCAGCATTTGTAAGAATTGACTATAGACTATCAATTTTTCTGACATTTATGCATTCTCTCAGTAAAATGATGTAAATGACTACTTCAGTAAGTTTTCAGTAGAGTTGAGCGAACACCTGGATGTTCGGGTTCGAGAAGTTCGGCCGAACATCCCGGAAATGTTCGGGTTCGGGATCCGAACCCGATCCGAACTTCGTCCCGAACCCGAACCCCATTGAAGTCAATGGGGACCCGAACTTTTCGGCACTAAAACGGCTGTAAAACAGCCCAGGAAAGGGCTAGAGGGCTGCAAAAGGCAGCAACATGTAGGTAAATCCCCTGCAAACAAATGTGGATAGGGAAATTAATTAAAATAAAAATTAAATAAATAAAAATTAACCAAAATCAATTGGAGAGAGGTTCCATAGCAGAGAATCTGGCTTCCCGTCACCCACCACTGGAACAGTCCATTCTCAGATATTTAGGCCCCGGCACCCAGGCAGAGGAGAGAGGTCCCGTAACAGAGAATCTGTCTTCATGTCAGCAGAGAATTAGTCTGCATGTCATAGCAGAGAATGAGGCTTCACGTCACCCACCACTGCAACAGTCCATTGGCATATATTTAGGCCTAGCACACAGGCAGAGCAGAGAGGTCCCGTAACAGACAATCTGGCTTCATGACAGCAGAGAATCAGTCTGCATGTCATAGCAGAGAATGAGGCTTCACGTCACCCACCACTGCAACAGTCCATTGGCATATATTTAGGCCTAGCACACAGGCAGAGGAGAGGTTCATTCAACTTTGGGTAGCATCGCAATATAATGGTAAAATGAAAAAAAAAATAGGATTGAATGAGGAAGTGCCCTGGAGTCCAATAATATATGGTTATGGGGAGGTAGTTAATGTCTAATCTGGACAAGGGACGGACAGGTCCTGTGGGATCCATGCCTGGTTCATTTTTATGAACGTCAGCTTGTCCACATTGGCTGTAGACAGGCGGCTGCGTTTGTCTGTAATGACGCCCCCTGCCGTGCTGAATACACGTTCAGACAAAACGCTGGCTGCCGGGCAGGCCAGCACCTCCAAGGCATAAAAGGCTAGCTCTGGCCACGTGGACAATTTAGAGACCCAGAAGTTGAATGGGGCCGAACCATCAGTCAGTACGTGGAGGGGTGTGCACACGTACTGTTCCACCATGTTAGTGAAATGTTGCCTCCTGCTAACACGTTGCGTATCAGGTGGTGGTGCAGTTAGCTGTGGCGTGTTGACAAAAGTTTTCCACATCTCTGCCATGCTAACCCTGCCCTCAGAGGAGCTGGCCGTGACACAGCTGCCTTGGCGACCTCTTGCTCCTCCTCTGCCTTGGCCTTGGGCTTCCACTTGTTCCCCTGTGACATTTGGGAATGCTCTCAGTAGCGCGTCTACCAACGTGCGCTTGTACTCGCGCATCTTCCTATCACGCTCCAGTGCAGGAAGTAAGGTGGGCACATTGTCTTTGTAGCGTGGATCCAGCAGGGTGGCAACCCAGTAGTCCGCACAGGTTAAAATGTGGGCAACTCTGCTGTCGTTGCGCAGGCACTGCAGCATGTAGTCGCTCATGTGTGCCAGGCTGCCCAGGGGTAAGGACAAGCTGTCCTCTGTGGGAGGCGTATCGTCATCGTCCTGCCTTTCCCCCCAGCCACGCACCAGTGATGGACCCGAGCTGCGTTGGGTGCCACCCCGCTGTGACCATGCTTCATCCTCATCCTCCTCCACCTCCTCCTCATCCTCGTCCTCCTCGTCCTCCAGTAGTGGGCCCTGGCTGGCCACATTTGTACCTGGCCTCTGCTGTTGCAAAAAACCTCCCTCTGAGTCACTTCGAAGAGACTGGCCTGAAAGTGCTAAAAATGACCCCTCTTCCTCATCCTCCTCCTCCTCCTCCTGGGCCACCTCCTGTTCCATCATCGCCCTAAGTGTTTTCTCAAGGAGACATAGAAGTGGTATTGTAACGCTGATAACGGTGTCATCGCCACTGGCCATGTTGGTGGAGTACTCGAAACAGCGCAACAGGGCACACAGGTCTCGCATGGAGGCCCAGTCATTGGTGGTGAAGTGGTGCTGTTCTGTAGTGCGACTGACCCGTGCGTGCTGCAGCTGAAACTCCACTATGGCCTGCTGCTGCTCGCACAGTCTGTCCAGCATGTGCAAGGTGGAGTTCCACCTGGTGGGCACGTCGCATATGAGGCGGTGAGCGGGAAGGCCGAAGTTACGCTGTAGCGCAGACAGGCGAGCAGCGGCAGGATGTGAACGCCGGAAGCGCGAACAGACGGCCCGCACTTTATGCAGCAGCTCTGACATGTCGGGGTAGTTGTGAATGAACTTCTGCACCACCAAATTCAGCACATGCGCCAAGCAAGGGATGTGCGTCAAATTGGCTAGTCCCAGAGCTGCAACGAGATTTCGCCCATTATCACACACCACCAGGCCGGGCTTGAGGCTCACCGGCAGCAACCACTCGTCGGTCTGTTGTTCAATACCCCGCCACAACTCCTGTGCGGTGTGGGGCCTGTCCCCCAAACATATGAGTTTCAGAATGGCCTGCTGACGTTTACCCCGGGCTGTGCTGAAGTTGGTGGTGAAGGTGTGTGGCTGACTGGATGAGCAGGTGGAAGAAGAGGAGGAGGAAGCCGAGAAGGAGGAGGTGGCAACAGGAGGCAAAGAATGTTGCCCTGCGATCCTTGGCGGCGGCAGGACGTGCGCCAAACAGCTCTCCGCCTGGGGCCCAGCTGCCACTACATTTACCCAGTGTGCAGTTAGGGAGATATAGCGTCCCTGGCCGTGCTTACTGGTCCACGTATCTGTGGTTAGGTGGACCTTGCTACAGATGGCGTTGCGCAGTGCACACTTGATTTTATCGGATACTTGGTTGTGCAGGGAAGGCACGGCTCTCTTGGAGAAGTAGTGCCGGCTGGGAACAACATACTGTGGGACAGCAAGCGACATGAGCTGTTTGAAGCTGTCTGTGTCCACCAGCCTAAATGACAGCATTTCATAGGCCAGTAGTTTAGAAATGCTGGCATTCAGGGCCAGGGATCGAGGGTGGCTAGGTGGGAATTTACGCTTTCTATCAAATGTTTGTGAGATGGAGAGCTGAACGCTGGCGTGTGACATGGTTGAGACGCTTGGTGACGGAGGTGGTGGTGGTGGTGTTGGTGGTACATCCCCTGTTTGCTGGGCGGCAGGTGCCAACGTTCCTCCAGAGGCGGAGGAAGAGGCCGAGGCGGCAGCAGCAGAATAGGCCGAGGCGGCAGCAGCAGAAGAGGTAGCAGGGGGAGCCTGAGTGACTTCCTTGGTTTTAAGGTGTTTACTCCACTGCAGTTCATGCTTTGCATGCAGGTGCCTGGTCATGCAGGTTGTGCTCAGGTTCAGAACGTTAATGCCTCGCTTCAGGCTCTGATGGCACAGCGTGCAAACCACTCGGGTCTTGTCGTCAGCACATTGTTTGAAGAAGTGCCATGCCAGGGAACTCCTTGAAGCTGCCTTTGGGGTGCTCGGTCCCAGATGGCGGCGGTCAGTAGCAGGCGGAGTCTCTTGGCGGCGGGTGTTCTGCTTTTGCCCACTGCTCCCTCTTTTGCTACGCTGTTGGCTCGGTCTCACCACTGCCTCTTCCTCCGAACTGTGAAAGTCAGTGGCACGACCTTCATTCCATGTGGGGTCTAGGACCTCATCGTCCCCTGCATCGTCTTCCACCCAGTCTTGATCCCTGACCTCCTGTTCAGTCTGCACACTGCAGAAAGACGCAGCAGTTGGCACCTGTGTTTCGTCATCATCAGAGACATGCTGAGGTGGTATTCCCATGTCCTCATCATCAGGAAACATAAGTGGTTGTGCGTCAGTGCATTCTATGTCTTTCACCGCTGGGGAAGGGCTAGGTGGATGCCCTTGGGAAACCCTGCCAGCGGAGTCTTCAAACAGCATAAGAGACTGCTGCATAACTTGAGGCTGAGACAGTTTCCCTGGTATGCATGGGGGTGATGTGACAGACTGATGGGGTTGGTTTTCAGGCGCCATCTGTGCGCTTTCTGCAGAAGACTGGGTGGGAGATAATGTGAACGTGCTGGATCCACTGTCGGCCACCCAATTGACTAATGCCTGTACCTGCTCAGGCCTTACCATCCTTAGAACGGCATTGGGCCCCACCATATATCGCTGTAAATTCTGGCGGCTACTGGGACCTGAGGTAGTTGGTACACTAGGACGTGTGGATGTGGCAGAACGGCCACGTCCTCTCCCAGCACCAGAGGGTCCACTAACACCACCACGACCATGTCCACGTCCGCGTCCCTTACTAGATGTTTTTCTCATTGTTATGGTTCACCACAACAACAAATATATTATTTGGCCCAATGTATTGTATTCAAATTCAGCGGGATATAAATTTGAGGCCTAGTATTTAGGCGCTGGGTGACCGGTATGGATTTAGTGACAGAATTAGACTTGGAAATGCACAGAAGCGTGTGTGTGAAGTTATTCTGAATGACCCAATGTGCACCTTGAATATTATATACCCTTTTTGGGATAGATTTCAAATAGCTCTGATATAGCAGGAACCACTAAATTATGAAATTGCTAAATTGGGAATTGTACTTCAACCCAGAACAAAAAATGTGCTTTGACGGACACTAAATATCTTGCCCAGCAACAACAGTACAGTGGTGGGTAACGAGAGATTTAGAGGGATTTAAATTTGAGGCCTAGTATTTAGGCGCTGGGTCACCGGTATGGATTTAGTGACAGAATTAGACTTGGAAATGCACAGAAGCGTGTGTGTGAAGTTATTCTGAATGACCCTATGTGCACCTTCAATATTATATACCCTTTTAGGGATAGATTTCAAATAGCTCTGATATAGCAGAAACCACTAAATTATGAAATTGCTAAATTGGGAATTGTACTTCAACCCAGAACAAAAAATGTGCTTTGACGGACACTAAATATCTTGCCCAGCAACAACAGTACAGCGGTGGGTAACGAGAGATTTAGAGGGATTTAAATTTGAGGCCTAGTATTTAGGCGCTGGGTCACCGGTATGGATTTAGTGACAGAATTAGACTTGGAAATGCACAGAAGCGTGTGTGTGAAGTTATTCTGAATGACCCTATGTGCACCTTCAATATTATATACCCTTTTAGGGATAGATTTCAAATAGCTCTGATATAGCAGAAACCACTAAATTATGAAATTGCTAAATTGGGAATTGTACTTCAACCCAGAACAAAAAATGTGCTTTGACGGACACTAAATATCTTGCCCAGCAACAACAGTACAGCGGTGGGTAACGAGAGATTTAGAGGGATTTAAATTTGAGGCCTAGTATTTAGGCGCTGGGTGACAGGTATGGGTTTAGTGACAGAATTAGACTTGGAAATACACAGTAGCGGGTGTGTGTGAAGTTATTCTGAATGACCCAATGTGCACCTTCAATATTATATACCCTTTTTGGGATAGATTTCAAATAGCTCTGATATAGCAGGAACCACTAAATTATGAAATTGCTAAATTGGGAATTGTACTTCAACCCAGAACAAAAAATGTGCTTTGACGGACACTAAATATCTTGCCCAGCAACAACAGTACAGTGGTGGGTAACGAGAGATTTAGAGGGATTTAAATTTGAGGCCTAGTATTTAGGCGCTGGGTCACCGGTATGGATTTAGTGACAGAATTAGACTTGGAAATGCACAGAAGCGTGTGTGTGAAGTTATTCTGAATGACCCTATGTGCACCTTCAATATTATATACCCTTTTAGGGATAGATTTCAAATAGCTCTGATATAGCAGAAACCACTAAATTATGAAATTGCTAAATTGGGAATTGTACTTCAACCCAGAACAAAAAATGTGCTTTGACGGACACTAAATATCTTGCCCAGCAACAACAGTACAGTGGTGGGTAACGAGAGATTTAGAGGGATTTAAATTTGAGGCCTAGTATTTAGGCGCTGGGTCACCGGTATGGATTTAGTGACAGAATTAGACTTGGAAATGCACAGAAGCGTGTGTGTGAAGTTATTCTGAATGACCCTATGTGGACCTTCAATATTATATACCCTTTTAGGGATAGATTTCAAATAGCTCTGATATAGCAGAAACCACTAAATTATGAAATTGCTAAATTGGGAATTGTACTTCAACCCAGAACAAAAAATGTGCTTTGACGGACACTAAATATCTTGCCCAGCAACAACAGTACAGTGGTGGGTAACGAGAGATTTAGAGGGATTTAAATTTGAGGCCTAGTATTTAGGCGCTGGGTCACCGGTATGGATTTAGTGACAGAATTAGACTTGGAAATGCACAGAAGCGTGTGTGTGAAGTTATTCTGAATGACCCTATGTGCACCTTCAATATTATATACCCTTTTAGGGATAGATTTCAAATAGCTCTGATATAGCAGAAACCACTAAATTATGAAATTGCTAAATTGGGAATTGTACTTCAACCCAGAACAAAAAATGTGCTTTGACGGACACTAAATATCTTGCCCAGCAACAACAGTACAGCGGTGGGTAACGAGAGATTTAGAGGGATTTAAATTTGAGGCCTAGTATTTAGGCGCTGGGTGACAGGTATGGGTTTAGTGACAGAATTAGACTTGGAAATACACAGTAGCGGGTGTGTGTGAAGTTATTCTGAATGACCCAATGTGCACCTTCAATATTATATACCCTTTTTGGGATAGATTTCAAATAGCTCTGATATAGCAGGAACCACTAAATTATGAAATTGCTAAATTGGGAATTGTATTTCAACCCAGAACAAGAAATGTGCTTGAACGGACACTAAATAACTCGCCCAGCTACAGCACTAGGGACAGATTTAGCTGGATATAAATTTGAGGCCTAGTATTTAGGCGCTGGGTGACCGGTATGGATTTAGTGACAGAATTAGACTGGGATATGGCCAAAAAATGAACAGACTATTGCTGGTTAAATGCACTTGGTGTGACAGCTTCACCCTGATGTAGGCTTTAGCCAAAAAACAACCACACCATTGAGGGTTAAATGCACTTGGTGACAGGCGCAGCTTGCCCCTGATTTTGTATATGGCCAAAAAATGAACAGACTATTGCTGGTTAAATGCACTTGGTGTGACAGCTTCACCCTGATGTAGGCTTTAGCCAAAAAACAACCACACCATTGAGGGTTAAATGCACTTGGTGACAGGCGCAGCTTGCCCCTGATTTTGTATATGGCCAAAAAATGAACAGACTATTGCTGGTTAAATGCACTTGGTGTGACAGCTTCACCCTGATGTAGGCTTTAGCCAAAAAACAACCACACCATTGAGGGTTAAATGCACTTGGTGACAGGCGCAGCTTGCCCCTGATTTTGTATATGGCCAAAAAATGAACAGACTATTGCTGGTTAAATGCACTTGGTGTGACAGCTTCACCCTGATGTAGGCTTTAGCCAAAAAACAACCACACCATTGAGGGTTAAATGCACTTGGTCGCAGCTTGTGCTGGCGCACCACAAGACACAAAATGGCCGCCGATCACCCCAGAAAAATGAGACTGACAAACGGTCTGTGCAGCCTAAAAACAGTGAGCAATTGAGGATCAGCAGCTCAATGATCCACAGCTGCAGATCGATCAGTTAATCAAGTCCTTTGGAGGAGTTAATCTGCCTAATCTCGCCCTACTGTCGCAGCCGCAACCTCTCCCTACGCTAATCAGAGCAGAGTGACGGGCGGCGCTATGTGACTCCAGCTTAAATAGAGGCTGGGTCACATGGTGCTCTGGCCAATCACAGCCATGCCAATAGTAGGCATGGCTGTGATGGCCTCTTGGGGCAAGTAGTATGACGCTTGTTGATTGGCTGCTTTGCAGCCTTTCAAAAAGCGCCAAGAAAGCGTCACAAAAGCGCGAAGAAAGCGACGAACACCGAACCCGAACCCGGACTTTTACGAAAATGTCCGGGTTCGGGTCCGTGTCACGGACACCCCAAAATTCGGTACGAACCCGAACTATACAGTTCGAGTTCGCCCATCCCTAGTTTTCAGTAACTTGGCAACTTGACTATCAGCCATTATCTCAGAGCAACATCGGTCTCAAGAAGAAATGTAATTTCTTTATGACCAAATATCCATAACATCTCATTCTGCTTACATTGCATTTTATACCGTTGTCTGGTCTTTCAGTCTGATAAATGTAAAAGAAAGTAAAATGTTAAATCTTTCATTTATATTAGAAAGCTATTTTTGTAGCACAGGCACACTACTTTCAAGAAAAAATGTTAGGGGGTGACAGTAAAGCAAGGTCTTCGAAAAATGTATTTTACTTTTTGATGGATTTTTCACAAATAGGGTTGTTTGAGCAATTCACGATCTAAAAATGTACTCCTGCTCAGTGTAATGATTCTGTCAAGTCATATACCATATCGAGACCCTGAAGTATGGGCTGTGCTTGAGAAGTTCAGTTAAATGAAAACAAGGGTTATCTCCAGACTAGAGTTGAGCGAACACCTGGATGTTCGGGTTCGAGAAGTTCGGCCGAACATCCCGGAAATGTTCGGGTTCGGGATCCGAACCCGATCCGAACTTCGTCCCGAACCCGAACCCCATTGAAGTCAATGGGGACCCGAACTTTTCGGCACTAAAAAGGCTGTAAAACAGCCCAGGAAAGAGCTAGAGGGCTGCAAAAGGCAGCAACATGTAGGTAAATCCCCTGCAAACAAATGTGGATAGGGAAATGAATTAAAATAAAAATTAAATAAATAAAAATTAACCAAAATCAATTGGAGAGAGGTTCCATAGCAGAGAATCTGGCTTCCCGTCACCCACCACTGGAACAGTCCATTCTCAGATATTTAGGCCCCGGCACCCAGGCAGAGGAGAGAGGTCCCGTAACAGAGAATCTGTCTTCATGTCAGCAGAGAATTAGTCTGCATGTCATAGCAGAGAATGAGGCTTCACGTCAGCCACCACTGCAACAGTCCATTGGCATATATTTAGGCCCAGCACCCAGGCAGAGGAGGGAGGTCCCGTAACAGAGAATCTGTCTTCATGTCAGCAGAGAATTAGTCTGCATGTCATAGCAGAGAATGAGGCTTCACGTCAGCCACCACTGCAACAGTCCATTGGCATATATTTAGGCCCAGCACACACACAGGCAGAGGAGAGAGGTCCCGTAACAGAGAATCTGGCTTCATGTCAGCAGAGAATCAGTCTGCATGTCATAGCAGAGAATGAGGCTTCACGTCAGCCACCACTGCAACAGTCCATTGGCATATATTTAGGCCCAGCACACACACAGGCAGAGGAGAGAGGTCCCGTAACAGAGAATCTGGCTTCATGTCAGCAGAGAATCAGTCTGCATGTCATAGCAGAGAATGAGGCTTCACGTCAGCCACCACTGCAACAGTCCATTGGCATATATTTAGGCCCAGCACACACACAGGCAGAGGAGAGAGGTCCCGTAACAGAGAATCTGTCTTCATGTCAGCAGAGAATTAGTCTGCATGTCATAGCAGAGAATGAGGCTTCACGTCAGCCACCACTGCAACAGTCCATTGGCATATATTTAGGCCCAGCACACACACAGGCAGAGGAGAGAGGTCCCGTAACAGAGAATCTGGCTTCATGTCAGCAGAGAATCAGTCTGCATGTCATAGCAGAGAATGAGGCTTCACGTCAGCCACCACTGCAACAGTCCATTGGCATATATTTAGGCCCAGCACACACACAGGCAGAGGAGAGAGGTCCCGTAACAGAGAATCTGGCTTCATGTCAGCAGAGAATCAGTCTGCATGTCATAGCAGAGAATGAGGCTTCACGTCAGCCACCACTGCAACAGTCCATTGGCATATATTTAGGCCCAGCACACACACAGGCAGAGGAGAGAGGTCCCGTAACAGAGAATCTGTCTTCATGTCAGCAGAGAATCAGTCTGCATGTCATAGCAGAGAATGAGGCTTCACGTCAGCCACCACTGCAACAGTCCATTGGCATATATTTAGGCCCAGCACCCAGGCAGAGGAGGGAGGTCCCGTAACAGAGAATCTGTCTTCATGTCAGCAGAGAATTAGTCTGCATGTCATAGCAGAGAATGAGGCTTCACGTCAGCCACCACTGCAACAGTCCATTGGCATATATTTAGGCCCAGCACCCAGGCAGAGGAGGGAGGTCCCGTAACAGAGAATCTGTCTTCATGTCAGCAGAGAATTAGTCTGCATGTCATAGCAGAGAATGAGGCTTCACGTCAGCCACCACTGCAACAGTCCATTGGCATATATTTAGGCCCAGCACACACACAGGCAGAGGAGAGAGGTCCCGTAACAGAGAATCTGGCTTCATGTCAGCAGAGAATCAGTCTGCATGTCATAGCAGAGAATGAGGCTTCACGTCAGCCACCACTGCAACAGTCCATTGGCATATATTTAGGCCCAGCACACACACAGGCAGAGGAGAGAGGTCCCGTAACAGAGGATCTGGCTTCATGTCAGCAGAGAATCAGTCTGCATGTCATAGCAGAGAATCAGGCTTCACGTCAGCCACCACTGCAACAGTCCATTGTCATAAATTTAGGCCCAGCACCCAGGCAGAGGAGAGAGGTCCCGTAACAGACAATCTGGCTTCATGTCAGCAGAGAATTAGTCTGCATGTCATAGCAGAGAATGAGGCTTCACGTCAGCCACCACTGCAACAGTCCATTGGCATATATTTAGGCCTAGCACACAGGCAGAGGAGAGAGGTCCCGTAACAGAGGATCTGGCTTCATGTCAGCAGAGAATCAGTCTGCATGTCATAGCAGAGAATGAGGCTTCACGTCACCCACCACTGCAACAGTCCATTGGCATATATTTAGGCCTAGCACACAGGCAGAGCAGAGAGGTCCCGTAACAGACAATCTGGCTTCATGACAGCAGAGAATCAGTCTGCATGTCATAGCAGAGAATGAGGCTTCACGTCACCCACCACTGCAACAGTCCATTGGCATATATTTAGGCCTAGCACACAGGCAGAGCAGAGAGGTCCCGTAACAGACGATCTGGCTTCATGTCAGCAGAGAATCAGTCTGCATGTCATAGCAGAGAATGAGGCTTCACGTCACCCACCACTGCAACAGTCCATTGGCATATATTTAGGCCTAGCACACAGGCAGAGCAGAGAGGTCCCGTAACAGACAATCTGGCTTCATGTCAGCAGAGAATCAGTCTGCATGTCATAGCAGAGAATCAGGCTTCACGTCAGCCACCACTGCAACAGTCCATTGTCATAAATTTAGGCCCAGCACCCAGGCAGAGGAGAGAGGTCCCGTAACAGACAATCTGGCTTCATGTCAGCAGAGAATTAGTCTGCATGTCATAGCAGAGAATCAGGCTTCATGTCAGCCACCACTGCAACAGTCCATTGGCATATATTTAGGCCTAGCACACAGGCAGAGGAGAGGTTCATTCAACTTTGGGTAGCCTCGCAATATAATGGTAAAATGAAAATAAAAATAGGATTGAATGAGGAAGTGCCCTGGAGTCCAATAATATATGGTTATGGGGAGGTAGTTAATGTCTAATCTGGACAAGGGACGGACAGGTCCTGTGGGATCCATGCCTGGTTCATTTTTATGAACGTCAGCTTGTCCACATTGGCTGTAGACAGGCGGCTGCGTTTGTCTGTAATGACGCCCCCTGCCGTGCTGAATACACGTTCAGACAAAACGCTGGCTGCCGGGCAGGCCAGCACCTCCAAGGCATAAAAGGCTAGCTCTGGCCACGTGGACAATTTAGAGACCCAGAAGTTGAATGGGGCCGAACCATCAGTCAGTACGTGGATTGGTGTGCACACGTACTGTTCCACCATGTTAGTGAAATGTTGCCTCCTGCTAACACGTTGCGTATCAGGTGGTGGTGCAGTTAGCTGTGGCGTGTTGACAAAAGTTTTCCACATCTCTGCCATGCTAACCCTGCCCTCAGAGGAGCTGGCCGTGACACAGCTGCCTTGGCGACCTCTTGCTCCTCCTCTGCCTTGGCCTTGGGCTTCCACTTGTTCCCCTGTGACATTTGGGAATGCTCTCAGTAGCGCGTCTACCAACGTGCGCTTGTACTCGCGCATCTTCCTATCACGCTCCAGTGCAGGAAGTAAGGTGGGCACATTGTCTTTGTAGCGTGGATCCAGCAGGGTGGCAACCCAGTAGTCCGCACAGGTTAAAATGTGGGCAACTCTGCTGTCGTTGCGCAGGCACTGCAGCATGTAGTCGCTCATGTGTGCCAGGCTGCCCAGGGGTAAGGACAAGCTGTCCTCTGTGGGAGGCGTATCGTCATCGTCCTGCCTTTCCCCCCAGCCACGCACCAGTGATGGACCCGAGCTGCGTTGGGTGCCACCCCGCTGTGACCATGCTTCATCCTCATCCTCCTCCACCTCCTCCTCATCCTCGTCCTCCTCGTCCTCCAGTAGTGGGCCCTGGCTGGCCACATTTGTACCTGGCCTCTGCTGTTGCCAAAAACCTCCCTCTGAGTCACTTCGAAGAGACTGGCCTGAAAGTGCTAAAAATGACCCCTCTTCCTCCTCCTCCTCCTCCTCCTGGGCCACCTCCTCTTCCATCATCGCCCTAAGTGTTTTCTCAAGGAGACATAGAAGTGGTATTGTAACGCTGATAACGGTGTCATCGCCACTGGCCATGTTGGTGGAGTACTCGAAACAGCGCAACAGGGCACACAGGTCTCGCATGGAGGCCCAGTCATTGGTGGTGAAGTGGTGCTGTTCTGTAGTGCGACTGACCCGTGCGTGCTGCAGCTGAAACTCCACTATGGCCTGCTGCTGCTCGCACAGTCTGTCCAGCATGTGCAAGGTGGAGTTCCACCTGGTGGGCACGTCGCATATGAGGCGGTGAGCGGGAAGGCCGAAGTTACGCTGTAGCGCAGACAGGCGAGCAGCAGCAGGATGTGAACGCCGGAAGCACGAACAGACGGCCCGCACTTTATGCAGCAGCTCTGACATGTCGGGGTAGTTGTGAATGAACTTCTGCACCACCAAATTCAGCACATGCGCCAAGCAAGGGATGTGCGTCAAATTGGCTAGTCCCAGAGCTGCAACGAGATTTCGCCCATTATCACACACCACCAGGCCGGGCTTGAGGCTCACCGGCAGCAACCACTCGTCGGTCTGTTGTTCAATACCCCGCCACAACTCCTGTGCGGTGTGGGGCCTGTCCCCCAAACATATGAGTTTCAGAATGGCCTGCTGACGTTTACCCCGGGCTGTGCTGAAGTTGGTGGTGAAGGTGTGTGGCTGACTGGATGAGCAGGTGGAAGAAGAGGAGGAGGAAGCCGAGAAGGAGGAGGTGGCAACAGGAGGCAAAGAATGTTGCCCTGCGATCCTTGGCGGCGGAAGGACGTGCGCCAAACAGCTCTCCGCCTGGGGCCCAGCTGCCACTACATTTACCCAGTGTGCAGTTAGGGAGATATAGTGTCCCTGGCCGTGCTTACTGGTCCACGTATCTGTGGTTAGGTGGACCTTGCTACAGATGGCGTTGCGCAGTGCACACTTGATTTTATCGGATACTTGGTTGTGCAGGGAAGGCACGGCTCTCTTGGAGAAGTAGTGCCGGCTGGGAACAACATACTGTGGGACAGCAAGCGACATGAGCTGTTTGAAGCTGTCTGTGTCCACCAGCCTAAATGACAGCATTTCATAGGCCAGTAGTTTAGAAATGCTGGCATTCAGGGCCAGGGATCGAGGGTGGCTAGGTGGGAATTTACGCTTTCTATCAAATGTTTGTGAGATGGAGAGCTGAACGCTGGCGTGTGACATGGTTGAGACGCTTGGTGACGGAGGTGGTGGTGGTGGTGTTGGTGGTACATCCCCTGTTTGCTGGGCGGCAGGTGCCAACGTTCCTCCAGAGGCGGAGGAAGAGGCCGAGGCGGCAGCAGCAGAATAGGCCGAGGCGGCAGCAGCAGAAGAGGTAGCAGGGGGAGCCTGAGTGACTTCCTTGGTTTTAAGGTGTTTACTCCACTGCAGTTCATGCTTTGCATGCAGGTGCCTGGTCATGCAGGTTGTGCTCAGGTTCAGAACGTTAATGCCTCGCTTCAGGCTCTGATGGCACAGCGTGCAAACCACTCGGGTCTTGTCGTCAGCACATTGTTTGAAGAAGTGCCATGCCAGGGAACTCCTTGAAGCTGCCTTTGGGGTGCTCGGTCCCAGATGGCGGCGGTCAGTAGCAGGCGGAGTCTCTTGGCGGCGGGTGTTCTGCTTTTGCCCACTGCTCCCTCTTTTGCTACGCTGTTGGCTCGGTCTCACCACTGCCTCTTCCTCCAAACTGTGAAAGTCAGTGGCACGACCTTCATTCCATGTGGGGTCTAGGACCTCATCGTCCCCTGCATCGTCTTCCACCCAGTCTTGATCCCTGACCTCCTGTTCAGTCTGCACACTGCAGAAAGACGCAGCAGTTGGCACCTGTGTTTCGTCATCATCAGAGACATGCTGAGGTGGTATTCCCATGTCCTCATCATCAGGAAACATAAGTGGTTGTGCGTCAGTGCATTCTATGTCTTTCACCGCTGGGGAAGGGCTAGGTGGATGCCCTTGGGAAACCCTGCCAGCGGAGTCTTCAAACAGCATAAGAGACTGCTGCATAACTTGAGGCTGAGACAGTTTCCCTGGTATGCATGGGGGTGATGTGACAGACTGATGGGGTTGGTTTTCAGGCGCCATCTGTGCGCTTTCTGCAGAAGACTGGGTGGGAGATAATGTGAACGTGCTGGATCCACTGTCGGCCACCCAATTGACTAATGCCTGTACCTGCTCAGGCCTTACCATCCTTAGAACGGCATTGGGCCCCACCATATATCGCTGTAAATTCTGGCGGCTACTGGGACCTGAGGTAGTTGGTACACTAGGACGTGTGGATGTGGCAGAACGGCCACGTCCTCTCCCAGCACCAGAGGGTCCACTAACACCACCACGACCATGTCCACGTCCGCGTCCCTTACTAGATGTTTTTCTCATTGTTATGGTTCACCACAACAACAAATATATTATTTGGCCCAATGTATTGTATTCAAATTCAGCGGGATATAAATTTGAGGCCTAGTATTTAGGCGCTGGGTGACCGGTATGGATTTAGTGACAGAATTAGACTTGGAAATGCACAGAAGCGTGTGTGTGTGAAGTTATTCTGAATGACCCAATGTGCACCTTGAATATTATATACCCTTTTAGGGATAGATTTCAAATAGCTCTGATATAGCAGAAACCACTAAATTATGAAATTGCTAAATTGGGAATTGTATTTCAACCCAGAACAAAAAATGTGCTTTGACGGACACTAAATAACTTTCCCAGCCACAACAGGACAGCGTTAACGAGAGATTTAGCAGGATATAAATTTGAGGCCTAGTATTTAGGCGCTGGGTGACCGGTATGGATTTAGTGACAGAATTAGACTTGGAAATGCACAGAAGCGTGTGTGTGTGAAGTTATTCTGAATGACCCAATGTGCACCTTGAATATTATATACCCTTTTAGGGATAGATTTCAAATAGCTCTGATATAGCAGAAACCACTAAATTATGAAATTGCTAAATTGGGAATTGTATTTCAACCCAGAACAAAAAATGTGCTTTGACGGACACTAAATAACTTTCCCAGCCACAACAGGACAGCGTTAACGAGAGATTTAGCAGGATATAAATTTGAGGCCTAGTATTTAGGCGCTGGGTGACAGGTATGGGTTTAGTGACAGAATTAGACTTAGAAATACACAGTAGCGGGTGTGTGTGAAGTTATTCTGAATGACCCAATGTGCACCTTGAATATTATATACCCTTTTAGGGATAGATTTCAAATAGCTCTGATATAGCAGAAACCACTAAATTATGAAATTTCTAAATTGGGAATTGTATTTCAACCCAGAACAAAAAATGTGCTTTGACGGACACTAAATAACTTTCCCAGCCACAACAGGACAGCGTTAACGAGAGATTTAGCAGGATATAAATTTGAGGCCTAGTATTTAGGCGCTGGGTGACAGGTATGGGTTTAGTGACAGAATTAGACTTAGAAATACACAGTAGCGGGTGTGTGTGAAGTTATTCTGAATGACCCAATGTGCACCTTGAATATTATATACCCTTTTAGGGATAGATTTCAAATAGCTCTGATATAGCAGAAACCACTAAATTATGAAATTTCTAAATTGGGAATTGTATTTCAACCCAGAACAAAAAATGTGCTTTGACGGACACTAAATAACTTTCCCAGCCACAACAGGACAGCGTTAACGAGAGATTTAGCAGGATATAAATTTGAGGCCTAGTATTTAGGCGCTGGGTGACAGGTATGGGTTTAGTGACAGAATTAGACTTAGAAATACACAGTAGCGGGTGTGTGTGAAGTTATTCTGAATGACCCAATGTGCACCTTGAATATTATATACCCTTTTAGGGATAGATTTCAAATAGCTCTGATATAGCAGAAACCACTAAATTATGAAATTGCTAAATTGGGAATTGTATTTCAACCCAGAACAAAAAATGTGCTTTGACGGACACTAAATAACTTTCCCAGCCACAACAGGACAGCGTTAACGAGAGATTTAGCAGGATATAAATTTGAGGCCTAGTATTTAGGCGCTGGGTGACAGGTATGGGTTTAGTGACAGAATTAGACTTGGAAATACACAGTAGCGGGTGTGTGTGAAGTTATTCTGAATGACCCAATGTGCACCTTGAATATTATATACCCTTTTAGGGATAGATTTCAAATAGCTCTGATATAGCAGAAACCACTAAATTATGAAATTGCTAAATTGGGAATTGTATTTCAACCCAGAACAAGAAATGTGCTTGAACGGACACTAAATAACTCGCCCAGCTACAGCACTAAGGACAGATTTAGCTGGATATAAATTTGAGGCCTAGTATTTAGGCGCTGGGTGACAGGTATGGGTTTAGTGACAGAATTAGACTTGGAAATGCACAGTAGCGGGTGTGTGAAGTTATTCTGAATGTCCCTATGTGCACCTTCAATATGATCTACCCTTTTAGGGATAGATTTCAAATAGCTCTGATATAGCAGAAACCACTAAATTATGAAATTGCTAAATTGGGAATTGTATTTCAACCCAGAACAAGAAATGTGCTTGAACGGACACTAAATAACTCGCCCAGCTACAGCACTAACGACAGATTTAGCTGGATATGAATTTGAGGCCTAGTATTTAGGCGCTGGGTGACAGGTATGGGTTTAGTGACAGAATTAGACTTGGAAATACACAGTAGCGGGTGTGTGTGAAGTTATTCTGAATGACCCAATGTGCACCTTGAATATTATATACCCTTTTAGGGATAGATTTCAAATAGCTCTGATATAGCAGAAACCACTAAATTATGAAATTGCTAAATTGGGAATTGTATTTCAACCCAGAACAAGAAATGTGCTTGAACGGACACTAAATAACTCGCCCAGCTACAGCACTAACGACAGATTTAGCTGGATATGAATTTGAGGCCTAGTATTTAGGCGCTGGGTGACAGGTATGGGTTTAGTGACAGAATTAGACTTGGAAATGCACAGTAGCGGGTGTGTGAAGTTATTCTGAATGACCCTATGTGCACCTTGAATATTATATACCCTTTTAGGGATAGATTTCAAATAGCTCTGATACAGCAGAAACCACTAAATTTTTAAATTGCTAAATTGGGAATTGTATTTCAACCCAGAACAAAAAATGTGCTTTGACGGACACTAAATAACTTTCCCAGCCACAACAGGACAGCGGTAACGAGAGATTTAGCGGGATATAAATTTGAGGCCTAGTATTTAGGCGCTGGGTGACCGGTATGGATTTAGTGACAGAATTAGACTGGGATATGGCCAAAAAATAACCACACTATTGCTGGTTAAATGCACTTGGTGATGGGCGCAGCTTGCCCCTGATGTAGTATATGGCCAAAAAATGAACAGACTATTGCTGGTTAAATGCACTTGGTGTCACAGCTTGACCAACCACACTACTGAGGGTTAAATGCACTTGGTGACGGGCGCAGCTTGCCCCTGATGTAGTATATAGCCAAAAAATGAACAGACTATTGCTGGTTAAATGCACTTGGTGACGGGCGCAGCTTGCCCCTGATTTAGTATATGGCCAAAAAATGAACAGACTATTGCTGGTTAAATGCACTTGGTGTGATAGCTTGACCAACCACACTACTGAGGGTTAAATGCACTTGGTGACGGGCGCAGCTTGCCCCTGATGTAGTATATGGCCAAAAAATAAACAGACTATTGCTGGTTAAATGCACTTGGTGTGACAGCTTCACCCTGATGTAGGCTTTAGCCAAAAAACAAACGCACCATTGAGGGTTAAATGCACTTGGTGACAGGCGCAGCTTGCCCCTGATGTAGTATATGGCCAAAAAATAAACAGACTATTGCTGGTTAAATGCACTTGGTGTGACAGCTTCACCCTGATGTAGGCTTTAGCCAAAAAACAACCACACCATTGAGGGTTAAATGCACTTGGTCGCAGCTTGTGCTGGCGCACCACAAGACACAAAATGGCCGCCGATCACCCCAGAAAAATGTGACTGACAAACGGTCTGGGCAGCCTAAAAACAGTGAGCAATTGAGGATCAGCAGCTCAATGATCCACAGCTGCAGATCGATCAGTTAATCAAGTCCTTTGGAGGAGTTAATCTGCCTAATCTCGCCCTACTGTCGCAGCCGCAACCTCTCCCTACGCTAATCAGAGCAGAGTGACGGGCGGCGCTATGTGACTCCAGCTTAAATAGAGGCTGGGTCACATGGTGCTCTGGCCAATCACAGCCATGCCAATAGTAGGCATGGCTGTGATGGCCTCTTGGGGCAAGTAGTATGACGCTTGTTGATTGGCTGCTTTGCAGCCTTTCAAAAAGCGCCAAGAAAGCGTCACAAAAGCGCGAAGAAAGCGACGAACACCGAACCCGAACCCGGACTTTTACGAAAATGTCCGGGTTCGGGTCCGTGTCACGGACACCCCAAAATTCGGTACGAACCCGAACTATACAGTTCGAGTTCGCTCATCCCTACTCCAGACCTCAGTGGTTCTTCAGAAGACATACATAATCCTCCTGGCATAATCACAGGTGGATCTGAAAAATAATAACAAACAAGATTTACTCCAGAAAGCTACCTAAAATCTTGCACTTACCCTAAAAATATTATAAAATGAAGAGAGTGGTTTATAATTTTCTAAATAAAATGTATCATACAAATGATTTGCATAATAATTAGTTTGGAGAATCCCTCACATGGCAAACCATACCACCTGAGAAATGTGCTAATACAAAAGAAAGAACTTCAAACACTGATAAAATGATTTGAATGAATGATTTCTGTATCCTCTGCCAAACACCATGGAACATGTTGGTACCAGAGTCCCTACATTTCTATATTACGTGGGTCCATACGGTCACAGTACTTTCCCTTTCAAGCAACGCCTCAAGCAATGTCTCAACAAGAAATCATAATTTATCTGTTTGTTTAACCCATAGAGCACCAGCGCCTTACATGTATGGATGGCTGATCGGGCAGGTGCAGGAGCTGCGCCCACCCGATCAGTGGCACAGACCCAGCAGTCACTGACAGCTGGGCCCCTGCTGCATACGTCGGAATCAGTGAAAACACAGATGCAGGCGTATTAACCCCATTTATGCCACGGTCAAAGCTCACCGTGGCATGCATAGGGTTCGCGGAGGGTACGGGTGCCCTCCGCTTCCCCATCAGGTCCCAGCGCTGCAGTGGCGGGGATCCGATGGCAGAGAAGGCAAGCCTGATGCCTTCCGTAGGCTTCGGGGCTTGCCTTCTACAGGATCCAGCCCTTAGGCCTCTTTCACACGGGCGTCTTATTTTTGGCCCGGATAAGAGGCAGTTGCGGGAAAATGCGCGATTTTTCCACGCGAGTGCAAAACATTGTAATGTGTTTTGCACTCGCATGAGAAAAATCGTGCATGTTTGGTACCCAAACCTGAACTTCTTCACAGAAGTTCGGGCTTGGGATTGATGTTCTGAAGATTGTATTATTTTCCCTTATAACATGGTGACGTCATCAAAGGTCCTTTACCTGTATTTAATGCTCACCACAGGTCCTATTCAACAAAGGAGACACAAGGAGATGCCGGGCTTCGCGATGAAGTGGACTAAGGTGAGTTTAATTTTTTTTAATTTTTTTTTAACCCTTCTAGCGCTCTTTTACTATGCATTCTGTGCAATGCGTTCAACTCACGCATCGCATCCGCATGGAATACTCGCCCGTGTGAAAGGGGCCTTAGGCTGGGTCTCACAGGCAGGGTGTCAGCATAAAAGCTGACAGCCAATGCATTACAATACAGGTTGTATTGTAATGCATTGCAGAGGGGATCAGACCCCAGAAGCTGAAGTCCCAGAGTGGGAAAAAAATATATAAATTTTTTTTTTTTTTCATAATAAAAAAATTACGTTTCAAGCAAAAAAAATATAATTTCTTAAAATAAAACACATACAATTATTTAAAAAATAGCAAAAAAAAAAAAAGAAAACCAGACATACTGGGTATTGCTGTTTCCATAATGACCGGCTCTACAAAAATATCACATGATCCACCCACTCACCTGAACGCCGTAGAAAAAAATAAAATAAAAACTGTGCTAAAACAATCATTTTTTTGTCACCTTACATTACAAAATAGTACCAATTAAACCGTAACCTTACCCCGCAAAAAATGAGCCCCTACATAAAACAATCTGGCAAAAAATAAAAAAACTATGGCTTTCAGAATAAGGAGACAAAAACAGAAACAAACAACCCCAAAAAGTTGCCATATTTGGTAGTCACGTTCGTAACAACCTGCTCTGAAAAATAGCACTAACCTGTCAGGTGAACATTGCAAAAAAACAAAAAACGGTGCCAAAACAGCTATTTTTTGTTACCTTGCCTCACAAAAATTTTTATATAGAGCAACCAAATATCATATGTACCCTAAAATAGTACAAACAAAACTGCCACCTTAGCCCGAATGCACACGGCCGTTTTTCACGGCCGTGAGCGGTCCGTGGAACCACAGGCTGCATTCCTGCTGAGAGCAGGAGCGCACGGCGTCATTGGTTGCTATGACGCCGTGCGCTCCCTGCTGCCGCCGCAATACCAGTAAAACACTGGTATAGCTCATATGAAAAACGTCCGTGTGCATTCGGCCTTAGCTGTAGTTTCCAAAATGGGGTCACTTTTTTGGAGTTTCTACTCTAGGGGTGCATCAGGGGGTCTTCAAATGTGACATGGCAACTTAAAATTATCCCAGTGAAATCTGCCTTCCTAAAACCATATGAAGTTCTTTTCCTTCTTCACACTGTGTGCCCATAAAGCAGTTTACGACCACATATGGGGTGTTTCTGTAAACTACAGAATCAGGGTAATAAATAATGAGTTTTGTTTGGCTGTTAGCCCTTGCTTTGTTACTGGAAAAAATTCATTAAAATGGAAAATCTGCCAAAATAGTGAAATTCTCAAATTTTGTTTACATTTTCCTTTAATTCTTGTGGAACACCTAAAGGGTTAACAAAGTTTGTAAAAACAGTTTTGAATACCTTGAGGGGTGTAGTTTCTAAAATGGGGCCATTTATGGGTGGTTTCTATTATGTAAGCCTCACAAAGTGACTTCAGACCTGAACTGGTCCTTAAAAATTGGGTTTTGGAAATAAGATTTGCTTCTAAACCTCTAAGCCTTCTAACGTCCCCAAAAAAGAAAATGTCACAAAATGATCCAAACATGAAGTAGACATATAGGAAATGTTAAGTAATAACTACTGTATTTTAGGAGGTATCCTGTTTTTTTGTAATTGTCTTTTTATTAAAGCATTGTATATAATAAAGTAATACACCAATGAAAGCAATCATTCATCCATTAAATGCATGGATAATCAAAAAGGCAAAAATAAATCCAATATCAATAAAGATAACAAAAAGATATCCGCAAGATACATATACTAAAATCAGTTTTGCAAGAAACAGTAAAGTATACAATAAACTGTGATGTTTGTCACAAAAGAGCCATATGGGCAATAAACACGTACAAAGCGAAGGCACCATAAGAGAAGACAAAAGGGGAAAGGAGGGGTAGGAAAACTAGTACCATTGATGACTATGAGCGTGAGTCAAAATACTCATCCCACAATCGCCAAGTTTTCTCAAATCGATCAGTCCGGTTAACCAGTATGGCCGCTAAATGTTTCATTCTTCTAACCTCAGCTTGACTAGTAATAAGATCAAGCTGCGAGGGTGGGACAGATCTCTTCCAAAAACTCGCAATCAGGCATCTGGTTGCCGTCAAAATGTGCAAAGTTGGTCTTGGTCTTAGTAAGTGTAGTTTCAATGAAATATGAGGCATGTTCAACAAAAAAATAAAAGGGTCTAATGGAAACCTAGTATTGAGAAGTTGGAATAGAATGTCCTGCACTATAGACCAAAAAGGACGTATCAAGGAGCGCTCCCCAAAAATGTGGATATGAGATCCAATTCTTGAGCCACAGCACCAACATCTATCCGAAATAGCGGGATTAAGATGTCTCAGTAACTGTAGAGTGTGGTACCAGAACATTAACACCTTGTATGAGTTCTCCCTGTGGGTAGTACAGGAGGAAGTCATTGCCGTTCTATTCCAAATCATTCCCTATTCACCAGCCAAAATAGTGCGATCTAGAATCTTTTCCCATTTAGTCATATATGGATGCCTAACAAGTGCGGGAGAAGGGGGGGGGGGGGAAGATAAGATAACATAGATGTCTGATAACAGTGCCTTTGTAGTGTCTGAGAGCTTACACAATTTTTCAAACGCAGTTGGTTTAGACACCTGGGAAGAATTGTATAAGCTATGGAGAAAATGTTGCAATTGAGTATTATGGAAATTGGTGGAATCTGGCAACTTAAATGAGGTTTTAAGACTTTCCAACAGTAATATTCGTAAGGTTATATAGTCTACAATATCTGCAAATCGGAATAGTTTATTAGTAAACCAAGGTTTTAAAAAAGATGGCTCCATACTCATTGGGAACAGTGGGTTAAACAGAAAAAAGGGTCATGGATGATTTTTCAGAGGCCAGGGAAAAGTGTTGTTTGCAGTTTCGCCATACATTATATGTGAGGGCCATAGGACCTAGTAGTTTTGGGATGAGTGTTTTTTTGTAGGGACGACCATAAAAGAGAGTTGGGATGTATAGGGGCTATCCATAGCTTTTCTATCTCAACCCATCTAGAGTACGCCAGAAGTGCGGACCAAGCTGGAAGTCTCCTGAGGTGTGTGGCCCAATAGTACCTGGCAATATCGGGTACTGCTAAACCACCTTGAGACTTAAGTGCGGTAAGGGTGGAGCACGCTATGCGGTGTCTCTTCCTGTTCCAAATCAATATGAGTATTAGGGATTGGAAACCTCTCAGTTCTTTACTGGGTACAGCAACCGGCAGGGTTTCAAAGAGATATAGTAACAGGTAATATAGACATTTTAACAGCAGCTATGCAGCCAAAAAGGGATATCGGTAGTGACATCCATTTATTCATAAGGACTTTAAGGTCCTTGAAGACAGTTGGAACATTTTTGGCATACAGGGAGGAATACATATTAGTGAGATTGACACCCAAATAACGTATGGAGTCCTCCCTCCATTTAAAGTTAAAGTTAGCTTTTAAGGTCGTTAGACTATCAGGGGAAGGTTGAGCGGTAAAGCCTCAGTCTTAGTCGTATTCATCTTATAACCTGAGAGTCTGCTGTAGGTCTCCAGTAATTTAAAAAGATTTGGGAGTGTGACATGAGGGTCCGTTAAAGTAAGTAGGATATCATCCATAAACAAAGATGGCTTGTATTCAATTTTATTAACTGTAACCCCATGTATATCTAGATGGGACCTAATAGCTGACGCAAGAGGTTCGATACAAAGGACAAATAAGAGAGGGGACAATGGGCACCCCTGAAGTGTGCCATTGTGTATTGAAAACACCTCTGATGGGGCATGTGGGAATTTGATAGTTGCTGTAGGTTGGGCATTGAGTGTATGCAAGGCATCCAGAAAGGCCCGCAGAGTGGAGAACATGAACGACCAGTTCAAGCGGTCAAATGCTTTTTCTGCATCGAGGCCCAATATCAGGAGAATTATATTTGTTGATAATTTCAATTAGATCAATAGACCTCCTCATGTTGTCTCCACCCTTCCGGCCCCTTAGAAAGCCCACCTGATCCATGTGAATTAATTGTGGGAGCCAAAATGCAAGTCTATTGGCAAGGGTTTAGTAAATATTTTTAGATCTGATTTTAAAAGAGCTATGGGTCTGTAGTTTGTGCAATCCATTAAATCTTTTCCCGGTTTTGGGATAAGCGTTATGTAGGAATGCAGGATTGATGGAGGTATCGGAGTACCCTGTAGGAAGGTATTAAAAAGTGTTACCATATGGGGCAGAAGAATGGAAGAAAAGGTCTTATAATACATATAGAGTAAGCCATTAGGCCCAGGTGATTTGTTGTTTGGAAGTTGTTTCAAAACCTCCAGTAGTTCTTCAATTGTAATCTGTGCATTTAGTGAAGATGTAGCCTCTATAGATATCCGTGGTAAGTTGCATTGGGTTAGGAAGGAGTGGAAAAAAAATTGGCGTTCTGTTTGATCAGATGGTAGCTGTTGGAAGGGAATACAAAGTCGCATAATATTCCTGAAATATAGTTGAGTTTTAGGGTCATATACCAATGTACCATCAGTCTTTCTTAGAACCAATGGGGATCCTGAGATATTAGAATCCCAGAAGTTGGAGTGTTAAAATCGTATGCGATTTGTTGCCCCAGGTTTAAAACTTTTGCTGTGAAAACAGCAGCAGTTTTTCAGTGTTTTGGTATGCTAATTCACGCAACCTAGCTCGTAGCAAGACTAAACAAATTGCGTGACGCTTTAGATTGTAATTGGGTTTCTAATTCTTTTAACTGTGTTGTGAGAGTGCGTTGTTGAAGGCTATGGTCTCTTTTCAGTTTAGACCCTACAGCAATGCAGTGCCCTCTAAAAACCACCTTATGTGCCTCCCATAATGTAAACACGGAAGACACAGAAGATTGGTTCAGAGCAAAGTACTCTGTAAGAGAATCATGAAGTTCTTGTCTAGGAATTGGGTTGGCAAGGAGAGCTTCACTGTACCGCCAATAACCGATTTTCGTGTGATATCCAGATGTTTTGATATTAATAAAAATAGGCGCATGATCAGACCAGGAGATGTTGCCCAACTCTGCTGATTCTAACATTCGGAGAGCCGGAATGTTCCCAAAAAAATAGTCTATGCGGGTGTGCGTGCGGATGGGAATAAAAGGTGTAACTCTTAGAAGTAGGGTAGTTTGTTCTCCAGAAATCATAAAGTGCATACTTTCTGATCAGGCGCCTAAACAGATGTGAAAGCCTGCATTATGCGGGTGGGGTTGGTCCTGAATGTGGAGATAGCCTGTCCCAATGGTCAGAGAATGAGATATTAAAATCTCCACCAATGATCATTGTCGCTGGCAAATAAGTAGAGAGTTTCCTGAATACATTGTTAAGGAATGGGATTTGAGCCGAATTAGGGGCATAAAGATCACACAACACCAGGGGGACACCATTAAGTAGTGCTTTGAGAATGACATATCTACCATCAGTATCAGATATATGGGAGTCTACTTGGATAGGGCAGTTGGCAGGCAAAAGAATAGCGACTCCCGCGGCTTTCCTGCCTGCAGTGGCAGCTTAAACTCGTGGGAACAATTTAGATGCAAATTTGAAGGAACCCTCCTTGTCAAAATGTGTCTCATGGAGGAAGACCACATACGCCCTCTGGGAGCAGCATTCATTAAGAGCCAATCTTCATTTCACATTAGAGTTTAGGCCCTTTACATTCAATGACATGCACTTAATTATTATGACAATAGATTAAGAGCACCAAGCTTGCTATTAAAAGTAAACCACATATTCTTCTGGTGGACCATCTGGCGAAAAGCCGTCTCTGATATTTGTGATTGGCGTGAAGTGGAACCGTGGTACCTAAAACAGAAGAGGGGGAGGGAGGACACAAAAGGAGTGGGAGGACACAAACAAATACAGACACTCATCCAAAAACCACCATAGTGACGAAACCTTGGGCAATAGTGCCCAGTAAGGGATCAATATAGTGCAACAATTAGATGCCAACAAACTCTGCACTCTATTGTCTTCCCTAAAAAAAGGAAGGGAAAGTGGAAGGGTAGAAAAAAGGACCCTTTTTGGGGGAGAGTGGTTGAACGCTCCTAGTGATCGGGTGTTCAGAGAGGAAGAGCAAAAAATAAGTGAAAACAGGCAGACAAAAGTAAAATAAAACTGTAACATTTTCTCTTCCAATGGAGTCGCCGCATAATAAAGTAGCGGAAACAGGAGATGGGCAGTGGGGATCATCCCACACTAGACAGTTCATGAGGAACAGCACGGGAGCTAGAGGCAAGTAGCTCATCTTGTAGAGGAGAGTGGTGACTCTTCTTCCAGACTTCCAACCATACCAGAGCTGGAACAGGTGGAGGGTCGGGTACCTCCCAGTCGTCTATTGATGGGGTAGAAATATCCAGATCGGATCAGAACATTGGAAGATCTGCATAGGCCCTTAGGACAGACAATTTGCCATTCTTGGAGGCTATCGGGGCAAAAGGGAAACCCCACCTATAGGGTATTTTATTTTCTCTCAAGAGTATGAGCAGGGGTTGCAAAACTTTCCGGCTTATGTCATCTCAACCAGGAAAGGTCTTGATATATTTGGACCTTGGCACCATGGAAATCTATGGCTTTTAATAAACGAGCTTGAACCACGATGCTTTCTTTCAGCCGAAAGTTGTGTACACAACAGATCACGTCACGTGGTTGTGCGGAAGATGATTTGGGGCGAAGTGCCCTATGTTAATAACCTGCGGTCGTGGAGTTCCCTGAATTATATTGAAAAGTTCCGACAATATATTTTGCAAATTCTCATCTGCTGGAGGTTCAGGTAGTCCCCTGATTTGGATATTATTTTGATGCCCTCTGTTGTCTAAATCTTCCAAGTGGCGGGTATTTTCCAGGATAGTTTGAGAGTAGACAGTTGTTTAAAGTCTTGTCGCAATGAGGAGATTTCAGATTTACACGCACTTCTCACTTCAGATATCAATGTCTTGAAGTCATCTTTAGTAGGCAGGTGCTGCAGGGTCTGATGTAGCAGAGTGGAGGTCTGTGAGGGCTGCAGTAACTCTTCGTCTCCCTCCCCTAAGCCATCAGATACTGTGTGGTCCCCCTTGGTGGTCATCTGGGAATGCACCAGGTCTTTGGCCTCAGTAGAGGGGTCAGACCAGTCGCAGCGCTGCTGCGATGGTGTAGTGGCCTACTTCGGTTGTTTAGCCGCTAGTTTCGGCAGCATGGCGGCGACCTGACTAGGCCGGTCGCGGAGGCCCGGGAGTACCCTCTATGGCTATCTGGAGGTCTGGGGATGAATTCTTACACTAGCGGGGACAAAATGGAGCGTCCGGTGGTGCTTTACTGCCGCTTTGCAGCTCTCAGAGGTCCGGACCGGAAGTAGGCCGCAGGCGGGAGATGGAGGAGCTGAACTCCGAGTAAAGTAAGAGTCCAGAGTCAGGGACTTCGGATGGGTGACCGGAGCGATACTAGGGGCTCCTGGGTATGTTTTCTTCCCCATAGGGTATGCGGATGAAGCGGGAGAATCTCCTTGCTGAATATAGGCGGCGGAGCTCAGCAGTTAGGCAGCCATCCCTGAAGATGTTTAAGTCACGCCCCATCAGTATCTGTTTTAAAAGCAGAGAAATTTAAATTTTGAAAATTGCAAATTTTTTCCACATTTTTGGTAAATTTGGTATTTTTTTATAAAAATAAAATAAAAATTTGACTCAAATTTACCACTGTCATGAAGTACAATATGTGACGAGAAAACAGTTTCAGAATGGCTTGGATAAGTAAAAGCGTTTTAAAGTTATAACCACATAAAGTGACACATGTTGTCACGGCCACGGTTATGACCGTGACTCCTTGGGAGCCGCATACAGTTGCCCGCGGTTTGGGTAGTTGTTTCAATCGCAGCTTGAGGCATGTTGTTGTTGGCCTCAAGTGCGGTTGCCGCGGACAACAGTGATGTGTGCGGTTGCCTGGGAGTTGTGTGTAGGTGTGTATGTATTGTGTGCACTTCCCTTTAATGTGTGTTTCCCTTCTCTGGTGTTGGAAGGGTTAACTCCCTTCCCAGTGTGTGTGTGTCACTGGGTGTGTCCGACTGTGGGGTGTGGCTTCTTGGCCTATAAAGCCTCACTGTTAGCATGGCTCAGTGGGTTGCTTCAGCCATGCTTGCTGGAGCAGCCTCCTGTGCATATTACCTGCCAGTGAGAGCCACCCCTGTGGTCATACTGTCACGGCTGGGGATGGGGTTCTGTAGTTCGGGCTTGGGATCGGTGTTCCATAGATTGTATTATTTTCCCTTATAATATGGTTATAAGGGAAAATAATAGCATTCTGAATACAGAATGCATAGTACAATAGCGCTGGAAGGGTTAAATTTTTAAAAAATAATTTAACTCACCTTAATCCACTTGCTCGCGTAGCCCGGCATCTGTTCTGTCTGTCTTCTGTGCTGTGTGCAGGAAAAGGACCTGTGGTGATGTCACTCCGGTCATCACATGGTCCATCACATGATCTTTTACCATGGTGATGGATCATGTGATGACCGGAGTGATGTCACCACAGGTCCTTTTCCTGCACACAGCACAAAAGACAGACAGAAGAGATGCCGGGATGCGCGAGCAAGTGGATTAAGGTGAGTTAATTTTTTTATTATTATTTTTTTATTTATTTTTTAACCCCTCCAGCGCTATTGTACTATGCATTCTGTATTCAGAATGCTATTATTTTCCCTTATGACAATGTTATAAGGGAAAATAATAATGATCGGGTCTCCATCCCGATCGTCTCCTAGCAACCGCGCATGAAAATCACACCGCATCCGCACTTGCTTGCAGATGCTTGCGATTTTCACGCAGCCCCATTCACTTCTATTGGGCCTGCGTTGCGTGGAAAACACACAATATAGAGCATGCTGAAAATCACCGCTCATGTGCATATCCCCATAGAAATGAATGGGTCCGGATTCAGTGCAGGTGCAATGCGTACACTCGCGCGTGTGAAAGGGGCCTTACTTTTCTGCATAATCAGCCATTGATAATGGAATGTATGGCCATGACACAACTCTATATGCCCAGCAATCCACTGGTGCGGAAACTTAACTTCCACATGTCCAAGTAACCTCTTAGTGACCTTGACTTCACTTTATTAAACCACCAGGGAAGCTTTAATAAGTAGAAAATATTTTTTTCTAATTTTCTGTTGTCCAAACCTGGGGGGGGCCTCATATAGTCAGAAAAATATATTACACCCATATTCATAATCCATATTCTAGGTGTACAAAAGTGCAACACAACAATCTACCTATATTTCTACATTGTCACATTAAACTTTTATCCTGTATTAGATTGTTTTACTATTGATGATTTTAGAAGCTTTGAACTACGTCAGCCCTGTCTATTGGTTTTTCACCTTCCCAATATTCATAGCTGCAGTACAGCATATGCAGGATTCATTTAGTCACTGACAAGAGCTGTGTTCATCAAACTCTGAGAAAATGAAATGCACCACTATATTGAGTAAGATTACCTTGGACTTACTGCTTAATGCATAAAACCTAATAAAAATCATAAAAAATACCATTGACAGAATCAGAGAGTCTCATGTATTTGGCACAGATCCCTGCTGATCAGTGCAAAGTATTAACAGTGGAAGGAACAGTACAGTAACTAACTCCATAGTGATACAATGGTCTTTATAACGATAAGGCTGGATTCACACATAGTTTCAAAGGCCGTGTTTTGTGTTGTTTGTTATGTTTTGTTTTTATTTTTTATTTATTGTGGTCAGGGGTCAAGGGAATCATAAAATATGAAGTCTAACTTACACAGAGATTCACTAAGTAAAATTAAAATATTCTGTCTTAGTTTGTGCCAAAATAATAATACATGGCATGCAAGAAATATATTGTTTAGAAATGTTTTATGCTTGAAGCGTGTCTTAATAAAAGGATGTGCCTATTTTTATGCTACAAATTATTGACAAAAATGTATACCAGCCATGAGGTAGTATAAGGAAGAGACATTTGTATGTACTTAGTGAGCGTAGCTTAGGAACCATATTTATCATGCCATGTGTACCACTATAGTAAGTTTGAACTATAATGATGCAGTGCAATTAAGGAGGTTGTGCAGTGCTAGTATATTGGATGACCTACTGTACCCTAAGGATAGGTCATCAATATCAGACCCGCAGGGGTCTGACTCCTGGCATCTCGGCTGTGTAAAGAGGTAGCAGTTTTCATGCAAGAATTGCTTACTCTTCAAAATTACCTGTGTAGAATCTCCTTTGCAGCGGCAGCACAACTGCTCGTCCAATTCACTTGAATGGGCTGATCACTTTACACTGCACGACCTCTACAAAGGAGACAACACACAGGTAATCTTGAAGCTGGGATCGCACAAGCACCTCATCAAACAACTTATCAACCTCTGATTTGATATTAATGATCTATCCTGAGGATTGCACAAACCCTTTAAGTTCTATATCTCAAGGCTTGGGTGAAGCTCTTTTGATATTAAATTATTTTATGACAATCCATGCAGACACCTTATAACAGATGGTCCAGATTAAGGGTAGTGGAGGTCCCTGAGCAAGAAATATGATGAGGAGTAAGGGATTCCCATACATTTAACTACACAGTCATAATTGTTACTGGCTGCTTGGTTTTGTGAGTAAACCTGCGGTATTACTATACTATTGTGTGGAAAATGATCAATCTGTTTATAAACTCCACCCATGTGGGTTTTTTGACCACTGCTACCAAAGGCCATACCCATAGACTTTAGCGGGGCTGTTAATTAATGGAGTTACATGACCCAAGGGGAGCAGGCCAGCGCTGCAGCCTGCTATTGGCTGCACCCCCACCTCCCGTCGAAGGAAGGTTGTTATCTGTACGTGAGGGAGATGCAAATACCACCGTAGAGTGATCTGGAAGGAAACCAGCATTTGGGACCAGGTGAGTATTGTAAGTATTGTGAGTCCAGGCAGTGTAGGGGGGTTGTTCAGTGTTCGATGACCCCTTTATGCATCAGAATCATAGGCTACTATGCGTGCCATATTATGACACTGTATTACTCAAAACTTGTATAGAACAGTAAGACAGTTGTCTGCATAAGGTTTTATGAGTTGTAAAACCACTTTTTTAGGCTCCTTTCACACTAGCGTTCGCTGGTCCGCTCGTGAGCTCCGTTTGAAGGAGCTCACGAGCGGACCCGAACGCAGCCGTCCAGCCCTGATGCAGTCTGAATGGAGGCGGATCCGCTCAGACTGCATCAGTCTGGCGGCGTTCAGCCTCCGCTCCGCTCGCCTCCGCACGGACAGGCGGACAGCTGAACGCTGCTTGCAGCGTTCGGGTGTCCGCCTGGCCATGCGGAGGCGTGCGGATCCGTGCGGATCCGTCCAGACTTACAATGTAAGTCAATGGGGACGGATCCGTTTGAAGATGCCACAATATGGCTCAATCTTCAGGCGGATCCGTCCCCCATTGACTTTACATTGAAAGTCTGGACGGATCCGTACGAGGCTATTTTCACACTTAGCGGTTATATGCTAAAATAATGCAGACGGATCCGTTCTGAACGGAGCCTCCGTCTGCATTATTATGATCGGATCCGTTCAGAACGGATCCGATCGAACGCTAGTGTGAAAGTAGCCTAAGATTGTAGACTTTTCAGATGCCCATGGTAAATTCTTCTGCCCTTTTAAGGAATTTTCTGTGACTTAGAGAGGAACCGCCAACTCTTTCACACCTTTCACACCTGCGTTCGGTGTGGATCCGTCATGTTTATTCTTTAAAAAAAAGTCTACATTAAAACGGATCCGTCCTGACTTACACTGAAAGTCAATGGGGGACGGATCCGTTTTCAATTGCACCATATTGTGTCAGTGAAAACGGATTAGTTCCCATTGCCTTACATTGTAATTCAGGACGGATCCGTTTGGCTCAGCATCGACAGGCAGACACCAAAACACTGAGTTTTGGTGTCTGCCTGAAAAGTAGAACGGAGACCAAACGCAGCCAAACTGATGCATTCTAACCACTTTTTGATCTACATATCTTTTCAATTTATTTCATGTAGATTCATTGATACATAAGAAAAATTCCCATTTCAATTTCACATTGATAGTTTCAAACTCTAAGCTCTTATGGCTAATTCCTGCCTAAATTGGATTAATGCCCCAAATTATATAGAATTAATTAATACTGCTAGGCTTAGCATCTATTAATAGTGTTGCAATTATACTGTTGTTGTTCAGTAAATGTACTGTAGTTCACAGCAGTGTGCTACTTCCCGGAGACCTTCCGCGTGGCTATAAATGGAGGAATAGCGCACTTCATTACACAGAGGAATCATATCAGTCTCAGCGCTTTATGTGTAAATAAGCTGCCTACTATAAAAGTAATGCATTTGGAAGCTTGCTTAAATCTTTAGCCAAATTAATTGAGAAGCGATAATTGTTCTCTATGGAGCGTCTTTACATCATGTGATGAAGCCAAGTCTGTGAGTGACAGAATTCGGCAGATAATGGAACGTTTCTAAGCCCTCCCTTCACGAGGCTGCTGCGCTTGACCTTGCCAATAAACCTGCATTGAGTTACCCTATGCATCACCTGCGCACGCGGGCTGCCATCTTTCACTGTCTCCGTTTTATAGCCTGAAAAATCCTTCATTTCACAAGGTTTTACTACCGTGCATAAAACTGCAAAGGATTTTTACGCCTTCCACACTTTATTTGTGTACTAAACTCCTTGTAGAGCTTTTATGGATTATCCTTTTTTAATACATCTCCAAGCAATTGTACTTGATGCTTTGTAGTGCGCTAGCTTAAAATATTAATTATCTTGAGATATTAATAACATAATCTCTAATTCAGTGAATTTGAAATGAGTCCAGCATAAACTGGATTTATTTGAAGGCTTTTAATTGGGTTTAGTAGAGAATAAGCTGTGTGGTCTGACTGTACGTGTAGTAAAACAAAGGTATTAATGTGTGAAAAGTGGATTCTCGGCATTAAAAATGTATATGTATAAAGGGTGACCATTCAATGCAAACCTGTATGTCTCTACCCCTATTGATGGAGATGTTTTGTTCTTACACCTGCTGCCACGCGTTATAGCACACATGTGTTTTCGCTGTCATTTTTTCATTGTTAATAATACATTTTTTTTATTTTATTATCCAATCACATGTATGTAAAATTGCATCAAAAACTATATTATATATTCTATGAAATACTATATATTGCCTACAAAAACACTAGCAGCAATATGCATCCCTATCAAATATCTGTTCCAGGAAGTACGTATGATATATACATCTCATAGCCAAGTTCCACCCCAGCAAACTAATACAATTCTTAAACGAGTTGGCCACTTTCTGTTTATTTCCACAAATGTGCTGGAGACACCATTATGTGGCACCAACTAATATGTCATTATGACAAGATCAGCACCAATGTCTTTGTCTGACCAACCCTTGTTAATACAGTCTTCTGCTTGGCGTTCTGGTCAAAACTTGGCCACTTATTTAGCGGCGTGTGATCTAATGCATTCATCAGCAACCACTATTGAAAATCACCACGCATGAACTGGTACAATGCTTTTCGATATAGACAGCCAATGGATGTTTCTGGTCACATGGCCATTTTTAGGACTGTAGTGCCATGCAGTAGACTATACTAACAAGGGAGTGTTGCATTACTTATTTAACATATTTATATAGTGCTGCTATATTCCGCAACGCTTTATAGACATTAGCATCAAGCTGTCCCCAATGGGGCTCACAATCTAAGTTCCCTATCAGTATGTCTTTGTAATGTGGGAGGAAACCGGAGTACCTGGTGTAAACCCACGCAAACACGTGGAGAACATATGAACTGCATGCAGATGTTGTCCTTGGTTTCGAGCTTAGGACCCCAGCGCTGCAAGGCACCAGTGCTAACCACTGAGCCACTGTGCTGCTAGAATCATAATTAGCAATCATTAGCAGCAGTGACGTACACTACCCAATCCATGCAGATGTTGACAACCATGGACTGGATTATCAGTGAAGACTGTCAGGGAAATCGAATGGAGTGGTAGGAACCAGGTACAGCTGGTAAAAAAACTGATAACCTTTTTAAGGCTGGTTATAAAGGGCTTTAATATCACTGCAAAACAGGCACCATCCTTACTACGGTTCCACTGAAAGGAACTTAGAGTAGGTCCAGCAAGAACTAAAGTGCATGAAACCAGCTAAAACCAAATGTTAACAACTATACAACAGATTTATTGTGAAATAAAAAAAACATGATAGCAAGTTGACCTTGTCTTCTCTACCACATGGTGAGATTTCATCTTCCTCAAAACAATACCTTCTTTCCTTTTCTTCCTATGGCAGCTAGTGTTTGATAAAGGTCCATGTTGGACAGAAACGTCACATGTACATGAATAAGTTGCCTTGCAAATGAAAAACAAATAAACATCAAACACAATACTTCAAATAATCCTTAAGGAGTGCCTAAGTTTATTTGTATTGACAATTCCGTTGCCAATTAACAAAAACTTAAACTTGCTCCTTAAGTGCCCAAAATCAAACCAGATAGCTTTCCAGGACTTAAATATTGATGATCTATTCTCAGGATAGGTCATCAATACCTGATTGGAGGGAGTCTGACTCTCCGCACACCTACTGATCAGTTGTTGGAAGGGGGAACTGTACTCAAGCAAGTGTTTGGCCTCTTCCTCAGCCTATGACATCATGCTCATTCGTCACATGACTTCTGTGCAGCTCAAATCTATTGAAGTGATTGAAATTGATTTGCAGTACCAAGTACAGCCACTATACTATGTTCAGTGCTATGCTTGGCAGCCAGCTCCATTTTGACCCCAGCTGCACCAGGATGGTCACTTTAACATGGCTTGTTGTATTACTGTAATGTGTTGTTGTTGCATTAATACATTAAAGTATAACTGTCATATTATTTTTTGGGGGGAGCATTGGATTGTGGTGATTAATATCTCCTTGGTGGCCCTATTTCAGCTTTTCACTGTGTACTCAATTTCCCCTTAATTCCACAGTTGTGTTCCCTGTACTGCCTACTTTTACCTCTGCTTAAAATCAGGTTGCTATGCAGGGTCCGTCTATGTGTTGAAGGACGGAGGACGCAGAAGCACCCGCAGGGTGCAAGGTCAGATTACAGAATTACAAACAGCCAGGGACTGTAAGTAAATGATTAAAGCCAGGTCCTCCCCAGCAGCTGATAACAGTGCTTGGGCTGTGTGCACTTCTCCCTGTCCCTGTGCTTGGCAGACGCTCCCTCACTCAGCAGAGCTGGAGAAGTAGAGTTGAAGCAGCGCAGACCAGGGAAGGGAGATCTGCCATCTGCTCAGTGTATAAATGAAAGCAACATGTGGTAAGAGGACCCCTTTGTGCTGCAGGAGATTAACTCTTTAGGGGGAGGGCTGTGGTTACTGACACTATTGGGGGGCTATTGTTACTGGCTAGTGAGGGCAGTGGCGGCCATCTTAACTGAATAGTTAAATTGCAGTTTTATGCAGACTGGTTGCTAAGGGCTGAATCTTATTAAATATGGGGTAAGTTAGTCTAATAGTAACTGATTCTGGAATATCATGTTATTAGTAACTACATATATGAATTGAACCCCTGACCCAGGCTTGGACTGGCCCACAGAGGTACAGGTGAATCCTCTGGTGGGCCCACGAGCAAGGTGGGCACCTATTTCCCCACATCCATCGCAAGTGGCAAATGGCACAGCATGGTGACTGCACTACCTATAAATATGCAGGGGACAGCATTTCAAACCGCCTATAAAAAACTGGGTACATTATTTAACAAACCACACAATCGACATGTTTAGTGCAAGATCCTGTATATCACTAGTGTTGATCAAGAATATTCGAATTGCAAATTTTTACAGCGAATATCGGCACTTCTAGAATATATATTCGTAATTTCGAATATTCGAGATTTTTTTTAAATCAGTACACATGATCCCTCCCTGCTTCTAGCTTGTGGGCTAATGAGAAGTTTGCAATATCTTTGACTTTAGGAGTAGTGTTGTTTGCGAATTTTCGTAATGCAAATTTTTATTGAGAATTTTTCAATAGCCGATTTCCGCAATCAAGAAAATAATGACTGGAGATAACGAATTTGCGAATTCACGAATATTCGCCCAAATATTTGAGAAATATCACAAATTCAAATATTGCCCCTGCCGCTCATCACTATATAGCAAAGTGTATCAGTAAGCAATTTCAATTTCATCATGAACGTCTGAGAACGCTACAGAGCTGTTAGTAGATTTGAGAAGTAAACCATCATAAATACGCCATGTTCTGAGCAGCATTCCCTTAACATCAATTATATGTTCTGACAACAGTGCTAGCTGAAGTGCCCGACAGTGTACAAGTGCTCCCCTGTCAAGAAATAAATGTTTGAGGTAAAACACAGTTTACCTCTCCAGGCAGAAAAAAAGATTTCTTTTCTTGTGTTTGAAATATGTCAATTTTTCTTTCCCATCAAAATTAGTGTTCCTTCAACTGAAATAAGTGTTTTTAGAAGAGCGGCACACAATAAAACGCACCCCAAGGTTATGAAAACATATAAGATGTGATATAATAACTGAATTCAAATACTGCTACCTGAGATTCATTTGGAATTTTAGATTCTGTCTTGAATTTTTTCATTTCTGTTGATACAGAAGCCACAAGGCAAATCAAAATGTTGTTGGGTCAACATAGAAAACATGTACAGTCTTTGAGGTCATTCATCTCCAGCTCACACTATTACTCGACATGAATTGACTATTCTCTGCAGATGGTTAACAACGAGTATATCTTTCAAAGGTCTCTTTTATTTCTCGCCCTTTTTTTAAAGGCAATCTGTCACCAGCGACCTCCCTGTCCAACTGCATAGACACATACCTGTGGTTCACCTGATTACAATGCTGCTTTACTTTCGTTGATCCGAAGCTTCATTCCTGAGTTATGCTTTTTCCTAATACACAAATTAAGGGGGGCATTTCTAAAAAATAAATAAAGCCTCAAACACAACTACAATTATAAATTTCCCATTGTCACCATTTCTCAGGGGCAGACACGGTAACTTAAAGTGACACTGGAAAATATGAAAATTGGCCCCATTTTGTAGTTAGGTCCAAATTGACAGAAGTAGGTGGGGACAGCAGTATCACTTTTTCAACAGGTTATACCTGCCCAGCAGAGCCAAATATTGCATTGCATCAAAAAATACTGTCCCAAAAAGTGCCATGTTATGTTTTTCTCCTCCAGTTGCCTCGGGATGGCAATATAGTTAAATTTAGGAGTGAGGAGGGGAGCAAACTGGGAGGTTTCTCTATAGAGTCTATGGCTAGTCCACCCCTTCTATTTCTCTTGTTTCATCCAAGCTCAACTCATTTATGTGACCAGCCCCTTCCACGTCGCTTTGCCACTGCCTGGTCCTGTCAATAAAAACAGCAAGGGAAGGGGTTGGTCATAGTGAGTGAAGCTTGTGTGTAATGAAACTAATGGTTGCATCATCATTGCACTGAACACCTAATTTGAATATTAGGAAAAAGTGTCAGAACTTGGAAACAGAGCCTCTAATTAATGAAAGAAAAACAGCTTTGGTGAGGTAAACTATAGCTACATATCTATTAAAGCAGCTGGACAATAAGGTCACTGTTGACAGGGCTGATAATGCCCTGCATTTTTGGTGACTGGTTATGCATGCATGTTAGGTCAAGACTCTTAATAACAATTTTACTGTAGGCCAGTGGCGTACAGACCCCAAAAATTAGGCATTCACCTGACAGAAAAGAACAAGTGATTATGTGTCTGAAGGTACATTAGGCAGTCACTGAATAACAATTTTACTGTGGGCCAATGGAGAAAAGGCCCCAAAAATTAAGAATTCACCTGACAGAAAAGAACAAGTGATTATGTGGCTGGATGTGGCTGGAGGTATATTAGACGGTCACTGGATAGCAATTTTACTGTAGGCCAATACAAGCCCAAAAAATTAGACATTCACCTGGCAGAAAACAAAGAGTGAGTCTGTAGGGGCCTTTTTACCTCCTGTGTTATTAAAAGTGACGTTTAACTCTAGTTTACTGCCCACTTTCAATAATTGTTTTGCATGCCCTGGAGCAGTGCTCAGGTGGGCTCAATTGCCTATCCTGTTTGACCCCAGTTTTTTGTGTCAAAAAGTGATTATGTTGCTGGAGGTACATAAGGTGGTCACTGGTTAACAATATTACTGTAGGCAGGAGGAGTACAGGCCCCCAAAATTAGGCATTCACCTGACAGAAAAGAACAAGTGATTATGTGGCTGGAGGTATATTAGATGGTCACTGGATAACAATTTTACTGTAGGCCAGTGAAGTAATGGAGTATATGCCCCAAAAATTAGGCATTCGCCTGACAGAAAAGAACTAGTGATTATGTGGCGCACAGGCCCAAAAAATTAGGCATTCACCGGACAGAAAAGTACAAGTGATTATGTGGCTGGAGGTATATTAGATGGTCACTGGATAACAATTTTACTGTAGTCCAGTACAGGCACCAAATATTAGGCACTCACCTGACAGAAAAGAACAAGAGATTATGTGGCTGGAGGTATATTAGATGGTCACTGGATAACAATTTTACTGTAGTCCAGTACAGGCACCAAATATTAGGCACTCACCTGACAGAAAAGAACAAGAGATTATGTGGCTGGAGGTACATTAGGTGTTGTGATGCAGTGAGAAGTTTGGTCTGGGAAAACAGGTATTTTCCTCCCAGCATGTGTTGCTGGGCTGATTTACAGCCAAGTGAGGTCAAATACCTGATTGGATTTTAAGGGCTGGTCCCGGTTTTGGCAGCACCACTGGGAGCCTTGTGTCTGGATAAAGGCTTGCTACCTGTTTGGCGTGAAAACAGGTTGGTGCTGCTATGCTCAAGGTCTCTTTGAGGCAGAAATGCCGCATGGTGTGAATTACCACCAACACCGCAAGGTGACTTTTTGCTTGCTTATGACTGCTTGTTTTATTACTTGCTTAAAGTGTGAATAAAACACTGAACTGTTTGATCCAAAGAACTTGTTGTTGCCTCTATACTGCGTCTGCTAATCCTTTCTACCAGAGCGAAATCCCACAGCAGTCACTGGAAAACAATTTTACTGTAGGCCAGTACAGGCCCCAAAAATTAGGCATTTACCTGACAGAAAAGAACAAGTGATTATGTGGCTGGAGGTACATTAGGCGGTCACTGGATAACAATTTTACTGTAGGCCAATACAGGCCCCAAAAATTAGGCATTCACCTGACAGAAAAGAACAAGTGATTATGTTGCTGGAGGTACATTAGGCGGTCACTGGATAACAATTTTACTGTAGGCCAATACAGGCCCCAAAAATTAGGCATTCACCTGACAGAAAAGAACAAGTGATTATGTGGCAGGAGGTATATTAGGCGGTGTGACGCAGTAAGAGGTTTAGTCTGGGAAAACAGGTGAGGTCAAATACCGGACCGGATTTTAAGTGCCAGTCCCGGTTTTGGCAGCACCTGGCTGTCCTTAAATAGGCAGCTGGGATCAGAAGCGAGGTCTCTGTGTTGGGATCTGGGAGCCTTGTGTCTGGATGAAGGCTTGCTACCTGTTTGGCGTGAAAACAGGTTGGTTCTGCTATGCTCAAGGGGGTATATCAATCCCCTTAATCAGTATTTTGTGAAAGCAGGTGTATCACAGGCCTCGATCCATATTTGGTGGAAGCAGTTATATCAAACCCCTTAATCAGTATTTTATGGAAGCAGGTTTATCGCAGGCCTCTATATATATTTTGTGGAAGCAGGGATATTAATCTCCTTAATCAGTATTTTGTGGAAGCAGGTATATTGCACCCCTCAATCAGTATTTTGTGGAAGCAGGTGTAACACAGGCCTCAATCAGTATTTGGTGGAAGAAGGTATATCGCAACCCTCAATCAGTATTTTGTGTAAGCAGAAAGATCAAACCCCTTAATCAGTATTTTGTGGAAGCAGGTGTGTCATAGTCCTCAATCAATATTTGGTGGAAGCAGGTATATCAATCCCTTTAATAAGTATTTTATGGAAGCAGGTATATACAACCCCTTAATCAATATTTTGTGGAAGCAGGTATAACATACCACTCAATCTGTATTTTCTGGAAGCAGGTATATCAAACCCCTTAATCAGTATTTCGTGGAAGCAGGTATATCGCACCCCTCAATCAGTATTTTGCAGAGGTAGGTATATTGCACCCCTCAATCAGTATTTTGTGGAAACAGGTATATCAAACCCCTTAATCAGTATTTTGCGAAAGCAGGTGTATCGCAGGCCTCAATCAGTATTTGGTGGAAGCAGGTATATCAAACTCCTTAATCAGTATTTTGTGGAGACAGGTGTATCGCAGGCCTCAATCATTATTTGGCGGAAGCAGTTATATCAATCCCCTTAATCAATTTTTTGTGGGAGCTGGTGTATCGCAAGCCTCAATCAATGTTTGGTGGAAGCAGGTACCTCATAATAAATCCCCTTAATCAGTATTTTTTTGAAGCAGGTATCTCGTAGGCCTCAATCAGTATTTGGTGGAAGCAGGTATATCAAACCTTTTAATCAGTATTTTGTGGAAGATTGTGTATTGTAGGCCTCAATCAATATTTGGTGGAAGCAGGTATATCAAACTCTTTAATCAGTATTTTGTGGAAGCAGGTGTATCGCTGGCCTCAATCAGTATTTTGTGGAAGCAGGTATATCATTCCCTTAATAAGTATTTTGTGGAAGCAGGTGTATCGTAGGCCTCAATCAGTATTTTGTGGAAACAGGTATATCGCATCCCCTCAATCAGCATTTTGTGGAAGCAGGTGTATAGAACCCCTTAATCAATATTTGGTGGAAGCAGGTATATCGCACCTTTCAATCTGTATTTTGTGGCAGCATTTATATCAAACCCCTTAATCAGTATTTTGCAGAAGGAGGTTTATCGCAGGCCTAATTCAATATTTGGTGGAAGCAGGAATATCAATCCCCTTAATCAGCATTTTGTGAAAGCAGGTGCATCGTATGCCTCAATCAATATTTGGTGGAAGCAGGTATATTGCACCTTTCAATCTGTATTTTCTGGAAGCATTTATATCAAACCCCTTAATCAGTATTCTGCAGAAGGAGGTTTATCGCAGGCCTCAATCAATATTTGGTGGAAGCAGGTATATCAATCTTCTTAATAAGTATTTTGTGGAAGCAGGTATATACAACCCCATAATCAATATTTTGTGGAAGCAGGTATATCACAACCCTCAATCAGTATTTTGTGGAAGCAGTTATATCAAACCCCTTATTCAGTATTTTGTGGAAGCAGGTATAACACACCACTCAATCTATATTCTGTAGAAGCAGGTATATCAAACCCCTTAATCAGTATTTCGTGGAAGCAGGAATATCGCACCCCTTAATCAGTATTTTGTGGAAACAGGTATATAGAACCCCTTAATCAATATTTTGTGGAAGCAGGTGTATCACACCTCTCTATCAGTATTTTGTGGAAGCAGGCATATTGCACCCTTTAATCAGTATTTTGTGGAAGCAGGTATATCGCACCCCTCAATCAGTATTTTGTGGAAGCAGGTATCTCAAACCCCCTTATCAGTATTTTGTGGAAGCAGGTATATTGTACCCCTCAACCGTTTTCTTTTTGGGCAACAGGTATATCACACCAGTTGCAAATAGTTGTTTCAATAGCGCTTGTCCCTCTATATACCTGCTATATCGCAGCAGAACCGCACATAACTGCTGCACAATACAAATGCACTATATACTTTCTATGTTATAAAGTAAATTATAGATGTATCACACCCCTCATTTAGTTTTTTTGGGGCAACAGGTATATCACACCAGTTGCAACTGCTGCACAATACAAATGCACTTTAGTATACTTTCTATGTTAGAAAGTATATTATATGTTTATCACACCCTTCAGTATATCACTTCTAACGATAGCACACCTATACCAGTCCTTAACAGGACTTTTGTGGCCCTATTAGCTAGCGTTTGGTGTCCCTAACAGTCTGTCCCTGCTCCACAAAGCAACCTCTACCTACACTGGCAAAACACAGAATGTAAAATGGCTGCCATATCGGGTTCTGTTATAGGGTGGAGGTGTGTCCATGTGCTGAAACATCTCAATTGGGTGTCCTGATGTTTGTGTCATGGGTAAAAATTCAGTGCAATGCAAAAGAATATGGCGCCGGCGGACATCGCAATATGTTTTCATGTTCAGCAAATCATGAACGCGAAAAGTTTGCTGTGAAACGACTGCCGGGCAAACCATCTCTAATGTACAGCAGCTAAGAGCTAGATAGATTTCTGTCTTCATTTATGCCAGAAAACTGCTGTAATTAAAATATGCCGGGCTCATTGAACCAGCCCCCTCTTTGCTCTCACCATCTCTATTCTCAGGAAAGTGGAGAGGGAGGCGTAGAAAAGTCATTTGTTCTTACATTTAGTTTGGAATGACATTTAAAAAGTCACAAATACAAGATTTGTATATGTTTTACGCCAGAAAACTGGCATGAGGGGATGAGGAATTCCCTCTTTGTTTCTTGCTGTTTTAAATGTAATGTAATTTAAAATACTTGAAACAATGTTTTAACTATTATGTGTAGGCCTGCCAATTTCCCACTGCAATTATTTCTATAAGCAAAATGATTTCTGTGAACATGGTCCAAAACTCTGAATGATAGTATACACCATTAACCGAAACATGGGTTGAATTTAAAGACACATTAAAGAGAGGACCCCAAATTAAAGAGTTATTCCCAGTGAAGCAATGAAATGTGGCGTGACTCTTGGTATAACAAACAAGAGTTACAGACTTCTGATCACAGCAAAACAGAAAATTGGGGAAATCCATCTTTCAAAGTAAGACTTTCCATAATGTTCACATAGAAAGCCATAAGGCACATGTTGTTCCTGCAAAAAGGATCAACACATTTCTCAAGGTGCAGTGTCACCAGACACATATTAATCATCATTACACTTGACAAATTGGGTGATAACATTTAATTAATTATCTTGAAAGACTAAAGGATGTCCAATTAACACCTCCTGCAGTAGATGAAGTTCTGAGCACAATTAAGAAAAATGTTGCATATGTGTTAAAAATATTACATTTTGACAACGATGAATTGGTACAGTGTAGTAAGCAAATTAATCAGCAGGAAAATGCATTTCCATAATATTTACCTAGTAAGACATTACTAGATGAGCAATAGCTGGTAATACATTCTGAATGGAAAAGGATCGACTCAGAATGTATCAGTTTTCCTCTGTTCCGTCTCCATTCCGCTTTGGAGGCGGACACCAGAACGCTGCTTGTTCGTCTGACGAAACTAAGCCAAACGGATCTGTTCTGACACACAATATAAGTCAATGGGGACGGATCAGTTTTCTATGACACAATCTGGAACAATAGCAAATGGATCCGTCCTCCATTGACTTTCACTGGTGTTCAAGATGGATCCGTCTTGGCTATGTTAAAGATAATACAAATGGATCCGATTTGAATGGATGCAGACGGTTGTATTATCTGAACGGATCCGTCTGTGCAGATCTATGACGGATCCGCACCAAACGTGTGTGTGAAAGTAGCCTTATTTGTGAAGTAGACTCCAAATATGTGAGAATATTCTCACAAAATCTTACCTAAAGTACTAATTCAGAGTACATTAGATTTATGGTCAACACTGAGGCAGTGGGGCCTTAGACCGTGAGCGTCATTGCAGACAGGGGCTTATGAGAATGGTGACAATCTCAGAATATGTTGGTTCTATATAAAGGAAATAAAAGTGATGCTGCATTTTACTGTTAAAGGGGTTGTTCACTTCGGGGTGCCTTTCAGGAATGTGATGCACATCACCGTTGTAGCAGCCACTTGACCCGCATCAAACCGAATGTTGACTCAGGGAGACCTGAATGCTGCAACGGAGCTGGGGAGTGACAAAGCCAGAACATAGCAGCAGGAATCAGGTAAGTATGATTCCCTCCTCTGGTTTGCTTAAAAGGGCCAGGGATGAACATTTTAAAATAAAGAAAAGGGTAAAGATAGATGCTTTGCTGCTGAGGCTGAATGCAAATGAATACAAAAGTTAGCTAAAGTACCTCTCTGTCGGTATGTTCACATATGCCAACTATAGGGGTCATTTATGAAACAGAAATATGCCTAAATTAGACGTATTTCTGGCACAGAATGTGGCTCAAAGGTCCGTCTCATTTACCATTTACTATGCCTGTTTTAGGCATAGAAAATGGTCTAAATGTAAGACAGTGTAACAGTGGCTGCTGTGCACCTCTCTTCCCCTGCTTACCACCGCGGTCCCGGGCGCTGGGTTCAGCGGTGATCTGCGGCCAGTGCTTTCCATTCACCGCTGCAGTCTTGGGCTCTGTCTGTGTACGTACTGTTGTTCTGGGATCCGCTCTACAGTTTCCTATAAGCCCTGGCCACAGCATGCTTGCTGCTCGTTTCCTGCAGCACTTCCTTAAGGGCCGAAACACGCCACTTCCTGGGCTTTATCGGTTAGGTAATGTGACCTCGCAGAGCAATCCTAGCCCTCCTGCACATATATAAGTGGCTCAGTGCCCATCCCAGATGCCTTAGTGTCAGGGTCCTTGTGTCCTGCTAAGGTTCCTGATATCCGCTTGTGTTCCTGTTTTCCTGACTCATACTTGTGTTCCTGGATTCTGCTACCTGTTTGATCCCTGCCTGCTTGCCTTGACTCTCCTGTTGCCGAACCGGATTGCCTGACCTGTGCCGCCTGCCCTGAACTTTGGCCTGTCTGACTTTGCCTCTGCCTTATCCTTCGGTACTGCACTTTTGCTCCTGGTAACGACTCAGCCTGCTGACAACGCCTGTACCTCTGGTACCTTTCTCAGGTACCGATGTAGTTAACGCTCATGTTTTTTGAGATTTCTGAGGTCTGTTATCTAAACTAAGCAAACAGCTTCAATTGCTTTTTAATGGCTTTTGCTTCAAGATAACACGATGATTTCAGAAATTTGAGTTAGGAATTTGAGTGCTAACCCTGCTACATCTGTACCTCCTGGTCCGCCTGGACCAGCTGCCTTGTGTGCCTATCCTCCTCAAGAGGGAGAGACCTGGTGTTCCCCTCGAGAAAGTATATCCCCACCATCAGGGGTACTGTGAAGATCGAGGGGTTAACTTAGACAATGCCCTTAGAGGAGGTAGGAGACGTGGCACAGTGGGCTCACATCCGCTGGTTCGTGACTGGTTCCTACATTTAGAAGCAGAGGTGGATGCACTGAAGTTATGTAGAGGCCACCAGGTATAAGGCTTATTAAGACTGGCGCCTAAAACGTTGGTCTTAAAACGTTGGTCTTAATAAATTACCCCCTATGTCTTTTTTATTATATTATTATAACCTAGGTAACCCGGGGACGATCGCAGGTCCCCGTAACAGCGACAATCCATTATGATGTCTGCCGTATCAACTTTCGATTTTATTTTCAGCCCAAACCATGTAGACCAAGGGAATCATGGTTCGATTCCTGAGAGGGAGCCTGAGAAACAGCTACGGCTACCACATCCAAGCAAGGCAGCATGCGCACAAATTACCTATTAGGTATAATTAGGTGAGGGCCTGCAGGTGAGCTGACCCTGTAAAAGATTGTAGGTGCAGGCCTGCAGGCGAGCTGCCCCTGTAAAAGATTTTAGGTGCGGGCCTGCTGGTGAACTGACCCTGTAAAAGATTTTAGGTATGGGCTTGCTGGTGAGCTGACCCTGTAAAACATTGTAGGTGAAGGCCTGCTGGTGAGCTGACCCTGTAAAACATTATATGCGAGGGCATGCGGATGAGCCCTCTATAAAATTAAATGCGAGGGCCTTCAGGTAAACTGACCCTGTAAAAGATTTGAGGTGCGGTCCTGCTGGTGTGCTGACCCTTTAAAAGATTTGAGGAGCGTGCCTGCTGGTGAGCTGACCCTGTAAAAGATTTCAGGTGCTGGCCTGCTGGTGAGTTGACCCAGTAAAAGATTGTAGGTGAAGGCCTGCTGGTGAGCTGACCCTGTAAATGAGTTTATGTGCGGGCCTGACGGTGAGCTGGCCCACTAAAAAATGTAATGCAAGGGTCTTCAGGTGAGCTGACCCTGTAAAAGATTTGAGGTGCGGGCCTGATGGTGAGCTGACCCTGTAAAAGATTTGAGGTGCATATGCCTGCTGGTGAGCTGACCCTGTAAAAGATTTCAGGTGCAGACCTGCTGGTGAGCTGACCCAGTAAAAGATTGTAGGTGAAGGCCTACTGGTGAGCTGACCCTCTAAAAAATTATATCCGAGGGCCTGCAGCTGAGCTGACCCTGTAAAACATTATATGCAAAGAGCATATATGCGAGGGCATTACATGTGATGAATAAGCATGTTGATATGATGGAAGAGGAGGAGGAGGAGGATGAGAAAAGGAAGATTCAACCATATACCCTTGTTTGTGGTGGAAGGGGTGCATGGGAATACAGTGTATTCAGTACATTATAAACAACACATTTAAAGTGCTTTTATGTTCAGCCGCTTTCCTCTGGTGGAGTCGAGAAGTCATGGTCAATCCAGGCCTTCTTAATTTTTATAAGAGTCAACCTGTCAGCATTTTTAGTTGACAGGCGGATGCGCTTATCTGTTATAATGTTTCCCTTCTTGTAACAATAGGCCGCGCATCAGGGTGAGTGTGCTGGTGGAGTGTCATGAAACTGTCCCAGGCTTTGGAGAGTGTTACCCTACCTTTGTTGGAACTGCTGTGTGTTCCCCTTGTCTCCCCTTCTCAGTTGGCCAAGGAACTACGGACTCTGCCACCAGCGTTGTCAGATGTAAATTTTTGGAGCAATTTTTCAACAAGGATCTTCTGGTATTGAACCGTTTTACTCGTCCTCTCCACCAGAGGAATGAGAGATGAGAAGTTCTCTTTGTAGCAGGGGTCGAGAAGGGTGAACAGCCTGTAATCAGTGTTGTCTAAAAAGCGTCTCCTGCTCCTTCTCCTCTTCATAGTCCAAATAACACTGAGAAGACGAACTGAGGGTGGTCTGGCTATCACCCTGTGTAATGTCTTCCCCCATTTCCACCTCTTCCACATGCAAAGCGTCATCCTTAATTGTGAGCAGCGAGCATTTTAGTAGACACAGAAGTGGGATGGTTACACTGATAATAGCAGTATCGCCGCTCACCATCTGTATTGATTCCTCAAAGTTTCTTAAAACCTCACAAAGGTCAGAGATCCATGCCCACTCCTCGCTTGTGAATATCGGAAGCTGACTGGAAAGGCGACGACCATTTTGCAGCTGGTATTCCACCTCTGTCCTCTGCTGCTCACAAAGCCTGGCCCACATGTGGAACGCAGAGTTCCAGCGCGTGCTCATATCGCACAACAGCCGGTGAGCTGGCAATTTCAAGCGCTGCTGCAGCGTTCACAGACCGGCTGTAGCTGTCGGTGACTTGCGGATATGTGCACACACGTGGCGCACCTTCACCAGTAGCTTTGGAAAATTGGGGTAGGTTTTGAGAAACTGCTGAACCACAAGGTTGAACACGTGGGCTAGGCATGGGATGTGTCTGAGCTTGCCGAGCTCCAAAGCCGCCACCAAGTTACGGCCATTATCAGACACAACGATGCTTGGTTCTAGGTTGAGTGGCGAGAACCACAGATCAGTCTGGTCTCTTATCCCCTGCCACAGCTCTGCGGTGGTGCGCTGTTTGTCCCCTAAGAATATCAGCTTCAGCACAGCCTGTTGTCCCTTCCCCACACAGATGATGATTGGTGCTGCACACGGATAATTCAGAGGTGGAAGTAGAGCAGGAGGTGGTGGAGTAGAAGTTGGGGTTGGAGCCACTAACGTAAGTGCTGGCAGAAACCCTGATCGACGTAGGACCCATCGTAGTGTAGTGTCCCACTAGGTATGGGTGGGCACTACACAAGGGTCAATTGGGTAGCGTGTACTTCTACTCCCAAGGGACAGTGATGTTACATTTTACTGTGCACTTTAATGCATTTTCTGTGTGTTTTTACATGCAATGGTTTCCCCTGTCATATGTTTATCAGGCCTAGTGGGGTGTAGTTTAGCATTCCAGACACTAGAGGGAGATAGGGAGCCCCTAGTATAAATGTCCAGGCCCAGACAGGGAGTGGTTAGGTCATAGTCAGGAGTCTGTGGAGACAGAAGTGAGAAGGCACCAGCCCAAGATATGCTGAGGGCCTCCTCCTGACATGCAGCTGGACAGTCCTGGTTCCTAGCTGTACCAAGAGGCTAGAAGGATTACAGCCTGCTTGGAGACCGAGTGTATTCCAGGGGACTAGAGGAGTTACCTCGTCAGCCTGAAGCTCCTGAGGCTAAGGATAGCTCAGTTGAGATACCCCAGTAGTAGGACAGCACCTCCTGGGAGAAAACCTGCAGTTGCCCTCAAGTCAAGCAGAGACAGTGTCATCAACTCAGATAAGTAAGCTAATGGGCAGAGGAACTATAAAAAGGAAGCAAGAATCCATACGGGAGGAAGATGTATTTTACCAAGGATTTAAGCCAGCATTTAGGCATCCGGGCCTTGGGGTAAAAACCAGACAGGAGTTCTAAAAGAACAGTGTACACTATTTCTGAGGAAAGGTACAACCTGATTCTGAGTGTATTGTGGATTTATCCTCTGAGTATCTTGCACCGAATTATACCTGCCAGTATTTGTATTGAGGCCTGTTTGTGAAGTACTTGATATAAGGAACTGCATTACCATCTTGATGTATAAAGTTGGACTGTTTTCACCAAGTAAAGCAACGTTTGGTTCACCATATCATCCGTGTACCTCACTTATTGCTACTGAAAACCGGTGTGCCACCGTTACAGGCGATGGCGTCACGAACCTTAAAGGGACCTTGCCTCAGGCACTCTAAACACCTGCAACAACCAGGGCACCTCACCCAACATCAGGCCAGGTCTCTACACCCAGAGTGTGCCCCAGAGGAATTAGTGTCTGCCTCTCATTCACTGCTACATGCCTGCCCAGGGTCCTCCAGAAAGTGAGTAACCCTCGATTGCCCATACCGTGATCTCACTGTCGCTATACCCTGCAGGTCTGGCGTGTTGCAGTAGCACCTCTGCCATCACAGGGTACGACTCGCTCCTGGCCTCCACAACGTTCACCCAGTATGCCGTAAGGGAAATTTAGCATTCTTGGCCGAATGCGCTTGTCCATGTGTCCATGCTTAAGTGGACTTTCCCAGTAACTGCGTTGGTCAGGGCATGTGTGATGTTACGGGACACATGTTGATGTAAGGCGGGCATGGCACACCGTGAAAAATAGTGGCGGGTGGGGACTGCGTAATGAGGGACGGCCGTCGACATCAGGCTGCGGAAGGCCGCAGTGTCCACAAGCCTAAATGCCAACATTTCCAGGGCCAGTAATTTGGAAAGTTACGCATTTAGTGCTATGGCCTGCGGGTGGGTGGCTGGGTATTTTAGCTTGCGTTCAAATGCCTGGGGTAAAGACATTTGTACCCTGCGCTGGGACATGGAAGTGGATGTGGTCGCTGATGGTGCTTGAGAAGGTCCAGGTGCAGAGACGGATGCAAATGGGGCCTGCGTCTTTGACAGGGGATTGGCCAGCGCATAAAATAGGGGAAGAGGAAGCAGTGGTGTGAACCCCAGACACAGATTGTGGACCCAGGCGTTTCGTCCCACTTATTACGATGCTTTGATGCCATGTGGTGGATCATGCTGGTGGTGCTGAGGTTGCTAGTGTTCACGCCCGCCTCATTTTCGTATGGCACAGGTTGCAAACTTCTATTCTTTTGTCGTCGGCACTTTCCTCAAAGAAGTGCCGTCCTGCGCAACATCTACCCCTTGGCAAGGGAGATTTCCACAAGGGGTTGCTCTTGGAACAGTTGCAAGCCTGTGTGGTGTGGCCCGCCTTCTCCCTTTTGCCACCCCACTGCCTCTTCCAGCCTGTTGCGGTGCTGCAGATCCCTCCCCCTCTGTACTGCTGTACTCGCTCGGCTTTCCACCTTCCCAGGTTGGGTTAGTGGCCTCATACTCCACCACCTCCTCTTCCACTTCCTCACTCTGATCATCCTCCTGATTTGTTGAACTAACCACAATATCAGTGATTGGCAACTGTGTCTCCTCCTCTTCATCAACCTCTTGAGACAGTAATTGCGTTTGACTCATTGGTAACTGTGTCTCATCATCATCCACCTCATTAAACACTAATTTCCATTCCCCTTCGTCTGTCATGGCAAGTGGGCATAAGAGGAACACCAAGTAAACAAACAAGAACAGGTAACCAGACTAGGCCCCAAAGCTAGGGAGGAGGGAATGGTAACCTCCTAACAATCCCTGAGCCTCTCCCGGACTGCTGACAGTATGAGTAAGTCCTGATGGTGAACGAACTCATACGCTGGAACCTAAGCCCTGCTGACACTGAATCAAACTCTAATTTAGGGAGCGAGAAATGAGACGGCCAGTATCTTCCACTATGAAGGGACCAGCGTCTCCCTGAGACTTAGAAGCAACACACACACAAAGGGAAGAACAGGAGGACTTAGCTTGAGACGAGTGGGAAGTAGAGGATCCACAAACAACCAGTATAGAACTCCAGAAGGAAAATATCAACCACAAAGTCAGCAGTAAGAGGCAGACTTAAATAGAGCCTCTTAAACAGCTAAAACGCAGAACCTGTGAAGAGGTGGGATCCTGGCAAATTGCGGAACGCACACGCACGCCATCCGTGTTTTGAGGATCCACGATTTGCGGACCGCAAAACACACAATGGTCGTGTGCATGAGGCCTTAAATGTAGGTTCTTGGGTGGGCTAGGGCTGCCAGACTGCCAATCTCGGTCACATGATCCTGGTGTATGCCACTATTGGGCATACCATCCACCTAACTCCTCCCCTTGTCCTTGCCCCCTAAATCCCAGTAAATTCATTAGGTAAAACAGATTAAGATGATAAGGGTGCACTCCACTCCCTTGACACGTGGAGCGCATCCGCACAAGTAACAACGCAACCAGCCCTATAGAAGATATTGCAAGATATTTCAAAGAAAAACGTACAGATTATTAAATAATCACATGACACTTCCTGTGTTGATAATTGCTTCCGTCACACATATGTAGGAGGTGGACCACTAAACACAGAAAAGGGACGGACCATAAGTGTGAAATACCAAGGGATCAAATAAAGCAGGAAAAAGTGAGTCTCTTCAGTAAGTGCCCTGGGAGACTGGGATCAGAACCTAAATATCCATTCCATTTCTTTTTGGAGGATTCTACGATCCCAGTCGCCTTTTCTGGGAGAGGGTCTCACCAGTTCTAATGCTGAAAATGTCAGTGAGTTCAAATCCCCATCATGACGTTCCCAGATATGGTTAGCTACTGGGGTGTTTTTCTTTTTCTTGATGTCATTTATGTGTTCTAAGACACGACGGCAAAATTCACTGAATGTCTTCCCCATGTAGCCCAGGCAGTTCCCTCTTCCCCTTGCTCCTGCAGTTCACAAAGTCCCTTACAGCATACCTTTTATTCATAACTGAACAGGTATTGAATTTCGTATTTCTCAGAAAACGACAGGCAGAGCATGACCCACAACGGAAGGTACAGAGTAGTTTCCTATCTAACCATGTCCCTGCCTTAACCGGGCGTGAAAAAAAGACTATGGACCAGAGATCTACGCCGTCTAAAGGTGATACTCGGGTGAGGTAAAAGTACATAATTCATATCTGGATCCATTGAAAGGATTGGCCAGTATTTATCAATAATTGCTCTTACTTTCAAATTCTCAACATCATAGGTGGAAATGATCCTAATAGAGATGGCCTTGCGGTTTGCCCGGCGGTCGTTTTGTGGCGAACTTTGCTCGTTCGCGATTTTCTGGACATGAAAACATATGGCGATATTCGCGCCCGCCATATTCTTTTACATTGTGAAGAACTCTGACCCATGACACATCCATCAGGTGGTAGAGGACAGCCAATTGAGACGTTTCAGCACATGGACATACCCCCTACCTTATAAATAAACCTGATCTGGTCGCCATTTTACATTCAGTCTTTTGCCATTGTAGGGAGAGGTTGCTGTGTGGAGCAGGGACAGACTGTTAGGGACTCCAAACGCTAGCTAATAGGGCCACAAAAGTCCTTTTAAGGACTGGTATAGGTGTGCTATCGATAGGGGTGACTTACTGAGGGGTGTAATATACTTATAATATACTTTCTAACATAGAAAGCATATTATAGTGCAATTGTATTGTGCAGCAGTTGTGTAGGGTTCTGCTGAGATACTGCAGCCACACAGAGTGCCAAACGCTATTGGTACAAATAATTTCTACTGGTGTGATTTACCAGTCCCCGTCCCCCCCCAAAAAAAAAACTGAGGGGGGTGTTATATACCAATAATATACTTTCTATATAGTGCATTTAGGTAGCGCAGCATTTGTTTGCGGTTTTGCCGCATTACCGCATCTACACAGTGTGACAGACACTATAATTTCTACTGGTCCGAAAGGACGTTCAGCGCAGCAGGGGGGATGGTGACTGATAAGCGCACTCGCCTAGCATCACGACAGTGTGGACTACCTCACATTTCTAAAAATGAGTGAGGCATGGATCTCGGAGGAATTCAACACATGTGACGAGTCGACCAGGTTTCATTGAATTCCCTCATGACAGCCCACAAAGATCCGCCACCACCCAGAACAAATCATGGTCCCTGTCTTAGGTAAATACAGTGGCATAAAAGGCCTTTTATGTCCGTTGAATGCCTAATTGTTGTGTCCTGTACTGGCCGACAGTTACATTTTTATCCTGTGACCGCCTAATGTCTCTCCAGCCACAGAATCCTACAAAGTTGTTTGCTGTCAGGTAAATGCCTATTGGATAATTTTGGGGGCCTGCACTGGAGTGGCAAGTTCGCACAACAATACTTAGTGCACCAATCACTAATATCTCATGAGACCTTATAAAATGTCAAGTTGCGTGTGCCGCGGAAAAAAAAAATCGCATCATTAGGGATTTTCGCAATGGCGCTTTTTTTTAAACACTCAATCTGCATATACAGCAATTGTTCTAACATGCATGTGAAATGTAATTAAATACACTGCTTTAATGTCAAATTACTTACAGTGAGAAGTTCTTCCTCAACGTTGCAAAAATTGTTGTTAACCATCTTTTCTGATCACATCCAACTTCGGTCTGGTGGAAACCAGTTGCTGTAATAGGCCGCGCCTATTTTACGCATGCGCATACGCAAACGCAAAAATACATTGCTGATATTTCACATTTAAAAATTATGAACGGAGATCGCAAATTCGAATAATACATCTGGTATGTCACTGTCCATGTTGTAAGACTATTTGTGCACTTCTAGTAATTATTTGGTGGCTGCAAATATGACCTGAAGGTTTTTCAGGTTCGCCTGTCATTCAAGTCTATGGGGCCTGCTACGAACACACACCGTTCGCGAACATTTGAGCACAAACGCGCATTCGCATTAGGTTCCCATGTTTCCGCACTCTGAAAAGCCTTTCTAAGAACCTGTTGGGGATACCCTCTCATCCTAAACCGATTTTGGAGTCTCCTAGATTCATGATGAAAACTTTCTTAATGAGGATTGTGTTGACCAGACTCCTGGCTTCTGAGACTGGACTTGGTGGAAGACAGGGTGGTGCTTAACCAACTGGAAGCATTATCTGCTGCAATCCAACTGACCACCTGGTCTGACTTCGCACTGGTCTGGCTTCAAGAGTGGTGTCCTGAACCGACCTGCAAACTGGGACATGAAGCTAGGTTTTGTGGATGATTGCTTTTCTTGTGCTCTGGCAGCAGGCACTGTTTCTCTGCGTGCACCATCAGCATCACAGCCACTTACCCGTCCGTCCCTTACTGCTCGCCTTCTTCATTTGATATATGCTTGAAAGTATGTCGCATGTACAGTAGCATAGGATTTGGAAGTGTATGTGCTAAAAAATTTACAAAGGTATTTGTGATGAGGAAACGTTATACAGGACAGGTACCACAGGTAATGTCAGTTCACAGTGACTACAGAAAAAGTGTACTGGATGTCACTGATATTTTAGGGATGTGCACACTTTAAACAGGAGATGTGGCGCAGATAATTTAACTGTCCGCAGCGGACACAGTCTATGTAAAAAGTGCACTGGATGTCACTGATATTTTAGGGATGTGCACACTTTAAACAGGAGATGTGGCGCGGATACGTTTATTGTCCGCAGGGTACACCGTCTACGGAAAAAGTAAACTGGATGTGACTGATATTTTAGGGATGCACACACTTTAAACAGGAGATGTGGTGCGAATAATAACTGTCAGCAGCGGACCCTGTCTACGGAAAAAGTGCACTGGATGTCACGGATATTTTAGGGATGTGCACAATTTACACAGGAGATGTGGTGCGAAAAATTTAACTGTCCGCAGCGGCCAATTATACGGTATTTTCCGCAGGATGCGCTAAAATTATATATTGTACTTAAATAATAATTGTGTAATATATAGTACTTAAAAGGACTTTTGGGTCTCTGAAAAGTTTTTTGTATAAAAATCTTCCTATTACACTCCCTACGCTGTCTGTCCCTTCCTATGCACAGCTCTCCCTAACACAGCAATTTAATGCAGGTTGCGCTACAAAATATATTGCTGCTGTCATGCACAATAGTCCTTACAAGGACTTTTGGGTCTATGAAACATTTTTGTAGAAAATTTTTATTCAATTACACTTCCTACACTCTCTGTCCATTCTTATGCTCAGCTCTCCCTGACTTAGAATGAGCCGAACACGAGTCATCGGGTGCTATATAGCACCCAATGACACATTCCGGCCAGCCAATCACTGCAATGCCAGTAGCCAACATGGCTACCGGCATTACAGTGAGGGCAGTACTTACCTGCACGTTTATTGGCTGCTTAGCAGCCGCGAAACATGTGGGAAGGAGACTCGCACATGCGGTACTTGGCCGATTAAAGCCATATGCCGAGCATAGCGATGCTCGAGCCGAACTGGTATTCGGCTGAGCATGCTCGCTCAACACTAATAAATACATACACTTTAGCACTGGCAGTATGTGATTGTAAAGGGGGAATATTAGTCACCAATATTATGCAAATATCGATAATTAATATTCCTAAATAGGAGGAGCCATCTATTGATGACTCCGCCTATTTATACCTTTATATAACAATAACACAATACTTTCGCTATGCTTCACACTAATCACTACACTAGCTGCATGCGCCTAACTAACTCACTACCGCTAACAAGTATACACTACACAAAGGGTACAAATATTGCGGTATTTATTAACGTCTGACGCACACGATATACAGTAAATACACAGCACTACACATATACAATCCTAAACTACACTACACGTTCCCAAATTCCACCCATAAACTATCTATACAATTCACACATGCAAGTATATTCACAGCCCACCCACCTGGTTCTATTTACTATCCCTATGGGGTACGACGAGGGTTAACTATGAAATATCTAGGGGTAAGCACAACAGGCAGGGACATGGGTAATACAGGGTTAATCAGGGGTGGTAGGAAATCAGGTTATAGGGTTTACAAGGGGCAGTATGGGAAAACGTTGGTGGGATAGTAGTAGAGATCAAGGGTATAATAAGGGGGTAAATCAGGGGTTATAGGGTTAAATATATGATGGGGGGGAGTGGGATTGTGGTACCAGGGGTTATAGGGTTAAATATATGATGGGGAGGAGTGGGATTGTGGTAACAGGGGTTATAGGGTTAAATATATGATGGGGAGGGGTGGGATTGTGGTACCAGGGGATATAGGGTTAAATATATGATGGGGAGGAATGGGGGTTCGTTGGTGGGATAGTGGGGGGTTAATGGAGTGGGGGTTCGTTGGTGGGATAGTGGGGTTAATGGAATTCGTTGGTGGGATAGTGGAGGGGGATACTTAGTCCTTCCGCTCGTTGCCTAGGGGATGCTCGTCGTCCTGGGGATGATCCTTCAGGGTGGGCGGCCGGCTCTCTTCTTCTCAGTGCAGGGCCTGCCGGACTTATATGTCCGGCCGTCCGCACTGCCGTAACGCCCACACAGCGGCGCGCGAGCGCGTACCACTGTGAAGGACACGTGGGCCGGCGCGGTGACATGACGTCACCGCGCCTGCCCGCGTGTCCCGTGTGCACTTGCTGACAGGCGGGAGATCCTTTGATCTCCTGCCTGTAGCTTTCGGCATACCGGCAGCGCAATGGTAATTGCGCTACCGAAATGCGCATAATAGAGGGAGGGGAGGTATCTCCTCTCTCTCTATTATGCTTAATTATCTCCAGCAGGGCTGCAGATAATTAGAACAAAAGGATTCAAATTCTTTAGAATTTGAATCCTTTTGTGTTCACCAGAATGACCGGACCTTGTCCGGTCATCCTGGCGCCTTCACCCAGATTACATCAATGTGAATGCTTGGGGCACATTCACATTGATGCATCTGGGTCCATATAACAGGAGGAGGGGGGGAATTTATATGATAAGGGGCTTTATATGATTCACATATTCATGGGGCATATATATATTGCTTTACATGATAAGGGGGCATATACATGAATTCATTCATGCCCCTGGGGAATATCAGAGGCGGATGGGCGCAGGTGCTGGGCACATCTGCGCACATCGCCCTCTGAGGGGACCATTATGCACCACTAGTATATATATATATATATATATATATATATATATGCATGCCCCAGTAGGCATGCATATATATTTATGCATACCTGCCACCCTTCCTCAACAGTGATATAAAAATTAAGGTGTTCAGAAGAAAAAGTAGCTGTATATCACAGATTTATTTTTTATGTTGTAGAAAATTGTAGAATCTGAATGGATATATGTGTAATCTTATCTTGTTTTTCACATAGTCTTTTGGTATTTAAAGTTAAAAAAACTGAGACAAGAGTGTTTAAGACATTGAGCCAGAGCATGCGACTCCTATGAGATCCATGGAGAGAGGGAACCCAGGACAGGTTGGCATCATCTTTCATTTTAAAGAGGTTAAGCCAAATATGAAATTTTATATTCCTATCCACATGATAAGGGATAACTAGCTGATCGTGGGGGTCCGCCCTCTGGGACCTCTGGCGGACCCCAGATCACTTGTTCCCATCCTGATGAAGTGGCAGGCCGAGCACCACTGAGAATTAAGCATTGGGAAATTCAATTTTTTATTTTCTCTGGGCTTTAAGCATATAGCCAAAAGTGAGAGCATTCTACCATAGACCAATCATATTGACTTGTTTATACAGGACTGAAATACAGCTTGATATGATATGAACAGTAGAATATTTAGCAACCTAATGAAATTTAAAGGTTCAACAACAAGTCCTACATCCTTTACTGAAAAAATTGTGGTACCCCCTGTACCCTTGAGAACAGGTGGTCTAATAAGCTGACAATCACGCCAATATGTAACGTGGAAAGCTTCTTTTTTAACACTCAAACAATAATAGTAGCAGGACATGAGCAGTGTCGACTGGGGTACCTAGGGACCACCAGTAAAATGTATTTTGTGGGCTCACCGTACGGATACATTCAAATATATTAAATAATCTAACAAGTTTTTTATATGAACATAAGCTGGTTGAGGTGCTGTACATTGAATATATGTATGTAGTGTACTAAATCTAATGTGTTATGTGCAACTTGTGCAGGGGGTGGGAGACTAGGGGCCCACCTTGCTCAGGGGCCCACCGGGGGATTCCCCTGTACACCTGTGGGCCAGTCCGAGCCTGGACGTGAGCATGCCATTAATCCCCTTTATTCAGTCAAGGAATACCAAAAACACATTTCTTGCATGAATAAAGTGAACCACTGGCATGCTGCTGTCCCACTACTATTATTTTTGGACTATTGTATGATGGATAAGGACTGATCCATTGGACAGACTTTTGCACCACCAGGACCACTGCCTCTTTATGCAATTATTATGCTGGTTATAAAAAAAAATCTTTTGGCTTCTTCTGCATTGCCAGCCTATAAGCAGTAATCTTCTTAGCTGGTTATATCATCACAGGTCTTCATAATTCACATACCATTGACATATAGCACATACATCGAAAGGGATATTTGTATTCAACTTGGATTGACCACAGGTAGTCCAGACCCACTCTTTATGTGCATAGGGAGTGTTAATAATTGCACAAGCCTTTCAAGTGTCCAAGTGTCCTGTACATGGCGTGGTCTGTCTATGGGATATGAATGTAGATTACTTACTTGTAATTGCTGAGCCACACCTGTGCTTGCCGGGTTGCAACTGTACATGCTACTATTTCAAATGGCAAGTACAGGTGCAGGCCGGCGATTAGCGGTAATTTACATACTGATCCCCGCCTAAATGTAGTTTGCCCAGGGTAAAAATACTTTAAAGATATATAAAGTGAAATTAGTGGATTTATCTAGACAGACCTTACTGCTGTTGAGTACCAATATGTCGTAAAATGTCTACTCAATATCTGATTTGTTTTGTCTAATCTGTGCTGTGTTTAATTAAATTATAAGATTTAGCACTTTGTAAATCCCCGGTGGTAATCAGTACTGCATGATTGCCCTAAGTATGTCCATGAATGTGCCTGTGTGCCTATAACATTTTTGTTATAATGCATTTTGGAATGTTTTTCTCCTATTCATTCTTCTTAGATTAGGATAATCCAATAAGATATTTAACAGTTATGTCACCATGGCTTAGCAACCTTTCCTTCTTTATACTACTTCTGGAATCTTAGCAAGTTCCCTAAGTCTTTATGTTAAGCAGCTTTTTACCATCATCAAAATACAGAAATTACAATTAAAATTAATCTCCTCGTGTGTTCTTGCCGCAGATTTTTCCGGTTTCACTAAGATCAAAAGATCTCTAAATTTAATGATTTGAAAAGTGTTCAGAATGCATTCATGTAACATATTTTTATAAGACATAGTGTAGAAACACTGTGGATTCAAGTGTATGTCCATCATTTTACAGTTTATACACGGTGATCCAAAAGTATGGCGATACTTGAATAAATGGAAAACTGTGGCTGGGAACGCCATACTGTGTGTGGCATGTTTCTAAAGGGAATGGGACAAATCTGCGAGGGGCAGTTTTCAACATGACGGACATTTTGAAAGCTTCCATCTTGAAACCAAGTCGATATTTTCAAATGGGAAGGGGTACATTTGTATCTGCATATGGAAAAGTGCACATGTACAGTGTCTTGAAAAAGTGTTCCTAACTCTAGAACTTTTCCAAATTTTTTCACGTTACACCCACAAACATAATTAGGATTGTATGTGATAGACCAACACAAAGTAGCAAGTATTTGTGAAGTGAAAAGAAACTGATACAAGGTTTTCAAAATTTGTAATAAAAAAAATTCTGTAAAGTGTAGCGTGCATTTGTATTCAGCCAATACTTTGTAGGAGCACCTTTCGCTGCCATTACTAGAGGTTGAAATTTTTGCCCATTCTTCTTTGCAAAATAGCTGAATCTCAGTCAGATTGGATGGAGAGTGTCTGTGAACAGCAACTTACAAGTCTTGCCACAGATTTTCAATGGGATTTAGGTCTGGACATTGGCTGGACCAATCCAACACCTAAATATGCTTTGACCATTCCATTGTAGCTCTGGCTGTATGTTTAGGGTTGTTGTCCTGCTGGAAGATAAACCTCCTCCCCAGTCTCAAGTCTTTTGCAGCCTCTACCAGATTGTCCTCCAGGATTTTCCTGTATTATGTATTCAGCTCTATCCATCTTCATATCAACTCTGACCAGAAAAACATCCTCATGGGATGAGGCTGCTGCCACCACCATGTTTCACTGTGGGGATGGTGTGTTTGGGGTGATATGTAGTGTTAGATTTCTGCTACACTTAGCGTTTTGTACTTAGGCCAAAAAGCTCAACTTTTGTCGCATCTGACCAGAGAGCCTTCTTCCATATGTTTGCTGTGCCCCCTTCATGGCTTGTGCAAACTGCAGACAAGACTTCATATGGCTTGCTTTCAAAAATGGCTATCTTCTTGTCACTCTTCCATAAAGGTTAGTTTGTGGAGTACATGACTAATAGTTGTCCTGTGGACAGATTCTCCCACCTGAGCTGAGGATTTCTGCAGCTCCTCCATAGTGATCATGGGCCTCTTGGCTGCTTACCTCTATTTAGTGCTCTCCTTGCCTAGGCAGTCAGGTTAGGTGGACAGCCATGCCTTGGTAGGTTTGCAGTTGTGTCATACTCTTTCAATTTTTGTATGATGGATTTAACAGTGGTCCGTGAGATGTTCAAAGCTTGGTATTTTTTTTTATAACCTAACCCTGCTTTACACTTCTCCACAACTTTATCCCTGACCTGTCTGGTGAGTTCCTTGGTTTTAATGATGCTGTTTGATCATTAATATTCACGAACAAACCTCTGAGGCCTTCACAGAACAGTTGTAGATATACTGAGAATAAATTACACACAGGTGGACTATATTTACTAATTAGGTGACTTCTGATGTCATGGTGAGGAGTGGGGGACACCATACGAAAGGACGAAAATTTGTGTCCAACAAGGTGGCCCTCAAGGACTGGGCAGAATCACCCAGGAAAGGAGCAGAGCTGCAACACCAAACAAGGCTGGAGTACCACCGACTCCAGCCAGGAAGCCACAGGTAATATCCAAATCGTGGCCACACCCAGGACACACCTAAATCCCCACCTGCTAGAAGATTAACCCCTCGCTCACCAAACAGCAGGGAGACACACCTTTTTTTACGGTATCATAGTAAAGGGGACTGAATACAAATGCATGCCACACTTTTCAGATTTTTTTTAATCAAAAATTTGGAAAACCATATATCATTTCCTTTTCACTTCACACATACTTTTTACTTTGTGTTGGTCTATTACATAAAATCACAATAAACCAGATTTAAGTTTGTAGGTGTAACATGAAAAAATATGGAAAAGTTTAAGGGGTATAAACACGGTATAAACACTGTATGTTTTAGACTGTCATGTGTATTTATAAAATCTACTGCTAAATTGAGCATCCTTGTAAATAGGTGAAATTAGTTATTTTCCTGCTCCTGAGTTGCACAGTTATAGTATTACAGTATTATAGTCCTGAGCTATGGTCATAATTTTGTTATTTGTTGTTGGAAACAGTCAGCAAGCTTGAAAAAGACATACCCATAACCGCTAATTTTATTTCAAGACACGGAGGCTCATATTTGCTTAACTCTTTCTTTACTGAACATTAGCAGCAAAGATAACTGAAGAAAATGACATCAGTGTAACCATGGTAATAACTCCACCCCCATAGCCCCTATATAAGGCGCATCACCACATGGTCACTTCCTCTTTCTTTGCTGCTTCACAGATAAGTACATGGTTATAATTTTTGATCTATGTTGGTTTAATCTGTATAGCGTCATTACCCTGTGTTTTATTATTAACCCTTTATAAAGATAGGGTTTTCGCTTGCGGACGTCATCCTTGGCGTCCGTTAGTTTGAAAGGACTCATTGTCCTCCTTTTGTCTCTGTGTGACTCCTTTTTTCCCCTCTCTCTTTTGCTTCTTCCCCTGTCTGGGCTCTCCTTGTAGTTCTCTATTTCTTTCGTTTCGGCTCTTTTTCATTCGGCCGATTTGGTTCCGCTGGGTTCCGGTGCTGGTGCCCGGCGCTTTGATATTATTTTTTCCCTTATTCTGTGCCTTGCTCGGCCATTTTCCCCCCCCCCCTTCTCCTCTAGGCCTTACCTTTTCGCCGCTTCTTCCCGGGCTGCGCGCGCTCGTAATCTCGCGAGGTGCGAGATTCGCGGGCGCCATCTTGGTTTCCGGACGCCGGGATCTCGCGGGATTGCTGACGTCACCCGGCTAGCGTTCGCTCATTGGCTCTCACCCCTGGGAGGTGGAGACTTCGGGTTTCCACTCCTTCTCCGATTCCCGGTTTTTCCTTGTGTGCCTTCCAGCTTCCGTTACGGTTAGTCTGTATCTTCAGCGCCGCGCATTTCTGTCCGGTATTGTCCTGTACCTGCCCCTGTTGGTTCTGTTGGGGTGACTCACTCCTGCAGGATTTTTCCATCATGTCCTTGGTGCCAGCTTCCCCTGCCGCTTCTGCCCAGGACCGACACACTAGTCAGGTAGCTACCACCACTCCCCTCAGGGTTAATGAAGCCCCTCTACTGTAGTGCAGGCTGCTCAGTTACAGCAGTCTATATCCGATGCAATTGTTGCGGCAATGGGGACCATGTCAGCTTCTCTGACACAGTCCATATCACAGGCCCTTAAGTCACATCCAGTTATGGATATGCCCCCTCCTGCCTCCAGAACACTCCTGAATGATGGCTCTGGCCCATCCACTGAATGCGTGAACAAGTCACGCAAAAGAGCTAACCCGCGCCCGGCAGAAAGGGTGCGATCTTGGAAAACCGCCCGGGCTCTCCCGGATCCGGTATCGGATTCAGACGCAGAGTCTGTTGAGGAGGCAGGGGAGGAGTGGTTTACTCACTCAGGGGACGAGTTAGCTGATATCGCAGTTGACACTGCCTTGGATGACCCGTCTCTGACAACGGGTGCCGTTACTGAGCCGCTTGATAGCGTCAAAGACGCAATTATGGACCCCTTGGGGGATCCTCTATTTAACCCTGACCAGCTTCACCACCCAAGGTCCTCTGAGTGGCTTCCGGCCACCCATGTGACCCAGTATCTTGAGGCTAGGATCCGCACGCCTCTTTCCAAGGAGGCGCGCAGCAAGCTGCGCGCGGAATGCCCCCGTCCCTTAATCCCTAACAGGATATGTGAGACCCCGACCGTGGACCCTAAAGTGGTCCAGTTTCTGGCAAAAACCGGTTTCAACCCCCGCAAGGGGCTTGATTCTGCGCTCAAAGCTTGCCAGGACAAATTGCTTGATCTAACCGGCCCACTGGCAAAAATCTTCGATTTAGCCGAGGCCGCTAGAGTAGCGGGCACGCAGGTCGACCCAGAGGATCTTAGCGGCTGGGCCCAAAGGGCTATATGTTTAGTGGGCAATGTAAACACCTCCATTGCCATCGAGAGACGTAAGGCCATCTTGATGAAGATTGAGCCCAAATTAGCGAATCTGTCTCTATCTGAGTCTGGTAAGGAGGCGCAAGGCCTCCTTTTCGGAGATCCCTTTATTAAAGAATTAGGAAAATATGTGGGGGCCTTTACGGCCCTTGATAAGGCGCAGAGTTCTATGCGCCGCGTTTTCCAGTCTCGTTTTTCATCCAGGGCCGGCAGTCTCAGGGGCCGACTGTCCGGCCGCTCCAATTTCCAGCCCAGAGGCACGGGCAGAGGCTCCTTTAATTATCGTCAGTCCCTTCAGGATCCCAAGTACCAGCCAACTTTCTTCCCGTCTCGTGGAGGTTCCTTCCGTTCCAGAGGGTTCCGAGGCGCTCCAGGATCCAGACGCCCATATGGTAAGCCGTCTCTGTGTGTCTTATCCGATTTCGCTACAGGTTGGGGGAAGGCTCCGTTTCTTTTTCCATGCGTGGTCAAGGATCACCTCAGACCAGTGGGTTATCTCCACAGTCCAGGGGTTCACCATCGAGTTGGTGTCCACCCCAACGAACCTTCCTCCCATCCCGAGAGTTTCTTGTTCAAACCAGATACAGACACTTTTAGATACAGAACTTTCTTCCCTCCTCCGGAAGGAGGCTATAGAGCTGTCCCCCGAACCTCACACGGGTATACTGAGCAGTATTTTCCTAGTGCAGAAGAAAGGCGGCCAATTCCGTCCAGTCATAAACCTAAAGAACTTGAATGTCTTCGTTCGTTACAGACATTTCAAAATGGAGGGCATCCATCTGTTAAGGGATCTGCTTCAGCCAGGAGACTGGTTCGTCAAATTGGATCTAAAGGATGCATATCTCACAGTTCCAGTGGCCCCTGCATCCCGAGGTCTTCTCCAGTTCCCTTGGGGAGACCGCATCTGGCGTTTTACCTGCCTCCCGTTCGGTCTGTCATCTGCCCCGTGGTGTTTTACGAAGCTCATGAAGCCGGCTGTGGCCTGGCTCAGGGGGAGAGGAATTCGTCTGATCATTTATTTGGACGACATCCTGATTATGGCTCAGGATCCGGCCCTTTTACTGGGTCATCTGAGGTTGACTCAAGATCTCCTTCAGGGCTTGGGGTTCATTCTCAACCTGGAGAAGTCTTGTCTTTTGCCGGCCACGTCCATAGAGTTCCTGGGGTTCACCATAGATTCAGGGAGTCAAACACTCAGTTTGCCTGCGTCCAAGGTCAAGGCGATCCGCAAGGAGATCCGCCATTCTCTCACTCTCCCGCAGGTGTCTCTCCGTCAACTGGCTCGTCTGATTGGTCTTCTAACTTCTTCCATTCAGGCGATTTTTCCAGCCCCTCTCCACTATCGAGCCCTTCAGAGGCTCAAAATTGCTCACCTCAGGGCGGGGGCCTCATTCTCGGACACTCTGATCTTGTACACGGAAACCAGGCACGAACTCGTGTGGTGGATCCACAATTTATCTGTGTGGAATGGCCGAGCCATTTTTGGTCCCAGTCCCGACCTTGTCATCGAGTCGGATGCCAGCCTCATGGGATGGGGGGCCCATTGTCAAGGGGTGTCCACGGGAGGAGCGTGGTCTCCGGACGAATCACACCTGCATATCAACGCTCTCGAGCTTTTAGCGGGATCTTTTGCGATCCGCAGCTTTGCCCACGGGTCGGCTCGGGCGTGTGTGCGGTTGCGGATGGACAATGTCTCGGCTGTCCGTTACGTGAACTGCCTGGGAGGGACGCGCTCCAGAGTCCTGTCTTCTCTGGCCAAAGATTTTTGGGAGTTCTGCCTGTCCAAGGGGCTATCAGTGGTGGCCGAGTACCTTCTGGGGTTGCACAACACGTTGGCCGACTTGAGTTCTCGTTGTCTTTCAGATTCCAGCGATTGGAAGTTGGATTCAGGGGTGTTCCAGGATATTGTATCTCTTTGGGGCCCGTTGTCCATCGATTTATTCGCGTCGCGTTTGAACGCACAACTCCCCAGGTTCTTCAGCTGGCGTCCGGACCCGGAGGCCGAGGCAGTGGATGCCTTCCTCCAGTCCTGGGGCGGGTCTCTACCTTACGCCTTCCCTCCGTTCGCGCTCATCCCACGGGTGCTCGCTCAGGTGTGTCGCCAGCAGGCCCAGTTGGTGCTGGTGGTGCCTTACTGGAGAACGCAGTCTTGGTTTCCTCAGCTACTTTACCTGCTGACGGAGGAACCTCGGCTCTTGCCATCCTTCCCGCTACTCCTGCTCGACCCTTACGGCCGTCCTCACCCTCTACTTCTGGACAGGTCACTTCATCTTCTCGCCTGTCGGATTTCAGGGGTTCCTGGGACTCCTTCGGCCTTTCGGCGGAGACTAGACGTCTGTTGGAGTCTGCATGGGCCCCAGGCACTAGACGAGCCTATCACGCTGCGTGGGACGTCTGGAGTCGTTGGTGCGATTCTCGGGACTTGGATCCCGTACTTGCCCCTGTGACGGACATTCTTCAGTTCCTCACTTCTCTGTTTGAGGCGGGGAAGGCCTACCGTACTCTTAATGTGTACCGGTCTGCCATTTCCTCCAGACATTCAGGTTTTGACGGTGCTCCTGCCGGCCAAAATGCTTTGGTGTGCAGGTTGTTACGCGGCTGTCGGCTAGCGCGGCCTCCGCGACCTCGTTTTTCTTCCACTTGGGACGTGGCGTCAGTTCTCAGGTTTTTGGAGGATTGGCCTTCCAACTCCATGTTGTCTCTTCGGCAGCTTTCGGCCAAATTAGTGACCCTGTTGTGTTTGATTTCTTGTAAACGCGTCTCTGATGTCCGAGCTCTGGATATTGACGCTCGCTATTTTACGCCGGAGGGAGTCTTGTTCAATATTTCTCGGCGCACTAAGACGGGCATTAAGTCCGTTGCTTATCCATCCTTCCCGTCCTCTCTGCAGTTGTGTCCGGTGGCTTGTCTCAGGGAGTACGAGGCTCGCACTCTGACTTTTCGCTCGGGGACTGATCCTCAGCTATTCATTTCCTTCCGCCGCCCCTTTGCGCCGGTTTCAAGCGTCACTCGTAAATGGATCCTATCCCTGTCGGGTGTCGACACGTCCATCTTTACCACGCATTCGGTGCGCGGGGCAGCGGCTACCTCTATGTCCGTGGCTGGTGCTCGTTTAGAGGATGTATTACGTTTGGCGGATTGGTCCCGAGTTGCTACCTTTCGTGAATTCTATTTTAGACCTGTTCCTCACGCTTTTTCTTCCGTGATTGCTCAGCTTTAAACTAGCAAATATGAGCCTCCGTGTCTTGAAATAAAATTCAGGATTTTCCTAAGTCATGACGTAAAGTCATGATTTTATGAAAGACACGGAGGCGAATATTTCCCTCCCATTGTTTTGTGCCCACCCATCTGGTCTGGGGTATCTCGTGACCTTCTTGGACTGTTACGTATATATGTGTTATTTAATATCTTATTGCTTCCGCAGGGAATGGGTCCGGGTGTGATTTCCATACTCGGTTCGTTGGTGTCCATATTACCATGGTCTTATGTTCTCTCTTCAGGTTGATCACCCTCGTCAGCTGTTTCCAGGTTTTCGCCTTTCCTGCATTCCAGTTTGGTTGTTCCCGGCTGCAGTTCGGGCTGTCGGTTGACCGTTCAAGGTTCCAGGTTCTCGTCAGTTGAAGACCACAAAGAAAGAGGAAGTGACCATGTGGTGATGCGCCTTATATAGGGGCTATGGGGGTGGAGTTAGTACCATGGTTACACTGATGTCATTTTCTTCAGTTATCTTTGCTGCTAATGTTCAGTAAAGAAAGAGTTAAGCAAATATTCGCCTCCGTGTCTTTCATAAAATCATGACTTTACGTCATGACTTAGGAAAATCCTGAATTCTCTTTTCAAAATGCATCTGCATTGTACACTAGAGAAATATTTTGGAAAGTATTCCCAATCTATTCTTTTAACATACACCACTGTCAGTGGCATATGTTGCCCATTATTCATACTAGATGCCTAGCTATTAAAGAGCATGCTTGGCTACTATTTAGTACAGTTAAAAATAAAATATTATGATACATACCATACCAATGCATGCTAAAAGGACATCCTGTTCAGATTGGGTCAACAGGACTATATGGATACTGTATAGTCAACATATTTGCCAGGAGGTCATATACTATAAGTTCAACACCTATTAGAGGTACAGTCATTTCTCCTAAATCAGAATACTGTACTGTTCCTAGTGTAAAGACACTATTTCCTCGAATGCAATCCACCAGACTCAGCTTTGCGCAGACACTGAGCCGATGGGGGCTGATCAGAGCTTTCAGCTCCGAAGCTTGTAAAAAAAGAAAATACAGTTGTAGACTATAATGTGGCTTGTATCAATACAAGCAAGTAATACAGTGTGTCCAATGAAGCCAAACTGGAAGTGCTGGTATCTTATTAGTCTTGCTATTTTAATAGATTTTATAGGTTTAGGTTAGGAATCTGGGAGGGTTTATAGTCAAGTTATCTCGGTAGATGAGTATACCCAAAGCCATATGCTGTAATAGGACCTTAGCCTAAATATTGTCTGTCTAATATTTCCATACTTCTGCTTTAACTGTTGGCGTTCAGTCTTTCAGGAAATCCATAGTGATTCGAGGGGGGGGGGGGGGTTATCTTGTCCTTTTATCAGCAAGTAGGGAAGGTCTTGAATGGCCTGTTATGATCGTTAATCCCCATATGGCCCCGCTAGCATGCATTGATGCATATTATAGTCAGGAAGACATCATGTAGTAAATACTGTGTTACAAATCAGTATTACTTCAGTAATATACAACTCTCGCTGTCATTAGCTGAAACAAATTAAATTCCTTTCATGCAGAATTATTCTTCTAAACACTCTCTGGAAATAGAGCGCACAATGCTTTATTAATACTTCTCCGCACACTATCATTATGCTAGAACAGATCAATAGTTCCGAAACATAGAGATAATTCAGTTTTTCAATTTGAAATTCAAAATTTGTCACCAAAGACTTTTTCATTAGAATTCCACCTTGGCAAGTGGCATAGAGACCTCCATGATTAATTCATCACATGAGATTAGAACAGTCTGCTCATAGTTTCCTCTGGGCATTTCTTTGGTGTGAAATATGAAAGATTCAACGCATATAAGAGTATCTGATTTATATGCTGCAGGCCATGTGGTGACTAACTACAGTTTCATATGTTCGTTCACTAAATTATTTATTGCAGTTTTATACTTTTTATTACCTTTAACAAAAATAAGCCAAAAATACAGAGTTTTGTCATTTTAAAGACTGTGTTACAATAATTACAATTACATGAGTCATTTTAGGTAATGCTATACTTAGTAAAGTCAAATGTTCTTAGTGAAGTATAGACCTTTGGTATTCATTAGAATAGAGCAAAATCAGTTGTGTGCTCTAGGGCCCTTAAATGTGCAATTATGCATGTGGGAATTATTAAAGTAAGAAAAATTATACTACTTAAAGAATATGTAAATGCCAATTCTGCACTGCCATCTCTCAGCTTCTTAAGTCAATCTTGCTAAAAGTGGAAAGTTCAGTTGTGCAGGTTTCAACAATTCTTACCAAGGCCAGCATTTGCTTTGCCGTTCTTTGATAGGTCCTGTGCTGCCAGTGGAGGCATTTAATTAATGACGAGACATAGACCTTTATCATAGTGCCTCCTATGGCAGTCTGTGCGCCAGACTGAAATCTACTCCAGCTCACAGCTGGTGTAGATTTCAGTCATTATTTATGACTGTTTTTGGTGTAAGTGATGATAAATGAGTTAGGATTTATGGCCCCACACTCTGCCCTTGAGATGCCTCCTTTCGGAAACAGGCGAGGACAGCGTAAAACACCAGTTGGTACTAGATTTAGTCACAAAGGTGTTCAAAAGATCACTTAACCAGGTTTTGCAATTATTTGGTGTGAAGAAGGAGTTAATCCCCGAAATGTGTTACATATTATTTGTATACATAAAGATCATTGGTGTTTGGTGCCCATGTATTCACTTTTTTGGGGGTTGTACTCCATTTGTCCTGCATGTAAGTTCTGAAAGGTAGAGATACATAATGTCTAGTGCTAAAAATAGTATTACCCTAATAACATACTTCATAAATACCTAGATATAGTAATAACATTGAAGTGTCAGACATCAGAAACAATAGAAACACAGGGAAATCTCTGGATGCACTTGACTACCATGCCCATTGACTTAATGGCCAAGGACAACAAGCAAGGACAACATCTGCATGGAGTTTGTATGTTCTCCCTATGTTTGTGTGGGTTTCCTCCCACACTCCAGGGACACACTGGTAGGGAAATTAGATTGGGAGCTCTAGGTGGGCCACCATGTGATGAGAATGTCTGTAAAGCATTGTGGAATATGTTAGAGCAATATAAGTGAGTAAATAAAAATAATTATATTTCCAAAGTTATGCAAAAGAAATGCTCATGTATATTGCATGTATTGCATGTAGTTAAACGATTGCTGCAACTGTACAGAAAAGCAAAGTCGCAATTGGGTTTTATACAAGTAGACAGACATAGATAGATGAATGGATGAATGATAAATATTTCTATGGGAGCCAATAGTATATGTTTACAATGCATAGGCATACAGTTGCATATATATGGAACATCTAATTGACAAAACATTTTATATGGAGCAATTGTACAGTATGTGGTGTGAATGTAGCCTTAACTGCACTTAAATATGAAATTTCAAATATTTGGCAGAGTAACACTTTTGATAAAACTTTGGATTTAGTTATCACAACTAAATTCACTGGCTAAGGTCAAGGCGCATTTCTGTAATGCAAGTATGGCCCCAACCGCGGGTCTAATGACCCAAACTAACAGCATCATAGAACTATTCTTTTAAAAACTATAAATCTACAGAATATGGAAACTCAATTAACTTGATTTAGAGATGACAACTTTCACTGTGTTATTAATTCATATGGGTAAAAGGCTGGAGAATGTACAGTTCCTTTGATCTGGCCATTAACAGTTGGCGTAGACTTATGAGTACTAATTTATTTGGTAGAAGTACAGTAAACAATCTTCAGATCAATAAATGCAGCAAAAGCAATAAAAAAGTGGAGACTGTAGCATAGTTAAATCAATAGGAATATTACTTTAGAAGAACTTCTGTTGGAAATATTCTCTTTACAATACCTTATCATAAAGTCTCTTTGAAACTGCTATCATATTGAGCTGACGGTTTGAATAAATAGTGATTTTCCCTATGTCAGAGCCAGTACAAGCCCAAGGACACTGAATGTTCCACAGTAAGGTGCATGCTTTAGATCGCTACCTAGACCTCAGCTAAGAAATGAGAACATAATGTAGTCACTGCCATTCTCCACTAATGTACTAAAAACGTGGCCAGCTGCTGTTTGCTATGCTCTGGTCACTGCATGTCTGCATTTAATGCTTAGAGGCTGAATCCTCAGGATTCTAAGAACAGGTTAAGAGCCATTTACATTTCAATCATAAGCAGGCTATACACAAATCCTAGGTGTAGAAAATGGCAAGATTTGTTTACTCTCTAATAACTATGTAACTCACAGCTACAAATAGCTCTCCAAGTAGAACATTTTTGCTGTAAGGATGGATTCACATAATGGGGGACAATTATCAAGTCTGTACACCAGTTTTTGCCTATGCCACTGGCCTAGGATGTCAATCCTTCCCTGTTCCCTTTCATTTATTTTATTTTTATAGTGAATTATTTCAATCATTATTGATTGTTACCAAGTTTATGTTTGTTTATGTTACAAGCAGCAGAGATTTCCCAATGTTCTCATCTTTTCAGTCTTTCTTGAAATGTTTATGTCCTTAATGCTCAGTTGCTGAGTATAGTATGACCTCTGTTGCTTTGTAACCAGCATCCCTAGTATTCCTGTATCCTGATCCTAGCCTAGATTCGTATTGTGTTTATGCAGCTTGGTAACTGTAGTCCTTCTAGTCCCTTAATTGCTGCTTGCATTGATGTGTGTTGTTTTCCTGTGGATTCTGTAAATTGTCTGTTTGCTGAGCTTGGTGTGTGATTTGGCTATGGGTCCTAGAGCCTTCTTATCTTCTTGTTGGGATAGTATCACAGGCTAGGGTCAGTTGCTCAGTGTTCATTATTCCTGTTCATTGTTATTTATCCGTTATCTTTATGCCATCACCATGTTCCATCTGCTCCATTGTCTGAGTGCCATCTCCTCCATCCGTCTGTGCTGTGATTTGTTTGCCATCATCATTCTGTTATCTATGGGTGAGTTTCCTTGTTGTCTTCCAGTGTTGATACATGCTTCATATTATTCTTGCAACAATTTAGTTGTGATAGTTTGGACCTACTGTGAATCCTAGGGATATCTGAGTACCAGGGAAAGGTGACTGCTATAAGTGATGTCTAATACTATATTACAGTGTCTTGCAAAAGTATTCACCCCCCTTGAGTTTTTTCTCAGATTTTGTTACATTACAGCCTTAAGTTCAATGTTTTGTTAATCTGAATTTTATGTGATGGATCAGAACACAATAGTCTAAGTTGGTGAAGTGAAATGAGAAAAATAAATAAATAAAACACTTGTTTGGAAATAGAAAACAGAAAATTAGCATGTGCGTATGTATTCACCCCCTTTGTTAGGAAGCCCATAAAAAGCTCTGGTGCAACCAATTACCTTCAGAAGTCACATAATTAGTGAAATGATGTCCACCTGTGTGGAATCTAAGTGTCACATGACCTCTAATTACATATACACAATGTTTTTAAAAAGCCCCAGAGGTGCAACACCTAAGTAAGAGGCATCACTAACCAAACACTGCCATGAAGACCAAGTAACTCTCCAAACAAGTAAGGGACAATGTTGTTGAGAAGTACAAGTCAGGGTTAGGTTATAACAAAATATCCAAGTCTTTGATGATCCCCAGTAGCACCATCAAATCTATCATAACCAAATGGAAAGAACATGGCACAACAGCAAACCTGCCAAGAGATGGCTGCCCACCAAAACTCATGGAACGGGCAAGGAGGGCATTCATTCGAGAGTCAGTACAGAGACCTAAGGTAACCCTGGAGGAGCTGCAGAGTTCCACAGCAGAGACTGGAGTATCTGTACATAGAACGACAATAAGCCGTATGCTCCAAAGAGTTGGGCTTGATGGCAGAGTGGCCAGAAGAAAGCCATTACTTTCAGCTAAAAACAATAAGGCACGTTGTGAGTTTATGAAAAAGGCATGTGGGAGACTCCTAAAAATGTATGGAGGAAGGTGCTCTGGTCTGATGAGACTAAAATTAAACTTTTCGGCCATCAAAGAAAACGCTATGTCTGGCGCAAACCCAACACATCACATCACCCAAAGAACACCATCCTCACATGGGGGTGGCAGCATCATGCTGTGGGGGGGAGTTCAGCAGCCAGGACTGGGAAACTGGCCAGAGTTGAGGGAATGATGGATGGTGCTAAAGCAAAACCTGTACCACTCTGTGCTTGATTTGAGGCTAGGACGGAGGTTCACCTTCCAGCAGGACAATGACCCCAAACACAATGTTAAAGCAACACTTGAGTGGTTTAAGGGGAAACATGTAAATGTGTTGGAATGGCCTAGTAAAAGCCCAGATCTCAATCCAATAGAAAATCTGTGGTCAGACTTAAAGATTGCTGTTCACAAGCGCAAACCATCCAACTTGAAGGAGCTGGAGCAGTTTTGCAAGGAGGAATGGGCAAAAATCCCAGTGTTAAGATGTGGCAAGCTCATAGAGACTTATCCAAAGCGACTTGGAGCTGTGATTGCCGCAAAAGGTGGCTCTACAAAGTATTGACTTTAGGGGGGTGAATAGTTATGCACATTGACTTTTTCTGTTATTTTGTCCTTTTTGTTGTTTGCTTCATAATAAAAAATAAAATAAATTTTCCAATTTGCAGGAATGTTCTGTAAATTAAATGGCGACGGGTGCCATTTTTTTTAACGGCAGGCGAACCTAAAAAACCTTTAACTCATATTTGCCGCCAATAAATAATTACTAGAAGTGCACAGATAGTCCCACAACATGGACAGTGACATACCAGATGTATTATTCGAATTATTTGAATTTGCGATTTCCATTCATTATTTTTTCAATGCGAAATATCAGCAATATAATTTTTCGCGTACGTACATGCGCAAATGCACTATACAGTACCCAAATGCACTATAAAGAAAGTATTTTGGTATATAACAGCCCGCTTCAATCAGTTTTTTTGGGGGGCGACTGGTATATCACACCAGTAGAAATTATTTGTTCCAATAACGCTTGTCCCTCTATATACCTGCAGTATCGCAGCAGAACCGCACACAACTGCCGCACAATACAAATGCACTATAATATACTTTCTAACATAGAATTATATTATAACATTGTACAAGGAAGGCAATCCATTAGAATATACATAAAGATAAAACGCAACCTTTAATAATGTTACTATGAGGGTCCATTCACACGTCCGTAAGTGTTTTGCGGATCCGCAAAACACGGACACCGGCAATGTGCATTCCGCAATTTGCAGACCGCACATCGCTGGCACTATAATAGAAAATGCCTAATCTTGTCTGCAATTGCGGACAAGAATAGGACATGTTCAATTTTTTTGCGGAAACGGAAGCACAGATTCGGAAGTGTGGATCCGCAAATGCGGTTGTGGACAGCAAATTCCGGCCCCATTGAAAATGAATGGGGCTGCACCCGTTCCGCAAAATTGCGGAACGGATGCGGACCCATTTTGCGGACGTGTGAATGGAAAAGATATCCCTCAAAATGAAAATAAATTAAATTATTAAAGCAAAAAGCATAGCTGTGGTAGGCAATAACCATAGGAAACCATATGTCCTACCACAATCCGGGGGGTTCCAGTGCACATCCATGAATCCCGGAGGGAAAGCAAAAAAAAAACATCCATCCCTGGGCTAGATGATGATGTGGTATTGAAGGACAGGGTGGGCAAAGAACTGTCCATGATATTGCCCTACAGGGGGGTGCTATTCTGGCCCTGATAGCCTAACCACAGACCACCCGCCCTGATAAGAGCGACCCCGTCTGGAACCTTACCCTATATAACAATGGCCCTAGTAAGCTCCTAGCCCCTAGACTTCCAGGTGATCACTATATAGATCTATGTGTTTTTGACTCATTATAAAAGTATATTATAAGTATATCGCACCCCTCAGTATATCACAGATATCGATAGCACACCTATACCAGTCCTTAAAATTACTTTTGTGGCCTTATTAGCTAGTGTTTGGTGTCCCTAACAGCCTGTCCCTTCTCCACACAACAACCTCTCCCTACACTGGCAAAACACTGAATGTAAAATGGCGGCCAGATCAGGTTTAATTATAAGGTAGGAGGTATGTCCATGTGCTGAAATGTCTCAATTGGCTGTCCTTTACCACCTGATGGATGTGTCATGGGTCAAAGTTCTTCATAATGTAAAATAATATGGCGGGGCGCGAATTTCTCCATATGTTTGCATGTTCGACGAATCGCGAACATGCAAAGTTCGCCGCGAAACGACCGCCGGGCTAACCGCAGGGCCATCTCTACCGATGTGCTAGTGTCTACCCTAAATGCTACCACCTATGAGTAGAAGAATGTTTTTTCCAATATTTAGTTTTTGTATAATATTTTATTATATTTGATGAAATATGGTATAGTTTTAATTTTACTACAGTTCATTTATAGCTCACATTGTTTCATAAAGATTACAAAAAACTGAAATATGAATTATTCTGATGCAGCTTTACAATAAGCTACTCAGTCATGGCAATGGCCTTTGCCGATTTAGTTTCGACCCGTCAGTTTTGTGGGATCTATTCAGAAATTACATTGATTTTGAAGGGTTGTTGAGTTCAGCCGAACAATCTCTTTTAACAATTGGTCACAGTGAAAATGTCAATATAGCATCAGCCTGCGGTGACATTGAAGGTCAGAATCTACATTATATTAAAACTCATGACTTTCCACATTCTTGAGCTCTTCCAGTAAAAGGTGGATATTAACAGCAACATTTAATAAGCGCGCCTCATTCACAAATCATATAGCACTTTCGGAGCATTGTCAGACTGCTAAAATATATGGAACCAGTAAAATAGTATGGAGGGGCTGTGGAGGATTTATGTATGTGTGTGCCTGAGTTATAGGCTCTGATAATATAATTCTCTTTCAGTATAATTAAAGCAGAATGGCAATCTCATTCCTCTATGGTTGCAGATCCATGACTTTCATGGGAAAAGATAAAATGGGTTTGTTTTCTGTGGCTACATCTACAGCACTTTCATGCGATTAGCACACGTGTAGGACAGAAGATGATGATCATTGTATAAACCTGTCTATGAAAGCCCTGAGCTATCAGATTTCATAATAAAAACCATAAATATCTGACTAGTAAGTCATTTGCATTAACTCCAATCAGTATCCAATGTGACACCTACAGCTGTTAAAGCATTGATTCATTTGGGTACCATATGCTCAGTGCAGGGCTGCTGTCACACACAGCGTTGTTTACTAATGTAATGTCGCATGAGTACACTGTGGAGAGGAACCGGGTAATGCTCTTGCTTAGAGAATTGGGTATTTACAGCCTCCATCTCCCTTAGCTGCATTGCAAACACATTCCTGCTGTCTTCACAATGAATTTCGTATCTGCTTTAGTAATAAAGCTTACAGCCTGAACTTTCAGCAGCACGAGCCACTGAAATCCAGACTAATTATTAAAGCAAGTACAAGCCCTGCTACCCGAACGTGATTTATGGAATTACCACTAATGTGTGTGATTTATAGCAAGAAGCTAAAGGATTGGCCAATGACATTTGTCTGATTGATGTGTGCGGGCTCCAGGATATAGGCAATGCAATGAATTGGCCAGAAGCTTTAATCAAGGTAATGCTCAGGAGGCAACGTCCCTGCATCTCCGAAGATACAAAGTTGACGGCTTACAATAAATATCCCTCGTTTATGTCATTTACCGACATTATGTTGTATTTGTATAGTATATGTTTTCTCTAAGATTATTAACTCATTAAGGCAGTACACTCCTCATACAGTGCTGCCCATAATTATTCATACTCCTGGCAAATTTTGACTTAAAGTTACTTTTATTCAACCAGTAAGTAATTTTTTCACTGGAAATGACATAGGTGTCTCCCAAAAGATAATAAGACGATGTACAAGAGGCATTATTGTGGAAAAAAATACATTTCTCAGCTTTTATTTACATTTGAGCAAAAAATACAAGATGTTCCGCACTGTGGAAAATCTCAGAGGACGTGGTCGGAAGCCAAAAGTGACACCTGTGCTGGCCAGGAGGATAGTTAGAGAGGTGAAAAAGAATCCAAGGATCACCTCCAAGGCCATCCTGATGAATATGGGCTCTGCTGGTGGCAATGTCTCAAGACAGACAATCCAACGGACACTGCACACCAAGGAGGATGCCACTTCTCCAGATAAGGCACACAAAAGCTCGCTTGGCCTTTGTAAACTCTCATCTGGACAAAGAAGAAGACTTCTGGTCTTCTGTGTTATGGTCAGATGAAACAAAAATGTAACTGTTTGGTCACAATGATGTTTCCTTCATTTGGTTTAAAAAAGGAGAAGCCTTCAACCCAAAGAACACCGTCCCCACTGTCAAACATGGTGGTGGGAACCTAATGCTTTGGGGGTGTTTTTCAGCCAATGGACCAGGGAACCTAATCACAGTAAACGGCACCATGAAAAAAGAGCAATACATGAGGATTCTCAATGACAACATCAGGCAGTCTGCAGAGAAACTTGGCCTTGGGCACCAGTGGACATTTCAGCATGACAATGATCCAAAACACACAGCAAAAGTGTTGAAGAAATGGTTAGCAGACAACAACATTAACGTTTTGGAGTGGCCCAGCAAGAGTTCAGACGTGAATCCAATTGAGAATCTGTGGAGGGAGCTTGGTTAGCAGGCAACATCATTAACGTTTTGGAGTGGCCCAGCAAGAGTCCAGACTTGAATCCAATTGAGAATCTGTGGAGGGGGCTAAAGATCAGGGTGATGGCAAGAAGACCGTCCAACCTGAAAGATTTGGAGCTCATTGCTAAAGATGAATGGGCAAAAATACCTGTGGAGATATGCAAAAAGCTGGTCTGCAATTATAGGAAGCATTTGATTGCTGTAATAGCCAATAAAGGCTTTTCTATTGATTATTGAGAAGGGTATGAATAATTTTGGACTTGACACTTTTTGGTCAAATGTAAATAAAAGCTGAGAAATGTTTTTTTCCCACAATAATGCCTCTTGTGCATCGTCTTATTATCTTTTGGGTGACACCTATGTCATTTCCTGTCAAAAAATTACTTGCTGGTTAAATAAAAGTAACTTTAAGTCAAAATTTGCCAAGGGTATGAATAATTATGGGCAGCACTGTACGTCCGATTTTTGTAGACGTGACCCCTTTATTGTGCAATGTACAGCTTTGTTGCAATGATGTTGCATTATACCTAGAGGATAATAGTTATAATCCATATATCCATATTTTATATTAAATCTTTTATTTTATGGATGTTATACACAGCTGCAGAACTTGTTTAGGCCTATCCCTTTATGCAGGCGACAGTCTCCAGCTGATGATGTAGGATGCTGTTACCTGGACCATGGAGACTTGTCTACAAATGAAAGTGACAGCAAAGTCAAAAGGAATTCCATATTGTTGAGATAAATGCAAAGTCCGGCACTAATACAGCCTGTGTTAACCCATATTTAACCCTCTGTGGTCCAGCTTGTTTAGTGTGTGAAGCTTCTCTTTGTAGGAGCAGTGTTTTGATGTCACTTCTGGTTTAATGGATTTGCTCAATAACTTGATATTTCAACTGAGATTAAATGTTTCTTCTCATGGAAGTGATAAGGTATTGGCAAAAGTAAATTACCTGTTCTCATGGCCGACATATGTTTTAATTTTAACAAGATGAATCCTTTTGATACTTTGTTTTCACTTTCCTTCGTAAACATTTCTTTGCAGTCTGTGTAATGACATTCTAAAGACTCTCCTCTGGGCAGGGTTGCCAATCGTCCAGAAATTTCTGGACAGTCCGTAAAAATAGGCATCCTTTTTCCCGTGTCCGTGAAAAAAAAACAGATGTGTCCGCAATTTTCTTGATGCTGGTGGTACTTGACTCGATTATTTTGGTGGTAATATTAATCATTTTACAGCTCACAGTAAATGCTGGTAATGAGGTGCTATCAATATATTGAGTTATAGACATATTACTTATAATCTTTATCATGCATTATGGTTTTCTAGTTTGTCCATAAAAAATCTTGGATGCCCATGATTTTGGGATGAGTTGTCCAGAAAAAAGAAAAATTTTGGTTGGCAAACCTGTCTCTGGGACCTGCCCCTATCTCTTCAATTGAGCTCCCAAAGTGAACGAAAGTGCCCACACATATGCAGCCACAATCTATTTATTTCTTTGGGACTGCCAAAAATAGCCAAGAACTGGCTCAACTATTTCTAGCAGTCCCATGGAGGTAAAAGGAGCAGTGGCCACGCTTGTGTGGTGCACTCTACATTCATTTATACTGGGTTTCTGAAAATAGCTGACCGCACATGCATGGTGCTCTATTTTTACCAAAGATACCAAAGTTTCAATTTACCTGGCAGTAAATTCTTTTGCATACAATATTTTAAAATAAATATATATACACATACACACAGTTGATTCACATTATTATGACCAGTTCTTACTTTCTTCATGAGCTACACGCTGCCAACATTGAAAGTAATGTGTCATGAGTTGGCTTGCTGGGTATATAAGGTGTGAGATAGAGTTGCAAAAGGGATTATATTGACTTTCGGACCAAGGGTTGCAGTTAGTGATGGACGAACATCGGTTCACTTTAATGGCAGGCGAACCTCAAATACCTTAAGGACATATTTGCAGTCACCAAATACTTACTAGAAGTGCACAAATAGTCACACAACATGGACAGTGACATACCAGAGGGGGATCAATGGCAGAAATTCCCACCCCAAAAAGTTTTTTAATCAGGGGGAAAATGTTATGCGTCTTAACGGGAAACTCTCAAAAATGTGCCCTGCTGGAGCCTAGAATTTTTTTATTTTAGGCCACTGGAGTACGGGCCCCAAAGATTAGGTATTCACCTGACAGAAAATAACAAGTGATTATGTGGCTGGAGGTATATTAGACAGTCAGTGGATAATAATTTTACTGTAGGCCAGTGGAGTACAGGCCTAAAAAATTATGCATACACCTGACAGAAAAGAACAAGTGATTATGTGGCTGGAGGTATATTAGACGGTCAGTGCATAACAGCATAACAATTTTACTGTAGGCCAGTGGAGTACAGGCCCCAAAAATTATGCATTCACCTGACAGAAAATAACAAATGATTATGTGGCTGGAGGTATATTAGACGGTCAGTGGATAACAAGTTTACTGTAGGCCAGTATAGTGTAGCTATAGTGTAATAACAGCGCAAATGAACACAATATATTGCACAAAAAAATATAATTAAACATATAAATGCAGTTCAACAATATAAAACAGTATAAGTGCACACAACCGCATAAATCACAGTACAAGTTAACCCTTCAAATTAAAATAAACTAGTGAGTTGATGGGTTTGCATAATAGCAATAAGGGCAAATGTCCATAGTCTAAAGTACCCTTGCTCCAAAAGAAAAGGGGTAATTTACTAACTGTGACACAGTGAGGGGAATGGTCTGGGAAAACAGATATTTTCCTCCCAGTGTGTGCTGCTGGGATGATTTGCAGCCAGGTAAGGTCAAATACTAGACTGGATTTTTATTGCCGATCCTGGTTTTTGGCAACACCTGGCCGTCCCTAAATAGGCAGCTGGGCTCAGCAGCAGGATCTCTGTGTAAGGATCAGAGGCTTGGTGCCAGGTTGGAGGGCTGAGACCCATGGGCCAAGAAAACAGGCCCCCTAAAGCCTTCCGTGGACTGCTGGAGGCAGAACTGACATCAAGGTGACTTGTCTAATATGAACTTTCCAATTTGTGTGAAGTAACCCCAAGATGTACTTTCCATTGTGTGTGAAGTTAACACCAAGTCATTAAACCAGCTGTATTACAACTAGTGCCACACGACAAAATAGAGGCTTTTGTGAAGGCACTCATGGAGGCTAATCTGCAGCAGCGAGAGACAAACCTGCACCAACGCGAGGCTAATAAGCAGCAGCAGACCAACCAGTTGCTGCTACAACATGTGATGGCTTTGCAGACAGCAGGAGCAACCCAGAACATCCACGATGCCCAGAAAGCAGTCCGTGCCGCAATTCCTAAGATGACCCCCGCAGACGACATCAAAACCTACCTGGCGATGTACGAGAAAGTGGCCATCAGGGAGAAACTACCCCGAGACCAGTGGGCTGAGGTAGTCGCACCGTTCCTTGCATCCGATTCTCAGCGGGTGTATTTCGACTTTCCCGACGATCAAGCGGCCAACTGCCAGAAAGTAAACGGTGAGATTCTGGCAAGATTGGGGGTGAATGTGTTGGTCCGGGCCCAGCAGGTACATCAGTGGGGGTTTAACCTGGCTGAGCCTGCAAGACCCCAGTATTATGACTTATTTCACCTCTTGTAAAAGTGGCTACAGCATGATGTGCTGAGTCCCACGGCTATGTTGTATCGACTATTAGCTAATATGTTCTGGAGGGCTTTGCCATCCCCTCTCCAGCACTGGATCGGCCAGGTGTCGCCTGGCAATGCCCTGGAGATGCTGGACCTGGTGGAACACTATGAGGCTACTAAGAATCTACAGGGGGGTTCTTTTGGGAGGGGCAGTCAAACCCCGGAAATATCCATCCCAAAAGAACCCCCCTGTAGATTCTTAGTAGCCTCATAGTGTTCCACCAGGAGATTTGAGCTGATGAAACCCACCCGGGATGTATCCACTATGGGCCTGGCTCCATTTGTCTGCTGGCAGTGTCAGGAGCCTGGCCATCTAAGGGCTGACTGTCTTCACCGGGTTTAACCCATGGACACTAATCGTGGTTATCAGTCGCTATATGCCAGGAAACTGTGTGCAACAGGTGCCCGGAATCTCTAGACCACTTGTGCCAGGTGGAAGTGGGAGACACTCAAGCGGAGGCGCTGCTGGAATCAGGGAGCCTGGTGACCCTAGTAAGGGCTACCCTAGTGCGGTCCACTGAGTATACTAGCCGGAAACTCAGGGTTATGTGCATCCATGGAGACTTAAAAGACTACCACACAGCGCTGGTGTCTTTAACCACAGCAGCCGGCAGGTGGACCCACGAGGTGGACCCACAAATCTACACTACGAACTCTTAATAGGGAGAGACTTTCTGGGCTTCGCAGCCCTATGGTCGGTTGTGAGAGTTACTGATACCCGTGAGTCAGAGGTAAACCCAGGAGATTGGCCTTGTTCAGGAGGAACGCCAGAACCCTGGGAACCTGAGGCCAAAGGGCCAGCAGTAGGGGTGCCCTCCACTTTGGTGGAAGAGGGGGAGACAGCCCTGATGAGTGTTATGGTGGGAGACGTGGAGGACTTGCCACCGGGCCCTGAGTTGGCAGACCTCAACGTCTCCGGTGAATATTTTGGTACAGCACAACACCGAGACCCAACCCTATCCTGAGCCTGGGAGAATGTGGTAATAATTAATGGTGAACCACAACAACCTGGGGCCGAGTCGATGTTTCCCCGTTCATCAGAATATGCTGTATCGGGTAAACAAACTGTGGGGTGAACATATTGAACAGTTGGTGGTGCCCCAGGCTTATTGCTAACTCGTGTTAGAGTTAGCCCACCAACATGTTCTTGGGGGTCATTTGGGAATGCAGAAAACACAGGATCGTATATTTCAACGGTTTTACTGGCCCAGTGTGTTTAGAGAGGTGGACGGATTTTGCAAGTCTTGCCAGACCTGCCAAACAACTAGCCCCAGAACCTTTTCCGCAGTCCCTTAGTACCTCTCCCGATCATCGAGGTACAGTTTGAGCAAATCGCTATGGACCTCATAGGTCCAGTACCGAAGTCCGCTAGAGGACACCAACACATCTGTGTCGTCCTAGATTACGCCACTCGGTATCCGGAGGTGGTGCCACTGCAACATACATTGGCCAAACTTAGCTAAAGAGTTAATGGAGATGTTTTAAAGAGTGGGGCTACCTAAAGAGGTTTTTACTGACCAGGGGACCCGTTTTATGTCCAAGGTCATGAGGGATCTCTGTAAGTTGCTGCTACGGACGTCCATTTATTCTCTGCAAACTGACGGCTGGTAGAAAGGTTTAACCAAAAATTCAAAAATATGTTAAAAAGAGTGGTGTCTAAGGATGGGAAGGACTGGGACTTCCTTCTGCCCTATCTTATGTTCGCAGTGCGAGAAGTGCCCCAGGCCTCTACTGGGTTCTCGCCCTTCGAACTGCTATATGGCAGACATCCTCGTAGTCTGTTGGACATAGCCAAAGAGGCATGGGCTCAACAACCCACATCATATAAAAGTATTATTGAATACGTCACCCAGATGCAGGAACGTATGGAAACAGTGTTGCCTCTTGTAAGAGAGCATATGGAGGCATATGGAGGCAGCTCTGCAAGCTCAAAGTTGGGTCTATAATCGGCAGGCTCGGGTCCCGATCTTTAACCCGGGAGATCGGGTTTTGGTTCTGGTACCAACCGTGGACAATAAGTTCCTGGCTAGGTGGCAGGGACCCTACGAAGTAATCGAAAATGTTGGACCAGGTGTACCATGTGAATTTACTCAAATCTTGGAAAGATAGGTAGACGACAGCCGACAGCCTGCGGCCAAGTTTTCTAGAGGAAGAGGTTCCGGCCCCTCGGTCTGATGCAAGGGAAGTGGTTGCCACAGTGAAGATTGCTGACAGCCTCTCCTCTAAACAGACTCAGGAGGCCAGGGAGTTCTCAGACCTCCCCGGACGCACTTCGACAATTCAGCATGACTTTGTCACTGACCCTAAGGCAAAAGTCCGGTTAAAACCATACCGGGTACCCTAGGCTCGGCGACAAGCCATCTCGGAGGAAGTGCGACTAATGTTGCAACTAGACGTTTTTGAGGAGTCTAAAAGTGAGTGGGCCAGTCCTATAGTTTCAATACCCAAACCGGACGGGACGTTACGGTTCTGTAACAATTTTCGTAAACTAAACAATATTTCCAAATTTGATGCATATCCCATGCCCCGGGTGGATGAGCTTATCGAGAGGTTAGGACAAGCCCAGAATTTTTATGGTTTGGACCTCACCAAAGGGTACTGGCAGGTACCCTTGATGGAGGCTGCCAAATAGAAAATTGCCTTAATCACAACAGAGGGGCTGTACCAAAATAAGGTGTTACCCTTTGGTCTGCATGGCACCCCTACCACTTTTCAACAACTTATGGACATTGTGCTTTGTCCACATCGTCTGTACGCTTTGGCTTACCTGGAAGATACTGTCATCCACAGTACCAACTGGGAAAGTCACCTACCCAAAGTGCAGGCAGTAGTGAACTCTCTTCAGAAGGCTGGACTAGCCGCTAACCCAAAAAATGTGCGATCGTTTTAGAGGAGACCAAAGACTTGGTGTATGTAATTGGGTGCGTAGTCATCAAACCCCAAGTGAAACAATTTGGGCAATACTGAATTGGCCCGGACCTGTCACTGTCGCGGACGGTGTACAGGAAACAAGACAAAGCAACATGCATATATGACTGAGTGGATCCAAAGCTAAGGAACCAAAAGGGAGACCCCTGCACAAGACCTAGCACTTTCCCTGGCTGCTCAGTCTATGCAAAGATCCGAAAGGTGGAAGGTTGCATATCCACGTACCTCGACTATATAACCCCTGAACACCCTACAATAGCGAGGGGACACGACCACTGGCTCCCTACACCAGACACGGAGGGAGTCAGGGTCACCTGGGATCCAGCAAACAGAAAATAACAGATAAATGTTCAGCACTTAACATTGCAGCAGACTGGAAAACAAGATCAGCATGCAACATCAACAAGTAGTATAAGCCGCCCAGTAATGCATTATGGGGCGGAATTTAAAGGGATGCAATCAGTCCAACTCCATGACAGCTGAGAGAGGCTAACGAGATGAGGAACTGAACAGCACAACAAAGAGAACTCAAGGAGGAGGTTCTGAAAGGCCTCTGTCAGAGCTTCTCAGCTGTCTGGTTGTGACAGTCACTAGTACTACTAGGCAGGTAAAGTTGTTCTTGGCAATGGTGGGCTATTACATTTGTCCCCCACTTTGCTACGGTGGCCGCACCATTGCCAGGGCTCTTGAAGGGATGCAAGTCAGTGATAGTTCGTTGGGATGATCAGGCGGAAGAGGCTTTCTCCTGTTTGAAGTCGGCCCTGTGCGGATCCCCGTTTTTGGTGACACCTGACTATAAAAAGGAGTTTATAGTACAGCACCGAAGTAGGCCTCGGTGCTGTACTGTCTCAGGAAGTCAATGAGGAGGAGCATCCCGTTGTCTTCCTCAGCCGTAAGCTCAGCCCAGCCGAGACTAGGTACAGTATAGTGGAGAGAGAGTACCTGGCTATCGAGTGGGCACTTGAGTCTCTCCTTTATTATTTGTTGGGGAGAAAATTCCGCCTGGCAACCAACCACTCCCCGGGTCACCAGATAGATCCTTTCCCTACAAAATCTTAAATTTACAGTGGAACACAGGGCAGGCCGGTTGCAGGGAAACACTGATGTCCTGACCCAAGTACATTGTCTGGCGAGTGTTCACCCCCTAAGGTTTGAAAAAAGGGGGGTATGCGACACAGTGAGGGGAATGGTCTTGGAAAATAGGTATTTTCTTCTCAGCGTGTGCTGCTGGGCTGATTTGCAGCCAGGTGGGGTCAAATACCAGACTGGATTTTAATTGCCGATCCTGGTTTTTGGCAGCACCTGGCTGTCCTTAAATAGGCAGCTGGGCTCTGCAGCAGGATCTCTGTGTTGGGATCTGAGGCTTGGTGCCAGGTTGGAGGGATGAGAGGCCCCCTATAGCTTGCCGTGGACTGCTGGATGCAGAACTGATTTGTGTGAAGTAACCCCAAGATATATATCTGTCGCAGATTGCAGTGCAAAGGTTATTTGTGTTGCAATCTGTGACTTTTCCCCACTCACGCCAGGTCTAAAAAGGGGGCGTGGGAGGGGAAGACAGGCCCATCTCTTTAACATTTTCTGCATCTGTTCTAGGCATAGAAAATGTTCTAAAGCTACACCAGCAAGGAAGCTGGGGTAGATTTAGACTGGTGGCGGATGCGCCGAAGTTATGTAGAGGCCGGCACTTCTACATAACGTTGACGGATCTACCGCCAGCACAGGGGTTATTAAGATCAGCGTCTAAAACGCCGGTCTTAATAAATGACCCCCAAAATGTATATGCATAAATGTATGCCTAGTTCTAGACTACTCATCTTTTTTGATTCATACTGTTTGTTCAGATATCTCAGCAGTAAAATTCTAGCAAGTAACCCAGCTCTCGTTTTGCTTGTGCATAGTAATGCTGCCTTACAGTAAATCTTTACTGCTTTTTAGAGCAGTTAGACCTTCAAGCACATCAGAAAATCAAGGTTATAGGAGCATAAAAATATTACTATAAAGCAGACAAATGGCACACAGTGATTGTCCAGTGCCAAATCTGGAAAATGAGCAGGTATTAACCCTGTAATGACTTATGATATAACTGTACATCATATACATTTAGGGGTTATATGGAGTGTGCTCACACACTGAACTCACTCAACACGTGGCAGTTGACGGCTGTATAATACAGCAAGTACCCCCCAGTAGAGACCAGGTTTGAAGTTGACTCTGATTCCTGTTATTTAGATGCTACTGTCAATAGTAACCAAGGCATCTGTGGGGTTAGACAGAAGGAATGGTAACATTGCAGAGCTCCAATTGGTTACTATAACAGACTGGGGGCTCATAAAGGCTCCCAGGACCATCATGCCTGACAGGCAGAGTGTGAAAATCCCTTAGACTGGTACCAGTTTTTACTGGTACCAGTAAAAACTGTAGGTCACCCTACAAAAACAGATCCCCCTTGTTATGGACAGTGGGAGCAGACCCACTGTGCCAACTAATTGGTTTGGCTTTAGGCTAAACCTAAGGACATTGTCCTGATGGCTTCCTGGTATTCACCATTTAACCCCTATACAGGGATCTGGACTTTACTGCAGATTACCAACCATGCAGATACACCCTGGAATAGTCCTGGTGTAGTTGGCAGATGACCCACAGGGTCTCAGGCAATATTCGTGGTCAGGGCAGACTGCGTACACAAGTAACAAGGTCAGGGCACAAGTTTGCGGTCAGGGCAGGTGGCAAGGATTAATATAAGAAACAGGCTAAGGTCAAGGCAAGTGTCTAAGAGTAAGAGTTGGTAGTCAGGCTGGATTTTGGTAAACAGGTAGTCAGAGAGAATATAACACCATCTCTGGTTATTAAAGACTAGGAAAACTTAAAGCTCAAACACCATCCTGCTAGGGAGGGTGCATGAAATACCAAAAGACAGTACACCATTGGCGGGGACACATTTGGACATGCACGCACTGCCCCTTTAAGAACCCAAAAGCAAGCACACACACCGCAATGAGCAGGTCGGGAGGCCTAGCAGAAGATGCTGAGGCCACAGCTTGTGCACGCTGAGAGGAATGGCTGTGGCTGGGAGCGCCAGTGGCAGAAGAGCAAGGCTGGATCGTGGCAGGGTGAGTAGCTTGACATCCATGCCTGCAAGGGAGATCGAGGCCTCAGGAGGCATGAACCACCAGTATACCACTACCACACATAAAAATAAATGATGGCTGCCAGAATATGGCGATACAAAAAAAATAGGGGTATTTTTTCAAAGTAGTAGAACCTAATAGAAAATATATACATTTGTTATCACTGTAGTTGTCCTGACCCGCAGAATAAAGACGTCATGTAGTCTTAGTCCATACTGCAATTGCATTTTTTTTACATCAGGATTGCATCTGGATGCCTTCAGTTTTTCATGCAAGCCCCAATCACGTCTATGGAACCAGAACTGTGTGAGAAACGCACAATATAGTACATGCTGCACTTTTTCCTTAACGCAAAGATGAAAAATTAAGTTTATGTTCACAGACATTGAAATGAATGGGTCAGGATTCAGTGTGGATTCATTATGCGCATCGCATCTGGATCAGGTCTTAAATGGATATAAAACATAAAAGTACATTTAACCCCTAGAGGGCAGGGCAATTTTCTGTTTTTGTGTTTTCGTTTTTCACTTCCTGCCTTCCCATAACTGTCATAAATTTTCTGTTCCGTTCACATAGCCTTATGAGAGCTTAATTTTTGTAAGACAAGTTGTACTTTCTAATGGCACCATTTATGGTTGCATACAATGTAGTATGAAGTGGGGAAAAAATTCCAAATGGTATTGGAAACAAACGCTATTCTGACACAGCTTTTATATTTATGTTTTTTTTACGGTGTTCATTATGTGGTAAAATGACCTGTTACCTTTATTCTCCAAGTAAGTACGATTACAATGATACCACATTTGTGGTATTCTAAATCATTTTTTGCAGAGCGATCTGTACTTTTCAGTGATACCATTTTGAAGTGTGTGTGTGACTTTTTTTTATCACTTTTTATAAAAAAATTGGGGGGAGTTGAAGTGACAAAAAAAAGGGAATTGGCTGCTTTTATTATTTTTGTTATGCCATTTGCCATATGGGATTAATACGGGTACATTTTATTATATTAGTAACTTTTTTATTAACTTTTAAAAGTTGACTATAACTAACAATCATTAATTTGCCCATTATGTGCTGTGATGGGTATATAGCCATCATTGAACACTTAATTTTCAATATAACAATACAGTGCTGCCCTACTGACTTGTATTGGTACATTCCACTACTATCTGTTGAACCCTGCTTGAGGCTTCGGGCTATTAGTATAGTGTAACAGGTCCCCCGATCTCAGCCTGGGAACGCTGATACAGGTCAGACAGCGTGCTGACCATGGAATCTGTGGGATGAAATGTATGCGATCATCCTTTTGGCTGATCGCATACATTTGCAGCAGGTCTCTGCTGTTTGAAACAGCAGACACTCAGAGGCTATGGCGCTAGCTGCACGAGCGACAATGCCTGGTAGGGTTCCTCCCTGTATTGTACACATACCTTTTGCTACCACATGTGAGCCTGCAATCCGGATAAATTCATGTTTTCATCTACACACAAATTAATTCTTGAGATCTACTATTTCTTTTTCAGATTAAAGATTTAGGTTACCTCAAGAAGGTGCTGAGGTGGCGGTGAGGAAGATGCTCAGGTCAGTTGAGGAAATAGTGCTGGGGTTCATCCAGTTGGGTACTATATATAATGCCACTCAACTGTGTTAGCGGTGTGAAGTTGTTTAGGTGATGATAACGGCAGTGCTAGGCATTCTAGGTGCATGGGTACAAGGACATATCGAACGTATAAGAGTACATATTACAAATGGTCCCAACATATTAAAAAATGATAGTAAAAAAGTTTCTTGGTATTTTTTTTCAAAATTAACCTTAAATTAATAAAAAAAAGATACTTAAGATCATAATGTAATAAAAAAAACATATAAATGCTATTTGGTCGTTACAGAACCCTTTGTCATTGCATTTACACACTTGAACCTGTTGTTTTGCTCAATAAAACAATTCAATTATTTCCGGGGTGGATTGGCCATAGATCATACAGGGAAATTTCCCAGTGTGCCGAAGAGCCACCCAAGCCCTTCTCACTGCTGCTGGCCGGGTACATAATGAGCTCTCAACAATAATTAACACTGTGAGAATCAGGTACTCATGTACCTGGCCAGTGACCACATATGACCTCCTGAATTCAACTGCTGTGGCCCACATCTCACCTATGTCTGCTCCATAGACAACTGGAGGAGTAGGACAGAAGACGGTAGCTTTTGATGGCCACCACAGAGGGCCAGCTTTTGGGGCAGTATATTGTGCTACACTGTGTTATTTGGTTCTGCTGGGATGGTATTTTGCACTATGGTATTGTTGACCCCGACTACTTGTGCTGCACTGCCTTACAAAATGGGGCCACTTTTATTTTTTTTTTCCAGGGCCAATTTAAGTTCCCAGACCACCCCTGATTATTTCCTTGGGTTGCACAATATATATTACAATGCCTTTACAAGTTCTCTTCTTGGTTTAAAATGAAACACAGATATGCATAAGAGCTGAGTGAACAAAACTGTAGGATATTTTTAAATCAAGATTATGTAATATTAATTAAAATTTTAGATGTATTAGAACAATAATAATGGTTGGTTGAACATAAATACCCTTTAAGGAGAACCAGAGTTTCAATGCTGCAATGCAAGATCTGTAAATGGGCCCTCACCTACCATGATGTGCCATTTGCAATTCTGGCGTTTTCTTATGTGGTAGAGGGGCCTTTGGACCCCCAAAAGACCCAGGCCCAATGCATCCGCTACCTCTGCAGCCACTACAGTTATGCCCCTGAGAAGAACACAAGCAAGATGTAGAACAAATTAAAATATGTTGGAGAAGATCTTGATTCGTTTTGCATACATGGAGTAGAACAAGTAATGGTATGGGGTCTTTTAGTGTTAGTAAGCTTTTAACAACATCAACTCTGCCTAACTGGAGTACTGTCCCTCATGGATTGACTGGCACAATTACCAGATCTTATTGAAATCTTGATGAGCAAACTTGTCTGTATGTTTGGAGAAAAATGCCCTTAAAGCTGCAGACTTCTGGGAAAGGATAACGCAAGAAAAAATATTAAAAGGCTAAAAGCTTTAAAAAAATAGAAATTTTTGGATTCCAAACATTTTCAAACTAGTGTAAACTGGATGAAACTATTTTTCAGACACACAGGACCACTGAGGTTTCTGGACTGAGTGCCACAATAAAGAAATGTAAACCATAATGACTACATGTCCCATTCACTTTTCATAAGCTGTACAATTATTGAATAAAATAAAAAAATTCTCTCCAGGTTGAACGCACTTGGTTTTTCTCTAGGGACAAGAACTGTTGTTTTTTTTATTTTTTATTTATAAAGAAGGCCTTGTGTGAGTAATTCCAGAGTAGTACCTGAGGAGAAATACGCATTATAGAATGATGTAAAATTCTCCAAAGGCTTCCATACTATTATGTACTAACCTTAAATGGTTTTGTTAAACTATAATTAGGTTTTGTATATTTCCTCCAGCTGCTCTCAAGGGGCAGGGGTAAAGGTGACTTTAAATGTTGGCGTTTATACACTATCACTTCGAAACAATTCCACGGTTTTCAATTTATGGTTTAGCTGGAACTCTCAAAGCACATGGGATTTTCAGCTCAGTTTGTCCATAAATACTGCATTCCAAATTACCACTGAATAAGCACAACTCCCAATACACTTTTATCAGTGGCATATGAAAATGTTTATTCTTTATATTCTAACTGTAATGTCAGTTATTGGCTGCTGTAAAATATGTCTATGGTAATCAAATTATTTGTATATAAAAAAAAACTGGTGCACATATAAAAGGTATGCATAGAATACATGACTGGATATGAAATTACAATAAAATACCAATATGTCAGTTGAACAATGCAATTAGTCCTCAAAAGGAAAAAGTAGATGAATACCAGTTATAGCTTGCAGTTGATAAACTTTGTAAGGTAAATTTCACATAGGTCTTTTTCCCTTCCAGGTGCTAAGTTTAGAAAGTTAAACCCAAACAATACCTCAGACCATATAACACAATATCCTAGGGGGTCTAGTCCATAATACAAGAGCACCAATAGTCGAACCAACCAATAGCCCCATACAAATACACATGAAGCATAATATATAAAATGTAATACAAACGTTTATTGAGCATGTATTAGTACATATAAAGGTGGGTGAAAACAAACAATGGGGGAAGATGACAAAACCCACCCAAACCCCTATCTGCAAAGACGGGCCAGAGGCTCCCAGTAAAAAAGTATCCACCAGACATAAATCACAGTATCATTACAAATATGACATACACCAAAGGCTTAAATCCGATCCTGTAGGGATAGAAATACACAATGGTGTCTAGCTGCTAACCAATTGTAAGCATCTAAACCCTGAGACCCCAGGAACAAATATGCAATTCAAAACTGGCATACAAATATACAGCCAATATGCCAGGGCAAAGCCCTGATAACAGGTAACACACAGATGGATAGCAGTATTACAAGCAAATAGTCATAATCAATTACCCATGGTGGATACAAAAACTGAAGCCCCGGCACTGCTGCTTCCTCGACGCGCGTTTCGCCAGCCCACTGGCTTCACCAGGAGGCTACGGAACACTAATACTTGTTGGTGTATAAATATCTGAACTGCACCTGAGGTTAATAAGGTCACTTACCCGGCATAATTAGACAGTCCGCATCATGAAAGCGCGCCACTCTTCTCTGTGCGACAAGTGCCGGGAACACCCACACCCCACACGTACAGCCAGGATGTGGATGATGTGTGGGGCGGGGAACCGCCCACACCAGTCACCAAGGGGAGGAGCCTACGGGGCGCTCCATGATGCGGCCGCTCAGCGCATGCGCGGTGTGCGTCCAATCTTAGGTAAAAAACCTGAAATACTAAGGAGAATACACCAATATTAGAGCATAGATCTTACCCCCTGTTGTGCAGTATAAATACATTTTGTTCAAAATATGTGATCCTTTTGCAATTAACATCCATGATTTTACCGAATCCCTACAGACACTGTGAATCATGATTCTAATAATCATATAGAGAAATTAAAAACCAATTAAAACCAAACCAATAACATTGCTGAAAACAATAAATACATAAAACCTATAATGAATTATAAGTATAAAGTGCAAAAAGTGATAATAAAATGACATGTGAAATATGCATAAACACAACACTATCTTTTCAAATAAAAGTGTTACAAATATCAATTCATAAATACATGGTCATTGTAATACATAGGGTGAAAAAAAAAAAAAAAATGTGTTATATAGTCTAATGTGTCTTGTGCACAGCATAGAGGAGATCCCCTCCATTTGAAGTCTCAAAAAAATAAATAATGCGGCATGGCTTCGAAAAATATAATGGCCTCACAGGTGCTATTCAGAAACAGAAAGAAAAACATAAAATTAGACAGTTTACAGTCAGAAATTATTTAATAAAACCCCAAAAATAGGGAAACACCCCACACAGAGACATACCATGCCCCACATACAGAAACATAATAAAAAAAGCGCAATTAAAGAAAAGACCTGTAACTTAATGCTTCATTTAAACCCCAGGGGATCTCAGCTTTCAACCTTACGATCCATTTTGTTTCCCTTTGAAATAGTAATTTTTTAATATCTCTGCCCCGACAACCCGTGATGATTTTATCAATACCCCTGACTTTCAGGCACCTTGGGTCACAGTCATGTAAGTCTTTAAAATGTAGGGCTATAGGTTGCATTTGGTCAGATCCTTCATTTTAATTGTTGCCTCCAGTCGAATCTTGTTGGTGTGTTCCAAAATCCTAACACGGAGCTCTCTAGTTGTAATGCCCACATACATAAGATTACATGGACATGTGATTAGATACACCCCCGCTGTTGGCCTACAAGTAATGTGGTGAACTATTTGGTATTCTCTGGCCCCTCTGGAGTCTACAAAGACTGATCTCCTCAGCATATATTTGCATGCTTGACATTTCCCACAGGAGAATGACCCCCACCTGGGGCCTTTACTACCAAAAACACAACGTGTTATTGGTGGTACATAGTGACTCCTTGTAGGGATGGCTCCCAAATTCTTAGCTTTCTTCCATGTGATCAGTGGATAATCTGACAGTGCTTCTTTAAGATCACTGTCAGAAAGCAATATTGGCCAATGTACATTAAAAAGGTGTAATAAAGCGGGGCTTCACATCATTAGCCTTCTTTTTACTTGCCTAGAGTGAATATCTAGATGATAGTTTTGCTCTCAAATAGCCCTTTCTGATGTCACGTTGGTTGTAATACCTATTCCAAAATCTTTTAAAGAGGTCTTCAGACTGGGTCTCAAAGTTTTGATGGTCTGTGGATAGTTAGAAGATTTTGCATGTAATAAAGTGTTTGCAGTGAGCTTCCTAAAAAGCTTCCTAAAAAGATCTGTGGAGACCCTGCCATCCAACTCCCTACCAAGTAGGATGTCCAAGAACTCAATCTGTTCCCAGCTACATTTCGACATCAACTTGATGTTCCAGTCATTAACATTAAGTTGTTGAAGGAAGATGTCCAAATCGGCTGTGGAGCCGTGCCAGATGAAAAGAACATCATCGATTTACCTCGACCACAGACCACTGAGCTATGGCCTGGTAGATTCTGGACTACCTCCCTCTCCCTCATCCCCAGAAAAAGATAGGCATACAAGGGCGTACATGTCGCCCCCATTGCTGTTCCCTGGAGCTATAGGAAGAGGCAGTCCTTAAATACAAAATAGTTGTGCCAAAGTACAAAGTCCAGAACCTGAACCTGACCAAAACCAGTTCTAAATCCATTATGTGTAGAAAATATTTAACTGCCCAGTTCCCGTGGTCGTGGCATATCGAAGTGTACAAGGCCTCCACGTCGCAGGTGACAAACATAATATCTTCCTCCAAAATGACCCCAATTAAATTTCTTCAAAATGTCCAACGTATCCTTGACATAGGATGGCAGGGTCTCAACACAGTCTAACAGTCTAACATATCTGCTAGCCCGTTCACAAAGACTACCCACACCAGACACAATCGGGCATCCAGGGGGATTCACAATGTCCTTGTGAATTTTGGCCAGCAGATATATTGTGGGTGTGATGGGGTGATCTACCACCAGACCTTCCTTCAGTTTGGGAGTCAGTATGGTATTATCAAACCCCCATTGTAATATGCTATCTTGCTCAGTTTTAAATCTGATGGTTGGATTACTATCCAACCGTTTGTAACATTCCTTCTGATTTAACTGCCTAAAGGCCTCCTTCTCATACAACTGTGCCTGCCATATCACAACATTTCCCCCCTTGTCTGCAGGCTTGATAACAACATCATTAAAGCCCCGCAGTTCCCTGATGGCCTGCTGCTGGCCCCAAATAAGATTAAATGGACCAGCACCACCACCAATAGATTCAAATTCCTGCCTGACCAACTTGATGAAAATAACCTCGGTTGGACATATATTATGACGGGGGAAAAGCTGCGACCGGCGGCACAGGTGCATTGGTAATTTTGTGAAGGATACATCCTCCTGTTCATCCAGGAGTGATTGTAAGTCCATCAGTGCCTGTTGTTCTACAGCTGAAGAGAGTTCTAACATATTTGGTTTCCTATTGAAGTGTTTTTTTAAAAGTAGTTTCCTCTCAAAAAGTTCCAGATCCTTCACTGCTGTGAGGAGGTCGAAACTACCTGAGGGAGCAAACGTAAGGCCCTTCTGTAACACATCGGTCTGTGATTTATTCAATGTATAAGAGGAGAGATTCATTACCTTCAATTTCTCCTGTGCCTCTTTCCAAGCTGATCCATATTCCTGTTTTTTCTCTTGGGTCTGGGGGTGTTGGATATATGTGGGAATAGTGTTCATTCTACTCCATCTTCCAGCACCCCCCATCTTTCTAAAAAAAATATCACCACATGATTCTTCAGAGATGGTCGAAGTGCCTGACAAGGAAGGAGTGAATGATGCATTCCTCTCTTGTCTCTGTTGCCAGCTATATACTTTTTTTAGCCTGAAAGTCTGATAAATCTCTTTGAAATTTCTTGGCCTTCAGATCCTAAATATTCTTCTTCCAACTACATAGATCTTCCTCTAGCTTTTTATCAAAGCCCTCAAATTCCTCTTTAGTAAGAAGCTCCTGCATCTTGTCTCTCACTGTCTATCTCCTAAGTTTAGAAAGGACAGCACCTGCACTAAACACTGACCCATGCATTTGAATGGGTATCTTCACATGAGTGATTTTCCACACAAACCATTGGTCTGTGCCAAGAAAATATCAGCGTGTTCTGCATTTGTTTGTTTTTCCAGCAAGACTAATTGAATCGGTCTATGAGAAAAACGGGCCGCACACAAAGTCCATCAAGAGTTATCCCACAAAAGCTATTACTGCGAAATGAATAGGACATTTCAAATTGTGCATTATTACAATATACATGCAATAAAAATATTGTATGTTTCATATGTATAGTACATTTTCCTCTCTGGTAGCGCCCCCTGCTGTTTATATTTCACCGTCTCCTGCTTCCCTACTCCATTCCCCTACCCTCAATGTTGGTGTAGTGGTCTTACAGAGAAGCAAGTGAAGGAGTCCAGACACTTTTCATTGATGCAACTCTACTTCTAAATTCATAGACGTATCTCTCTAGACAGTGGAGAAGGAAATTGTAGGGGCATTACATACCAGATGTATCTCTGGGGTTATATAAGAGGGATTATTTTCTATGCAGGAGAAGAAGGGGTTAACAAGGCCTAAGTTCATCCTGGAAAATAAAGGGGCTTGATGAGCTTCTGCTCACTCACAGAAATATAAGCAAGTCCTACAATTATGTAAGTAAAAAATGTTTTTAATTTTGCAGGATTAGCCCTTTAATTTTGAACTTGTTAGCGTTCACTGTCTGTAACACGGACGAGTCTCCTACCATCCCTCTGTAAGGGGCCTAACAAGAAAAAGGGAACTGCAGGCTGCTAATAACATATATTACAAATATAAAAAGGTGTTCTTTATAATTAAACAAACTAAAAATGGTTGAATAAAAGAATAACTAACTTACTGTAGGATAAGTAAACTGGGTGATCCAATCCAATGCACGTAGGAACCAACCCCAAGGAATGAAAAAAACGGTCTGCTTTTCTATTCTATCATTAAAAGCTAGGCATTTATTAGACTTTATAGGTACTTGGAACAATCTCTTTACTAATAAATCACTAAAGTTTTACATACAAAAACCTTTTGATTCCATCCAATATGGTTTCATTATATTTACAAAAAAGCTGTAATATTTCTTAAAATATTGAAAGAAATTATAACATTGAAAGCTACTAAGTATATCACAGAGTTCTATAGAAAGGTCCCATTACAAACACTGACATAGTGTCTGTGAACCTTTACTGTAGCTTCTGACAATTTCATCTTCACTGTTTAACTGCAGTTGAAATTGCACTGCGTCCCCTCTACAAAGGAGATGATGTTCAGGTAAATTTGAAGAGGAAGTAGGGCTGGCTGCTACCCCTTTAAACAGCTGATTGGCAGGGGTGCCATGTGTCAATCTGATATTGATGCAGTATCCCAAAGATAAGTCATCAATATTAACCCACTGCCTTTGAGCAGGTCTTTTGAACATTGGTGGGTGACTACTAAGACACAAAAGAGCTACGACAATTTATGAATCTACATTACACTGATACATATTGTCAACAAATCTGCAGTCTGACAAAAAAAAGTACAAATATGTTCCGATTTCATTTTCTGTCCTTCCAACTTTCTCGGTTCCATCCACATAATGACCTTTTCTTATTCTTTCCTTTAATCATCTAACCAACGTATCCATCGGGCAGCTGGAACACTTTTTAGATGCTATGTAATGGAGAAACTTTGCCCCGTTCAAGTAAGCCCAACTTGTTTTTATTGAATTAACATCAAAATAAGTGATATTGATCCCAATGTGAGCAGTGGAAAGCATTATGGAATTAAGTAACAAAGAGGAGAGTTCAATGTGCAGAAAAGCCGTTTAACACCAGTACACTTAGTTTTCCTATTTCAAAGTTCATTTTGTCCTTTTCAGAAAGTTACAGTGATGGAAAACTTCCATTCTTTTCAAAGTCAGAGCTGATATAATATAATCAAGGTTCTGACTATTGAAAGCATATTCCTTCCAATTGTTGAAAATTAAAGGTGCCTTTACATGTAGCAGAAAAATCTGCCAGAAAATATACAGGTTTGGATTTTTACAATGGTGCACATTTTACCTTACTTTCATTTTGTGCTATTGCCTCTCATGTCACTGGGCAAGTTGAAGCATCTCAAGTGGAATTCGATTCCAAATATTTTATTCACCACAAATCTGAATTTCCGCATGCTTTGTTGTATCTAATTAATTTTATCTAAAATGGTGGATGATTGAAGAAAACCCACCAAGGACTTGCAGGGAGTGTGAAGATGTCACCATGTGATCACGTAACCCCCTGAGCACCTGAGTCTGAGTCTCAGATGCTGCAATCAGCATTTTAGAAAAACAAAGAAGTAACTCACCTGCTGATGATTTTCTAGATGCACAGAACAACTGCGGACTCAGTCTGTGATGAATATTCTTACAGTTCTAGTAAAAATTCCAGCTTTTTTATGTCCAGTATAAAATCTAGTACAGGTACACGTACACCACTTACATGTTTCGGGTAAACATGGTGCCTGAAACATGTAAGTGGTGTATGTGTACCTGTATTGGATTTTTATGTTGGACATAATAAAGCTGCAATTTTACTGGAACTGGATGCTAGAGTATTGGAGTCTATCGACAGACTGGTTTTCATGTAGCTACCTTTGTCTTCTAAAGAATCTCCACCATACTTACGGGTTATTATTGTAAGATTATAGAGGAAGCATTAATAATATGAAACGTATTAAATATAATTACCTAACATATTACTTAATGAGGATCCAAAATGCAGCTTCAATACAGCTCTTAGTCAAGAAATTTGAGGAAAACAGAGACACAAGAATAAAATGATGAATTTACGACTAAAGCTTTCGCCAGTAACGTTTGTATGATGTTCCTGAAAGCAAGCATCCTGTTTAACAGTACAAAAAAAAGCTAAATGAATTTCTCTGTTTGACAAGAATGAGACAGGTACTAATTCCATCATCTGTGATTTAAGTGCAATAATTACAGCTCTCGTACTGACATTTCCCTGTTTCCAGCCATGACATGATTGTTATTTTCTGCTGCAGACATCTTCTCCTCTTTATTCACAGGCAATCAGCAGTAGGGAGGAGACACCAAAAGAAAGATGTATCTGAAGGACCTTAGATGACCTTCAGCAAAATTACCCTTCTCCTTCGTAACCGTTCTGCATAGCATATTTTTCCTTGGATGATGTCACTCACTGCCCTCGTTCTATTTAAAAAACAGGTGCATGGCAAGAACTGTCTGGGGCAGAGGATATGTTCCTGAGATGTAATTGATTGGGGCGGCAGAGCTTTTCTTCTGACAGCTGCCTTTGTTCCTTCTTTTTTTCATTCCATAAGTGAATAGGAAAATAACTATCACTGACTAGACAATTACTCCTTCTCTATAGCCGCTCAAGGTGTTTGTTATGAGTTATGAGTGCATTCTGCTGTCAGCCGCTATGCTCCATTCCATTGTGTCAGGACCATTAAAAGGTCTATCAGAAATATAACTCAGGTCTCCTTGTTACTAAGTATGATAGATCTTTTACGATCTAACCCTGTTTTCTAAACAGCTTTTTTTTTTTGTAAAGAAAAAAAAGGAAGATTTGCTAATCTTATCTAAGGCCTCATGCACATGACCATTGGCGATATTTATTAAGACCAGCATTTTAGACAACAGTCTTAATAAAGCCCTAAGCTGGCGGTGGTTCCGCCGGAGTTATGAAAAGGCTCTTCATAACTTCGGCACATCCAGCGCCAGTTCTAAATGTAAGATAGTTTCCGAGCTGTCTTACATTTAGACCATTTTCTATGCCTAAAACAGACATGGAAAATGTTGAATGAGACAGGCCTGACTGTCCGTCTCCTTCGCCAACGCCACGTCTACAAGTTTAGACCTGGAATGAGCTGGGAGAAGTTGCAGATAGCGTCTGTGCCATCTGCGCCTGAAATGCACCTAATTTAGGCGTATTTCAGAACAGTAAATGACCCCTCGTATTTGTATTTCAGTCTGCAAACCACAAACCCTCAAAATACAGAGACCTCCCATGGGAATTCCACATTTTTCTCACTCCCATCACAACAAATGTTATTCTCATTTGCAAGATGGACCAGAATAAGACATGTTCTATAATTTGCAGAACAGCCACATACATCTGCAAAAATATAGATGTGTGCATGGCCCCATAATAAAGAATGGGTTTAAAATTATGGTCATGTGCATAAAGCGTAATATTTAAACACTAGACAGTGAAATTATACACCAGATTTATCACAACGGATAGATGTTATTTACTAAAGACTTCCATTTTGAAGCTTTTGTAAATGACCCCCAGAGGCTGATGCTAGATGATAAATTTGGCACATGTTTAGACACTTTTGTCCACATTTACACCCCCTATTGGTTGGTTTATGTTGTGCATTTTAAAGGGGTTATCCCATGAGTAATGTAAAACGTGAAATCAGCCATCATATAGAATATGACAATCTCTTTCTAAGAAAGCTAGAATCAGCCCTGTACCTCACATGGATCCAGAGATATCCCCATTCATTGCTGTGCTAGATTTATATCAAGCCAACAGCTCAGTGGGTGTGTCTTTTCTGCTGCAGCTAAGGGGGCGTGACCATGCTCTGCCTATCACAGCTCAGGAGGCATTTGAAGGATAAAACTGAGCGTGTGCGGCCTTCTCAGTGAGCAGTTCAAAGAAATAAGTATAAAGCAAACAGCAGGTGGAGCTATACAGATACATTTTATTGAATAACTCAATGGCTTTTTCATGGGACAACGCCTTTAAGCCACGCCTCCTTGTCAAGCGAGGCACAAACTATGATGCAAGGCATGTACTCCATTTTTAAGCTCAAGTTTCACCAGAATTTTGTTGTGTTTTTGGAAAAGTCCCTCATTCTTCCTAAATCAGGTTCTATGATATTCTCATTTTCTGAACAGCTGAAATGGGTTTTCCGGTTTCAACATATTGATGGCCTCCAAGCCATTAATAACAGATAACTGGGAGTCCAACTCTTAGAAATGATGATATAGAAGTAGGCTCTGTATACAGTGATGCTGTCTTTATAATAAGTAGAGGTAAGTATAGACATAAACACTACAGAACAGTATCTGCAGAAAGGATATGAAGTTTGCATTTGAGTGAAGCAGATGTATGCAGTAAAGCTTGTAATGCAAATTTACATAAGACCGTCAATATCAGAACATGTAGTTATCAAAATGATGGAACAAGGGCAGATTGTAGTTTCTACATAATTACGTAACTTTGGCTACACAGTCATGACTACCATTCAAAAAGTGCACTGTTCACATTAGCATTTTTAGATTACCATCAGGGGTTATGCAATATTTCATGAAAAGAGTAGCACCCTCACTTATCAGCTGTCTCTTCAAAATTGCCTACATGTTGTCTCCTTTGTTCAGGTAACATAGTGTAAGGCTACTTTCACACTGGCGGTAGCCTTTTCCGGCAGGCTGTTCTGGCAGGGCAACAGCGTGCAGGATCCGTGCTACCACAAGTCCACTGTGGTGGTGGAAGTCCGCTCCGGCCCCATTCACTATAGGTCTGGCCGCAGCATGGCAACCGCAGCATGTTGTAGTTTCATTCCGGCCGCCTCTCGGCATGTTTACCGTGTTGCAGCCAGTGAACGAGGCTGAAGCAGACTTCCCCCAGCATGGTGGAACAGCCTGCCAGTAAAGGCTAACCCCAGTGTGAAAGTAGCCTAATTAAAACTGCTTGTCCAATTCAAGTTAGTGTATTGTAATTACACGGTGCTGCCGCAGAAAATGAGTTAATGCACAGGTAATTTAGAAGAGGAAGCAGCACTCGTACAAGGGCTGATACCTCTTCAAACAGCTGATCACTGAGGTGACGGGAGTGGGACCCCAGCGATCTGATATTGAAGACCAATCCTGAGGATAGGTCATCAATATCTTTGCACTTTATAACCCTTTTAAAACCACTCCTTTCACATTCAGATTTACTACATTCAAATTAAAGAGCTCCCACAACAATTTGTATTCTCTGACCTGTTAGAAAGGTACATGATGTAATCTGTGGTGAATGTAATTTTCTTACCAGGGACTGTATTTGTGAGTTATCTCCTCCCTTCTGCTTCTCAGCTGTGTCATATGACCAGCAATCAGACTCTCCAACTGACACAGCATCTTATGTGTGGACCGGAAGTACGCTTATCTATGTATTCCTATGGGAGCCTCACTCTCAGTCTCTTAGGAATGAATAGAGAAATAACTCACTTCCTGTCCTGTGAGCTGGACATCAGAGTGCTGGTCACATGACACAGCTACAATTAGAAGGGAGGGGATAACTCACTATACAGTCGCCGATGGGAAGATTACATTCACTACAGATTATACTATGTACCTTTCTAACTGGTCAGAGAATAAACATTTTTGTTGGAGTTCTACTTTAATGGATAAATATTTTTTTTTATTTCCAAAACCTACTCATTACTTTCTTTTTTCTGTAGTCTATGCTGGGTTTTTCATACATTCCCCTTATTATTTCCTATTCAGACACCCAAAACCAAACACAGCAGCATTAAATTTATGTTCAGGACAGAAGAAAACATTGAGTTCTTCCTTGCTTTATTATGAGCATATAACCAAGACACTGTCCTGGATTGATATGCTCACTTCATTACGTACACAGCCTGCTGCTTTTTTAGCATTGTGATTGCTGTTCAAGCATTCATGAAGTTGTATCATGCAGAGATGCTGTCTAAATGGAAATGTGCTGTCCTGTAAAATCTTAAGCATTTTCTATTTCTTCATTATTGGTTGAAAAAATTGGAGTATTATGTCAAAATAAAAGCCATAGCTGTATCTGGATCAAAGTACAGTATGTCATGAAAATTAATGGGGAAAACTATTGATACAGTAAAATGTATATATTGCTGCTTATATTTGGTTCAAAAGGTTGAAAGGCAGTCTTAAAAAGACTACTCTTAAAAGGGTTGTGTCTTGTTTTAAACCTATCCCTAATCATCTGCATAGGGAATAAGGGAATAATTCGGGGGGTCCTTTTTCCCCCCATATGAGGGAAGTGGCGAGCAAGTATGCCGACGCTCCATTTATCAGTACAGATTTCCCGAAGATTGCTGAGTGATGTACTCAGCTTATCTTTGGCAGTACCATAGAGAGGAATAGAGTGGCAGCACACATGCTTGACCACCACTCCATTCATAATGGGAGACATAGGACCTCTTATTAATGGTACTCATCCCTCTGATCGGACCACAACCAATCATGCTGCTATCCCCTATCCACCAACCTTTTAGGCTTGTTTCACACGTGCACCTGCCAGCGGTGATAAGGCTGCAAATATACAGAGAAATGGCCAGAGGAATACCACTGCAAAGTTTATGTCCGGCTGATTCTCTGCATTTTATGCCGAAGCAGCCTGCCAGCAGTGTAAAACCAACCTGAAAGATAACTCCACCTTAGATGCAGAGTACCTATTTAGGCTCTCAAGATAATGGGATTAAGCTGCAATACCAAGCACAGACTTTATATAACGTTGTTGGATTTGGTATAGTATGAAGAGGCCATATTGCTAGTCTGATCGCTGTGACCCCTTCAAACAGCTGCTCAGCAGAGGTGTCAGGAGTTTGACCCTGACCAATCAGATATTAATGACTACAATGATGGGACTACAATAAGAGTGGCCTTGGGTTTATGGATCCATGAGTGTGGACCCACTATGTCAACTAACTGGTTTGGCTTTAGGCAAAACCCTAAGGACATTATTCCGGCACTCCCCTGGTATTCACCCTTTAATCTCTGTACAGGGATCTAGACTTCAATGCAGGGGAGCATCCAGACAGCAACCACTTGGGAAAGTCCCAGCAGGAGCTCAGGATAAGAAAAATGCACCAAAGACACACCAAAACTACAGGTGCAGTCAGAATAGTCACTTATATTGATTATGTGGTTTTTGGCAGAGCTTAAGTGTATTAGTTATGCGGTTTTTGGCAGAGCTTAACTGTAAGAAACTAATCTACATGCTGGGATGCAGGGAAACTGCACTACAATTGCAGAAGCAGGCAGAACAGTCTCTAATACTGAAATTGCAGATATTTATCAGCACTGAACTGGAGACACTAGGAGAGCTTGCGGGCGGGATAGTGGTGGATGGAGGAACAAGGCAGGCAGGAACTAACACTGTAGCACAGACAGGTAGACAGAACTTAAACACAGACTTGAACTTAAAGCTGATCTGTGAGGTCATATTCAGGAGTACACAGGCAAGATGGGTACAAAGCAGGAGCACAGATAGAAACACAGGCTGGATATTGCAGGAAAAACACAAGAGAACTACTGAAGCACTACATCTTGCAAACACTTTTGCTGGTCACAGGGGATCTTAATGCTCAGACACCCTCTGCAGGGACCTTCAGCCATTGGCTGGGGCAGGTAAAGTGAGCGTGCGTACTAGTCCTTTAAAAGGTTGGATGGGAGAACGTGCACCCTAAGGGCACACTAAGCAAGATGATGGAGGCAGCAACATGGAAAGGACACCAGCAACCAGGATGGGGGATGGCTTGATAAGTGGTGCAGGGTCCACACCCACGAGGGACAGCAAGAGGTCAGTGGGCATGAACGGCAAACCTAACATAGTGGTGTTTCAACTCCTGCCATTCCTGCCAATCAGATGACCTAAGTGGTTATGGTGCTACAACTCTGTCCCCTTCATTCTTTTCCAGACATAGCTATGAACTTTTGGTAGTGGCTGTACATGGTATTGTAGTTCACTGTAGCTCAGTCTCTTTCAAGTTAATGGAACTACACTGCAATATCATGCACAATCGCTATACAATGTACAGCTCTGTGCGGTCCCTTCAGTCATCAGATCTGCAGGGGTTCCAGGAATTGGACATCTACAGATATGATATTGATAACCTAAGTATAAGACAGGAGTATTATAATCCCAATTTTGACCCCTTTTGCACCAGCTATAAAATAACCAGGCACAATTACAGGATACATCTCAGGATACATGTTCATAGACACTTGGCAGTTGTGAGCAGCATAAAGTCTATATCAAACACCCCTGAACACGACTGCATTTTTCATTTGAGACAAACACAGCAGGGTCATATGGGTTTAAAAATAATAAAGAATCATTACTCACCCCCACTAATTCCCTCACCATTGGGCGACTCCCTGCCTTCCTGGTCCCAGATGAACACAACGAAAAAGCAGATCATAGTTGCAGCCAGTGGATGACTGAGGGAGCATTTTCAGCCATTTACTGTGTGTTGAGCTGGGATCAGGAAGTGGAGATCAGCAGAGAATGGTGCAGCATTGGAACAGTAGCGTCAGGAGATCGGTGAAGGTGAGTAATGCTTATTTTTTTTCTTTACTACTAAATTCCTTCATGTCCTTTTTCTCATTACATTTTATACCCCGAAAAACACAAAGTCAAAAGTGCATGTCACTGGTGGGATCTTTTAATACGACATAAGAATGGACATAGCTTTTATTATACTGGATGTGGTCCTCAAGTCTTTCACAATAATTCTAATGTATTCTTATTTTTATTTCTATTTTAATGCTTTCTCATCTAAAGAATTGTTATTGTGTAACTCGAGTCTAGCAGCATCTGCAATATAAAGAAAGCAGTTCCCACAAGGTTGTGTTAAATGACCAATTAAAAAGCAATACTTGTAGCTGATTATTTTACACCACCATATGCTGGGTAGTTCCATAAGCAGATGTACATGCAGTAGTTTTGTTTGGATCATGTATATTGTTTCACATGTAAATGCGATGGAATGAAGAAATTGAACTGAATGTTACACATCACATTTCCTATGAAATTTCTTACTGCTTTGCTTTGGACAATAAATGAACGTAATTTGGAGTTATGTGAAGATTTATCACTATAGTAAGAAATCCTGTAGTGCGTTTTCGCCCTGCTGCAGGGGACTAGTTTAGATTCCAGGTTATAGTAAATGTCAGTCTGTGAGTGGCAGTAAATGACATTGCTTGTGAATTAATGTTTCCTAAATAGACCGGTTCAGATTATATGGCAGGCGTATATCCGATGCTGGCCTCAGATGTCTTCTCTGTCAGCTATCATTCTTGCAAAGTGTGATTTGTATAAACAGCTGATGACTATTTAAGTGGTAAATAGCCAAAAGAATTTCTCGATAAGAAGAAATTCTGAAGACATGCTTGCTAAATGGCCTTGAGCTCTGGTGTACTTGGGTATTAAATCTATTGGTTAAATCAATGACCACTAAGCTTTTCAACCAAACAGAATTATGAGAGCATTGGGCTGCGACTGTCATTGTTTGAGAAACAACAACGTGCTCATAAAAATTGATGAGATGCTTGGAAAGCAGTAAAGCTTTGAGAAGAGCTACTCGATATGTGAGCTGGTAGTCCACTCACCGCACATCTACCACTTATCTAGATAGAAGCATTTACCTTTGAACAAAGCCCATAAGTGAACCTATACAAATGTATTAATGTCTTGCATTGCTCCATATTTCATTGTCCCATGATGCTTTGCTGTATTCTTTCCTCTCCTAACCTTGTCATGTGGGGGAAGGACAATAATAACTATATCTTTTTAGCATGACATTCATGATCTTAACTCACATTGTAAAAGGCAGTATAGTCAACTGAACAGACCAGGCCATACACATAAGATATCTGTCAGCTGAGCTATCTAGAATCCTATAAACAAGCATACATGGCTTAGGACCCTATTACATGGGCTGAGGAGAACTATTATTTGGAATGAAAATTCGTACACGTGCATGAGCAAACGTTAGTACATCTTTCATGCGGCTCCAAAAATCCTCATTTGTCGTTAGCACAGTGTAAATAGGGGTGCTATGCTGACAAACACTTAAACAATCGCAGTAACAATCATTCATCTGTATTCACAGAGATCATTGTTACATGTAAATGTTGTTAATCAGTGGACAGTAAATATAAATTATTCACAGTTCTGATAGATATAGACATCAGATGTCAGGTAGTCGCTAGTGTAACTTAATTCTAATGTAATCACAGAGTACTTTCGACTGTGAAAAACGTAACCTTTACTGATGATTATTAAAAATCACCCAATTTGTGCCCTTAAAAAGCAATTAACAATGAGGCTGGGCAGGACAAGGAAAGGAAAATTTACTCTCACACTTGGCCTATCAAACTATAGGCCCTGCCTAGCAAAACGGAATGGCTGCACCGATAGGGGCGATCCTGTGTCCGGAACCTCCTGATAGGGCCTATATGTCCCTGACAAAGGATAGATGCGGCCTCCCAAGAAGAGACGTAATATGACTACAGTCCAATACTAATGTCAAGTTAATGCATGTACCAGAAAATAATAAAGTTACAACAAAAATAATCGCACATAATACATATATGCGCCCAAGTAAACCAGTGGCATCCAGGTTTTGATCACCAGCGGAAAAAAAAGATTATATTCTTGTAGTAATACCCAAATGATAAGGGTAAATCTCATGGCCATAAAGAAAGACAATTCCCGCATATCTGGGACCAAATATAATGCATCTGCATCACATACCAAATGTCCACAGTGCTGCTACTACTGAGACCCTTTTAAAAATCTACCACACACCATTTAAATACTGCTAATCAAAGTACGGCTTTCAATAAAATCAAATTGCAGCAGGATAGGCCAATAAACATAACAATTGCTATGACAGAAGGGGGGGATATAATTGTACTTCCCCAAATCGTAGATGAGATGCCAAGCATGGAGAGGGTACTATAAGGAATGAGTCTGGGTCAGCAAAGGAGCATTGGTGGTGCAGTGGTGGCCATCTTGATGCAAAGTCTGGTCTCTGTCCATGTCAGCATACAATCAGCGTTGTTCTAAATACCCACATGCCAAAAAACGGAAGTCACATGACCGGAAGTCGGATGTGGTACGCATGGTGGGATGCAAATATAGGAAGTAAATTGCAGCTATTACTGATAATACAGAAAAAAAGACGAGAAACTATTGGGCATAACATAATTGTACAGATGAGCATCCACTATACCCTATTACTACTAGAAGATTACTTGTATTTTGCCATAAATCATTGTCACTTCATATCAGCTTGGGGGATGGAGAGGTAAAATGAGAGGGAGGTTACTATCCCTCGTATTATAATATGAATATTAGGTGCAAAATTTTAATTATAAATAGCACCCTACCTCACCCATAGATACAAATAATAACAACAGACGGGCCTGTCCAAACACGCAATTATTTAAATAAAGCAGGCAAAATCAATACATTCATTAAGACCACAAAGAGGTAATGGTGTTCAATAGTGTTTATCGAGCACCAAAGTGCTCTGGTGCTCTGGTGCTCGAGAACACATCGGGTTGCTCAGGTGCTCTACAGAGCACCAGAGCACAATGGAAGTCAATGGGAGAACCAGAGCATTAAACCAGGAAACTCCTGCTCTGAAGAGGGGAGGGTGTCTGGTTCACAGGAAAAGGTCAGAAATTGGTTCACTGAAATGGTTCGGGAACATCATGGAGAGGATGTCTGGATGCATCTTGGACTCCCAGGTTGCTGCTGGGAACAATGTTGTCCGAGTAGTACACCACTTTTACAGACTGACAATATTACGCACAAAACCGAAGATAAAATCGATTTTAGAGGAGAAAATGAAGAACATTCTTTGCTGTATATAAAGTGCAAGTGCTGCCAAAAATTACAAGGAAGAAGCACTCCGATACAACTTGTATATCGCATAAAGGAGGGCCTCATTCACATTGTGGTACAATTGTTCAGGTAGTGGGACTTCTACACTCCATAAAGCCTATGCACTAAGTGAAAGGGCTGCAAAAAATTACAAGTAACCGACACTCCGACACATGTAATAAAGGTTACACATAAAGGAGGGCATCATACACACCATTGAAAAATGATGATTGATGGCCTGCTGTGACCCTCAAAAAAATTAGCAGCAAGGGCCTGCTGGTGAACCTTTAAAACATTAGGGGCGAGAGCCTGCTGCTGATCTGACCACCTAAAATATTAGGGGTGAGGGTCTGCTGCTGAGCTGACCCTCTAAAACATTAGGGGCGAGGGCCTGCTGCTGATCTGACCATCTAAAACATCATGGGCGAGGGCCTACTGGTGACCCTCAAAAACATTAGTGGTGAGGGTCTGCTGCTGAGCTGACCCTCTAAATCATTAGGAGTGAGGGCAGCCTAAAAAGCATGTTGATATGATGGAGTAGGACGAGAAAAGGAAGATTGAACCATACACCCTTTTTTGTGGTGGAAGGGGTGCATGGGAATACAGTGTATTCAATACACCATAAAAGCCACATTTAAAGTGCCTTTATGTTCATCCGCTTTCCTCTGGTGGTGTAGAGAAGTCAGGGGCAATCCAGGCCTTGTTCATTTTGACAAGAGTCACCCTGTCAGCATTTTCAGTTGACAGGTGGATGCCCTTATCAGTTATTATGCCTCAGCAGCACTAAATACCCGCTCTGACAAAACGCTGGCAGCAGGGCAGGCCAGCACCTCCAAGGCATAGAGCGCCAGTTCGTGCCACGTGTCCAGCTTGGAAACCCAATAGTTGTAAGGTACAGAGGGATCCCTGAGGACGCTGACATGGTCTGGTATGTACTCCTTCACCATCTTCCAAAACGTTTCCCTCCTTGTGACACTAAGCCGCGTATCAGGGTGAGGGTGCTGGCAGAGTGTCATGAAACTGTCCCAGGCCTTGGAGAGTGTTGCCCTGCCTCTGTTGGAACTGCTGTGTGTTTCCCTCCTCTCCCCTCCTCGGTTCTCCAAGGAATTACGTACTCTGACGCCAATTTTTCCACAAGGACCTTCTGGTATTGCACTATTTTTCTAGTCCTCTCCACCACAGAAATGAGAGATGAGATGTTCTCGGTGTAGGCCAAAATGCGAGGGTCAAGGGAAAGGCAACATAACATAAAGTCAGCCATGTGTGCCAGAGTCCCAACAGACATGACTTCGCTGTCCTCATCAGGAGGATGACTTTCAATATCCTCATGCTCTTCCTCCTCTTCGGCCCATCCACGCTGAACAGATGGGATAAACCTGCTATGGGTACTACCCTCTGTAGTGGAGGCAACCGTCTCCTGCTCCTCCTCCTCATCATCATCATCATCCAATTTGCGCTGAGAAGACAAACTGAGGGTGGGGGGCTATCACTCTGTGTACTGTCTTCCCCCTTTTCTACCTCTTCCACATGCAAAGCGTCCACCTTTATTGTGAGCAGCAAGCATTTCAGTAGACACAGAAGTTGGATTGTTGCGCTGATAATAGCGGCATCACCTTTCACCATCTGTGTTGATTCCTCAAAGTTGCGTAAAACCTCACAGAGGTCAGACATCCATGCCCACTCGTCGCTTATGAAGAGCGGAAGCTGTCTGGATAGGCGACGACCATGTTGCAGCTGGTATTCCAATACTGCCCTCTGCTGCTCACAAAGCCTGGCCAACGTGGAGTTCCAGCACGTGCTCACGTCACACAACAGTTGGTGAGCTGGCAATTGCAAGCGCAGAAATGGGAACACACGCGGCGCACCTTCACCAGTAGCTCAGGCAAATTGGGGTAGGTTTTGAGAAACCACTGAACCACTAAGTTGAACACATGGGCTAGGCATGGTATGTGTGTGAGTTTGCCGAGCTCCAAAGCTGTCACCAAGTTACGGCCATTATCAGACACAACCATGCCTGGTTGTAGGTTGAGTGGTGAGAGCCACAGCTCAGTCTGGTCCCTTATACCCTGCCACAGCTCTGCGGTAGTGTACTGTTTGTCACCTAAGCATATTAGTTTCAGCAGGGCCTGTTGCTGCTTCCCCACTGCAGTGCTACACTGCTTCCAGCTACTAACTGATGGCTGACTGGTGCTGCAAGATGAGAATTCAGAGGTGGAAGTGGAGGTGGAAGAGGAGAAGGGGCAGTTGCAGCCACTAATATAGGTGGTGGCGGAAATCCTGATGGAAGTAGGGTCTGCAATCCATGGCATCGGTAGACCCTGTGCCATCGAAGGGTACCAATCTCTCCCGGCCTCCACAACGTTCACCCAGTGTGCCATCAGGGAAATAGCGTCCCTGGCCAAAAGCACTTGTCCATGTGTCAGTCGTTAAGTGGACCTTCCCAATAACTGCGTTGGTCAGGGCACAGGTGATGTTACGGGACACATGCTGGTGTAAGGCGGGGATGGCACACCGTGAAAAATAGTGGCGGCTGGGGACTGACTAACGAGAGACGGCTGCCACCATCAAGCTGTGGAAAGCCTCAGTGTCTACAAGCATATATGGCAACATTTCCAGAGCCAGCAACTTGGAAAGGTGCGCATTTAGTGCTATGGCCTGTGGGTAGGTGGCTGGGTATTTGCGCTTTCGTTCAAAGGCCTGGGGTATGGACATCTGTACGCTGCGCTGGTACACAGAAGTGGATGTGCTAGCTTATGGTGCTTGTGAAGGTCCAGGTGCAGGGCGGGAGGCATCCGGGCCTGCGTCTTGGATAAGGGATTGGCCAGCATGTAACACAGGGGAAGATGAGGCAGTGGTCTGACTTGGAGACACTGATTGTGGACCCAGGCATTCGTCCCACCTACTAGGGTGCTTTCATGCCATGTAGCGGATCATGCTGGTGGTAGTGAGGTTGCTAGCGTTCACTCCCCTGCTCATTTTGGTACGGCTCATTTCGTGGCTAGATGCATTAGGTATTTATAAGGTTTTTTTATGTTTCCTTTCTCTTATGGATGATGTAGGGTCTTGCGCCTGTCATGTGACAGTCACGTGGACCGGTGACCCGTGATGCATGTGACCTTGGTCTCTGGATGCGTGCGCTGATTGGCTGGATGAGATGTGGTTTCGGACGGCGGCACGCCGACATTACGACGCGGTGACGTCACTGACATGCACAACATGCTTGTCGAGACGCCGACTTGGTGTGTTAACATGATTGATGGAATTGGATGATATTCAATACAGTATCAGGTACACATTGTTTTTGTTATTAATCACAGATATCTTGATTGGTGTTTAGGTCGTTTTTAATTGTTACACATGTGCTGATTTGATTGAGCCCCTAGTTGATTGGCTCTGGTATGTTATAGGAGTGGTCACTTTGGTGTATATATGATTGCTAATTTTTAGTATCTGTATACTTGTTAAAGGCTACTGCGTAGTCGAAACGTCGTACCTGTTTGTGTGTGCACTCTTGGCTTCCAATAAATAGACACACCCGATATGCTGCTGTGACCCTTTTTGCTATCTACTACTGTTCCTTGGACTGCTGTGGATCTGTGGTCCTATCGTGGCTGGTGCATTCCGGGCTTGGTCGAGAGGTCCACTTGTGCTGCTATGCAACTTTTGTATTTCGCCACCTCTAATGCTTGTCCTGATCGTCTCTAACACGTGTCAGAACTCTGACATCACCATTATGTTTCAAAGTTATTTATCACGTTTGTTTCTCACATCCCCCACATGTACCAAAACTTTACCCACATACATCAAATTGCACGTGCATTTACATAGATATATTACAACCTCAGTGTTGCAGTTAGCAAAAGAGCAGGTTTAATTTACCCTGTGTCCACCAGAATATGAAAATTTAGACCCTCTAGTGATAAATTGACAAGCTTTACAATGGCCGCAAAGAAAGGTACCAATCTGTCTATTGGTTTTTTTTATCAGTCTCAAAGTGGCTGTGAACCAAGGTATCTCAAAAATTGCAACCATGTCTATACTTAATTGCTGGAGAATCTGGAATAAATCTAGAAATATCCGGATCTGTTTTCAGGAGTGACCAATATTTACCAAGTACTTTTCTCACTTCCTATACCAAGGAAACAAAAGTTACAATAATACGCATAGTTTTATCATCTTGTTTTCTGCTTTTGGGGGTTAATAACTTAGTTCTATCACACTTCCGTGCAAATTCCCATGCCTGATTTAACACTTTTCTCAGGTATCCTTTTTCTCAAAATCTCTGATACAGAATGGTACCCTCTTTCTCAAAATCCTTATCCCTTGTACAGTTCCTCTATATTCTGAGGGACTGTCCCTTTGGGATTCCCTTCTTTAATGGAATAGGATGAAAACTCCCCCATTGCAAAAAACTGTTAGTGGAGGTATCTTTGCGATGTAGGGATGTCTGAATCATATCACAATATGTATCACAATATCATCGATATATCTTACCCACAATAAAATATGTGAGACCCAGTTGGCATATTGGTCAGAAAAAACTATTATATCCTCCCACCAGCCCAGAAGCAAGTTAGCATGAGTTGGGGCACAAAGACTCCCCATAGCGGTGCCCCTGAGCTGGTGGTAGTATTTAAAGTCGAATAAAAAATAGTTATGAGTCAAGATGAAATCTAGCAAACGAAGAACAAAACTATTATGACCCTGATAGTAATTGCTTTTGATATCAAGGAAATACTTGGTAGCCCTCAGTCCCATTTGGTGTGGGATGGATGTGTAGAGGGCCTCAACGTAAATCGAGGCCAACCACACCTCAGCCTCAACCACTATATCCTCGAGCCTATTAGGCAGATCCATCATATCACGTATGTACGTAGTAAGGGATAGGACAAAGGGACGTAGAATTCTATCAATGTAGATATCAGCATTTTTAGTCAGATTTCCAACCCCCGAGACAATTGGCCTCCTTTTTAGGGGATGTAACCCCTTATGGACTTTAGGAAGTCCATAAAAGGTAGAAATTTTTGAATGTTGGGGAATAGAAATTCATACTCATTCTGATCTATCCAATAATTGTCTAACGCCTCCTTTAGTAGAATCGACAGTTGCAGTTGATATTGAATGGTAGGATCCTGTGGCAATAGTTCATAACTTTTTGAATCCGAAAGGAGTGATAAGCTAATCTGTTTTTACTGTTTACAGTTTAATATCACAATGTTCCCCCCTTATCTGATGATTTAATAATTAAATCCTTTTTCTCACTGAGATTTTTAATACCTGCCAGCTCACTGGTCATTTTTAGAATGATAGGGGTATCAACACATTGATCCAAATGTTCAAGATCTCTAATTACTGAGTTTAGAAATAGATTGATGTGATGATCTGACCCTTTAGGTGGCATCTTTCTTTTTTTATTCCTCAAAGTGGTAAATGGTCCCTTGCCCCTCTCTCTATCATTTTCTTCTATCAACTGGGCAAGATCCTCTACACCCTGAAGATCCTCGAGTTTAATTCCCAATTCATTTTTTACGGTTTGTTTGTGTGAACATTTTATGCCTATGGATTTAGCTAATGAATAGATGTAAATCTTTAACCCAGTCAAAAACATTAAAACTAGTAGTAGGTAAAAATGATAGTCCTTAAGATATTCTTTTTACAAACCGGATTCCAAAAAAGTTGGGACACTAAACAAATTGTGAATAAAAACTGAATGCAATGATGTGGAGATGGCAAATGTCAATATTTTATTTGTAATAGAACGTAGATGACAGATCAAACGTTTAATCCGAGTAAATGTATCATTTTAAAGGAAAAATATGTTGATTCAAATTTTCACGGTGTCAACAAATCTCCAAAAAGTTGGGACAAGTAGCAATAAGAGGCTGGAAAAAGTAAATTTGAGCATAACGAAGAGCTGGAAGACCAATTAACACTAATTAGGTCAATTGGCAACATGATGGCAGTGTCTCTCAGAAGCCAAGATGGGTAGAGGATCACCAATTCCCACAATGTTGCGCAGAAAGATAGTGGAGCAATATCAGAAAGGTGTTTCCCAGCAAAATATTGCAAAGACTTTGTATCTATCATCATCAACAATTACTGCACTTTCCTCCTGCATCCATCGGAGGGTGCCGTGCTGTGCAGCACAAGGGTCTCAGCCTTCGGGCTGGGTGTATCTAAATTTATTGTATGTTCCCAGCATTTGTGGTTGTGTTTATTGCCACATTTAAGTAAAATTCAGTTTTGGCAAAAGCCGGTGTTGGGGTTCTTTCCTTGTTCGTGACTTTACTGTATCCTGGGGAGCCCACCCAGGTACACGGCTTACATCATCACACCTTCTTCTCCATTCTTCACTGTGGGAACCACACATGTTGAAACCATACAGTAATCTTTCCTATTTCAAAAAGTTGATTGGAGCCAGAAATCTCAAATCTTGACTCATGAAATCAAAGTACAGATTTCCATTGGTCTAATGTCCACTTCTTGTGTTTTTTGTCCCAAGCAATTCTCTTCTTCTTCCTGTTCCGCAATAGTAGCTTATTTGCAATGATTCAATGTAAAGGCTTGATTCTTGCAGTCTACTTCAAACAGTTGATGTTGTGATCTGTCTGGTACTTGTTCTCTGTAAAGAATATATTTATACTCTAATTTGACATGCTGTTAATTTTTCGTTTCTGAGGCTGGTAACTCTACCAAACTTATCCTTTGCAACTAAAAGGTAACCTTTGGTCTTCCATTCCTGTGGAGGTCCTTGTGAGAGCCAGATTCATCATAGTGTTTGATGTTTTTTTTGCACTTGAGGATAACACCAAGGTTCTGGAAATTTTCCGGATTGACTGACCTTCATGTCTTAAAGTAATGATGGACTGTCATTTATCTTTACTTAGTTGAGTGGTCTTTCCATAATGTAGATTACAATGGCAGTAGAATAGGACTAAATACTGTATGAAACTGTGTACCATGAGATGAAAAGGTGTGACCAAACTTTTGACTGGTACTATTTATCAATGGCAATAGCATTTCATAACTTAACATGGTTGTGCAGTTGAGGAACCATGTTGTTATAATTATCAGTTATTAGTACACCCATTACTATAACTATCCATGAAGTGAGGAATCAGCTGTATAGTTAAGAGCACTCTGATCATTTACAGTACATATTAAACTGCTGGCACATGCTAACTCCTGGGCCTGTTTACTAAAGCTTCCACATTACTCTTCCACATTCAGGGCAAGGTAAATGATAAGAAACTATATCATAATGTTATGAAATGACCTCTAATGTTCAGCAATCTTTCACAATAGTCTTACAATGGAGCATTTTTGTTTGACATATATACAGTTATTAAGGATACATAGTCTTGAATATGTGTACACTGGTAGGACCATTGTGTTCTGATTTCCTGAGCACATAAGAATGGTTGCCATTGTGTTTCTGTCTGTAGAACTGTGGATCTCATCTGTTGTTAAAGAGTTCCTAACATCTTGCTATGTTAATATTTTGCAATATTGTAATTATAATACAGGTTTATGTCTTGGAACTAAGCGTTAAAAATCCTAGTTGTTTTTATTGTCTGTCTATGAGAATAGACATTCATGGTGGAAGTACACAGCATTCAGCCATTAAAAGTCTCCACAAATTGATTATACTTAAACTTTCCTTTCAATTCTTTTTGTGAAAAGAAATGAAGAAATCAAGAGATCGACAAATAAAAGAATACTGTTGTGCTGGAAATTATATTGCAACCTAGTTTTGTCCTAAGAGAGAAGACAAGCTGATGAACATTTGTCATTCTGGTTGTATCCCGAAATTTCTAGTAGGAGCTGCAAGTAACAAACAGCTTTTCTTTTTTAGAATCAATAGGTTTTTTATTGAGGTATTTCCAAACAAGCACGGTTAATACTCACTCGCAGGTGAGAAAGCTCACGTGAAGGCATAAGTATACAACATGTCTCCCAGACAAAGGGAGAAAACACATAGAGCATCACAAATGATTAGAGCCACTAAATAGGTATTACAGAACAACCAACAGTTCCTCAGAAAGTACCAGTGGGGGGAGGGACGGGGAGCATATTGCAAAGACTTCTATCCGGTCAGGTATTGGGGTTTAGGAGGGGGACATATATCGTGATGCCTTCCAAACCCGCCATGTCTTCTCATATTTCACAGTGTTGCAATTACCATTCAAAGTTGCAAAGGCCACAAACTGCTTTTCTATACACGTGTATATGACATGTAGTTAAATATATTTTCTATATATTCATTACAGAGACGAAAGGGGGCATATTGGGGTTAATAGACAAACTCCAGAAATTAGACCAAACCAAGGCCATACATATCAAACATGTAGGTTATATGAGGTCCCTGGAGAATGAGGTTCTAGACTCTAGGCCAGAGTCGCTTCATCCCTAATTTTAATATATCCATTCGCCATAGGTCCTACATTATCAAACAATTGTGCGAATTCACACAAGGGTCATGGAAAGCAAATGAACAAGAACCAATTCCTCATGTTGTAGAAGGTTAGGAGTACGGTAGCAATAATACCTCTACATGTTGTTCTGAACTAAAAAGCTTTAAAATGGATTTGCTGAGATGTAAATATTAATGAACTATCCTTGGATAGGCATCAGTACCTATTTGATGGTGGTCTGACACCCAGGACTCCAATCAGCTGTTTGAGAAGGCACCTGTGAGCGCCACGGCCTTCTTTCTGCTCATCAAGCACAGCACCATACATTGTAAAGTGGGTTGGTATCACAGTCCAGCCCCATTCACTTGATGAACGTGTCATAACTTGGCCTAGGGAAAGTTGCTGCAAGCGCCACTGCCTTCTCGAACAGCTGATCGGTGCAGGTCCCGGGTGTTGGACCCCCACAGATCAGATACTGATCACCTATTCATATGATAGGTCATCAGTATTTAATTCTCAAAAAAAAAACTTTGAATTAAGGCATCTTGACACCATCATAAGGCTACATGCACACAACCGTGCAGTTTTTTGCGGTCCGCAAACCGCGGATTTGCAAAAAAACAGAAGCCGTCTGTGTGCCTTCCGCAATTTGCGGAACAGAACGGGCGGGCCATTGTAGATATGCCTATTCTTGTCTGCAAAACAGACAAGAATAGGACATGCTATTTTTTTTGCGGGGCCTCGGAACGGAGCAACGGATGCGCCAAAACTGCGGCTCGGAAGCGGACCCGAACTACGGTCGTGTGCATGAGGCCTAAAGCAGACCTTTATATCTCATATGCTATATGAAGTCTACCCTGCCTAGCAATGTTTCCTTTTGGCCAGTCAAAATTACAGAGAGGGCTATGTATAGGTGGTTGTCATTTCAGCAGTCTTTTCTGAAGTTTATGAAGTCCCCTTCTGTTCCTGCTCAATAATCGAGCCACCTTGTATGGATTCAAATCACCTAATACCAATACATGACCAATATCAATACCTTGCTTCAATATGGCAATTATGCATGCAGATGAGAGGGCAATTACTGACAGAATTTGGATCAGAAGACATAGTCATTAGAATCTTTTAGTGGTGCAGATAAGGAGTTGGGCCTGTAATTCAAAGCAATAACATCACAGCATAGTAGATGATAAAATCAATTTTTACATTTTATTGCATATGAAAAGACCCCTTTTTAAAGTTTCCTGGTAGATCTCCTTTAACAATCCTAGCTATAGTGCCAAGGAAAACAAAGTCCTTTTGAATATATTGTAGTATATATTATGTATGATTCACATTAGATCCGATATCCAGAGAACCGCAGGGATTCTCAGTAATAAATCCCATGGCTGTAATTATACTTTATTGTTCCATTTTTTATTAAATGGTTAGTGCTCTGCAGTATACTCTAAGCTTTTCATATTTAGGATCAGTTAGCCTGATTTGTGAGTGAAAATACGAGCTGCCACATATTAGTTCCTAAATTTCTTCAGATATTATTACACATAATTGCCCATTAATGTGCCAAAATTATTAATGACATGTCTTGTTAACCAGCTAATGTTCTGAACCTGTTCTGCAGCACATCTAATATATAAAGCTGAGTGTATGTATGTGTGTGCATATGTATGTATGTCCGCTAAAGGAATCTGCACCGTCGCATTTACAATCCCGAAATTTGGCACACAGATACATCAGGTGTCTGGGAAGGTTTTCAGACCGGGCCTCAGCTCTCTAGCATGTACCGTTCCTGAGATATTCCCCCAAAAATGCAAATATGGCACCATTACATGAGCTACATTAGCCAATAGAAGCCTACAGGTCTTTCTCCTCATATCCCAACTGCCATGCACATGGTCACATGACCCTTATTAGCCAATAGAAGCTTGCAGGCCAGTGGCGTGCCTAGGGTGTTTGTCACCCAGGGCAGGTCATTTATCTGGCACCCCCCCCCCCCCCAATACTTGGCCACATACCTCTTATATCCAGGGACATCTCCTGTCATGTAGACCTTCTCTTTCCTCTTCTCCTCCGTTAGACCACCATGACAAATTCTTTCAGCCACATCTCGTCTCTACAGAGTTTGTAATACCGACACGTTAGATTTCTCGATTTTTCCATCAACCTCCTCATCCTGGTGTCCCCACAGTGTCGTCCTGCTGCCACCCCCAATACTATCCCGTTGTGCATAAATTACCCGAATTATGTCACAATTTTTTCAGCAGTATAGTACCTGGGGCATTGGGGGAATGCCCCAGGTACTATACTGCTGAAAAAATTGTGACATAATTCGGGTAATTTATCAAACTGGTGTAAAGTAGAACTGGATTTTCAAAAGAGCTGTCAAATATGAAAGGTGGAATCTGATTGGCTGCTATGGGCAACTAAGCCAGTTCTACTTTACACCAGTTTGATAAATTACCCCAAATGTCCCTATAGTGTCTACAACAGCTATAATGTCCCCTAGAGTGCCCCCAGTAATAATAACACCCTATATTGTGCTACGAGTAATTATCCCCGTACAGTGTCTCCAAAAATAATAGAATTGCCCCTACAGTGCCTCCCCAATAGCAACATCCCCCACACTGCCCCATATAGTAATTTCCCCCACACAGTAATTTCCCCTACACAGTAGTGTCCCCCACACAGTAGTGTCCACCACACTGCCCCCCACACAGTAGTGTCCCCACACTGTCCCCCACACAGTAGTGTCCCCCACACTGCCCCCATACAATAGTGTCCCCCACACTGCCCCCATACAATAGTGTCCCCCACACTTCCCCCATACAGTATTGTCCCCCACACTGCCCCCATACAGTAGTGTCCCCCACACTGCCCCCCCACACAGTAGTGTCCCCCACACTGCCCCCTACACAGTAGTGTGCCCCACACAGTAGTGTCCCCCACACTGCCCCCATACAGTAGCGTCCCCCACACTGCCCCTATACAGTAGTGTCCCCCACACTGCCCCATACAGTAGTGTCCCCCACACTGCCCCCATACAGTAGTGTCCCCCACACTGCCCCCCACACAGTAGTGTCCCCCACATTGCCCATATAGTAAATTTTCCCCCACATAGTAATCCCTCCCATAATAATTTGCCCCCACACAGTATCCCACCATATTCCCACCACATCCTCCTGTGTGCACCCCCCCTCTTGTCCCCCAAAGTTGGCACATAAAATAAAATAAAAAAAATTTGCCCCCACACAGTATCCCACCATATTTTACCCCCACATGTCCTCCTGTGTGCACCCCGGCCCCCTCATGTCCCCCAAAGTTGGCACATAAAAGGAAAAAAATTAAAAATACAAGCTGAATACTCACCTGTACTTGCTCACAGAGTCCCGGCACTGTGCTGCTGAGTCCTAGCACAGGCAGCGCGCGATGACGTCATCTGTATTGATGGAAGCGCTTGATGCTTCTGGGCCTGCTGGCACCCCCGTGAGAGCCGGCACCCGGGGCAGACCGCCCCCCTGGGCACGCCACTGTTGCAGGCCCATAGTCTCCACATACACAGAGTTTTACACCAGGTTTCCATAACAACCCAGACATTTTTCTTTACTGCTGTATTTCAGCTTTAAAGGGGCAGGGCACTGTGGATGACACTTTTAGGGGAGCGGAGTGCTGTGGAGGTCACAGTTAAGGGGGCAGGCTGCTGTGGAGGTCACAGTTAAGGGGACAGTTTGCTATGGAGGTCAGTGTTAAGGGAGTGAAGTGCTGTGGAGGTCACAGTTAAAGGGCAGGCTGATGTGGAGGTCACAGTTAAGGGGACAGTCCGCTATGGAGGTCAGTTTTAAGGGACAGATTGCTGTAGAGGCCACTGTTAAGGGGGTGGGGTGTTGTGGAAATCACTGTTAAGTAGGTCACTAATAAAGGGGCAGCCACTGTGGAGGTCACTGTTAAGGGGGTGGGATTCTGGGGAGGTCTCTGGTAAGGGGACAGGGAACGGTGGAGGTCATAGTTAAGGGGACAGTCCACTATGGAGGTGAGTGTTAAGGGGTAGGGTGCTGTAGGGGTCACTGTTAAGGGAGCAACATGTTGTGGAGGTCACATTTTAAGAAACCAGAGCACTGTGGAGGTTACTGTTAAGGGGAGGGGGACTGTGGGGGTCACTATTATAGGGGAAGCTGCTGTGGAAGTCACTGTTAAGGAGGTGGATTATTCTGGAAATCACTGTTAAGAAGATGGGGTACTGTGGAGGTCACTAATAAAGGGGCGGCCGCTGTGGAGATCACTGTTAAGGTAGTGGAATGCTGTGGAGGTCACAGTTAAGGGGGCAGGCTGCTGTGGAGATAACAGTTCAGGAGACGGTCCACTATTGAGGTTGGTGTTAAGGGGCATATGCCTGTAGAGGCCACTGTTAAGAGGGTGGAGTGTTGTGAAAATCACTGTTAAGGAGATGGGTACTGTGGAAATCACTGTTAAAATGGCAGGCCATTGTGGAGGTCACTGTCAAGAGGGTGGAATGCTGTGGAGGTCACTGTTAAAGGGGCGGGCGCTGTGGAGGTCTTTGTTAAAGGGGAGGGCGCTGTGGATGTTACTGTTAAGGGGGAATGCCACTGTGGAGGTCACTGTTAAAGGGGCGGGCACTGTGGAGGTCACTGTTAAGGGAGGAGGGGACTGTGGAGGCCAATATTAAAGGGGCAGCAGGCTACTGTGAGGTCACTGTTAAGAGAGCGGGATACAGTGGAGCTGAGGCAGTCGTTGTGGAGATCTCTATGAAGGGGCTGGGAATGGTGGAGGTCACAGTTAAGGGGACAGTAACCTATGGTCAGTGTTAAGCGGCGGGTGCTGTAGAGATCACTGTTAAGGGGGCGGGCCCCTGTGGAGGTCACTGTTAAGGGGGTAGGGTGCTGTGGAGGTCCCATTTTAAGGAGGCTGGGCACTGTGGGGGATCAGTGTTAAGGGATGGGTGGCTGTGGAGGTTACTGTTAAGGGGACGGGGGGCTGTAGAGGTCAATGTTATGGGGGATACTATCAATATCTTTTAACGACACACACAAACGTTACATGAAATAGATGAAATATAACCGTGCAAAGCTGGGTCCTTCTGCTAGTACATTATGTCTCTGGTATTTCCCATTACCTTCCAACCCATTTCTGGCTTTTGCTTAAAAAACTGCATCTAAAACTCCCACATGAAGCTGTGTGTGACACCACCAGGAGTGTCCACTTACCATTTGGTTTGACAAAAACATCTCCTAGGTGGAGGGAAGTGATGCACAGACCTATTCTGTTGGATTTTCACTATGGTTTATCAGAAATGTTTGTAACTGGAAATATACAAGACAATTTTACATTTGAAAATCACTGATGTCTAAGGTGATTATCACATATACCTCATAAGGCAACCCATACAACAATAGTTTTATATCAGAGAAGTCAAGTACAAAGCCCAAATCTAATCAAGAGTTTGGGGACAAAAAAAAACCTTCATTGAGTGCAAAAATGACTGACTTATCAAGAAGATAGCTAAAGGGACTTCAATATCATTTGCCTATGGTTAGGATAGGCCATCAATATTAGATTGTGGGGGTCTGACTCTTGGTTCCCCCACCAATCAGCTGATTTTGAAGTAGCTGTGCCTTTTATTGTAGCTCAGTCCCATTCACTTGCATTAGGCTACATTCACACGACCGTATGTGTTTTACGGTCCGCAGATTTTGTATTCGCTTAAAAAAAATGGATGACGTTCGTATGGCATCCGTTTTTCTTTGCGGATCCATTGTAACAATGCCTATCCTTGTCCGCAAAATGGACAAGTATAGGACATGTTCTATTTTTTTGGTTGCGGGGCTACAGAAAAGACATATGGATACAGATAGCACACGATGTGCTGTCCACTTTTTTAGCGAACCCATTGAAATGAATGGGTTCTCATCCAATCCACCAAAAAAACGGAACAGACACGGAAACAAAATACGTTCGTGTGAATGAAGCCTTAGACTGAAAAACAATGAGCCACAACACCTGCCTCAGACACTACAAAATGTATAAAGCTTCACCTGGTAAACAACAAAGAAAACCACATTGATCGTCCACATTGATCAATCAGCTGATCGGCATGGGTGCTGAAAGTCTGAACTTCACTGATCTGATATCCTATTCTACAGACAGTTCTGGAAAACCGCTTCAAAATTGAAATTTGATGGTTGCCAAAGAACGCATTACTATGTTTATTTCTACCAGTATTTTTACGATATCCAAATCTTGTTCCAACAACGGCTCTATACATGACAGTCTATTTCTTCCAACTATCCAACCTGCTGTTACCTTCTATTGAGAATATCAGTAGTAATAAGTCAGAGCAACTAGTATTTTCTCTTAAGGACGTTTCACTAGTCATCAGGCTGGCTTTCTAATTGAGAAAGCCAGTTGGATGACTAGGAAAATGTATTCAAGAGAAAATATAAGTAAAGTTGCTGTGACTTATTACTACTGATGTACCATGACCTGGATGAATGAGAAGACACTTCTATCTAGAAGGACCTTGAATTATTATTAGCAAGTCCTTTTCCCCGTGAAACAGAAAGACTATTTCATATAGGTTAATTAAAGACCAAAATGCTATAGTGTGTAGACAAGCTGTGGCTAGACAGGACAGTTCTTGGTTAATCGCTAAACATCACGGAAATCCATCTTATGATACATGTATTCTGTGTTTAGACAGGGGACTACGGTAATAAAGCAAGGACAACCTAGTCTGTCAAAAGTCTGTAAAACTCACTAAAACATAATGAGGGCTTTCAATTATACATGAAACTCGAAGATGTGCTTCGTCCAGCTATAACATAAGGATAATGCTTTCAGAGAAGGCGTAAAAATCACACAGTAGTTTCAGACATAAAAACTTTATATTAAAGCAGTGAGGTTTTATGTTTTATGTGTCTTAACCCCTTAAACACCGGGCCCATTTTCATTTTTGTATTTTAGTTTTGTCCTCCCCACATTCTAATGGCCATAACTTTTATAAATTTTCCATTCATATAGCCATATGAGGGCTTATTTCTTGCGGGAAAAGTTGTAGTTTTTAATGTCACCATTTAATTGACCATGTCATATTGGAAAACAGGAAACAATTCTTTGTGGGGTTAAATTGAAAAAATAAAATAAAATCACAATTCCAACTGGGTTTTTGTGGGTTTTGATATTATAGTATTCACGGTGCGCTAAAGCTGACACGTCTTTATTTTGTGGCTTAATACGATTACAGCAATACCAAATTTGTATAGGTTGTTTTTACTACTTAAAAAAAATGTTTCTTTGCATCAACATTTTCTGACAGCCATAACTTTTTTACATTTCTGTCCACAGAGCTGTATGAGGGCTTTTTTTCTGCAGGACAAACTGTAGTTTTAAATGGTATCATTTTTGGGGTGCATACCATTTTTTTATCACTGTTACTCAATTTTTGGGGGATGAGGTGACCTAAAAATGGCAAAATGTGTGCATTCAGTTTTTTTTATTATGGTGTACAAGGCACTAGAAAAATATTTTTAGATTTTAATAGTTGAGACATTTTCAGACACAACAATACCTGTTATGTCTATTTTTTATTGTTTATATATTTTTATATGTAAAATTGGGAAAGGGGGTGATTTAGACTTTTTGTTTTTGTTTTTTACTTTTTTAACAATAACTTTTACACCCCTTAGGCCCCTTTCACACGGGCGTTGCGGGAAAATGTGTGGGTGCGTTGCGGGAACACCCGCGATTTTTCCACGCGAGTGCAAAACATTGTAATGCGTTTTGCACTCGCGTGAGAAAAATTGCACGTGTTTTGTACCCAAACCCGAACTTCTTCACAGAAGTTCAGGTTTGGGATCGGTGTTCTGTAGATTGTATTATTTTCCCTTATAACATGGTTATAAGGGAAAATAATAGCATTCTGAATACAGAATGCATAGTAAAATTGTGCTGGAAGGGTTAAAATAAATAAATAAATAATTTAACTCACCTTAGTCCACTTGCTCGCGTAGCCGGCATCTCCTTCTGTCTTGATCTTAGCTTTTTGTAGCAACAAGGACCTTTGGTGACGTCACAGTCATCACATGATCCATCACCATGGTAAAAGATCATGTGATTGATCATGTGATGACCGGAGTGACATCATCACAGGTCCTGTTCATGTAAATAATGCTCACCCCAGGTCCTGTACAGCAAAGGAGACAGAAGGAGATGCCGGCTATGCGAACAAGTGGACTAAGGTGAGTTAAATAATTTTTAACTTTTTTTAACCCCTCCAGCGCTATTTTACTATGCATTCTGTATACAGAATGCTATTATTTTCACTTATAACCATGTTATAAGGGAAAATAATAATGATCGGGTCTCCATCCCGACCGTCTCCTATCAACCGTGCGTGAAAATCGCACAGCATCCGCACTTGCTTGCAGATGCTTGCGATTTTAACGCAACCCCATTCACTTCTATGGGGCCTGCGTTGCGTGGATTATCGCACCGCAACGCAAAAAGAGGAGCATGCCGCGATTTTCATGCAACGCATAAGTGATGCGTGAAAATCACCGCTCATGTGAACAGCCCCATAGAAATGAATGGGTCGGTATTCAGTGCGGGTGCAATGCATTCAACTCACACATCGCATCCGCGCAGAATACTCGCCCGTGTGAAAGGGGTCTTAGAGGGCTCGAATCTGGAACCTTTTGATCCCTTGTCCCATTCACCCTAAAAGATTAGGCTGACGTGCCCCTTGCTGAACTATGCTTTGTGCACAGCTTAGCAGGAAGTTTACCATGGCAGGCCTGGGAAGCTTCAGCAGCGTCCAGGCTGTCATGGTGACTGATCAGAGTCCCGTAATTTCACTGCAAGGTCTCTGATAGGAAGGCAGAGGGAGACACATCGCAGGTAAATATGGCATCACCGATCCTGGTCATTGTAGCTGGATGCTCACCACAGCAGCCCTCTCCATGCAAACTTTGAAGGGGTTAAAGGGCATCTGTTAGCAGATTTGTACCTATGAAACTAGCTGTGCTGTGGCACGTGCACTTGGCAGCTGAAGGCATCTGTCTTGGTCCCATGTTCATATGTGTACGCATATTATGTTTTAATATATGCAAATTAGCCCCCAGGAGTAACTGTGTCGTTGTCATTACTCCTAGAGGATCAAATGTTTTTGCAACTGTCGCCCCCCTCTCTACTTTGATTGACAAGGCCAGGCAGATATGATCATGTTTACACTGCCTGGCCCTGTTAATCAAAGTGCAGGGGCGATGCAGTTGCAGAGAGAGCCAAACCTCTTGGAGTGATGGCAACACCCCTGGTGCTCCTAGAGGCTAATTTGCATATATTAAAACATAATTAATATAAATAATTAATTCAGCAATGTGGGCACATATAAACATGAAACCAACACAGATGACTTCAGCTGACAAGCGCACATGTAACAGCTCAGCCAGTTTCATAGCTACAAATCAGCTGATAGATGCCGTTTAAAAGGGGTAATGTAAACATTCATAGGAATAGCGTACCTTTGTTCAACGACCATAATAAAAATAGATAAATCATTTTCATGCAGAAGACCACAGTGTAATATGGTACCAGCTAAGCAGATGAGACTTTTAAAATGAATATACATGGTGCATACATTTTCAGCGTGGAAATTTACATGAGATGCAGATTTTGAAATCCAAAGCATTTCAATTGTTTTTGTGGGTTTTCAGTTCATGTTGCACACTTTGTAATGCAAAAGGTTAGATCTGGGGCAATTCCACAACAAAATCCACAAGTAACATGCATATTTTGGTGTGGATTTAATGCAGAAATATAGCAAAAACTGCACGGAAATCTGCATAAACTACACTGATGTGTGCATATACCCTAAGTGTTTTAATTTTATTTATTTTTTATCTAGGTTCCATTTTGGTGTTCGCTATATGACCCTCTCTCTTTTGTGTATGCTATTCCTATGGCTGGCCTTAGGTCAGAAGATGCTCTGTGCTGAACCCTCTATTGATGCCCTTTTCATCTTATAATGTAGTGTATAGTGCCCAAATAGTACTGACAGTGTACAAATAACACTGCCAAGCGGTTGCCTTAGGGTAGGCAACTATTAGGCTAGCCTGACGAATCTCTCTGCATTCCGGAAATGTACAGTGGTTTTCTTCCAGCCGCTTCTCGGCATATCTGCCGGATTGTGTCTGGATCTGTAATGGTCCCCATTATAGTTAATGGGGCCAGAGGGAGATGTTCAAGCTTCGCGCAATGCATGAATGCAGAGACATCTGCCAGGTTGTTCCCTGCTAGAACAGCCTGCCGGATGCCTAGCGCTAGTGTGAAACTAGCCTCAGAATGTGCAAAGCTGCATCCTGTGTAGCTGCCTTTCAATAGGTGCTCGGGCGCTAGATTTGGTTTATGGAATACAGGTGGCCAGGCCATAGGGACAATTCCCCTCCACCCCTTCAGTAATGAGAGGAGGTACACAAAGCCCACCTCTAATTGCACCCTTGGCCATCGTGTACAGACCTAACACTCAGGGGCATAGCTAAAGGCTCATGGGCCCTGGTCCAAGGGTTCAGCTTGGGCCCCCCCTTCCCTCAGTGTTTTGTGGCTAGGGAAGCACATAGCCTTCATGCTGCCTGCGGCAAAAAATTTAAACAGTAGACCCCCCCCCCCCAAACCCCCTCCCCATGCCAAATTCTTGACCTAACCCCTTCCCTCCAGCCAGAGCTATAACTTGACCAGCATGCACTTTCTATAATACTGGTGTCTTTCTATAATACTGGTATCTTCTTATGTGGCACAAGGGTCTTTGGGCCCCCTCAGGCTCCTGGGCCCGGTAGCGACTGCTACCTCTGCGCCCCCTATAGCTACGCCCCTGCTAACACTTCTCACAACCATGGGTTTGTAGGTTAAACAATATGGAGATCAGGTCATTGTGATTTCAGAGAATTGCCTAAATGGTAGAAAACCCCATACAATAAAAATGCAGTACCCCTGTTGTGTGCTTACCGTTGCCACCCTGCACTCTGTGTCTATAGGCACGCATACACAGTCCTTTTGCAACACATTTTGTAATGGGATGCCGAGCTATTTGGCAGTTCATGCTGTCGTGTACAGATACTACAAATGTGTGGTGACTATATATGAACAACCTACATGCAGAGGTGCTGTAATCTGATAAAATGTATGCTGTCATTAAATACGTAAATTAAGAACAAAAACCTTCTTTTGTGGATATAATGTATGTTTCGCATCAGTGCAAAAGTACCATGGCTCTTACTTTGACTCATGCAATGAACAAACATAGGTAGGTTTTAACTAAGTTATTGATATATGGCATGTATACATTTTTTAGTTAGACCACCCAAAAGTCTAACTAAAATCTAAGTAAGATGTTAAATGACTGGGTGTCTCGAGCAAATATATTTATTTTGGCAGAACACAGTTTAATAGATACTGCCATCTAGTGTACACATTATGAACCACACTACTGTTAAAGCATTCACATTGCAAAGCACCTGGGTGAGTGTTCTCCCTCCATTCTTGATGCACAATTAGCTAAATGGAAACACTGATAATCATGTGAATTGCTGATAAAAGGGTTCGTTCTAATCTACTGATCTCGTCAACCTATGTGGTTATTATGGCACAATAATGTATATTTGCATTAAAACTGCATACATAGCCAGACACATCATGTCACTAATTTCTAAATGCATAGAACCTAAATGCTAATGTGACAAACAAATATAAAGCTTTGTTTTAACTAGTAGTCATGCAAAGGCATGCTTACATTTGTAGTTCCACAGCAGCTGGCAGTTTAGTACTCCTCTACAGAGGACGTTTAGAATAATGATGATGGTTATTACATGTAAATTATTTTTCTTGTACATTTATCTATTCAGCTAAACATTTAACTGTTCGCTCTTCAATGTCCTAAAGCAACGCCAGCATGAATACCCCAATAACCACATGAATACAATCACCCCATAAAATGGTATCACTCTATCAGCAACACTAACCACCGCAGAGATCTATCGCCGCTGTCATTCACAAGCCACACAGCACCTGCTGCCTGATCAATGGTCGGTTCTTCTGCCACAGGGTACAGAATTTAATTTAAGTGCTCTGACATCTCTTATGTCAAGAGCATTGGCCCTGGTGCTTTACATATTCTAATGCCTTCTCCACCAAGACCAACTGAATTGATCTCTTAAATACTAATCTTGCATGTCTATTGTTTATAAAGTGCTGATATTTGTCCGTGGTATTCCTAAATTGTGCAAAAACTCCCATGTTAATAGTGAAAGAAAGTCAAATATTGAATTTCTAGCATTTATTTTATCTCAACATAAAATATGCAAAATCAGGACTTATCCATCAGCATAACAACAATCACTCGTAATGTATGTACCAGATGTAGTATTCCATAGATATAGTGATGGCTGCTGAATGACAGGACTGTAGATAGATGGTGGTTGCTGTCCCACCCATCCTCGTTCTTTAGGGCAGCCAGGGCCAGGGCACAGTTTGGGTATCTTGGTGCAAAATGCATTCCAGAATTGACTTCTTAACAAACATTTGTTGTTTAGTAACCAAAACTAGGTGCAATCTCTTCACCCCTACCCCTGTGCGGAGGACATTCATGGTAGACATTCTCTTTGCATGACAAAAAGTAACTAGGGTCTATGTAACACAGGGACCTCTGTACCCACTATCCTTGGTATGGATTTTTCATCAGTGCTTCAAGCTATATCTGTGATTAGAATAATATCCTGCTTACTTTCATTGTATCTTTTCAGGTAGACATGCAGCAGTCCACCGGGGAGAGCTGGGAGGACAGAAGTGGTGGTAGCAATTAGTGTTGGGTGCAAATATTCGAATCACGAATTTTAATCGCGAATATAGCCACTTCGAGAATTTGCAAAGATTTAGAATATAGTGCTATATATTCGTAATTGCAAATATTCTAGATTTTTTTTCATCAGTAACCTCCCTTCTTGCTTCTGGGACATTGAGAAGGCTGCAATATGTTTGTCAGAGTTTAGCAACATCCTTAGCAACCAATAGGAAAGTTGCCTCCCCCTTACTGTATAAGAACCTCCCCAGCAGCCATTTTCTGTAGTTTTATGGCGTTCTGAAAGAGAGAGCAGTAACATTGCTGTGCTTTACTCTGGATCCTATTCCTTATCCAATTACATTAGATAGTTAGTTAGCTCATATATATAATACAGATAGTTAGTGGGAGATAGTGTAGGTTAGATGGTGATATAGTGTAGCTGATAGATTCCAGTGCAGGGTGTTAGGTAGTGTGATAGGAATTACTGTTTCTCTGCTGTCTATACATCATACAGTACATGCTACAGACATAGTGCTGTGATGTCACAAGTTCACAACAATACTTAGTGCACCAATTAGTAATATGTAGTCAGTCCTTCTAAAATGTGAAGTTGCACATATTGCGCAAAAATATGTGCATCATTAATTGTCGATTTTATCTCCAGTCGCAGGAAACTTCAAGCAGCTTGAAAAATGTAGCAACAGTGACCCACTCCTGTATTGCATGCGCAATACACGCATATTACATTGCCGATTTTCGCAATCAAGAAAATAATATATGACAAATATTCACCCAAATATTTGCAAAATATCGCGAATTTGAATATTGCCCCTGCCGTTCATCACCAGTAGCAATAAAAGAGGTAGCAGTTACTGTAGCAGTCCTCACTCTGGCGCTCCCTGGGGCTGTGTCATGATGGGAAAGATGCACCTTTTCTTCACTTCAGGGCACTCCCTGGCTTTAAGGTTCCAGTCTGGTGTTAGGTGAGGTGCCCTTGGTGGAGATGATTTCTAAGGTACAAGGCACGGTTACCTGAGCTATGAGACAATGATGAGGCTGGTTTAACAATAGAACAGTGATTTTACTGGCAATTAAAGTTCCAATATAGTACTCACAGCAGATGTCACAGTTTAGACTTTACATGGACCAGATCTTACACAGTTTTTCCAGTTTCACCATCTGAGAAGGTAGTTAACAGGACAAATTGTATTTTTGAGTTAAAAGGGTTTTCTGAGATTAAAATACTGATGGCCTATCCTCTGGATATCTGATCGATGGGGTCCAACACCCGAAACCCAAGCCGATCGGATGTTTCCTAATACACCCTGCCTTCTTAAACAACTGATCAGCAGGGCTCTTAGGTGTCAAACTTCAGATACTGATTACCTATTCTAAGAATAGGGTATCAGTATTTAAGTCTTAGAAAACCCATTAATCTTCCGCATACTGCACGTTTTCCTCAAGTTCAAGCATTCAGTCATAGGGGTGCAACTTTCTCTTGCAGCTTTCTGCTCTAAAAAAATTCCCTTAGTTTGATTCTTTACTCATAATGGAGCACTACAACTTTACACTGCAAAATATAGTTCTTAGCAGATCCTCTGTCTGCCTCCAAAGTATGTCCAGGCTCCCGAAGTCTTTCATCTCCATGACAAGTTAGCTGCGGAGTCTGTAAGTCTTCCAGACAAGTTATCTTCACAATCTTTGTTACTTGCACCTGCTCTTAACACTGGAGTGCTCCACCAAATTTTCTCTTATTTTTCCCTCTGTGACTGGTTTAAAGGCCTTTTTTTACTGCTCACTTCTCTAGCTACTTCTCCTTATAGTTAGGGTGACACAGCCTCGGTCACTAATGGCTAGATAGATACTAGCAGTCTCAAACTTTAGGGGGTATCAAATATATTACCTGCTGTAAAAATATAGTTATCAGTCTGTTCAGGTCAGCGAGACATCCATTTTCTATGTCGTTTTTGAGGCAGCTACATTAGACATGTTTGATCTTGTAGAGTATGTTTTTGAGTTATAGCCCAACTAAGACTATTTCAGAAGAAAGCATAAAATCTATTTTCTGCTTTTGAATTTATGTAGCAAAAACTTTTTATCTCTGTTGGCTTATTTTCAAGCCATCAATGGGTCTTCTGGTGATATAATACAGAATTATTAAAAAGCTTAGCAGCCCTGTGTAAATAAACTCTAAAGTGTGTGAAATCATTTCTCCATGGTGGTAGCACAAGAAAAGTCAGAGAGACAAAAATCAAATATATAAATGCAAGGAACCTTAATATATCAAAATACACAGCAATTGAACTATTTTCCATTTTATTTATTAAAGAGTTTCTATTTACCAGTTACTGGAATGAAATCTATATATATGTAATACAAGATCCTAAAGTATAATAAATTGAATACTAGCAACTTTTTTAACATCAATTGGTCAAAAATATTTTAGCATGCATTGGTCAGGATAAACAAGAGAAGAGGACTGCATTGGTAGCGTTTAACTGGGTTTCCGAGGAGACAACCTGCCTCTCCTTCATTTCTACCCCTTCCTTCTTTGTCCCATCTCAGTTTACTCTTTTATTTTTATTTTTTGCTTTTTGCTTTTTTATTCTGTTTCCACGGCCCATTCTATTTTATTTACACCAGAAACAGGCATGAATTACAGAACAAATCTACTCCTACTTATAACTGACTAAAATTTGATTTTCTGACATATGGGCAGACAAAGAGACCTATGCTTCTTCATAAATCTGTAGCCTCTTACACCAGCATATTTTGTCTATTCTTAGGGTTGGGATTTGTTAAGACCTGTGCAGTTCTACTGATCTGGCTTTTCAAATCACTGGATCATGGAACGAGTTGTTTTTTGAATCAATCCCACATTGGTTCAATTGGGTGCAAAGAAGTAAGCTATCACAATGTGATTTCATCAGTGCATCTGCCTGTGTCAGGCCTTAGACCACAGAAGAGACCTGAGGCCTTTACCACCAGACTCTTCATGGAAATGAGGAGAGGTAAACAATGGGCTCTTTCTGTATGACACCAGTACTGGAGACGCCATACATACTATACACACTACTTCTGAAGGCACTAGGTTTGTAGCACTGTTTTTTGGGAACGGTGTGCCATTATTTTGGGGGGCATTATTAGCACAGCAGCATTTCTGATAACATTGAGTGTATGGTAATTTTACAGCATGGGACAGTATTATAGAAATAATAATCAAGGGTGTTGTCAGGGCAGGGACATTGTTTGGAAAATATATAGTGTATTACTGTTAGTCACTAAAATATTCATTTTGTATCCGTATTAACATGTGGGAACTTTACTGTGGCACTGAAGAGTCAATGGAATTGTGAATGACAGATTCACATCATGTGTACATATTTAATCTCTATTGTGCATTGCTCTGTAGAGGGAACAAAATACAAGAACATACGTTTTATAATCTACATTCCATTATTGGGCTTTCTAGCTACATTAAGTCATAACTAGAGTTGAGCGAACACCTGGATGTTCGGGTTCGAGAAGTTCGGCCGAACATCCCGGAAATGTTCGGGTTCGGGATCCGAACCCGATCCGAACTTCGTCCCGAACCCGAACCCCATTGAAGTCAATGGGGACCCGAACTTTTCGGCACTAAAAAGGCTGTAAAACAGCCCAGGAAAGAGCTAGAGGGCTGCAAAAGGCAGCAACATGTAGGTAAATCCCCTGCAAACAAATGTGGATAGGGAAATGAATTAAAATAAAAATTAAATAAATAAAAATTAACCAAAATCAATTGGAGAGAGGTTCCATAGCAGAGAATCTGGCTTCCCGTCACCCACCACTGGAACAGTCCATTCTCAGATATTTAGGCCCCGGCACCCAGGCAGAGGAGAGAGGTCCCGTAACAGAGAATCTGTCTTCATGTCAGCAGAGAATTAGTCTGCATGTCATAGCAGAGAATGAGGCTTCACGTCAGCCACCACTGCAACAGTCCATTGGCATATATTTAGGCCCAGCACCCAGGCAGAGGAGGGAGGTCCCGTAACAGAGAATCTGTCTTCATGTCAGCAGAGAATTAGTCTGCATGTCATAGCAGAGAATGAGGCTTCACGTCAGCCACCACTGCAACAGTCCATTGGCATATATTTAGGCCCAGCACCCAGGCAGAGGAGGGAGGTCCCGTAACAGAGAATCTGTCTTCATGTCAGCAGAGAATTAGTCTGCATGTCATAGCAGAGAATGAGGCTTCACGTCAGCCACCACTGCAACAGTCCATTGGCATATATTTAGGCCCAGCACACACACAGGCAGAGGAGAGAGGTCCCGTAACAGAGAATCTGGCTTCATGTCAGCAGAGAATCAGTCTGCATGTCATAGCAGAGAATGAGGCTTCACGTCAGCCACCACTGCAACAGTCCATTGGCATATATTTAGGCCCAGCACCCAGGCAGAGGAGGGAGGTCCCGTAACAGAGAATCTGTCTTCATGTCAGCAGAGAATTAGTCTGCATGTCATAGCAGAGAATGAGGCTTCACGTCAGCCACCACTGCAACAGTCCATTGGCATATACAGACGTGGACAAAATTGTTGGTACCCTTTGGTCAATGAAAGAAAAAGTCACAATGGTCACAGAAATAACTTTAATCTGACAAAAGTAATAATAAATTAAAATTCTATAAATGTTAACCAATGAAAGTCAGACATTGTTTTTCAACCATGCTTCAACAGAATTATGTAAAAAAATAAACTCATGAAACAGGCATGGACAAAAATGATGGTACCCCTAACTTAATATTTTGTTGCGCAACCTTTTGAGGCAATCACTGCAATCAAACGCTTCCTGTAACTGTCAATGAGACATCTGCACCTCTCAGCAGGTATTTTGGCCCACTCCTCATGAGCAAACTGCTCCAGTTGTGTCCGGTTTGAAGGGTGCCTTTTCCAGACTGCATGTTTCAGCTCCTTCCAAAGATGCTCAATAGGATTGAGGTCAGGGCTCATAGAAGGCCACTTTAGAATAGTCCAATTTTTTCCTCTTAGCCATTCTTGGGTGTTTTTAGCGGTGTGTTTTGGGTCATTGTCCTGTTGCAAGACCCATGACCTGCGACTGAGACCAAGCTTTCTGACACTGGCTAGTACATTTCTCTCTAGAATTCCTTGATAGTCTTGAGATTTCATTGTACCCTGCACAGATTCAAGACACCCTGTGCCAGACGCAGCAAAGCAGCCCCAGAACATAACAGAGCCTCCTCCATGTTTCACAGTAGGGACAGTGTTCTTTTCTTGATATGCTTCATTTTTTCGTCTGTGAACATACAGCTGATGTGCCTTGGCAAAAACTTCGATTTTTGTCTCATCTGTCCACAGGACATTCTCCCAGAAGCTTTGTGGCTTGTCAACATGTAGTTTGGCATATTCCAGTCTTGCTTTTTTATGATTCGTTTTCAACAATGGTGTCCTCCTTGGTCGTCTCCCATGTAGTCCACTTTGGCTCAAACAACGACGGATGGTGCGATCTGACACTGATGTTCCTTGAGCATGAAGTTCACCTTGAATCTCTTTAGAAGTCTTTCTAGGCTCTTTTGTTACCATTCGGATTATCCGTCTCTTAGATTTGTCATCAATTTTCCTCCTGCGGCCACGTCCAGGGAGGTTGGCTACAGTCCCATGGATCTTAAACTTATGAATAATATGTGCAACTGTACTCACAGGAACATCTAGTTGCTTGGAGATGGTCTTATAGCCTTTACCTTTAACATGCTTGTCTATAATTTTCTTTCTGATCTCTTGAGACAGCTCTTTCCTTTGCTTCCTCTGGTCCATGTCGAGTGTGGTACACACCATATCACCAAACAACACAGTGATTACCTGGAGCCATATATATAGGCCCAATGGCTGATTACAAGGTTGTAGACACCTGTGATGCTAATTAGTGGACACACCTTGAATTAACATGTCCCTTTGGTCACATTATGTTCTGTGTTTTCTAGGGGTACCATCATTTTTGTCCATGCCTGTTTCATGAGTTTATTTTTTTACATAATTCTGTTGAAGCATGGTTGAAAAACAATGTCTGACTTTCATTGGTTAACATTTATAGAATTTTAATTTATTATTACTTTTGTCAGATTAAAGTTATTTCTGTGACCATTGTGACTTTTTCTTTCATTGACCAAAGGGTACCAACAATTTTGTCCACGTCTGTATTTAGGCCCAGCACCCAGGCAGAGGAGGGAGGTCCCGTAACAGAGAATCTGTCTTCATGTCAGCAGAGAATTAGTCTGCATGTCATAGCAGAGAATGAGGCTTCACGTCAGCCACCACTGCAACAGTCCATTGGCATATATTTAGGCCCAGCACACACACAGGCAGAGGAGAGAGGTCCCGTAACAGAGAATCTGGCTTCATGTCAGCAGAGAATCAGTCTGCATGTCATAGCAGAGAATGAGGCTTCACGTCAGCCACCACTGCAACAGTCCATTGGCATATATTTAGGCCCAGCACCCAGGCAGAGGAGGGAGGTCCCGTAACAGAGAATCTGTCTTCATGTCAGCAGAGAATTAGTCTGCATGTCATAGCAGAGAATGAGGCTTCACGTCAGCCACCACTGCAACAGTCCATTGGCATATATTTAGGCCCAGCACCCAGGCAGAGGAGGGAGGTCCCGTAACAGAGAATCTGTCTTCATGTCAGCAGAGAATTAGTCTGCATGTCATAGCAGAGAATGAGGCTTCACGTCAGCCACCACTGCAACAGTCCATTGGCATATATTTAGGCCCAGCACCCAGGCAGAGGAGGGAGGTCCCGTAACAGAGAATCTGGCTTCATGTCAGCAGAGAATCAGTCTGCATGTCATAGCAGAGAATGAGGCTTCACGTCACCCACCACTGCAACAGTCCATTGGCATATATTTAGGCCCAGCACCCAGGCAGAGGAGGGAGGTCCCGTAACAGAGAATCTGTCTTCATGTCAGCAGAGAATTAGTCTGCATGTCATAGCAGAGAATGAGGCTTCACGTCAGCCACCACTGCAACAGTCCATTGGCATATATTTAGGCCCAGCACCCAGGCAGAGGAGGGAGGTCCCGTAACAGAGAATCTGTCTTCATGTCAGCAGAGAATTAGTCTGCATGTCATAGCAGAGAATGAGGCTTCACGTCAGCCACCACTGCAACAGTCCATTGGCATATATTTAGGCCCAGCACACACACAGGCAGAGGAGAGAGGTCCCGTAACAGAGAATCTGGCTTCATGTCAGCAGAGAATCAGTCTGCATGTCATAGCAGAGAATGAGGCTTCACGTCAGCCACCACTGCAACAGTCCATTGGCATATATTTAGGCCCAGCACACACACAGGCAGAGGAGAGAGGTCCCGTAACAGAGGATCTGGCTTCATGTCAGCAGAGAATCAGTCTGCATGTCATAGCAGAGAATCAGGCTTCACGTCAGCCACCACTGCAACAGTCCATTGTCATAAATTTAGGCCCAGCACCCAGGCAGAGGAGAGAGGTCCCGTAACAGACAATCTGGCTTCATGTCAGCAGAGAATTAGTCTGCATGTCATAGCAGAGAATGAGGCTTCACGTCAGCCACCACTGCAACAGTCCATTGGCATATATTTAGGCCTAGCACACAGGCAGAGGAGAGAGGTCCCGTAACAGAGAATCTGGCTTCATGTCAGCAGAGAATCAGTCTGCATGTCATAGCAGAGAATGAGGCTTCACGTCACCCACCACTGCAACAGTCCATTGGCATATATTTAGGCCTAGCACACAGGCAGAGGAGAGGTTCATTCAACTTTGGGTAGCCTCGCAATATAATGGTAAAATGAAAATAAAAATAGGATTGAATGAGGAAGTGCCCTGGAGTCCAATAATATATGGTTATGGGGAGGTAGTTAATGTCTAATCTGGACAAGGGACGGACAGGTCCTGTGGGATCCATGCCTGGTTCATTTTTATGAACGTCAGCTTGTCCACATTGGCTGTAGACAGGCGGCTGCGTTTGTCTGTAATGACGCCCCCTGCCGTGCTGAATACACGTTCAGACAAAACGCTGGCTGCCGGGCAGGCCAGCACCTCCAAGGCATAAAAGGCTAGCTCTGGCCACGTGGACAATTTAGAGACCCAGAAGTTGAATGGGGCCGAACCATCAGTCAGTACGTGGAGGGGTGTGCACACGTACTGTTCCACCATGTTAGTGAAATGTTGCCTCCTGCTAACACGTTGCGTATCAGGTGGTGGTGCAGTTAGCTGTGGCGTGTTGACAAAAGTTTTCCACATCTCTGCCATGCTAACCCTGCCCTCAGAGGAGCTGGCCGTGACACAGCTGCCTTGGCGACCTCTTGCTCCTCCTCTGCCTTGGCCTTGGGCTTCCACTTGTTCCCCTGTGACATTTGGGAATGCTCTCAGTAGCGCGTCTACCAACGTGCGCTTGTACTCGCGCATCTTCCTATCACGCTCCAGTGCAGGAAGTAAGGTGGGCACATTGTCTTTGTAGCGTGGATCCAGCAGGGTGGCAACCCAGTAGTCCGCACAGGTTAAAATGTGGGCAACTCTGCTGTCGTTGCGCAGGCACTGCAGCATGTAGTCGCTCATGTGTGCCAGGCTGCCCAGGGGTAAGGACAAGCTGTCCTCTGTGGGAGGCGTATCGTCATCGTCCTGCCTTTCCCCCCAGCCACGCACCAGTGATGGACCCGAGCTGCGTTGGGTGCCACCCCGCTGTGACCATGCTTCATCCTCATCCTCCTCCACCTCCTCCTCATCCTCGTCCTCCTCGTCCTCCAGTAGTGGGCCCTGGCTGGCCACATTTGTACCTGGCCTCTGCTGTTGCCAAAAACCTCCCTCTGAGTCACTTCGAAGAGACTGGCCTGAAAGTGCTAAAAATGACCCCTCTTCCTCCTCCTCCTCCTCCTCCTGGGCCACCTCCTCTTCCATCATCGCCCTAAGTGTTTTCTCAAGGAGACATAGAAGTGGTATTGTAACGCTGATAACGGTGTCATCGCCACTGGCCATGTTGGTGGAGTACTCGAAACAGCGCAACAGGGCACACAGGTCTCGCATGGAGGCCCAGTCATTGGTGGTGAAGTGGTGCTGTTCTGTAGTGCGACTGACCCGTGCGTGCTGCAGCTGAAACTCCACTATGGCCTGCTGCTGCTCGCACAGTCTGTCCAGCATGTGCAAGGTGGAGTTCCACCTGGTGGGCACGTCGCATATGAGGCGGTGAGCGGGAAGGCCGAAGTTACGCTGTAGCGCAGACAGGCGAGCAGCAGCAGGATGTGAACGCCGGAAGCGCGAACAGACGGCCCGCACTTTATGCAGCAGCTCTGACATGTCGGGGTAGTTGTGAATGAACTTCTGCACCACCAAATTCAGCACATGCGCCAAGCAAGGGATGTGCGTCAAATTGGCTAGTCCCAGAGCTGCAACGAGATTTCGCCCATTATCACACACCACCAGGCCGGGCTTGAGGCTCACCGGCAGCAACCACTCGTCGGTCTGTTGTTCAATACCCCGCCACAACTCCTGTGCGGTGTGGGGCCTGTCCCCCAAACATATGAGTTTCAGAATGGCCTGCTGACGTTTACCCCGGGCTGTGCTGAAGTTGGTGGTGAAGGTGTGTGGCTGACTGGATGAGCAGGTGGAAGAAGAGGAGGAGGAAGCCGAGAAGGAGGAGGTGGCAACAGGAGGCAAAGAATGTTGCCCTGCGATCCTTGGCGGCGGAAGGACGTGCGCCAAACAGCTCTCCGCCTGGGGCCCAGCTGCCACTACATTTACCCAGTGTGCAGTTAGGGAGATATAGCGTCCCTGGCCGTGCTTACTGGTCCACGTATCTGTGGTTAGGTGGACCTTGCTACAGATGGCGTTGCGCAGTGCACACTTGATTTTATGGGATACTTGGTTGTGCAGGGAAGGCACGGCTCTCTTGGAGAAGTAGTGCCGGCTGGGAACAACATACTGTGGGACAGCAAGCGACATGAGCTGTTTGAAGCTGTCTGTGTCCACCAGCCTAAATGACAGCATTTCATAGGCCAGTAGTTTAGAAATGCTGGCATTCAGGGCCAGGGATCGAGGGTGGCTAGGTGGGAATTTACGCTTTCTATCAAATGTTTGTGAGATGGAGAGCTGAACGCTGGCGTGTGACATGGTTGAGACGCTTGGTGACGGAGGTGGTGGTGGTGGTGTTGGTGGTACATCCCCTGTTTGCTGGGCGGCAGGTGCCAACGTTCCTCCAGAGGCGGAGGAAGAGGCCGAGGCGGCAGCAGCAGAATAGGCCGAGGCGGCAGCAGCAGAAGAGGTAGCAGGGGGAGCCTGAGTGACTTCCTTGGTTTTAAGGTGTTTACTCCACTGCAGTTCATGCTTTGCATGCAGGTGCCTGGTCATGCAGGTTGTGCTCAGGTTCAGAACGTTAATGCCTCGCTTCAGGCTCTGATGGCACAGCGTGCAAACCACTCGGGTCTTGTCGTCAGCACATTGTTTGAAGAAGTGCCATGCCAGGGAACTCCTTGAAGCTGCCTTTGGGGTGCTCGGTCCCAGATGGCGGCGGTCAGTAGCAGGCGGAGTCTCTTGGCGGCGGGTGTTCTGCTTTTGCCCACTGCTCCCTCTTTTGCTACGCTGTTGGCTCGGTCTCACCACTGCCTCTTCCTCCGAACTGTGAAAGTCAGTGGCACGACCTTCATTCCATGTGGGGTCTAGGACCTCATCGTCCCCTGCATCGTCTTCCACCCAGTCTTGATCCCTGACCTCCTGTTCAGTCTGCACACTGCAGAAAGACGCAGCAGTTGGCACCTGTGTTTCGTCATCATCAGAGACATGCTGAGGTGGTATTCCCATGTCCTCATCATCAGGAAACATAAGTGGTTGTGCGTCAGTGCATTCTATGTCTTTCACCGCTGGGGAAGGGCTAGGTGGATGCCCTTGGGAAACCCTGCCAGCGGAGTCTTCAAACAGCATAAGAGACTGCTGCATAACTTGAGGCTGAGACAGTTTCCCTGGTATGCATGGGGGTGATGTGACAGACTGATGGGGTTGGTTTTCAGGCGCCATCTGTGCGCTTTCTGCAGAAGACTGGGTGGGAGATAATGTGAACGTGCTGGATCCACTGTCGGCCACCCAATTGACTAATGCCTGTACCTGCTCAGGCCTTACCATCCTTAGAACGGCATTGGGCCCCACCATATATCGCTGTAAATTCTGGCGGCTACTGGGACCTGAGGTAGTTGGTACACTAGGACGTGTGGATGTGGCAGAACGGCCACGTCCTCTCCCAGCACCAGAGGGTCCACTAACACCACCACGACCATGTCCACGTCCGCGTCCCTTACTAGATGTTTTTCTCATTGTTATGGTTCACCACAACAACAAATATATTATTTGGCCCAATGTATTGTATTCAAATTCAGCGGGATATAAATTTGAGGCCTAGTATTTAGGCGCTGGGTGACCGGTATGGATTTAGTGACAGAATTAGACTTGGAAATACACAGTAGCGGGTGTGTGTGAAGTTATTCTGAATGACCCAATGTGCACCTTGAATATTATATACCCTTTTAGGGATAGATTTCAAATAGCTCTGATATAGCAGAAACCACTAAATTATGAAATTGCTAAATTGGGAATTGTATTTCAACCCAGAACAAGAAATGTGCTTGAACGGACACTAAATAACTCGCCCAGCTACAGCACTAACGAGAGATTTAGCAGGATATAAATTTGAGGCCTAGTATTTAGGCGCTGGGTGACAGGTATGGGTTTAGTGACAGAATTAGACTTGGAAATACACAGTAGCGGGTGTGTGTGAAGTTATTCTGAATGTCCCTATGTGCACCTTCAATATGATCTACCCTTTTAGGGATAGATTTCAAATAGCTCTGATATAGCAGAAACCACTAAATTATGAAATTGCTAAATTGGGAATTGTATTTCAACCCAGAACAAGAAATGTGCTTGAACGGACACTAAATAACTCGCCCAGCTACAGCACTAACGAGAGATTTAGCAGGATATAAATTTGAGGCCTAGTATTTAGGCGCTGGGTGACAGGTATGGGTTTAGTGACAGAATTAGACTTGGAAATACACAGTAGCGGGTGTGTGTGAAGTTATTCTGAATGACCCAATGTGCACCTTGAATATTATATACCCTTTTAGGGATAGATTTCAAATAGCTCTGATATAGCAGAAACCACTAAATTATGAAATTGCTAAATTGGGAATTGTATTTCAACCCAGAACAAGAAATGTGCTTGAACGGACACTAAATAACTCGCCCAGCTACAGCACTAACGAGAGATTTAGCAGGATATAAATTTGAGGCCTAGTATTTAGGCGCTGGGTGACAGGTATGGGTTTAGTGACAGAATTAGACTTGGAAATACACAGTAGCGGGTGTGTGTGAAGTTATTCTGAATGACCCAATGTGCACCTTGAATATTATATACCCTTTTAGGGATAGATTTCAAATAGCTCTGATATAGCAGAAACCACTAAATTATGAAATTGCTAAATTGGGAATTGTATTTCAACCCAGAACAATAAATGTGCTTGAACGGACACTAAATAACTCGCCCAGCTACAGCACTAAGGACAGATTTAGCTGGATATAAATTTGAGGCCTAGTATTTAGGCGCTGGGTGACAGGTATGGGTTTAGTGACAGAATTAGACTTGGAAATACACAGTAGCGGGTGTGTGTGAAGTTATTCTGAATGTCCCTATGTGCACCTTCAATATGATCTACCCTTTTAGGGATAGATTTCAAATAGCTCTGATATAGCAGAAACCACTAAATTATGAAATTGCTAAATTGGGAATTGTATTTCAACCCAGAACAAGAAATGTGCTTGAACGGACACTAAATAACTCGCCCAGCTACAGCACTAACGAGAGATTTAGCAGGATATAAATTTTGAGGCCTAGTATTTAGGCGCTGGGTGACAGGTATGGGTTTAGTGACAGAATTAGACTTGGAAATACACAGTAGCGGGTGTGTGTGAAGTTATTCTGAATGACCCAATGTGCACCTTGAATATTATATACCCTTTTAGGGATAGATTTCAAATAGCTCTGATATAGCAGAAACCACTAAATTATGAAATTGCTAAATTGGGAATTGTATTTCAACCCAGAACAAGAAATGTGCTTGAACGGACACTAAATAACTCGCCCAGCTACAGCACTAACGAGAGATTTAGCAGGATATAAATTTGAGGCCTAGTATTTAGGCGCTGGGTGACAGGTATGGGTTTAGTGACAGAATTAGACTTGGAAATACACAGTAGCGGGTGTGTGTGAAGTTATTCTGAATGACCCAATGTGCACCTTGAATATTATATACCCTTTTAGGGATAGATTTCAAATAGCTCTGATATAGCAGAAACCACTAAATTATGAAATTGCTAAATTGGGAATTGTATTTCAACCCAGAACAAGAAATGTGCTTGAACGGACACTAAATAACTCGCCCAGCTACAGCACTAAGGACAGATTTAGCTGGATATAAATTTGAGGCCTAGTATTTAGGCGCTGGGTGACAGGTATGGGTTTAGTGACAGAATTAGACTTGGAAATACACAGTAGCGGGTGTGTGTGAAGTTATTCTGAATGTCCCTATGTGCACCTTCAATATGATCTACCCTTTTAGGGATAGATTTCAAATAGCTCTGATATAGCAGAAACCACTAAATTATGAAATTGCTAAATTGGGAATTGTATTTCAACCCAGAACAAGAAATGTGCTTGAACGGACACTAAATAACTCGCCCAGCTACAGCACTAACGAGAGATTTAGCAGGATATAAATTTGAGGCCTAGTATTTAGGCGCTGGGTGACAGGTATGGGTTTAGTGACAGAATTAGACTTGGAAATACACAGTAGCGGGTGTGTGTGAAGTTATTCTGAATGACCCAATGTGCACCTTGAATATTATATACCCTTTTAGGGATAGATTTCAAATAGCTCTGATATAGCAGAAACCACTAAATTATGAAATTGCTAAATTGGGAATTGTATTTCAACCCAGAACAAGAAATGTGCTTGAACGGACACTAAATAACTCGCCCAGCTACAGCACTGACGAGAGATTTAGCAGGATATAAATTTGAGGCCTAGTATTTAGGCGCTGGGTGACAGGTATGGGTTTAGTGACAGAATTAGACTTGGAAATACACAGTAGCGGGTGTGTGTGAAGTTATTCTGAATGACCCAATGTGCACCTTGAATATTATATACCCTTTTAGGGATAGATTTCAAATAGCTCTGATATAGCAGAAACCACTAAATTATGAAATTGCTAAATTGGGAATTGTATTTCAACCCAGAACAAGAAATGTGCTTGAACGGACACTAAATAACTCGCCCAGCTACAGCACTAAGGACAGATTTAGCTGGATATAAATTTGAGGCCTAGTATTTAGGCGCTGGGTGACAGGTATGGGTTTAGTGACAGAATTAGACTTGGAAATGCACAGTAGCGGGTGTGTGAAGTTATTCTGAATGTCCCTATGTGCACCTTCAATATGATCTACCCTTTTAGGGATAGATTTCAAATAGCTCTGATATAGCAGAAACCACTAAATTATGAAATTGCTAAATTGGGAATTGTATTTCAACCCAGAACAAGAAATGTGCTTGAACGGACACTAAATAACTCGCCCAGCTACAGCACTAAGGACAGATTTAGCTGGATATAAATTTGAGGCCTAGTATTTAGGCGCTGGGTGACAGGTATGGGTTTAGTGACAGAATTAGACTTAGAAATACACAGTAGCGGGTGTGTGTGAAGTTATTCTGAATGACCCAATGTGCACCTTGAATATTATATACCCTTTTAGGGATAGATTTCAAATAGCTCTGATATAGCAGAAACCACTAAATTATGAAATTGCTAAATTGGGAATTGTATTTCAACCCAGAACAAGAAATGTGCTTGAACGGACACTAAATAACTCGCCCAGCTACAGCACTAAGGACAGATTTAGCTGGATATAAATTTGAGGCCTAGTATTTAGGCGCTGGGTGACAGGTATGGGTTTAGTGACAGAATTAGACTTGGAAATGCACAGTAGCGGGTGTGTGAAGTTATTCTGAATGACCCTATGTGCACCTTGAATATTATATACCCTTTTAGGGATAGATTTCAAATAGCTCTGATACAGCAGAAACCACTAAATTTTTAAATTGCTAAATTGGGAATTGTATTTCAACCCAGAACAAAAAATGTGCTTTGACGGACACTAAATAACTTTCCCAGCCACAACAGGACAGCGGTAACGAGAGATTTAGCGGGATATAAATTTGAGGCCTAGTATTTAGGCGCTGGGTGACCGGTATGGATTTAGTGACAGAATTAGACTGGGATATGGCCAATAAATAACCACACTATTGCTGGTTAAATGCACTTGGTGATGGGCGCAGCTTGCCCCTGATGTAGTATATGGCCAAAAAATGAACAGACTATTGCTGGTTAAATGCACTTGGTGTCACAGCTTGACCAACCACACTACTGAGGGTTAAATGCACTTGGTGACGGGCGCAGCTTGCCCCTGATTTAGTATATGGCCAAAAAATGAACAGACTATTGCTGGTTAAATGCACTTGGTGTGATAGCTTGACCAACCACACTACTGAGGGTTAAATGCACTTGGTGTGACAGCTTCACCCTGATGTAGGCTTTAGCCAAAAAACAACCACACCATTGAGGGTTAAATGCACTTGGTCGCAGCTTGTGCTGGCGCACCACAAGACACAAAATGGCCGCCGATCACCCCAGAAAAATGTGACTGACAAACGGTCTGGGCAGCCTAAAAACAGTGAGCAATTGAGGATCAGCAGCTCAATGATCCACAGCTGCAGATCGATCAGTTAATCAAGTCCTTTGGAGGAGTTAATCTGCCTAATCTCGCCCTACTGTCGCAGCCGCAACCTCTCCCTACGCTAATCAGAGCAGAGTGACGGGCGGCGCTATGTGACTCCAGCTTAAATAGAGGCTGGGTCACATGGTGCTCTGGCCAATCACAGCCATGCCAATAGTAGGCATGGCTGTGATGGCCTCTTGGGGCAAGTAGTATGACGCTTGTTGATTGGCTGCTTTGCAGCCTTTCAAAAAGCGCCAAGAAAGCGTCACAAAAGCGCGAAGAAAGCGACGAACACCGAACCCGAACCCGGACTTTTACGAAAATGTCCGGGTTCGGGTCCGTGTCACGGACACCCCAAAATTCGGTACGAACCCGAACTATACAGTTCGAGTTCGCTCATCCCTAGTCATAACATATCTTCCATTGAAACACTGAAAAACAGCGGATTTTCTCTTTTTCCAGAACCCAATGCTCTCCCCTTGATGTAATTCCCCCTTGTTTGATGACTAGATTTAACGCCTACATTATGTGCCAAGTGCCTTTTTTTTTTTACAAAGATTAAAGAGAATTTGTAAATTAGCAGTATTAAGATTGGACATACTTTATCTTTATTTCACTGGCAGGGAATGTAAAGTAATTAAGCTGTGCCTAATTCTACCTGTGGAAAAATCTATGCAATCTCCCAGATCTCAATTCACTACAGGCCTGTGTATTAATAGAGAAGTTAAAGGGTTAGATTTCTATCAGGCAGATCCTGGCACACATGTTTTCATGGTCAGAGCTGACACAGACAGGTCAATCTCATCATCAGATACGCTCAGAAGCATTTTCTCCATTGTCCTTAACCAGTCTGACAATTTGTTAACTGCCCAGATACAATAATGAATCATATTTAGCCATGAAACATATTAAAGACTCATTTAAGGTAACAGGTAAATGGGATGTGAAGAATATGAGCCCAGAGACTGTTCATACAGCGATATGAACATTTTACTATGTATCTATAATTAGAATGCCTGCTATTGATTATCAAGTGCTTTCACGTCTGGGATCAATACAGAAGCAGAGCCTAGGGACAGTAATTAATTGTGTCAGCTAGAGACTGGAAATAACATATCGTCCAATATGCATACAACAATCAATCTCCCAGGAATCTAGAAAAAAAGAAATCTTAAAAAGTTGTCCAAAGAGTAGTTACTACCAAAGAAATTAAACATAAAGTAATGATAAAACCTTATAAAACAATGTAGATGTCTGTGTCTTGATGTAGTGATGAAGTGAACCTGGCCGGTATCTTATACAACAATTGCGAGGCTCGCCAATCTTAGGCTAGGTTCGCATCGTGTTTTTGCCCTACGTTTTAAAATATACATTAGGGGAAAAGGATGCAAAAGTATAGTACACTACGCTTTTCCATCCTATATAGTCCATTAACGTATATGTTTTATTTACAATGGAATTCTACAGTGACAGATGCCAATGCATAGCGTTCCTTTAATGTTTTTGCATATGTTAAATGTAAGACAAAAACATAACGTGAACCCAGCCTTAGTACTTAAATGTCAAATTGTTATCACAGCAGCCGTCTAGGACTACTATGTAAATCTCAACTGCTCACAATCTGTTATGTTCTGGAGCTAATTCCTCTATTGCCATATCCAGGCAACCTTTGTCCATGTAGAACCACAGTGGAGGTTCCCATCAAGCTGCCATAATATCTCTGGCCTATTAAGGCATTGACTCCCCAAGAGCTTCAAATGTGTTATGTGCTGTCTAGCATCAGATGCTTTAAAGCCTGTATTACACTGCCCGATTTTTCGGCAGATAATCACTACCAAACTTTTGCATGAATGCTCGTTAGCGATCATCTGGCAGTGTAATACTGCTGCCGATTGCTTGTTCATCGGGCAATCAAAATCTTTTGTCGTGTTCAAAAATTATTGTTTGCAGGCATCAGATCGTGGTGTATAATAACTATCTACTGCCGGAAATCACTATACAGCATGGGAAAGAGCAATGGGGTAGCGATCACTCTTCCCCATGCTGCGGAAGAGATCGCTGCATGTAATAGCCCTCTGCTAGTGAGCAGGCGATTGACGAGAGTGAACGCTTCCCTTCCGAAAATTGTCTGCCACATCAAGCTATGTAATAGAGCCATAAAGTGTTTTTTTCATTACAGACAATGGGGGCATATCACTAGGATATACCCCCATTGTCAGATAGGTGTGGGTCTCACTAGGGAAGAATTTTCCAGCACCACCGCTTTCTTGAGCGAAAATCTTCTTAATTTTCAGTGACAAAGAGACAGCAATAAAACGTATTCACAGGTCCTGTTGGCAATCTACGTGTTTCAAACAGGTGGGTTCTTATTCATGACTGGCATGTCTTGCCTGTGTGAGAGAGGCTATATATATCCCTTTCTTGACAGCCCATCCCCCAATTTCAGGAAGGGTAAAAAAAATCCAGGTGTATGCAAGGCTGCAATCACACTGAAAGGCAAGGCAGGCATCTGTTCAATTTATGTTACACATTAATCAAAATACTGGTTGATTGGGGTAGCATATAGGGGCTTCAGTGCAAGAAATTGATTTTTGTGATGGTCAAAGAAACCTGCAACAAGCAGCTCCATATAGATTTAAAGAGTACATAAAAATATAGTGATCTTGGCCATGAAAACAAAAACTGCAAGGTGTGAACATGGTTCCAATAAACCCAGTATAGAAAAAAAATGTTGTTTTTTTTTTAAATAGTAATGAGAACAGACAAAAATATACAAATGGTACATAGTTTTAAGCAATATAAGCTCAGCTCAGTAAAAATACATAAGTTCTTTCTTAAGGTTTAGTCCAGCAGGAAATCTGGTATTTGATTTCAGAATCCAGTTTGCTTCTCTTTGTGTGATTAGTCTCTTTAAATCGCCACCTCTTTGTGGGAGGACAACACGTTTGATAGCATAGGTTGAAAAAGTTGTTAGACTTAAATGTTTAGCTGCATTGGATATATTAACATATGCGCTATTAGTGATATAATTCAGGTGTTCTAATAGTCTTGTTTTAAATTTCCGAGATGTGCACCCCACGTATAAGAGTTTACATTCAGTACATTCTATTACATATACTACACCAATGGTATTGCAGTTTATGTGATGAAGGCTGTTCTCGGAACTGCCTGCTACTGGTGACTGCATGTGTTTCAGAGCGGCTTGCGGTTCAGGCACAGGTAAGGACTTACCTCTGCATCACCGGACTTGGGAATAAAGATGGCAGATCGCATTTGTTCGTCGACGAACACTGCGAACTGGCCATCACTGCAAATCAACACCTTCAACTCTTTCTCATGATCATCAAACCCATTTTTTTTTTTTTTTTGCAGTGTGGCATTGCAAAGTACTTACTAAAATAGTCCACTGACAGTAGGGAATAACATTGAAGTCTGCAATAATGATTAGGTAGGCGGTACACATCAATGTATCCACATTGCAGATTCATACCAGACTGGCTTCACTCCCCAGCCACATCAACAAGCCCTGGGCACCATCTTTGGAGATGCTCTGACACAGTCACCAATCACTTGTCAAAGTTTCTCAGATTCTTACACTTGCCCATTTTTCCTGCTTCTTTCACATCTACTTAAAAAACCAACTGTTCACCCGCTGCTCAATATATCCAACCCCTCGAGAAACGCAATTGTGGTGGGATAATCAATGTTATTCACTTTACCAGTCAGAGGTTTTGATGTTATGACTTATTGGTGTAGGTTGTCTAAGTTGTCATAGTCAGAGATAGCCCTATGTTTTGGTGAACCAGCTCATTTCCAAGATTCATTCACCAAAAAATGACTACCTTATTTTTTTATGTACCTGCTGCACAGTAATAGTTACATCTTCAATATTCCCATATTAGAAAAAATGACATAGAAAATATTTTAGCATTTTTCTTTTCCATATTATCGTTATTATGCAGCCTGACAGGCCTGTGATCTACAGCTGGCTATTTGATGCTTTTGTTTCATTTTACAACAGGAGAAATACAAATTTAGGAGTGTAAAAATGCCAGGCAGCTGACAGTGTTTTTTAACAGACTTACAATCTGTGGCAGAGGAGTTGATCACAGCCCTGCTTAGCTTGCAAGACGCTGTAGGACATTAAACAAATCAAACTTTGGTTCAGTTGTCAATGCCAAACTTCACATTTTCTACTCTGTGGGATTAAATAACAGAAGGGTGTCCCTGCAGATTCTTTGTAGTGAAGTTTCGGATGACATGTTCATGCACAGTATGGCCTCGGCATGATAGCTTGGAGTGTGGTCAAATCAGAGGAATGCACCTGGATGGTTAGAAACTCATCTAAGTAGAAATACCAATGTCTACAAGTTATTAACATTTAACTATTCCTGTAATTCATATAAACTAATACAAGAATACATCATATATAATCCCAGCAATTTAATGAATTATTCCCTACAAGCAGTGTGAATATGTTAATGATTTTGGTGAGATTAACATGTTCTTTGGTATATAGCATTTGTAAATTTATGAATCTCATAATTAAATGTGGTATTTCTCTGATGACTTATGTGAAACATATTTCCAGTGAGAAGTTTGTCAATTCTTATTTATGTGGCCAGCCATGTACAAGAGAATCGGCAGTGGCACCAGGCTACTGAAACGTCTTCATAAGCCATAAGCGAGTAGGATGCTCAGTTGTGTAACGAAAGGTAAAACCAGCAGAAAGGCAAAGACTGTGATCCCATGTAAAGAGCTTTAGTGAGAACAGATCTGGAGTAATGTGTTCAGTTCTAGAGACGTCGCCTACCAAAACATACAGTATGAATAAAATAGAACAGATCCAAAGACAGGTTACAAAAAAGGTGGGAGATTATATGAAATTCTTACACTGTACTAATAAACAATGATTTGGGTGCTACATCAAAATATGTGATCACTAGGCAAACGTGTTTTGCTTATTTGTCTGTTGATTGGTGGCATCTTTATACCGGCCAGTTGAAGGCTAATTGGCCTGATCCTAGGCCAGTGTAAAAGGACTCTTAAGAGGTAGCACATTGGAACAGTGGTTAGCACTGGTGCATTGCAGTGCTGGGTTCGAATCCGACCAAGGACAACATCTGCATGGAGTTTGTATGTTCGTACCGTGTTTGCATGGGTTTCCTCCCACACTCCAAACACTTACTGATCGGGAATTAGATTGTGAGCCCCATTGGGGACATTGTGATGCTAATATCTGTAAAGCGCTGCAGAATATGTCAGCTCTATATAAGTGCATGAAATAAATAAGCGTAAATCAGGAAAGACTTAATGGGAATGTGTCATCAGAAAATTATCTGTTTGAATCAAATTTGTATGTCAAATATATATTTTTTAGAATTTTTGGCAAGTTTTTTTTTTATTCCTCCATTTATCTATATTTTCAAAAAAATATATAATTTTGATATTTTCCCATCGGCCACTCGGCCTAAGATATGTTAAGGCCATTTTCAGTGCCAGCAGCACACTAATGTGTAATGAGAGTGACACTCAATGTCTTCAAACTGAGATGTTGGAAGCCTTAATATATGAAATCTAATGTTATCTCACAACTCCTGAGGATTTAGGGATAAAGAAACGCGTAGGATCAGTTTTTAATTCAGCAATACAGGTCCACAGTCTTGCTACTGGTGACTATTAAGGAATCCCTTTATCATTGCCCGTGATGCCAGATGGCACGAAGGATGAGGATTCATTCCTGTTTATACAGCCACTAGTAAGGGAGCACATTTTATTGGGGGGGGGGGGGGGCAGGTGTAGGCTATTATTTTCCTTTTTCATCTGGGAGCTCTTACTGATTTGTTTTATGGTAGCCTCCTGTCCACCTGGAAGAGTGTCCAGCTAGAAGAGAGTTTATAGAGATACAAAGCTGAACTTGCAGTGCTATGGATACATTGTATGTAGAACATTACTGAGATACTGCCTTTGTAACTACTGTAGGTTCACAATGACTTTCATTTTGTCTTAACTGTTGCCAGTATTAGCTACAGTTTTCTAATCCTGGAATGGCAGACGCTCTGTGTATTGTGTGGCATAAATACTGGAATAAATTATACTGGAAATATATTGGTGCTTATGGTGTTTATATTACTACAGTTTAGTAGCCCCTCTGATTGTTGGACCAGTGTTGTTTTCTTTTTGTACCATTTCTATGTTGGATTTTAATATATATTAATAAAGGTTATTGCTTTTAGCATTACTCCACTCTGGATTCAGTGATATACCTATTCCTTTATTGGATGGAGCAATTATATAGGAATCTGTGATTTGTTTGATATGTTAAGACTTACTAACATTTGAGAGCAGCTACATACCATAGACAAAAAGCACAGAAGCTGAACCCATTTACTTCTATGGGAGCGTTTTCTAAGCATGATCAGTGACCTATGCAGAGGTCAGGAGGGACTATCAGCTATTGTGAATGGTGGATCCTATGCTATCCCGATAGAGGTGCTGTTTGTCATTGTAATTCTGCTTATAGTGATAATGATAATAGCTACTGAAAAGTTACCTGTACAGAACAGTTAATCATGACCTATTACTAGGCCTAGAGGCCAGTATGAAAGTTGCAGGATTAGATACATTTTTCAAATATAATGACAAAGCTCACCAAAAAGTCTAAAAACACATGCCTAACATAAAAATGTGATTTAATCAAAGGGTCATTTTCTGATGACACATTTCCTTTAAAGAACTTGGTAGAAAGAAGGGAAATATGAGGGGGTCATGATTGCCCTATCAATCTGTAATATGGCACCTGCAGTGGACTCATAGGGTACCTCTGTAGGACTCAAAGCAGCATCATATAGTGACACAAGAATTGTCTACAGTTCCAAAGGAAGGAAATGACTATGGTTCTATACAGGACTGTATATTTTATGCAAACATGTTCTACCAGCACAAGAATCATGACATTAATATGGGTTTTTGATATGTTGCTGTAAATGTGTCAACCCCTTGAAGGCTTTATTCAAAAAATGATCTTCTGAATTTTACCACTTGCAACAATGAAAGACTGAAAGAACAGTAGTTGACAAGATGTGCAGATCACTGCCTGTATTCTCCACTGATAATGTAGTTATATGTATTGCAATTCAATGAACCAGTCAAATTAGCCACCTATATAAAGTAAAAAGGGAACCAATATAGGGTTAATCTGCTTGTTCACAAATCTATACATTTGGAAAGCAAATATCTTGAAAAGGGTTCTGCATTTGTGTTCCGATGCACAGCACAATATAGTGACATTATATAACAATGGAGGATTTTTTTAATTAAATGATCCTTGATATATGTCTTAGGTATCAGAAAAACTTACATGATCACTATGTAAAATGCCTTTATTGTGCATTGACCCCATGAGTGTAACCACAAAGATGGCACCTTGGATGAGGAATGATCTACAATTTGAGACTCTCCATCCACGTATGCCCTCAGGAAATACAATTTATCTTGTAACAGGCTGCCTCACATGTCTACTCAAGCTAAAAAGAGATTTTATGTTCTTCAGCTTTGGGCAGTCTGGCTTATACAAAATCAGAGCTGTGGGTTAGGCTCCTAGCTCTGGATTTATTGAGATTCACACCATGGATATGTGAACCAGTCAGGTAGAAGACAAATGCTATAAATCAAAAAGATGTAATTTATCTGGGGTACAGATAAACAAGAGATAAAACCAGTGACGCTAGTAGACTATTTTATTTTCTTGTAAGAAACCACTGGAGAAGTACACAAAGCTGCTAAAAATGGATCAGGTCATGCTACCTGGTGTGCCAGGTCCAGGAGCTGCTCTGGATAATGGAGAAGACGTTTATATGACATCGGGTCACACTCTTTATCTGCTGCTACCACGCTTTCTGACATACGGCAGCATTGCCCATTATTAGGATACCATTATCTGCTTATATTTCCATACCCTGAGCATATACTTATAGCTTTTAACATCTGTGAACTCACAGTGTAACCCAAGGTCTATAAAAATATCTGTGGGTCCCTAGGATCCACATATGTAAGAAACAGGCAGGCCTGGACTGCCAATCTTTTATTCTAGAATCTTCTAAAAAGATACCGCACTTCATAGGGAAAACCCACCAGCATAGCTGGAATGGAGGGGGTTATTCCCAGAAAAAGCCCCCATAAAGTGCGGCTCATGGCACAACACCCTTGTGAGCTGGATATATAGTATACCATTGGTCCCACCTGAACTTTCTGGTCAGCAGGAGCATGTGTGCCAGGAAAATGTGAAAAAAAAAGCAGGGATTCTGCAGCCTTGTGGGACAGATCTGTTCAATGAAAATCTGGGTACTTTTTCAATAGTTGCTTTTATTCAGATACAGTTAAAATCAACATGTTACATGACCGTTCCCTTCATCAGGGTGTTACATCATATTGCAACCTCAAATTGCAACTCCAAATCCCTTTTACGAAATTGCACACTAAGGAGTCATCTACTCCACCTTCTCCATCCCAGACCTGACCTCACAGAAGCACGGTTGTAATGGGGAGAAGGAGGGGTGAGGAACAATATGTAGGTACAACATGGATTACGTTTAGTCTTGTCGATCCCCCCCCCCCCCCCCAGATATATCACAAGTTGCTATACTAAAAAGGCCTTTCCTTCTACAGATACCAAGCATTTCTAAGAAGGCTAAAAGTAACTGCAGCACATTCTATTAAGCTGAAGTTTAACATATACACCATTTATGGATCTCGTCTCAGAGAGTGTTTATACTTATTGACTCCAGGCAAAAAGCAGATGTAATAAACCAGCTTCATCATGGCGCTCCTAACATTTGAGGAATTCTATTAGCAGATATTAACATAATAAATATTGTCAGCTGCTAAAGATGTGAAACTGATTTCTGGGTTTGAGTTTAATTCCAAAAATAACCTTAAAAAAAATCTGACTAAAGCTTCTTTTACAGTGATAAAGTAGTGATGTGGGAATTCTACTGCAGGGCAAAGTAAAATGTAATCTTGTCAGTCAGAAATAATTAGTTTATGTGTTTTTCAGCACAATGTATTACAAGATGATAGCTAAGTCCTAATAGATTTAGGGGGCAAATAGATTGGCACATTGCACGCTTTTCATCACCACCTAATATATAAGATACTGATGATACATTTAATATGAAGAGACACAGATAGATCGATTATAATTAGACAGACAAGCAGATATAAGATAGAATAGATAGATAGATACATGGGCGTAGCTATATGGAAAGCAGGGGAAGCGGCTGCTTTGGGGCACAAACTCAGAAGGGGCCACCTAGGAGGAGGACTAAATTATTTTATTGTCAGGGCCCCCTCAACAGTATTATAAAATGACAATATTTACAGAAACACTGCAGGAAATGGAGGGAGTGACTTCCGGGCCTTATCTGAGAGAGCAATCTAGACTAGCCTAAAGAGTGGGGGATACACAGGAGCAGGGGGCTGCTGAGGAAGGGGGGGCGAATTCAAAAATTTGCTGTGGGGCCCAGTCATTTCTTGTTAAGCTAAGGATAGCTCAGGATAGATAGATGATAGATCGATGGACAGACAGACAGACAGACAGAACAGCTCGGCGACTTTTACTGCTTTTTGGAAGAAGAATCATACTTTTTAATGAGATACGCAGAAGCCAGATTAGAACATTCTTTTTTACTGTTCTTAAAAGTACAACAAGGATAAAAAAGAAACATAAAGCTTGCAAATGCAAAGACACTGAAGTATTCAATGAAAATTCGGGGAATTTATTTTTCTATTCAAAATCTGATTTAAAAGAATCACTTCACCCAAGCCGAGATATTTAAAAGACACCACAGGGAGGCTGGAATAAATAAAATTATCAAGACAAATAATTATCAGCCCTAGAATCCAAGTTAATATTGGAAGGAGGTATTTTCTAAATGTGATTTCCTCTGACTCCATAAAACCATATGCAAATTGATATTGTGTATTAGTGCCACAAACAATTATTACAAAAGGCAATTTGTACCTGCCAAAAAGTGAAAAGGACTTTTAGCTTCATTATCTTGTTATGTTTTCTTTAGCTGGTGACTCTTTGTTTGGGACTGTTCATGTAAATTGCTTTCAAAATTCTAAGCAATCCGTAAAATAAGGAGAATTAAATATTAACGAGCAGTTGCCAGTTAAATATGTCAACTAACATTACAGTGGACCGTCAAGTTACAATGGCCTCAGGTTACAACTTACAGTGGTTTTCTGTGGGCCGCTGTAAAACTACATTCAACATATAATACCACAGACACTGACCATCTGTAGAGTATGCGGTGGCCGGAAGATCTAAGCAATCATCATAAGCATTTCACTAGGAAAAATATCTTGATTACTGAAGTGCTTGGACTGTTTGGCTGTACAAAACATACCAAAAACATGTCTACAGTAATACATGAGTAGTACTGCAGATAAGGAGTGCAGATCACAATTTTTTTTTCCTACTGCCACCGGTTCCCTCACTGTCAGTGCTTCACTGAAATACATAGTCCATACTGCTGTTCTGTCCTAACATAATTGAGAGGACTCGTGTGCATGCATGGCATTCCTGACAATATATTTCAATGCAGCTCTGAGAGGTGACAGCAGTGGAACAAGGGGCAGTGGGAAAATAAAAATAAAAGTGATGTAGACTCCATATCTGTAGTACTAATTATGTGTTAGTGTTCATAATGGTCTAAAATTAGAGTGACAGATTCCCTTTAAATTGACCCTAGTGGATGTTGGTTAATAAGCACCTAGATGACATCCATTGACTCTCCTGTTCCACACCTTCCACAAAACAGCAAGAATTTTCAAGCTTCAATATTAGTCCCTTGATTCAGAAAAACAAATGTTTGTTGCTGTCTAGTAGTGCCGCACTGGTACACTATGTACTGTACAAAATACTGAATAAGATCCTGTGACATTGCCTCATCATAATGATTTATAGCTTCCCATAGTTACTTTTATTATATTTAAGTTCTTGTACTAATTATTATTAGTTATCTGCTTATTTTCATTAAATCTTCATTGATCATCCTTGAACAATTTAATATTTAACTTAGAGACCACCTTATTGTATCTTTGTAATGCAAGGCACCAACTAAACAGACCAGTGAGGAGGAAGTCAAAGGGGTTTATTAACAAAATAAACAAAGTCCAGGTAAACTTCACTGGGCAAATATCAGGCAAACGAAAAACAAAGGAAAGCCAGGAGTAGTCGTGATCCGTGCATAGGTCTTTGTTCAACTTGCCAGGTAAACGGATGCGTCACGGAAAGTCCCGAGTCCTGGGTCCCACTGGAATGGATGGAGTCCCAGCAAACTTCAGTCAGTTGATAGCAGTACTGACCTGCACCTGGATAAGGAAGGATAACAGTGGGCACTGACCAACCTGGGAGGCCACCTTTTATGTGCCTGCTAACAAATCCCAGGGCGTCAAGTGTCCACTCCCCATAGGTCATGATACTGCCCTACACCTGTGTACAAGGCTTTGGTCAGTCAAACTGTCCCCGAAAGCCATGCGATCTTCCCCTCCGGCGCACATGCGACCGCATCCCCGCGTTAGTTCGCAAAGGGGTCAATGGAGACAAGCGTAACCTGTCCTGCAGCTCCACGAGGACCCTTTTTGGTCACACCGGAGTGCGAAACAGGTGAGGATCTTACAGTCTTATTGATATTTAGAACTCGGCCATATATTTCTAGGTAGGAGAAATCTAAATGTTGTCTCCTCACTTAAAGTTATGGGTTTACCCTTCCAACTACACTTATACAAGATGATAGCTCTCAGGCCCTGATACAATTGCAATAATTCAGTACAGCGGATAATCTTGTCCATGCTCTGTATTTGGCATTTCAGCTTGGGGCTGAGGTGCAACTCTAGACACAGACCTTCAACAAAAGTGATGCTGTTTACTGAAAACAAATCAAACTCTTTTTTTCTGTTGACATGTCACGAGTGTGTCACAACCTATCGCTGTCACGACTGAGGATGGGGAAAACCCTCAGCCGTGCGATCAGAGGCGTAGCTAAAGGCTCATGGACCCTGGTGCAAGAGTTCAGCTTGGGCCCCCCTTCCCTCAGTACTTTGTGGCAAGGGACAGGGAAACACATAGCCTTCATGCCACCTGAGGCAAAAATTGAAACTTGACCATTATGCACTTACTATGATTCCAGTGTCCTCTTATATGGCACAAGGGTCTTTGGGCCCCTCAGGCTCCTGGGCCCGGTAGCGACTGCTACCTCTGCACCCCCTATAGCTACGCCCCTGCGTGCGATGCCAGAAGATGGATGATCGGTGCAAGGCCAAGGCAGGAATCAGGGAATAGGTCACCTCCTATCAATCCCTTATTCTGACCCTGTCTCCTAGTCATATGAACCGACCCTGATGGTAAGAGGGCTCATACTCCGGAACCTAATATTCCTACTAGCCCTCAGGGTGGCCCTGGACTAGGAGCAGGATAAGACGACCTGTTCCTCCTAGACACGTAGGAACAGGAGTCTCACTGGCCAAGCTACATAAAAAGGGAAACATGAAAAGCTTATGGCAATGACAGGTAAATGCAACAAGTAACACCTACCTGCCACAGACACAAAGCCTGGAACCCATGCAGCAGCACTGCTGTCCACAAGATATGGCGGACACAGCACACACCACACATTACACATCACACAGGAACCCAGGACCATAAGCTGCAATAACAAGGAGACCAAACACACACCTTCATAACACCATGTAACATAACTTATGACCACAAGGGTGGCCCCCACTGGCAGATGGTATATCACAGGAGGATGACTCCAGCTAGCCATGGCTGAAGTACCCCTCAGACTACTGATCACAGCAGAGGCTAAATAGCCCATGTAGCCACACCCACACACAGACACACCCAGTGCACACAAACTAGGAAGGAAGTTAACCCTTCCAACACAAAGCAAGGGAAGACAGCCACTTAAAGGGGAAGTACACACATAAACACACACTTCACCTGTTGCCACGGGCAACGGCATGCATGGCAACCATGTCCTGGGGATCAGCCAGAAGGCCGAGACACTGCCACCACATGCATACAACACCAAACGTAGTCACAGGCAACCAAGTGAAGGAAAATGTCACAATGCACACCATAGGCCGTGACACTCTCACCCCTCAAAGCCCCCTCACCAACACAAAAGGGAAAACCAGTGTGGGACCCCAAACAGGGAAGGGAGGAGGGAAAAGATAGAAGAATCAGTGTCAGCATGCGTGTCTCCCCAGGACTGCTGCCGGCCCCTGGAACAACACACAGGGTCCAGGAGCCGACTGCCAGGCTCCGGAGCAACACACAGGAACCGGAGACCAGCAAAGAAACAACCACACTGAACACTGCGTCCACTCTCAGCACACGGTTCCCACAAAATCGCTGCCAGCATGCATCCATCCCAGCACACACTAAAGCCAGTCCAACGAGGACTGCAGCCAGCCACACCGACATAAGTGAGCAAACCACTGAGACGTGGACGAGGAGAAACCCAACCACTAGTGTCAGTTCACAGACACTGCAGCAACAGCCACAGAGAACTGCACAGTATCAGGGTTCCCCTTTCACCCTCCCTCCGGAGGATAAGCATGTGTGCCAGAAAGCGGCAGGCACCACATGCTGCACCCTCTTCTGAAGGCGGGATACTCCCACCCCTCAAAGCCCCTCCCAACAACAAAAGGGGAAAGTTGGTGAGGCACAAAAAACAATGGGAGGGGGGGAGGGGAATGACAAACAAGGGGACACCAACACAGACAACGGTGAGAAAGAAAAGGCGGGGAAAAGCCACTCACCGGGCCATAAATGGTGAAACCCCCATAATGCTCTCCCTCCGGAGAAGGCGCATGCACCCCATCAACAGATGACGGTATATGCTGCACCCTTTTTCGAAGGTTACCACGTGAGGAGCCATTGTGGTCACGGATTAGAGTAGGGGGTAACTCTAATCGGTGTGACGTTAACATAAATGGAATCAGCTTGACAAGGAGAACAGAATTAGGGAGCAGGTCACCTCCTAGCACATCTCTAATCTGACCCTAACTCCTAGCTGTATGAGCCGACCCTGATGGTAGGAGGGCTCATACTCAGGAACCTCACTTCCCTACTAGCCCTGGACAGGTCTCTGAGCTAGGAGCTGGATAAGACAACCTGTTCTTCCTGGATACGAGTCTAAACTGGCCAAGCTGCAAGGGAAGAGAAACATCAACAGCATAAGGATATGGCAGGCGCGTAAAACCACTTCCACCACTACCTGCCACAGATACACTGACTGGAACCCATGCTCAACTGCTGTAGTCCACACCAAACACAAAAGGACACAGCACACACATAACTCACATAGGAAACCAGATCCAAAGCTGCAATAAGGTGAGACACCACATAAACATAAAATAACATCATGGAACATAAACTTATGACCACAAGGGTGGCCCCCACTGGCAGATGGTATATCACAGGAGGATGACTCCAGCTAGCCATGGCTGAAGTACCCCTCAGACTACTGATCACAGCAGAGGCTAAATAGCCCATGAAGCCACACCCACACACAGACACACCCAGTGCACACAAACTAGGAAGGAAGTTAACCCTTCCAACACAAAGCAAGGGAAGACAGCCACTTAAAGGGGAAGTACACACATAAACACACACTTCACCTGTTGCCACGGGCAACGGCATGCATGGCAACCATGTCCTGGGGATCAGCCAGAAGGCCGAGACACTGCCACCACATGCATACAACACCAAACGTAGTCACAGGCAACCAAGTGAAGGAAAATGTCACAATGCACACCATAGGCCGTGACACTCTCACCCCTCAAAGCCCCCTCACCAACACAAAAGGGAAAACCAGTGTGGGACCCCAAACAGGGAAGGGAGGAGGGAAAAGATAGAAGAATCAGTGTCAGCATGCGTGTCTCCCCAGGACTGCTGCCGGCCCCTGGAACAACACACAGGGTCCAGGAGCCGACTGCCAGGCTCCGGAGCAACACACAGGAACCGGAGACCAGCAAAGAAACAACCACACTGAACACTGCGTCCACTCTCAGCACACGGTTCCCACAAAATCGCTGCCAGCATGCATCCATCCCAGCACACACTAAAGCCAGTCCAACGAGGACTGCAGCCAGCCACACCGACATAAGTGAGCAAACCACTGAGACGTGGACGAGGAGAAACCCAACCACTAGTGTCAGTTCACAGACACTGCAGCAACAGCCACAGAGAACTGCACAGTATCAGGGTTCCCCTTTCACCCTCCCTCCGGAGGATAAGCATGTGTGCCAGAAAGCGGCAGGCACCACATGCTGCACCCTCTTCTGAAGGCGGGATACTCCCACCCCTCAAAGCCCCTCCCAACAACAAAAGGGGAAAGTTGGTGAGGCACAAAAAACAATGGGAGGGGGGGAGGGGAATGACAAACAAGGGGACACCAACACAGACAACGGTGAGAAAGAAAAGGCGGGGAAAAGCCACTCACCGGGCCATAAATGGTGAAACCCCCATAATGCTCTCCCTCCGGAGAAGGCGCATGCACCCCATCAACAGATGACGGTATATGCTGCACCCTTTTTCGAAGGTTACCACGTGAGGAGCCATTGTGGTCACGGATTAGAGTAGGGGGTAACTCTAATCGGTGTGACGTTAACATAAATGGAATCAGCTTGACAAGGAGAACAGAATTAGGGAGCAGGTCACCTCCTAGCACATCTCTAATCTGACCCTAACTCCTAGCTGTATGAGCCGACCCTGATGGTAGGAGGGCTCATACTCAGGAACCTTACTTCCCTACTAGCCCTGGACAGGTCTCTGAGCTAGGAGCTGGATAAGACAACCTGTTCTTCCTGGATACGAGTCTAAACTGGCCAAGCTGCAAGGGAAGAGAAACATCAACAGCATAAGGATATGGCAGGCGCGTAAAACCACTTCCACCACTACCTGCCACAGATACACTGACTGGAACCCATGCTCAACTGCTGTAGTCCACACCAAACACAAAAGGACACAGCACACACATAACTCACATAGGAAACCAGATCCAAAGCTGCAATAAGGTGAGACACCACATAAACATAAAATAACATCATGGAACATAAACTTATGACCACAAGGGTGGCCCCCACTGGCAGATGGTATATCACAGGAGGATGACTCCAGCTAGCCATGGCTGAAGTACCCCTCAGACTACTGATCACAGCAGAGGCTAAATAGCCCATGAAGCCACACCCACACACAGTGCACACAGACTAGGAAGGAAGGTAACCCTTCCAACACAAAGCAAGAGAAGACGGCCACTTACAGGGGAAGTACACACATAAACACACACTTCACCTGTTGCCGTGGGCAACGGCATGCGTGGCAACCAGGTCCTGGGGATCAGCCAGAAGGCCGAGACACTGCCACCACATGCATACAACACCAAACGTAATCACAGGCAACCAAGAGAAGGAAAATGTAACAACGCACACCATAGGGCCATGACAATCGCTCTCCCTGTTGTGTCTGGGGTCAGAGGTTCGCAGCGGGTGGCTACTCACTTGGTTTCAAGAGATCGCTCCATGACCTAGTGGTGGGAATAGATTCTGGTCCAGGTTTTCCTGCTTAGGTTTGTGATCCTTTTTGTCCCATTTAGGAATCTGTGACTTTTCCTTTCAGCTGTTCTTTGTCAGCCACTCCCAGTTACTATATATTCTCCCTTTCTGCTTCCTTTGTTGCCAGATATAGATCTTCCATCCAGATCTTCTATTCTGACCTCAGGTGGACAACTGTTGCTGTGGAGCAGTTGGAACTGGAGCTGTTAGTACTCCTGTTGTCTCCCTTCCGGGATTGTTTGTGTTGTTTGTCCTTTCCCTGTTGTTACCCTTATGTGTCAGTGATGAGGACTAGTGCTCCCACCGCCCTATTCACTACCTAGGACTTATTCGAGGCACGTGATATGGGTTATCAGCCCATCTAGGGACGCCAGGGCAGCCAGGTGCCAGTGCTAGGTGAGTTAGAGGTCACCACTCCTCCCTCTCCCTAGTGAAAGGGTACTCTCCATCCCTCCCCTCTGCGCTGCACATCTGTTACCTGCCATATCAGACATGATATGACATCAGAAAGTTTTTTGGACTCCTAAATCAATAGTTTTAGTGGCGATGCTTGAGAAACTGCAAACCTAATGTGTATTATAGACATATTGGCACCAGCACTTCTGCACCTACATTTCAAAGAGTGGAAGATGACATTTAGGACAAAGTAGTTGAATATATCATGTTAATAGTCTGATCTTAGACATTAGAATGGTAGTAGGGTATGTAAGGATCATGGGAGTCTGTGTCTCTCTATAGTCTAGTTATCACCTAAAAAGCTGGTACGGATCAGGAGGCTATAGTGAGTCTTACGTTATAAAATAATTAGCTCGCCCTGCTTAGCAGTGACCTCCCTCTGCCAGTCACAAGTGCCACTCAGTCTGATGTACAGAGAAACACTTATGCTTTGAAACTTTTAAGTTGGTCATACACATTAGACATGTGTCAAACAAAACATTTGATTTTGTTGGGAATGGCCAACCATCTATTGAGTATGGGTGTTTTGATATGGGTATGGGTGTTGGTCGCCATATTTTGACCCCTATAACTTTTTTGTAATTATGTGTACAGAGCCGTATGGGGGTTCATTTTTTGCAGGGAGATCTGAACTTTTCATTGATACTATTCTGGGGTGTGTATGACTTTTTGATCACTTTTTATTTAATTTTTTTGTAGAAAATGAAGAAACCAAAAATAGCGAATTGGCCATTTGGACGCTTTTTTCCGTTTTGCGGTTTGCCGTATGGGAAATATATTTTCATATTTTCATACTACGGCATTTTTGCACATCACAACACCCATGATGTGTATTTAAAAAATATATATATATATTTATTTTGCAAAACTGGGGGTGATTTGAAATTTAATGTTTTTTTATTTTTAAAAACTTTTTATTTTTACACTTTTTTATAGTTCCCATAGGGAACTATAACATGCAATCATTTGATTGCTATTCTCATAGACTTCAATGCACTAGCATTGGAATCTATGATAATTTTACTACTTACCTATGGAGCCCTAGTACAGGCAAGGGCTCCATAGGAAATACTATGCAGCAGCCTCCTGTCATTCACAAAGACAGGGGCTGCTTCACACAAGCTCTGTCTCCTCTGATCGCCGCACAGGGGAGCCGGAGCATAACCGGAAGCGCGCTTTCAGTTTTTAGCTAGCTCAGATGTCGTGGTCAGGATTGACCACGGCATCTGAGGGGTTAAATGTCCACAATCAGCATTACTGCCGGTTGCAGACATGAGCCACTGGTGTCTGCTAAAAGAATCAGATGGCCACCGACGGCTATGGCCCCCGCAGCGCTCATGAGCGGGCGCCATCTTTAAAGACCCGGCCAGCGCCGTACATGTACGGTGCTGGTCATTAAGGGGTTAAACTAGGGACTGGGGGGGGGGTAATTACGTTATAGGATGGGAAGATAATGCAGATAGAGACCAGGGGCAAGGTAATGAGACTGGGGCAGGAATGGAAGGAGGGACTAGAAAAGTTCAGAAGGAAAGGTGTAGGGAAAAAAATATACATAAAGCTCATAATTGTATGTATACTAATGCCAGAAGCCTGACTAATAAAACTGGTGAACTGGAATTAGTGATGTGTGAGGAGAACGATGACATAGTGGGAATAACTGAGACATAGCTGGATGATAGCTATGACTGGACAGTTGATGTACAGGGTTACAGTCTGTTTTGAACAGATCGCAAAAGCCGGAGAGGGGGAGGGGTCTGCCTTTATGTAAAGTCCTGTTTAACCACTTCAGCCCCGCTAGGTGAAACCCCCTTCATGACCAGAGCACTTTTTACACTTCGGCACTACACTACTTTCACCGTTTATCGCTCGGTCATGCAACTTACCACCCAAATGAATTTTACCTCCTTTTCTTCTCACTAATGGAGCTTTCATTTGGTGGTATTTCATTGCTGCTGGCATTTTTACTTTTTTTGTTATTAATCAAAATGTAACGATTTTTTTGCAAAAAAATGACATTTTTCACTTTCAGCTGTAAAATTTTGCAAAAAAAACGACATCCATATATAAATTTTTCGCCAAATTTATTGTTCTACATGTCTTTGATAAAAAAAAAATGTTTGGGCAAAAAAAAAAAAATGGTTTGGGTAAAAGTTATAGCATTTACAAACTATGGTACAAAAATGTGAATTTCCGCTTTTTGAAACAGCTCTGACTTTCTGAGCACCTGTCATGTTTCCTGAGGTTCTACAATGCCCAAACAGTAGAAAAACCCCACAAATGACCCCATTTCGGAAAGTAGACACCCTAAGGTATTTGCTGATGGGCATAGTGAGTTCATAGAAATTTTTATTTTTTGTCACAAGTTAGCGGAAAATGATGATGATTTTATTTTTTTTATTTTTTCTTACAAAGTCTCATATTCCACTAACTTGCGACAAAAAATAAAAAATTCTAGGAACTCACCATGCCCCTCACAGAATACCTTGGGGTGTCTTCTTTCCAAAATGGGGTCACTTGTGGCGTAGTTATACTGCCCTGGCAATTTAGGGGCCCAAATGTGTGAGAAGAACTTTGCAATCAAAATGTGTAAAAAATGACCGGTGAAATCCAAAAGGTGCACTTTGGAATATGCGCCCCTTTGCCCACCTTGGCAGCAAAAAAGTGTGACACATATGGTATCGCCGTACTCAGGAGAAGTTGGGGAATGTGTTTTGGGGTGTCATTTTACATATACCCATGCTGGGTGAGAAAAATATCTTGGTCAAATGCCAACTTTGTATAAAAAAATGGGAAAAGTTGTCTTTTGCCAAGATATTTGTCTCATCCAGCATGGGTATATGTAAAATGACACCCCAAAACACATTCCCCAACTTCTCCTGAGTACGGCGATACCAGATGTGTCACACTTTTTTGCAGCCAAGGTGGGCAAAGGGGCACACATTCCAAAGTGCACCTTTCGGATTTTGCAGGCCATTTTTTACACATTTTGATTGCAAGGTACTTCTCACACATTTGGGCCCCTAAATTGCCAGGGCAGTATAACTACGCCACAAGTGACCCCATTTTGGAAAGAAGACACCCCAAGGTATTCCGTGAGGGGCATGGCGAGTTCCTAGAATTTTTTATTTTTTGTCACCAGTTAGCGGAAAATGATGATTCTTTTTTTTTCCTCTTTTTTCCTTACAAAGTCTCATATTCCACTAACTTGCGACAAAAAATAAAAAATTCTAGGAACTCGCCATGCCCCTCACGGAATACCTTGGGGTGTCTTCTTTCCAAAATGGGGTCACTTGTGGCGTAGTTATACTGCCCTGGCAATTTAGGGGCCCATATGTGTGAGAAGTACTTTGCAATCAAAATCTGTAAAAAAAATGACCGGTGAAATCCGAAAGGTGCACTTTGGAATATGTGCCCCTTTGCCCACCTTGGCATCAAAAAAGTGTCACACATCTGGTATCGCCGTACTCAGGAGAAGTTGGGGAATGTGATTTGGGGTGTCATTTTACATATACCCATGCTGGGTGAGAGAAATATCTTGGCAAAAGACAACTTTTCCCATTTTTTTATACAAAGTTGGCATTTGACCAAGATATTTTTCTCACCCAGCATGGGTATATGTAAAATGACACCCCAAAACACATTGCCCAACTTCTCCTGAGTACGGCGATACCAGATGTGTCACACTTTTTTGCTGCCAAGGTGGGCAAAGGGGCACATATTCCAAAGTGCACCTTTCGGATTTTGCAGGGCATTTTTTACACATTTTGATTGCAAAGTTCTTCTCACACATTTGGGCCCCTAAATTGCCAGGGCAGTATAACTACGCCACAAGTGACCCCATTTTGGAAAGAAGACACCCCAAGGTATTCCGTGAGGGGCATGGCGAGTTCCTAGAATTTTTTATTTTTTGTCGCAAGTTAGTGGAATATGAGACTTTGTAAGGAAAAAAGAAAAAAAAAGAAAAATCATCATTTTCCGCTAAATTGTGACAAAAAATAAAAAATTCTAGGAACTCGCCGTGCCCCCCACGGAATACCTTGGGGTGTCTTCTTTCCAAAATGGGGTCACTTGTGGCGTAGTTATACTGCCCTGGCAATTTAGGGAATCAAATGTGTAAGAAGTACCTTGCAATCAAAATGTGTAAAAAATGGCCTGCGAAATCCGAAAGGTGCCCCTTTGCCCACCTTGGCTGCAAAAAAGTGTCACACATGTGGTATCGCCGTACTCAGGAGAAGTTGGGCAATGTGTTTTGGGGGGTCATTTTACATATACCCATGCTGGGTGAGAGAAATATCTTGGCAAAAGACAACTTTTCCAATTTTTTTATACAAAGTTGGCATTTGACCAAGATATTTCTCTCACCCAGCATGGGTATATGTAAAATGACACCCCAAAACACATTCCCCAACTTCTCCTGAGTACGGCGATACCACATGTGTGACACTTTTTTGCAGCCTAGATGCGCAAAGGGGCCCAAATTCCTTTTAGGAGGGCATTTTTAGACATTTGGATCCCAGACTTCTTCTCACACTTTCGGGCCCCTAAAAAGCCAGGGCAGTATAAATACCCCACATGTGACCCCACTTTGGAAAGAAGACACCCCAAGGTATTCAATGAGGGGCCTGGCGAGTTCCTAGAAATTTTATTTTTTTGCATAAGTTAGCGGATATTGATTTTTATTTTTATTTTTCTCACAAAGTCTCACTTTCCGCTAACTTAGGACAAAAATTTCAATCTTTCATGGACTCAATATGCCCCTCACGGAATACCTTGGGGTGTCTTCTTTCCGAAATGGGGTCACATGTGGGGTATTTATACTGCCCTGGCTTTTTAGGGGCCCTAAAGCGTGAGAAGAAGTCTGGAATATAAATGTCTAAAAATGTTTACGCATTTGGATTCCGTGAGGGGTATGGTGCGTCCATGTGAGATTTTATTTTTTGACACAAGTTAGTGGAATATGAGACTTTGTAAGAAAAAACAAAAACAAAAACAAACAAAAAATTTCCGCTAACTTGTGCCAAAAAAAATGTCTGAATGGAGCCTTACCAGGGGGGGGGTGATCAATGACAGGGGGGTGATCAATGACAGGGGGGTGATCACCCATATAGACTCCCTGATCACCCCCCTGTCATTGATCACCCCCCCCTGTAAGGCTCCATTCAGACATCCGCATGATTTTTTACGGATCCATGGATACATGGATCGGATCCACAGAACGCATGCGGACGTCTGAATGGAGCCTTACAGGGGGGTTATCAATGACAGGGGGTGATCAGGGTAATCAGGGTGATCACCCCCCTGTCACTGATCACCCCCCCTGTAAGGCTCCATTCAGACATCCGCATGATTTTTTACGGATCCATGGATACATGGATCGGATCCACAAAACGCATGCGGACGTCTGAATGGAGCCTTACAGGGGGGTTATCAATGACAGGGGGTGATCAGGGTAATCAGGGTGATCACCCCCCTGTCACTGATCACCCCCCCTGTAAGGCTCCATTCAGACATCCGCATGATTTTTTACGGATCCATGGATACATGGATCGGATCCACAGAACGCATGCGGACGTCTGAATGGAGCCTTACAGGGGGGTTATCAATGACAGGGGGTGATCAGGGTAATCAGGGTGATCACCCCCCTGTCACTGATCACCCCCCCTGTAAGGCTCCATTCAGACGTCCGCATGATTTTTACGGATCCATGGATACATGGATCGGATCCACAGAACGCATGCGGACGTCTGAATGGAGCCTTACAGGGGGGTTATCAATGACAGGGGGTGATCAGGGTAATCAGGGTGATCACCCCCCTGTCACTGATCACCCCCCCTGTAAGGCTCCATTCAGACGTCCGCATGATTTTTACGGATCCATGGATACATGGATCGGATCCACAGAACGCATGCGGACGTCTGAATGGAGCCTTACAGGGGGGTTATCAATGACAGGGGGTGATCAGGGTAATCAGGGTGATCACCCCCCTGTCACTGATCACCCCCCCTGTAAGGCTCCATTCAGACATCCGCATGATTTTTTACGGATCCATGGATACATGGATCGGATCCACAGAACGCATGCGGACGTCTGAATGGAGCCTTACAGGGGGGTTATCAATGACAGGGGGTGATCAGGGTAATCAGGGTGATCACCCCCCTGTCACTGATCACCCCCCCTGTAAGGCTCCATTCAGACGTCCGCATGATTTTTACGGATCCATGGATACATGGATCGGATCCGTAAAAATCATGCGGACGTCTAAATGGAGCCTTACAGGGGGGTGATCAATGACAGGGGGGTGATCAATGACAGGGGGTGATCAGGGAGTGTATATGGGTGATCACCCGCCTGTCATTGATCACCCCCCTGTAAGGCTCCATTCAGACGTCCGTATGCTTTTTGCGGATCCGATCCATGTATCCGTGGATCCGTAAAAATCATACGGTCGTCTGAACGGAGCCTGACAGGGGGGTGATCAATAACAGGGCGGTGATCAATGACAGGGGGGTGATCAGGGAGTTTATATTGGGTGATCAGGGGTTTATAAGGGGTTAATAAGTGACCGGGGGGGGGTGTAGTGTAGTGTAGTGTGGTGTTTGGTGGGACTGTACTGACCTACCTGAGTCCTCTGGTGGTCGATCCTAACAAAAGGGACCACCAGAGGACCAGGTAGGAGGTATATTAGACGCTGTTATGAAAACAGCGTCTAATATACCTGTTAGGGGTTAAAAAATTCGGATCTCCAGCCTGCCAGCGAGCGATCGCCGCTGGCAGGCTGGAGATCCACTCGCTTACCTTCCGTTCCTGTGAGCGCGCGCTCCTGTGCGCGCGCGTTCACAGGAAATCTCGCGTCTCGCGAGAAGACGCGTATATGCGTCCAGGAGGAGTAAAGCAACCACCTCCCGGACGCAAAGCCCACACTCCGAGAAGATATAAGTGAGGGGCATGAACATGTGGATTCACTGTGGATAGAAATACATGGAGGCAAAAACAATAATAAAATATTAATAGGAGTTAGAGTCCACAGAAAATAAGCTACTAAACGAGATAAACGAGGCGGCAGATCATAATGAGGTGGTTATTATGGGGGACTTCAGCTACCCAGATATAGACTGGGAAACTGAAACCTTTATATCTCATAAAGGAAACAGGTTCTTGGCAATAATTAAAGGCAATTTCCTCTCCCAACTGGTTCAGCACCAGACTAGAGGGACAGCCATACTGGACTTAGTATTAACCAATAGGCCTGACAGAACAACAGATGTGCAGGTTGGGGGACACCTGGGAAATAGTGACCATAAAATAATAACCTTGCAATTATCATTCAAAAGAGCGTTTCTACAGGGGGGAACAAAAATACCAAACTTCAAAAAAGCAAAATGTAGCCAACTAAGAGAGGCCTAACTAATTGGGACAAAGTCCTCAAAAATAAAAATACAGGCACAAAATGGGATATTTTTAAAAGTATCCTAAAATCTAATTATGAGAGGTACATACCTTATGGGAATAAAAGGTTAATGAACAAGAAAAAAACCAATGTGGATAAATAGAACTGTAAAGAAAGCAATAAATGACAAAAAGAAAACATTTAAATCATTAAAACAGGGGTGTAGTGAGGAAGCACTGAAAACCTATAAGGAAAAAAATAGAATAAGTAAAAAACTAGAGACCAAGAGATTAATTGCCAAATAGAGCAAAACTTACCCTAAAATGTTCTTCTATTATATAAATGGTAAAAAGTATAAATCTGAAGGTGTAATGAGGGGGGAGTCGCAGAGAGCAACGAGGAGAAAGCAAAGCTGTTAAATATTATTTTCTCCAATGTATTCACTGAGGAAAATAAACTGTCAGATGAAATGCAGAATGTAAAAGTAAATTCCCCATTGAAAGTGTCCTGTTTGACCCAGGAAGAAGTACAGCGGTGTCTTAACAAGATTAAAATAGACAAGTCGCCAGGACTGGATGGCATACACCCTCCGTATCCTAAGAGAACTAAGTAATGTCATAGCCAGACTCTTATTTCTGATATTTAAGGACTCTTTACTGACAGGGTATGTTCCACAGGATTGGCACATGGCAAATGTGGTGCCAATATTCAAAAAGGGTCCAAAAACAGAGCCCGGAAACTATAGCAAGTTTAACATATGTCGTGGGTAAACTATTTTAAGGTTTTCTAAGAGATGCTATCTTCGAGTACTTCAATGAAAATAAGCAAATAACACAGCATGGCTTTATGAGGGATCGGTCATGTTGTCAAAGTAATTTAATTTGTTTCTATGAGGAGGTAAGTTCTAGACTTGACAGCGGCAAATCAATGGATGTCGTATATATGGACTTCTCCAAAGCATTTGACACTGTACCGCATGAAAGGTTAGCATATAAAATGAGAATGCTCGGACTGGGAGAAAACGTCTGTATGTGGGTAAGTAACTGGCTCAGTGATAGAAAACAGAGGGTGGTTATTAATGGTACACACTCAGATTGGGTCACTGTCACTAGTAGGGTACCTCAGGGGTCAGTATTGGGCCCTATTCTCTTCAATATATTTATTAATGATCTTGTAGAAGGCTTGCATAGTAAAATATCAATTTTCGCAGATGACACTAAACTGTGTAAAGTAATTAACACTGAAGAGGACAATATACTGCTACAGAGGGATCTGCATAGATTGGAGGCTTGGGCAGATACGTGCAGATGAGGTTTAACACTGACAAATGTGTGGTTATGCACATGGGAAGGAATAATGGAAGTCACCCGCACATACTAAATGGTAAAATACTGGGTAAGGCCTCTTTCACACTACAGTATGTTGAATTCAGTGTTTTGCGTTCCGTTTTTCACGGATCCGTTGTTCCGTTTTTTGCTTCCGTTGTGGTTCCGTTTCCGTTCCGTTGTTCCGTTCCGTTTTTCCGTATGGCATATACAGTATACAGTAATTACATAGAAAAAATTGGGCTGGGCATAACATTTTCAATTGATGGTTCCGCAAAAAACGGAACGGATACGGAAGACATACGGATGCATTTCCGTATGTGTTCCGTTTTTTTTGCGGACCCATTGACTTGAATGGAGCCACGGACTGTGATTTGCGGCCAAATATAGGACATGTTCTATCTTTTCAACGGAACGGAAAAACGGAAATACGGAAACGGAATGCATACGGAACACATTCCGTTTTTTTGCGGAACCATTGAAATGAATGGTTCCGTATACGGACCGTATACGGAACGCAAAAAACGGACCGCAAAACGGAAAAAAAAAACGGTAGTGTGAAAGAGGCCTAACACTGACATGGAAAAGAACTAAGCTGTAGAAACTAGTGTCAGACAGCTGCTGCCAATGCCAATAAGATAATGTGTTGCATTAAAAGGGGCATAGATGCCCGTGATGAGAACATAGTCCTGCCACTTTACAAATCACTAGTCAGCCCACACATGGAGTACTGTGTACAGTTCTGGGCTCCTGTGAACAAGGCAGACATAGCAGAGCTGGAGAGGGTTCAGAGGAGGGCACGTAAAGTAATAACTGGAATGGGGCAACTACAGTACCCTGAAAGATTAGGGTTATTCACTTTAGACAAAAGACGACTGAGGGGAGATTTAATTACTATGTATAAATATATCAGGGGTCAGTACAGAGATCTATCCCATCATCTATTTATCCCCAGGAGGGTGACTGTGACGAGGGGACATCCTCTGTGTCTGGAGGAAAGAAGGTTTGTACACAAACATAGAAGAGGATTCTTTACGGTAAGAGCAGTGAGACTATGGAACTTTCTGCCTGAGGAGGTAGTGATGGTGAGTACAATAAAGGAATTCAGGAGGGGCCTGGATGTATTTCTGGAGTATAATAATATTACAGGCTATAGCTACTAGAGAGGGGTCGTTGATCCAGGGATTATTCTGATTGCCTGATTGGAGTCGGGAAGGGATTTTTTTTCCCTTAAGTGGGGAAAATTAGCTTCTACCTAACATTTTTTTTTGCCTTGCTCTGGATCAACTTGCAGGAAAACAGCCTGAACTGGATGGACAAATGTCTTTTTTCGGCCTTATGTACTATGTTACTATGTTACTAACTGTGGTACACTACATTTTAGTATAAACCATTACATTCTCTAGCACATTTGTTATGGAAATAAGTTGGTTTGACGATAGATTTACTTAAAATGATATATTCTGTACAGACTGTTAGCTTTCAGTAGTTGTATGGACATATACTATCTACATAAAGTGTTCGCATTCTGTTTGGCTAGAACCTATAATGAAAATAGAGAAGGCCACATGAGAAAATTGCTAACCTTAGAATTTCAACCTAAAAAAAACTTTTTCTGCTTGTGAGTGCTCTAAATAACATAACTACACATTTCTATATTTGCTGAATGCTTTGTACGTGATTCCTAAAACAAACAGGCAGCGTATAATCATCAGCTAAGCATTTTCAAAGCTGCTCATACTTCCTTGGATACAGAGACAATTAAATTTACTGGTAGGCCGATCTTGGCACTTGACTCGTCTGTAAGGTGTGGTGGATTTATTCATAGCATTCTATGGCCTCATATTATGCCTACGTATCATATGTACTGGCTTCCTGCTATTCTGTTCACTCTAGCTTCACTTGCCTGTGGTGGGATGTTTCGTAAATCTTGAGAGTATATCTCTGCCAGTAAAGAAGATCAGGTTCAGTAAATTGCTTATGAAGCACCACCGAGGATCAAGGATTCCTTTAAAACTGGAATAAAACTGCCATGCCAGCCAGACAGTACATTGTATACACCAAACCCTTAGACATAAACCAAGTAGACAGCTATGTCTGGTGACGTGGAAAGCTCTGGTGAGTGATGTTTTATGTCTTAGAACTAATCTATAGGTAATGTACATGTGCAAATAACAACAACAGAGTTATAAAGCTAAAGTATAACTAAGGTGCGCACTAAGATTATTTAGCTTTTGCTTTTTTCTCATATTAGTTGAGGCACTTTTCTACATTTGTGTAATATGTATTTTCTTTACCATGTGAACTGTATTTTCCCAGCCAATTACTTATTTTCAAGTAGTCAGGTAGACTGCATGTTGTGTATGTAAAAGTAGAGATCGCAGAGACTTTTTTTTAACCATTTTTACCTTCTCGATTGTTAACATAGACAAAGTAGCAGGCATTACTAGGAGACTGGTTATATAATAGAGATGTTGGTTTATCCAGATCCAGCATAGCTCATATGGTGACACGATCACTTCAGCACACAGAAAATTGGGATTTCTCATGATTAAAATATGACTTCGAAAGTCAAAGTCTACTCGGTTGCCCATAAGAATGTGAACGCTTGATAAATGGTCTTGCCATATTTGTCCTATAAATGTTTATGCATTTAATAACAGCAAGCATATTTTGCCAATATCTTTTACTGGTCTCCATCACAACGTACATATTCCAAATTCATTTCATGCACAGACGACTCTGTAATGTATTAAGGCAATTTTTCCTGACATTCCTGGATATAAAATTATGTTCCATGTGTGCAGTGCAGAAAAAACTCCATGAGTCACTGTGTGAAATCCACATGGTGGACAGTATTTTCTGTGTTTGGATACAGAGGGATATATATAAGAAGAAAATGGATTTCAGTGTACCCACCGTCCTCCTTCGTCGTGCACGGACCCCGGACCAGGAATCAATCAAAGCAGGAAAAAATTCCAGCAGCAGGCTCAGGTTAAAATCCAATTTCTACATTATAAATTTCATAGGCTGACCAGACAGGCAAGGTCTACGCGTTTCAACTGTACGTCTTAATCATGACCAATCATGGTGGTCATGATTGATACGTACAGTCGAAACGCGTAGACCTTGCCTGTCTGGTCCGCCTATGAATTTTATAATGAAGAAATAAAGAAATTGGATTTTATCCTGAGCCTGCTGCTGGATTTTTTCTATTGTTTTGACCTGTTTTACACTGTACATAGACCCTGATTTATCAGTCTGATTTTGCCATTATTTCAGAGTAAAATGTGACTCTTCTGACAAATTTTTCAATAATCTGCAAAGAAATGCAGCTGTTTGTGGGTATTTTCTCAAAAATATTCTCTCAAATCCTGAGCTACCTTAGCTTAGCATGGTGATATGGTGACATGGTCGTGTCACAGTGGCAGCATGGCGCAGTGCAACACCATTGACTATCATTATAAAAAATGTTGTGCGACGCATGTCAGAATGTAGTTGTACCCTTTTTGTCGGTGTGTAGCCCTAGCCTTACACAAATTTGGAGACAAATTTGAATTATCTCCTGCTGATAAATCAGGGCCAGAGTATTTTGGCAAAACATCCTATTAATTGTTTTCAGGAAAAACTCGTTTTCATGAATGCATTGATACGGGTTTCAATATCCATTAACCTTTGGAGGAAAGAAGCATATTGTTGGTGTGTCTGCTTAGGAATTGTAATGCATGCTACTGTAGGGGATTCTATGCCAAGCCATATGGCGCAGTATTACACGCACTACCTCTATCACCTGCTTATTAGTATAATGTGGCAAAGACATCACAGCTACAATGGTTAATCTGGTGAGCAGCTAGCTCCTTATTAACTAGCACATGCTATTATATTTTACATTCTACTTTGATTCTGTCTCTGACTGAAGCATATCTTGTGTAAGGCTAGTCATACATAGGGCCACAGTTCCCTCCATTGTCTAGTGCATTGAGTTGCCAACTGCAGCAGTACTCCCATTCCTTTCCGCTGAAGCTTGTATGGCTATTCAGCAGCGCTGCCGTGTCACACCCCCGCCAATCAGATTTTGAAAAGAAACTACCATATTTTTCACCCTATAAGACGCAACCCCCCCCTTCAAAGTGGAAGCGCTCATTAGTACAAGGGGACTGGAAAGCAGTGAATGTATCGCTCTCCATGCTCTGTACTCACCGCTTCCCAGTTCTCAGTGACTGCGTACAACATGAAGACGACGACGCGCTGTGACCTCATGCTGTGCAATGTCAGGTCACAACATAGCGAGCAGCAGTAAGAACAGAAAGTGCTGTTGTGATCTGGATCCCCGGAGCAACAGCATCTGGAGTAGGAGAGGTAAGTTGATTTATTGTTTTGTCTCATCTGAGGTCTGAATGGGGGTCTTAACATTGGGGGTCTAATCTTAGTGTCTAAATAGGGGTTTTATTGATATGGGGGTGTGAGCTGAGGTCTGAAGTTTTTGGAATAAACATATTCAAAAGACCTGACGGAGGAACGTAGATGTTACATTACATTAAAGGCTTTGTTGTGTTGTGTCTGATTACTGTAAGGGACATCATTTTTCTGTTGGAGAGTTTGAATGTTCATGGATGTTAGTTAGATTAAATCTAGAATCAAAATATTTCAAATGTCAAAACTGGATAGTTACATATACAAAATGCAATATAAATTAGTATGTATCAGATAGGGATAGACGGGAACTTTAAACTGGTCCTGTAAAAAAAAAAACTAAAGGTGACCACATGGTCTAGAGCAGTGATGGTGAACCTTTTAGAGACCGAGTGCCCAAACTGCAACCAAATACCCACTTATTTATCGCAAAGTGCCAACACGGCAATTTAACCTGAATACCAATATGGTATATCTTCCATGTACTTTATCATTTAGCTATAATAGCTTAATAGCCTACATTCAGTGGGCTGCCTGTGCCGTTCATAGTGCGTCCTGTGCTGATGAATGGCAGGAAAAGTCTAAAGCATATTGGTACACCATAGACTTTTTCCAAGGCGCGGGTGCCCACAGAGAGAGCTCTGAGTGCCACCTCTGGCACCAGTGCCATAGGTTCGCCATCACTGGTCTAGAGGGATACAAATTGACAGAAGGTGGGGCAACAGAAGTAGACAGGGCCAGCAGTACCGTAGTGCAGAAGAAGATACTGTCCAAGCAGAATTAAATACCACAGTGCAGCACAAAATACTGCCTCTGCAAAACCAAATACCTACAGTGCAGCACAATACACTGCCCCAGCAGAACCAAATACCATAGTGTGGTACAAAACATAGTTTCTATAAAACCAAATACAAGAATGCAGCAAAAAAAAAAAAAAACTGCCTCAGCAAAACCAAATATCACAGTGCAGCACAAAACACTGCCGCCCCCACCACAGTATGAAATTTTATCGTCATCCCGAGGATGGCAATACATTTGAATTCAGGAGGGCACCTGTGGCCACTGGTGAGGTGAATAAGTGCCTGATGCTCCTACATTAAATAATGCTGAGAGCATCATATCTTTATGTACTTGGCTGGTGGCCAAGAGGAGGGCTTGGTCGACCATCTGGGCATTGGCCCACCGGGAACTTTCCATGCACAGTCTATGGCCAGTCCACCCATGGTATCAGTGTATAAAAAAGTTCCATCCTTAGTTCTCGACATTGCCATAGTGTTTCTTGAGATTCACTACACTTCGCCACTCATAGAAACCAACTACAGGTTTGACTTAATAAACTTCTCACCCTGGTAACATGCAAATTAGCTCATATCAGCCAAACCAGCACAGTTTCGGGGTTCTTGCCCCTCATCAGCACAGAGCAGGGTACTGGCTAAACCTCATTCAGCTCATTTGCATATATTTTCTCATGCAGAATTGACCTAAGCCAGTTTTTTCAATGAGAGCAGTGCCAACACTAACCTGGTAATCACAGTAATGACCTTCTGCAAGTCATCCATCAAACGTAATAGATCATTTTCAGAATGTTCATACCAGTGAAATGCAATATTAAAATGATATGTATCATAAATGAATTTATTAATCTTCCTGAAAAGAAACAATGTGTCGATTTTACGGCAGTCTGCTCCGTAGCTATATGAAACCAGTGTCACTATTTAAAGCAAACATTACAGCTGTCCACCTGGGGTCATTTATCTTATGACTCTTCCAATATAGTTCTCCCAGAGTGCCGCTTCTTCCATCACTATATATAATACTGTGATCTATCAATGTCATTTACCTCCGTGTTAGCAAGAGTACATCTGTAGGTTACAAAGCAATTTGCCTTATATCCCATCTCTTAAGTACTACGCAATTCACTGATTTGACATTTTATTGATAACTTCCTCAGCAGCCTGTTAGATGGTATCTGGTAGCACAATCATCCAACTCCTCTCACTCTTATCCATTTCAGAGTAAGAAATTGTTTTCTTGCTAGAAATAGGATAAGTAAGCATATAATTCACATACTACTAAAAGGTATGTCGTGATGTATTACCAATATATCAATGGTCATAGAGTAAATATTGGTTTTCTCTAGCACATAATTTCAATAGCTATAATAGGCAGATACAAAGTCGGAGCCAGCACTGAAGAGTCTACAACTAGCCCATCTGTCATCAGATAGGAAATTGCGTTCAATTTCTCGATGTTGACAATACATGTGATAGCTTTGTAAATGGGATTCCTTCTGTCGCACTGCAGTTTGCTTCTGGATGTCATATAACAAACATCAAAACCAAGGCAAAATCATTTGTTATATTATGAAAAACAGAATAGTATAGGACAATATATTTTCTGGATTATTTTACCTGACCAGCTTTTATAAGAGAAGTGTAGGAATAATAGAGGATCACACTGTGATCTCAACCGTACAACATTGTCTTATGATATTTTCTCCTATGAAACGTACCAACAACAAGACAGTTGGGGCTCTAGCTGATTAATATAGACATTATGTATGATATCCTACATCACATGGAACATAAAGCTCCCTGTATGAAATATGTTACTTCCTACATCTAGTGATCAGCTAGAGAAGTCACATAACAGGTCATATTGCTATATTGACTTCCTCGGAATGTTCTGCTTTCTCTGGTTTCTTTGCTTACGGCTTCCATGTTCTCCTATAGTTTTTACAATGAATACAGTTTTCTATTACATTTATAAAGATTTTTGGCCCCATTACCTCCTATATCTTTTATGGGGGTCGCTAAGGGGACTTAAACACACACATAGGTATAGCCAGGCACAGGTTAACTGTGCTGGGTGGAGTGGCTGTCCTGCTCCTACTTTACTGGCTGGGATTGGACCACTGTATATACAGTAAGTGATTTCAGACCAAGGGAGACGATCGCGGGATGCCAATGGTTGCTATGGCAATTGGCGGCTAACAATGGTCTCTATGTCTGTCAAGTAGCCTATTAGGCCTTGCCAGAGGCAGGGTCTATTAGGCTGCATGTTAGTGATCAAAGAACTGTATGTTCATGTCCTCTTCTGAAACTAATAAAATATAGTCATTAAATTCAATAAAGTGATTAAAAAAACTAAGGAATTTCAAATAAAAAAACATTTACCCCATTAAAGTTTTTAATGGAAAAAAATATTTTAAAAAAATTGAAAACCATTCACAATTCTTATCACATTTGTAATGAACCAAACTGATCCCATAATTTATCCCACACAGTGAATGCCATAAAACAAACTTAAAACAAATGCTAAAATTGATATAATTTGTTAAGACACCTTGCAAAAATGGAAAAACAAAAGGTTATGCACTCTAACATGGTATCAATAAAAACTATAACTCATCTCACAAACCCTGAGCTGACAAATAAAAATGGAATGGCTCTTAAAACTGTTAAAAGTGTTTTTATTGTGCAAAAGTATAAAAATATATACATAAAGTATTGCCACAATTGGCCCAGAGAATACATTGTAAAAAAAAAAAAAAAAAAAAAAAGCGGAATTGTTTTTTCAATCACATCAGTTGACAGAAAAATTTTAAGGGCACGGAACTTGAAATATGACAATGAAAAAATGAAAACTATGTATGGTTACTTTAAAGAGGGCTTATCACCTCTCTTGACATTGCTGACACTCCTGTCTGTTTTTCCTACTAGAAGTTTATGAAAGAATTGCCAGCAGTCTGCAATAGAGGTCTAACTGGGTGTTAATAGTTGGAGGTTTGTCCCTGCACAGTTTAACACTGACATCACTGACTGGATAATGTCAGACTGTGCAGGGACACCCCCCCAACTGGAACAACTGTTTAGACATTTATTGCAGACTGCTTTCAATTCATTTATAAAATTATAACATGAATAATAGAGGAATGGCACAACATGGGAAATGCAAGCATTGTTGTTGTTTATTACTATATGATGCACTTTTTCCCCCCAAAAAATGGGGAACAGTGCATCTTGTAGTCTAAATGTTAATGGCTGCTTCCATTATGGCATTCTCCTGGGTCCCACTGTGCTGTCCTGGCATGCACAGCGGCAGGATATAGTAGGCATGCACTATAATCTGACTCTGTGCGCCGTCAGGGCGCCTGGAAAAAATGATGGAGCGGTAATGTGGCGTCGTCCGTAGAAATCAGACGGCGCCCATTTTTTTTAAAATCTTATCTGAGGTCTTATGGGGGATGGGGCTGTGATCTGAGGCTGAGTGGCACTGGGGGGGGGGGGGAATGATCTGAGGCGATAGGGTCTGATTGGGCGTCTGAACTGAGTCTGATGGGAGATGTTCTCAGGCTGATAGAGGCTGTGGGGTCCCATCTGAGGCTGATTGGAACTGGGGGTCTGATCTGAGGCTAATGGAGGTAGGGGTTCTGATGGTAGGCTGACCTGGGGCTAATGGAGGTTGGGGGGTCTGATAGGAGGCTAATGGAGTCTGGGGAGGTCTGATCTGAGGCTGATGGAGCTTCGGGGTCTGATTTTGGGCTATGATCTGAGGTATGATGAAGAATAGGGGTCTGATGAGGACTGGGGGTCTAATTATGGTATGAGCTGAAGTCTAATGAAGAATAGGGGTCTGATTTTGGGGTCCGCTGTGAGGTCTGATGGAAAATATAATTTTTTCCTCCTCCAAATCTTAGGTGCGTCTTATAGTCCGACAAGGCCCAATCCAGCCATTCACTAAAGGAGTTAACATGATTGTTCAGATCAGCTAAATAAGCATAATAATTCTATTGATGTAAATTATATGCGTGGATGACACATCCTGCTCCACCCACATGAGATGAAACAATGGAATCTTACAAACAAAATCAAACCTGTCCCATCCATTTTAGCCAGCGTACAATCTCAGGAGCGGTCTGACATCCATACAGAATATCTACTGTCTATGGACAGCTATTGTCAGTGGGTCCAGGACATAAAAAATTGTGGCAGCTGTGGCTTTGCTGGGAGGTTGTATTTCAGGTTGAAGCATCTGTTTTTACAATATACTTCCATAAATCACATTAACATATAATGAAGGTAGAATAAAGAAATAAAATGTACTGCTTTTTCTTGTGAGATGATTGCTTTTCATGTCTAGTGCAGGGGAGTCATCCGTTAATAAATGTACATGGTTATGAATATATCTGCCACAATAAACATGCAGAGTAAGGTTTCATTCCATTTCCCTGTAATTTAACATTGCATAGTAATATCTAGTGTGTGGGAAATAAAAATGGCATTAGTGTGTGGAGAATAAAATATAATTTGCTGTTTGTAGGATAATATGTCATGTTTACTTCTTGGAGATGAGTCTCGGTGCGGATTTTGTTGGTTTTCTTCGTCCCTATTGGGATGGGGCCATACATCTGTTCAAAAGGAGCGCGAGCAAACACTTTGGAGATCAGCAGTTTCTCTTGATTTAACAGTCTCACAGGCGATTATTTCTAAAGTAAATGTTGCCGTCTTATATTTCCCAAGAAATACAGTTCTGAAAAATAACCCTGGAGAGAGACAAAACCTGGGGCAATAAATATTTGTTATTAGATGACAACTTTAACCCATTCCTCTCTGCACAAAACTGGTCTCTGTATCAAATAGAATATCGACCAATCCGTAATCTGCCTCATCCATAGGACTCTTTCACACGGGCGAGATTTCCGCGCGGGTGGAATGTGTGAGGTGAACGCATTGCACCCGCACTGAATCCAGACCCATTCATTTCTATGGGGCTGTGCACATGAGCTGTGATTTTCAATCATCACTTGTGCGTTGCGTGAAAATCGCAGCATGTTCTATATTGTGTGTTTTTCACGCAACGCAGGCCCCATAGAAATGAATGGGGCTGCGTGAAAATCGCAAGCATCCAAGTGCGGATGCGGTGCGATTTTCATGCACGGTTGCTAGGAGACGATCGGGATGGGGACACGATCATTATTATTTTCCCTTATAACATGGTTATAAGGGAAAATAATAGCATTCTGAATACAGAATGCATAGTACAATAGCGCTGGAGGGGATAAAAATTTTTTAACTCACCTTAATCCACTTGTTCGCGCAGCCGGCATCTCTTCTGTCTTCTTCTTTGAGGAATAGGACCTTTGATGACGTCACTATGCTCATCACATGGTCCATCACATGATCCATCACCATGGTAAAAAAAAGATCATGTGATGGACCACGTGATGAGCGCAGTGACGTCATCAAAAGTCCTATTCCTCAAAGAAGAAGACAGAAGAGAAGTCGGCTGCGCAAACAAGTAGATTAAGGTGAGTTAAAGAGGACCTTTCACCGATTATTACACTGTGAACTTCACAGAAGTTCAGGTTTGGGTTCAAGGTTGTGTAGATTGTATTATTTCCCCTTATAACATGGTTATAAGGAAAAATAATAGCATTCTGAATACAGAATGCATAGTACAATAAGACTGGAGGGGTTAAAAAAAATAATGATAATTTAAAGAGGACCTTTCACCAATTATTACACATGGAGAGCGGCGGCCGGGGATCTCACTGCACTTACTATTATCCCTGGGCGCCGTGTTGTTCTCCTGTTATGCCCTCTGGTATCTTCGGTCCCAAAGTTATGGTAGGTGGAGTCTGTCCTTGTTCTTCTGTAGTGCTGGCCAATCGCATTGCAGAGCTCACAGCCTGGGAGAAAATAACCTCCCAGGCTGTGAGCTCTGCGCTGCGATTGGCCAGCGCTAGAGCAGAACAAGGGCAGACTCTGCCTACCATAACTTAGTGACTGAAATCTCTGCCTACTATAACTTAGTGAGCGGAGATACCGGAGGGCATAGCAGGAGAACGGTGCGGCGCCCAGGGATAATAGTAAGTGCAGTGAGATCCCCGGCCGCCGCTCTACATGTCTGTATACTTAGTTCACAGTGTAGTAATTGGTGAAAGGTCCTCTTTAAATTATAATTTTTTTTAACCCCTCCAGCCCTATTGTACTATGCATTCTGTATTCAGAATGCTATTATTTTCCCTTATAACCATGTTATACTACAATCTACACAACCTTGAACCCAAGCCTGAACTTCTGTGAAGTAGTTCGGGTCTGGGTACCACATTCAGTTTTTTATCACGCGCGTGCAAAGCTCATTGCACCCGCGCAATAAAAACTGAACAACGGAACGCAATAGCAGTCAAAACTGACTGCAATTGGGCACCTACTCGTGCGGGTTTGCCGCAACGCATCCGGACCTTTCTCCGGACACGCTCGTGTGAAAGAGGCCTTAGAGTTAACAAAAAAGTTCTCCCTTGCTTTAATTAATTCTATTCTATTAATTGTAGTATACTGCAATACTACTTTTATATGAAACTATAAAGATTAAAGTTGAAAAAAAGAATTACCAATGATAACAAGTGTATCACCTGAATCACTCCCTTTCAGACACATTCTAATACAATACAGATGTAGCAGAACTGACTATGACTCTGACTGTTCTGCACCTAAGGTGCTGTCCACATTAGCATTGAAACTTGAGTTTAAACAGAGCATTTTGAAAATGGATTTCACTGAATCTTGACTGACCCCAATGACTTCTAATGTGGTCTGCCAGATTTACTTCAGGGTTCTGGTATTTGTGATGGCAAGAATAGTGCTACAGACTTTTTTTCTAAGGGCTAACATACAACTGGTGGAACCTGTGCAGCTGCAGCAGGGGTTAAATAGTTAAGGAAGCCCATCGCCACCTTAAAGGGGTTGTCCCATTAAGACAACTCATCTCCTATCCACAGAACAGGGCATAATTATCTCATCAGTGGGGGTCTGGATGCGGATCCGTCTTACAAATGCATTGCAAAAGCGGATCCGTCTCTCCGTTTTCATCTGGAAAAATGTATCCGGTATTTATCTTTTTCACATTTTTAAATGTCCGGCATTCCAGCAAGTGTTCCAGAATTTTGGACGGAGAAAATACCACAGCATGCTGAGGTATTTTCTCCTTTCAAAAACCGTACAGTGACTGGACTGAAGACATCCTGATGCATCCTGAATGGATGGCTCTCCATTCAGAATGCATTAGGATAAAACTGATCAGTTTTTTCCTGGTATTGAGCCCCTAGGACGGAACTCAATACCAGAAAAGTTTAACACAAGTGTGAAGGTACCCTAACCTGGCAAAATGGCATCAAAATGGCATCACTTCTTCTCTAATACCATACAAAATGTTGGACTAAATGACAAGAAAAAGAACAGAAACATAGCTATAAAACTCATGATGAACACAATACTCTTTGTCCCACAGACCAATACCAGAAAGAAGTGGTGGGAAACCGCTACTGAACATCCCACTGTAATTTAAGTCTCTGTACTCTTCTCAATGAAAGGCGGCTTGTGTATGGGACTGGTCTAACAGGTTTGAACCCTGAAATTAAATCCCACTGTATTCAAAGTCTCAATATTTCTGAATACTGAGTTAGTAGTATATTGTCAATGGAGTGCTGAAGGTGAACATGTGCTCTCCAGATATTAAGAGAAGAAAGTCGCTGGGCTGCTGATGACCGGGACCGTGCTGAACAACCCATCATGAGTGAGGTTAGTACTGTGTTTGCATGTAAGTAAGGCGCTCTATTAGAATGTATGTGAACAAGCAACTATTAATGATTCTGAACATTACAAACCTACTGAGCAAAACTTTACAGAAATTTCGGTTTACCCAGAAAGCATCTTAACGTTGTATTTAGCGTACCTGCTTTCTTGGTGTTGCGTTGTATGGTGTTTTGTACTATGGACACTTCTTGGTGAACTAACAAATCTTATAATATGATATGAATAGATATTTTTAAGGGAATGATTTAGCATTAAATCAACCACATGGTATTACAAAGCCAACCACATAAAGGTCACTGACTTTGCAGACAGTAAGCACTTTTAATGACTGGCAATGCTTATTAAAAAGGACAATAATTCTCTGAATGATCATTCATTACACGGATCATTCAAGATGACTGGCTAGTGTAATGTGCAGTGATCAAAAAACTATTGGCATCTGCACGTTTGAGCTCGTTCCCATCAGCATTGTGTTCCGTCAACGGAAAAAATGACTGTCCAATTTGTTCGAATGTATTATTTTGAGCATCAGTTTATGTCAGTTTGCATCTGTTTTGTCAGGCTCTGTTATTTTTGACAGGATAAAAAGTGCTATATGTAAATAATGGAAACACAATGAAAAGGAGCCTTCTGTTTTTGGGGGGAATTTGTGAAAAATTAAATTAAATTCTGTATGTGCTAATGCAGTCTTTCCTGAGAGAATTTATTAAATTCTGAATACTGATAAATTATCTATGTGCAGAATAGACAGTGTTATGTTTTATATTGCCATATACTGTACATCCTTGAACAGTTATGGCTAACCTCCGGCACTCAAGCTGTTGTGAAACTACGACTCCCAGCATGCTTCATTCATTTCTATGGAGTTCTGAGAACAGCCAAGCAAGTGTGCATCTTGGGAGTCATAGTTTTACCACAGCTGGAGTGCCGTAGGTTAGCCATAACAGTCCTAGAATCTCAACCTGTGATATGTGTACTCCAGCCTTGTCACATCTTGTCTCTAGGTGGTACTTGCACTGTATCCACTGGACATTAATGGCTAAGGCTAGTTTAATGCTAGCTCTAAAATCACTAGCAATGGTTTTTGTCCGGCCAAATTCCGGCACTAATGCCAGAAACGGGCCAGGTTTCTTTATAATCAATAGGCTCCAGTGGGGAACAGTAGTATCCAGCTATGCTGGATACAATGAACTCTGGCAAGCTGGTCCTTTGCCAGAACAGCTTGTGCAGTACCCCAGATAAGGTATCTGAAAACGTTAGATAATGTTCTGCAATTTATGTTATGTGATTCACTCAGCATGTTCCAGCATGAGTCAGGCATGGCCAAAGTTAACTATCTTGGCCCAGCCTTCTCTGGAGCTTCAGGTGGAGGCTGGTCCCTCCCACTAGCTCCAGAAGATTCTGGAGAGCGGGCCTGGAGAGCAAACTGCAGGTGTTCCTTTCCCCCAGGCGTTCAGCTTAAAAGCTTCCAGAGGCTAGCAGCTCCCTATGTGTCCTCTGCCACTTCTACAGATATATATATATATATATATATATATATATATATATATATATATACACTACGTGCAGAATTATTAGGCAAATTAGTATTTGGACCACATCATCCTCTTTATGCATGTTGTCTTACTCCAAGCTGTATAGGCTCGAAAGCCTACTACCATTTAAGCATATTAGGTGATGTGCATCTCTGTAATGAGAAGGGGTGTGGTCTAATGACATCAACACCCTATATCAGGTGTGCATAATTATTAGGCAACTTCCTTTCCTTTGGCAAAATGGGTCAAAAGAATGACTTGACAGGCTCAGAAAAGTCAAAAATAGTGAGATATCTTGCAGAGGGATGCAGCACTCTTAAAATTGCAAAGCTTCTGAAGCGTGATCATCGAACAATCAAGAGTTTCATTCAAAATAGTCAACAGGGTCGCAAGAAGCGTGTGGAAAAACCAAGGCACAAAATAACTGCCCATGAACTGGGAAAAGTCAAGCGTGCAGCTGCCAAGATGCCACTTGCCACCAGTTTGGCCATATTTCAGAGCTGCAACATCACTGGAGTGCCCAAAAGCACAAGGTGTGCAATACTCAGAGACATGGCCAAGGTAAGAAAGGCTGAAAGACGACCACCACTGAACAAGACACACAAGCTGAAGCATCAAGACTGGGCCAAGAAATATCTCAAGACTGATTTTTCAAAGGTTTTATGGACTGATGAAATGAGAGTGAGTCTTGATGGGCCAGATGGCTGGATTGGTAAAGGGCAGAGAGCTCCAGTCCGACTCAGATGCCAGCAAGGTGGAGGTGGAGTACTGGTTTTGGCTGGTATCATCAAAGATGAGCTTGTGGGGCCTTTTTGTGTTGAGGATGGAGTCAAGCTCAACTCCCAGTCCTACTGCCAGTTTCTGGAAGACACCTTCTTCAAGCAGTGGTACAGGAAGAAGTCTGCAAGGTAAGAAAAACATGATTTTCATGCAGGACAATGCTCCATCACACGCGTCCAAGTACTCCACAACGTGGCTGGCAAGAAAGGGTATAAAAGAAGAAAATCTAATGACATGGCCTCCTTGTTCACCTGATCTGAACCCCATTGAGAACCTGTGGTCCATCATCAAATGTGAGATTTACAAGGAGGGAAAACAGTACACCTCTCTGAACAGTGTCTGGGAGGCTGTGGTTGCTGCTGCACGCAATGTTGATGGTGAACAGATCCAAACACTGACAGAATCCATGGATGGCAGGCTTTTGAGTGTCCTTGCAAAGAAAGGTGGCTATATTGGTCACTGATTTGTTTTTGTTTTGTTTTTGAATGTCAGAAATGTATATTTGTGAATGTTGAGATGTTATATTGGTTTCACTGGTAAAAATAAATAATTGAAATGGGTATATATTTGTTTTTTGTTAAGTTGCCTAATAATTATGTACAGTAATAGTCACCCGCACACACAGATATCCCCCTAAAATAGCTAAAACTAAAAACAAACTAAAATCTACTTCCAAAAATATTCAGCTTTGATATTAATGAGTTTTTTGGGTTCATTGAGAACATGGTTGTTGTTCAATAATAAAATTAATCCTCAAAAATACAACTTGCCTAATAATTCTGCATTCCCTGTATATATATATATATATATATATATATATATACAGAGAGAGAGATCCAGAAATGATTTTGGAGAATTTTAAGGCTACAGTGTGTGAGTCAGCAAGGTAAACAATGTAAAGTATTACAGTCTTTGCTGCTGCAACGGGGAGAAGTTAAGACACCCTATGCACCCCAGATTTGTGTATTCAAAGACAACAATGTGTTAGCCAGCAAGGTGATCAGCATACAGCAATCTCAGATGTGGCTGCAGTAAAAGGATAAGGAGTTCAAACACCCTGCACACTTCAGGTATTCTAGGAACAGAACATCGCCGTGCGATTTGTGGACATTGTGACAGATTGCAATTGTTGAACAGAAATCTCAGTATTAGAGACTGTAGCAAGAGTGACAGTAATATTAGGGCCTTTTAATGTTTGCTGTAACAATGTGGGTTACTACAACAGTACACAACCTCAATAGTTTTCTATAGGAGTAAAATATATCTACTAACCTGCAACAAAAACAAGAAGTTCAATCATGCATTTTTTCTACCTATAAGGAAACATTTAGGTGGTGTCGCAGTGAAATAATGGGTTACCATGAATGGAGTCCTAGCCTAAAAGGGGAAGCACGTTTTATAGCCATAACCCTTTGGGCACTATTACTTAATTTATTTCTTGTTCCTTGCATAGGAATATTGAGAAATATATCAGATAGCTTAGAGCACTTCATTAAAACACAGGTAATGAAATTAATAGAAAACTTTAATAAGACAAGTGACTTAGGCACTGGATATGCACTTTCATTTAATGTACTCTTGTGAGCAAATAAGATAACATGTTGGCATGATTATGTTAAACAAGAAAAAAAATGGTCCTAGCTGCTAATGCTAGCATGCTTTTGAGCGCTTTACAGTATATACTGTAATTATAGTGTAGCATGTGTCATATCACAAATGTGATGGCTGTGGAACCAGGCTTGTTGTAGATGTCAAAAAAACGTAGGAGGCTTGATAAATATGGTTATTATAGATTGGTCAAGAATAGATTATTGGTTTAGTATAAGTTTCAATAATTATTGTAAGGGATCGCTCTCACAGGGGGTCGGCAAGGACAGACTTCTCATCAAACAAGGGGTTTCCAAGCCTAAACAGTACTTTATTGTATAACTTTAAGCGGTACAGATGATCTTTCCAGTTATAAGGTCACTGGGTGAAGTTCCAGCACCAGCACCAGAATGCATAAATACAAAATATTAACAAATAGGTCTCTATATCACCTCTAAGTCTCTGTTCACACCAGGGGATAGGTCCGGCCTGCCTCAACCTCGCGGTCTGCCAGTTGCCAAGCATTTAATCACACAGATCTGTACTCTGGGGCATATCTCTCCCCAGACTTCCCCACACACTGAGGATTGCCGCTCACTTTTCAAAGAGATCTGTGGGCCTGGGCCACCTGTGAAAACGTGGAGTGGCCCGTGGGGAATAAGCACCCACCCAGCTCTATGCTTATTCCCAATAGAGTCAGGCCCAGATTAGCTGATACCAGCTATGCTAAGTAACAACAGCATCCACTATCTATCCTAGTGGACACACTAGCTACTGGCTTTTACTCCACCAAGGCCGGGCACCTTGGTGACACGTCTCAGGTGAAACACAGCAAACCATGATAGGCATCTTCACTAATAGGTTTCCTGCACACATCTTCGATGCTCGATGTTCCCCTGAGAAATTATAATTCTGCAAGGAGAGAAACCACCAGGACCTATGCTGTATGGAAAAGTTACATTTTTTTAACGACATGATCCACGTGGCCACCTTCTTATTTCTCTCTTTGTTCCTCCACAGTCCAGCAGAGCATGAGTTGTCACCAATGTAAACCTTTTCCCCCACAACCAGTATTTTATGGATTCCACCACCCACTTAATGGCTAAACATTCTTGTTCCATAATGGTGTACATTTTCTCTACAGGAGTTAGTCTTCTGCTCAGGTATCTCACTGGCTGCGCCTTACCATTTACTATCTGATACAATACTGCTCTAAGTCCCTTATCTGACACACCTGCCTGGACCCAAAATTCTCTTATAATCTGGGGTCCAGAGCACTGGCTTACAATTGCAACCTGGTTTATTCTCTGCATTATTATGCGCCTTACCAACATTATTGCTAGACAATTTCAATTCAAGTACCTTTTTATCAGCCAGGGGAGCGTTTTCTTCCCCTGCTAACACCTGCAAAGGAAAAATGTCATCACCATCATGCATTTCATTGGAACCATTGTTTTTAATGGGCACTTAACTTACACCACTATTTAAAAAGGAAGACACAGTTTCTGCAGAAGTTTCTTCACTGACTGCAGAAGTGTTTTTTCTTCTGCATAACTTCCAAAATAAGGGAAGTCAAGGCCCAATATTACATCATACGTTAGCCTCTTGTCCACCCCGACTCCAGAGGTCACAGTTCCAGCCTGAATCACCAATTTGACACAGGCTACGGGGTAAACCTTGGTATCTCCGTGAACATACCGCACTATTATATGCTAGTCCAGCACATAGTCCCCCACTACTAATCTCTCATGAACCAGACTACCATAGTCCAACAGGGCATTGACTAAACAGTCATTTACCACCACAGGGCGTATCTTAGGCTCAGTTTCTGGCACAAAAATATTCCACAAACAGCGACTGTCGCTGACTAGTATTACACTCCATGGGCTCTGAGGTAATAGGGCAATAAGCAGCAACATGATACCATGCCTGGCACCTCCAGCACTGGGGTACCCCTTGTTTCCTGTGTGTGGAGACCTTTATAGGACCAGACTGCCCCTGGGTTTCACGATCATTATTTTGCCTACGCCCAACCTCACCAGCCGGAACTCTCTTACCCACAGATGTCACGGATTGGGCACTCCTTGGAGGTACTGGGACTGTAGGAACATCAGGGAGGTACTCTTCAGTCGTTAGGAACCTTTCCTCAGGTTGACCAGCTGGTCAGCAGACTTGGGATCTCCATGTACAACCCAGCGTTGCAGCTTCGCAGGGAGGGCCCTGAAGTAATGGTCCACCACCACCTTCTCCGCGATCTCAGCCGGTGTAGATGTCTCTGGCGCCAGCCATTTTCTTACGAAAAGGGTCAGTTCAAACATCTGGGACATGGACGGCTTTTCCAGACTGTAATTCCATTCGTGGACCCTTTGGGCACATACCGCTAGGATCTCCAACTTTAACTTGCTATAGTCCCGGACATCCTGATTCCTGAGGTCATAGCAGGCTTTTTGCGTTTCCCCTGTTAAAAATTATGCAATCATATCTGCCCACTCTACAGCTGAGAGTCTCTCTCTTTCTGCCACTCTCTCAAACACGGTGAGGTAGGCCTCAATGTCATCATCAGGTGTTATCTTTTGCAAGGCCCGCTGCACAACCCTCCTCATATTATCAGTGCCTGGGGGGCTTACCTCCACTTGCATGGGTTAAGCCACAACAGTCTATCTAAGTGCAGCAATCTGCTCCATCAACAAACGATTAGTTTCCTGCTGCTGTGCCATGGCCTGTTGTTGCTGCACATTAGCCTGTTGTTGGACACATAAGGCTTCTTCGTGTCTCTTTTTATCCTCGGCATGCAACCTCTGCTGTTGCTCCATGGCCTGTTCATGCCTTAGGTTAGCCTGCACCAGCTGCTTCACCATTTTCTTCATGGCACTTGATGCACTTTGCACTGTAGTTGCAGCTTTTACCCAGGACATAAGAATTACAAACGAAAGGGGAAAAAAATAGCTCTCAATAGGTCAGTCTCTTTACTTGGGCTTCAGGCCCTTTAAAGCACCTCAAGAGTTCCTTGTAACAAGCACCAGTGTCCAGATTAGAAGCTGCAGCATCACCAAACAAACTGGCTTCCGGCCCTTTAAACTTTTTTTCAAATACAAACTTCAGCAGCACGTGCTCTTTTGTCATGCCGTTGCCCGTAGCAACTTACGGGTTGTCCGCATCTTCCACCATATGTAAGGGATCTCTCTCTCACAGAGGGTTGGCAATGACAGACTTCTCATTAAAAAAAGGGGTTTCCAAGCCCAAGCAGTGCTTTATTGTGTTACTTTAAGCCGTGTAGATGATATTTTCACATATCACATCACTGGGTGAGGTTCCAGCTTCAGAAAGCATAAATACAAAATAGACACCTGCCCATCTAGGCTCTAACTCCCTGTTCACACCAGAGGATAGGTCCGGCTTCTCTCAGCCTCATGGTCTGCCAGTTGCCAAGCCTTTAATCACGCAGGTCTGTTCTCTGGGGCATATCTCTCCCCAGACTTCCTCACACACTGAGGATTGCTGCTCACTTTTAAATGAGAATCATGTACCTGGGCCACCTGTGAAAACCTGGAGTGGATTGTGGGGAACAAGCACCTACCCAGCTCTTTGCTTATTCCCAATAAAGCCAGGCCCGGATTAGCTGATACCAGCTATGCTAAGTAACAATAGCGTCCACTGTGTATCCTAGTGGACACGCTAGCTACTGGCTTTTGGTACACCAAGGCCGGGCACCTTGGTGACACGTCTCATGTGAAAACACGGCAAACCATGATATGCATCTCCTCTAACAGATTTCCTGCACCATTCTAGGAGACACATATCTTTCCTCATATATGAGGCCTGTAACTGCCTCACATTATATAGTGTTCATGAAAAGTCATAAGTAATGTACAAGCAGGCTGGGCAGGTTTTCAACTGGACCAATGCGCCATTTATCAATCAGAGCTCAGCTTCAGCTACAGGGACATTCAAGGTTTTTAGGCTGGGTTAGGTGATCTGATTTGCAATCCGTTCAATATGCTGATAGCAACCAATTGCACAAGTATTGAGGTGCACAGTTTATCAAATTTTTAAATGTAGTCTGACAAGCATGCAATGTAATCTGCTAGGAGCCCAATGATTTGCCTGTCTCATGGTAATCCAATAAGGGTGGCTTTCATAGTGAGACAATAATTAAGTTGCTTTCCACCCTCCAAAGTTGCACAAGAGAGCTCAGTAGTATAAATTGTACAAGACCTGCTCATGGGCAATTTAGAAATACTACAGAACCAACATCCTTACATACAGTTCATCGATCAGCTGTAATCTGCAAGAGAGTCTGGGAACAATTCACCTGAAGCACCACCACAGGAAACATGAAGGATTACATAGCAGTCATTGGAATTACTGGGCTACCCTTGTAATGTTATGATCAGTTTGGTCCTCTTTGTAGGTACACTCCTTTTTGGATAGTTGATGGGGCCCCAAAATAAGGGACTCTCCACTTCTGGGTCAGAAATGTTTTGTAACCTATTTAAAGAATTTATTTTGAAAACCAAACAACCCATTTAAAGAGCTTGTCTCATGAGGGCAGCTCTGTTAGCGTTTTGGACATTATAGAGGGAGTCCCCAATTGGGAACCCCCTCCACCCCCTGTGAACAAGAAAAGAAAGCAGCTCTTTTCAAGTGGTTCCCATTCTGACAGATTCTAGCCATGTTTGTATGAAAAAAGTGGTTATTTCATATGAAATACTATATTTCCCCTGCAATGCCCACTGCAGGAAAAGTGGCTGGCCGTTGCTTTCCCAAGCAGAATTAGCCTTGGAGACCAGAGCAGTACCCGGGACATTTTCTCAGCAGCACCATTTAGAAAGTTTAAAGTAATTATATAAAATGTTCTAGTTCATTCCTACATAAACCAGATGATGAATTGATGATCACTTTTTGTATGATTGTAATTGGTTTAGATCAGAATGCAAAGCTTTTTGCTGTAAATTAACTGTACCCTGCTATAGTAGTTATACAGCTGCAGAACATGACATTCAACAGATTACCGCACAGGAGAAAAACTTTGCTTAGTTCATACAATACCTTAAGGCTATAAGCCTTATAAATAATTTTCTTCCAGTTCTGTATTTTGATCGCTGCTACGTTAAAATGTTTTAACATACAAATACGTCTAAAATGAAATTAACTTGACTTACGCTTCCATTTTTTCCCGACAAGGAAATGCTGTTGTTAATGGCTTATGACTGTTCTAGTTTTTCAAAGTTGTTAGGAGCATCTCAGGATAATTATAACTACTATATGTTAAATATCTTGAAGTTAAAGGAATTTTCCAGGGCTAACTTATTGATGTTTTCAGAAGTTCCAGCAAGTGAATGGAACCAGGCATGGTCACTGCACAGAGAAAGGAGCTGTGTAGGTCAGCTTCTAGAAACAGCTGATTGGAAGTCAAACCCCGACAATCCCTTAAAGAGTTACATAAATCTTAAGCTACTCGGATGTGCAGTAGGAGATGCCCCATTAGGATAACCCTTGACAATATTAAGTTATATGGACATCACACAGAGGATTCTCCCATTTGGGACCCTGAAGTTGCTTGTTTGCTGATCGCAGGCCTCTTAAACATCTAAGGATGGGGGAACTAACATTCATTTCACCCTGTAATCAGCTCATGTAATACGTCCTTAATAGTACACTAAAATGTATAATTGGTTGAATCTTCCTTATGCTAAATAAGCAGCAGTTTGGCGAGAGAGAAAAGAAAGGGGAGAGGCGCTCATAGGGTGGTGGGTAGCGGTTGTGTTGTTCTGCGTAATGGTCGAAGTGTGCTCACCTTTTGGTGTTGTGCTGGTTGGAGCTCAACGTCCGTGAAGGTAGGTACACGTGGAGAAATAGGGGGGCGTTGGTTATTTTGGAAAGGTCGGTGCTGCCAATACCCGTTCGGTCCCTTAGGTGGAGTTGCCAGGGACTCCTAGGGACTGTGAAGGAAGAAGTTGCTGGTTTGTGTGCGATTGCACACAGTAGGGTATTTGTTTGGCGCACAAAAGGACGACCTCAGACAGTGGACTTTGGTGAAATAGCTGTTTTTATTGTTCAGTAGACAACGCGTTTCGGAGTTTATAACTCCTTTATCAAGTCTTAATCGGGCGTCGTCAGCAGAGAGACAGGCCAGATGGCTGGAGCGTCTGGTTTGTGCTGGGAACGCCGCCTTCCCAGCACAAACCAGACGCTCCAGCCATCTGGCCTGTCTCTCTGCTGACGACGCCCGATTAAGACTTGATAAAGGAGTTATAAACTCCGAAACGCGTTGTCTACTGAACAATAAAAACAGCTATTTCACCAAAGTCCACTGTCTGAGGTCGTCCTTTTGTGCGCCAAACAAATACCCTACTGTGTGCAATCGCACACAAACCAGCAACTTCTTCCTTATGCTAAATAAGCTATTTACGAGAGTTCTCTTATTAAAGGAGTTGTCTGTGATGAGATGTTCCTTTAAACATATAAATAGCTTGAACATGAATGTACCATGTGCTTAAAAGGCACATTTCAACTGTAATAATTTTGCTGCTCAAAATGCATAAAAAATATGGAAAATGTAAGAAAAATGTCATTGTTGCAGGTGAATATTTCATTTACACTATAGCATGTGAAAGTTGCCACCGCATTTGTTCAAACAGTGTGAAAAACGGGTTTCTTTGTGTAAAATTTGTTACCAATCATCATGGTGTATAGAATGAACTTTGGATCTTCACATAATTGTGGCATGTAAAGTAAGCTTTACAAAAACTTCTGGGATAATTCTAATGATATGCGCCACTGTTCTGTTTAATTCTCCTTTTTCTTAACAAATAAGGGGCACATTTATTAAGACCAGTGTTTTAGACGCTGTCTTTAATAAAGCCCCAGCGCTGGCTGTGGTTCCGCAGAAGTTATGAAGAGGTATTGGCCTCTCCATAACTTCGGCAGAGCCTGCGCCAGTTCTAAATGTAAGACAGGTTCCGAGCTGTCTTACATTTAGACCTTTTTCTACCCCTAAGGGTCCATTCACACGTCCGTTTTTTCTTTCCTGATCTGTTCCGTTTTTTCAGGAACAGATCAGGACCAGATCTGGACCCATTCATTTTCAATGGGTCCTGGAAAAAATGTGTGCTGTCCGTTTCCGTTGTTCCGTTCCGCATGTCCGTTTAAATATAAAACATGTCCTATTCTTGTCCTGAAAAATCGGATCCTGGTACAATACAAAGTCAATGGATCCGCAAAAAACGGATGACATTCGGATGTCATTCCGTATGTCATCCGTTTTTTGCGGATTCCGTTCCTGGAAACACATAACCAATTTTATTTTTTTTTTATTTTTTTTATTTTTTCAATTTTTTTTCAAAGGAATCCAAACAACTTTATTTGATTATTGAAATGTATACATGTTTCCGTTTTTTGCGGATCCGCAAAAAACGGATGACATACGGATGACATACGGAAACATTTTCAGGAACAACGGATCCGCAAAAAACTGACCGTTTTTCAGGATGAAAAAAAACAGGACGTGTGAATGGACCCTTAAACAGACATAGAAAATGGTAAATGAAACAGGCCTACCGGCACACGCCCTTCCCCGTCCATGCCACGCCCACAATTTTAGCCCTAGTGTGCGCCGCAATCAGCTCCTGAAATACACCTAATATAGGCGTACTTCAGCTTAATAAATGACTTAATAAATCTTGGGCTGCTCAGTACATTGATTACATTAAATTAAACCAATTGAAATCTAACCTTTTATTCTGTCCGCTGGTCGAATACATGGAAAACAGTTGCAGGTAACAGGTTATTTATGCTGTACAGTGAATGGCACAAAAATATAAATAAATAACAGAATTGCATTGTTTTTCATTCCACCAGAAAGAGTTAATAAAAGGTATTTGATGAGCTACAATATATGTAACCCAAAATTACAACATTGAAGAATTAAATAAACACTGGCTGCAGCGGCCAAGGGTTAATTAATAACTAACATTTAGATACCTGTTGCCCCTTATTTCCATTGCTCTGTATACCTACAGTTTTTGATGGAATAGAGGGGAATCAAGCTGTCAAAATAGCAGTACCATGTGATATAGTTATATAGTTATAATAGTTATATAGTATGTTAGAGTAGAATTCAACAGTGATAGGTTGCAACTGTAAGGATGAATCTCCTATTATATCCTTTTGTTCAGTATTATTTTTTCCCTAAAAAGTTACAGTATACTGTCAGGCAAATAACAGAGACCTGCTAGATACATTTTTAGTCATTAAAATAATCATTAGGTATATTGCCCAGCTGACATATTTCATGTTTTGTCTAAAAACTATATTGTGCCAGAAGAATATTAAACTCATCACTAATAAGGGTTGTCCAGGATTTTTTTTAACACCCCCACTCCCCCACCTCCCCAGCCAGCAGTACTTGTGAGGAAATGCATACTTACCTGCTCATCACCGCTCAAATCCAGCTGTCTGGCTCCCAGGCTCCATTCACTGAACTTTTGATTCCCATTTCCCTGTATGGACAGGGTCATGTGTGCCACTGCACTGGGCCTTAGCGGTGATGTGCCCCCCAGCAGCTCATGACCAAGTAGTGACTGGTCACCACCGAGGTCAGTTATTGTCTGCTGCAGGAGCATATGACTTCGTCCGTGCAGAAAGTTTAAATATGGTATCCGTAAGTTCAGTAAAGACAGTTGAGGAGCCAGAACTGAGCAGCAGGGAGCAGGTAATAATTGATTTTTTCACAGGTTGGGTAGGGATTAAAACAATCCTGGAAAATGCCTTTAAAGGAAAGATGTAATCTTTGCTTTTCTTACAAATTAAACACTTTTAACGTTATGTCTATGGAGAGACTTTGTAGTCCTGTATAAAAAAAAAGCTCCAAATGCTTAAAGTGGTTGTCCTATGAAAAATATGGTACAGTTTTCAAACCAGCGCCTGGATCTGCATACTTATGTAATTAAACCCCTTTTTAAGAACGTGCCCTCTAACAATCCTCGCAGGTGCAGGAGGGAAGATTTGTGAAAACCAAAGAGGAAAAGTGTACTCTGCGAACACATATGGTAAAAAATATCAGCTTTATTCTACATCATAAGTTAAAATCACACATATTTGGTAAAGACAAAAAAACACCACATGACAAGACACCTAGTAGGGTCAAAAATAACACAGTTGGACTAATGCAGATACGCCATAAAATGCAGGTAGCATAAGTAACAAGGCCACAATGGAGGGATACAGATATACAGACCCAGTAGGCACCGCAAACACCAGCCGCAACACATGTTTTGCACTGCTTCCTCAGGGGAGCAGATCCCACAGAGGGCCACTACCTCTTGGATAAGTCCTGGTGTAGCTGGCAGCTGACCCATGGGCATTAGAGACACCGATGCAAGGCCATGCAATACTAATATTCAGGAAACAGGCAGTGGTCAGGGCCTGCAGCAAACATGCAAATCAATGAAAGAGTCAATACGGTAGACAGGGTAAGGTCAGTAGAGATGGCCTTGCGGTTCGCCCAGAGGTCGTTTCGCAGCGAACTTTGCGCGTTTGCGATTCGTCTAACATGCGTACATATGGCGATGTCCGCCGGTGCCATATTCTTTTGCATTGCGCCGAACTTTGACCCATGACACATCCATCCAGGGGGACAGGACAGCCAATTGAGAAGTTTCAGCACATGGACACACCCCCACCCTATAAAAGAACCCGATCTGGCAGCCATTTTACATTCTGTGTTTTGCCAGTGTATGAATGGGTGTGATATACCTGCCTCCACAAAATACTGATTAAGGGGTTTGACAAACCTGCTTCCACCAAATATTGATTGAAGGCTGCGATATACCTGCTTCCACAAAATACCAATTAAGGGGTTCAATATACCTGTTTCCACCAAATATTGATTGAGGCCTGCGATATACCTGCTTCCCCAAAATACCAATTAAGGGGTTCAATATACCTGTTTCCACCAAATATTGATTGAGGCCTGCGATATACCTGCTTCCCCAAAATACTGACTAAGGCGTTCGATATACCTGCTTCCACAAAATACTGATTGATAGCTGCGATATATCTGCTTCCACAAAATTCTGATTGAGGCCTGCGATATACCTGCTTCCACAAAATACAGATTAAGGGGTTTGACATACCTGTTTCCACCAAATATTGATTGAGGCCTGCGATATACCTGCTACCACAAAATACTGATTAAGGAGTTTGATATACCAGCTTCCACAAACTACTGATTTAGTGCTGCAATATACCTGCTTCCACAAAATACTGGTTAAGGGGTCCGATATACCTGCATCCACCAAATATTGATTGAGGCCTGTGATATAACTGCTTCCACAAAATACCAATTAAGGGGTTTGATATACCTGTTTCCACCAAGTATTGATTGATGCCTGCGATATACTGGATTCCACAAAATAATGATTGAGGCCTGCGATATACCTGCTTCCACAAAATACTGATTAAGGGGTTTGATATACCTGCTTCCACCAAATATTGATTGAGGCCTGCGATATACCTGCTTCCACAAAATACTGATTAAGGGGTTTTATATACCTGCTTCCACAAAATCCTGATTGAGGGCTGCAATATACCTGCTCCCACAAAATACTGATTAAAGGGTTCGATATGCCTGTTTCTACTAAATATTGATTGAGGCCTGCGATATACCTGCTTCCACAAAATACCGATTAACCCCTTAAGTAGAGTTGAGCGAACACCTGGATGTTCGGGTTCGAGAAGTTCGGCCGAACATCCCGGAAATGTTCGGGTTCGGGATCCGAACCCGATCCGAACTTCGTCCCGAACCCGAACCCCATTGAAGTCAATGGGGACCCGAACTTTTCGGCACTAAAAAGGCTGTAAAACAGCCCAGGAAAGAGCTAGAGGGCTGCAAAAGGCAGCAACATGTAGGTAAATCCCCTGCAAACAAATGTGGATAGGGAAATGAATTAAAATAAAAATTAAATAAATAAAAATTAACCAAAATCAATTGGAGAGAGGTTCCATAGCAGAGAATCTGGCTTCCCGTCACCCACCACTGGAACAGTCCATTCTCAGATATTTAGGCCCCGGCACCCAGGCAGAGGAGAGAGGTCCCGTAACAGAGAATCTGTCTTCATGTCAGCAGAGAATTAGTCTGCATGTCATAGCAGAGAATGAGGCTTCACGTCAGCCACCACTGCAACAGTCCATTGGCATATATTTAGGCCCAGCACCCAGGCAGAGGAGGGAGGTCCCGTAACAGAGAATCTGTCTTCATGTCAGCAGAGAATTAGTCTGCATGTCATAGCAGAGAATGAGGCTTCACGTCAGCCACCACTGCAACAGTCCATTGGCATATATTTAGGCCCAGCACACACACAGGCAGAGGAGAGAGGTCCCGTAACAGAGAATCTGGCTTCATGTCAGCAGAGAATCAGTCTGCATGTCATAGCAGAGAATGAGGCTTCACGTCAGCCACCACTGCAACAGTCCATTGGCATATATTTAGGCCCAGCACACACACAGGCAGAGGAGAGAGGTCCCGTAACAGAGAATCTGGCTTCATGTCAGCAGAGAATCAGTCTGCATGTCATAGCAGAGAATGAGGCTTCACGTCAGCCACCACTGCAACAGTCCATTGGCATATATTTAGGCCCAGCACACACACAGGCAGAGGAGAGAGGTCCCGTAACAGAGAATCTGTCTTCATGTCAGCAGAGAATTAGTCTGCATGTCATAGCAGAGAATGAGGCTTCACGTCAGCCACCACTGCAACAGTCCATTGGCATATATTTAGGCCCAGCACACACACAGGCAGAGGAGAGAGGTCCCGTAACAGAGAATCTGGCTTCATGTCAGCAGAGAATCAGTCTGCATGTCATAGCAGAGAATGAGGCTTCACGTCAGCCACCACTGCAACAGTCCATTGGCATATATTTAGGCCTAGCACACACACAGGCAGAGGAGAGAGGTCCCGTAACAGAGAATCTGTCTTCATGTCAGCAGAGAATCAGTCTGCATGTCATAGCAGAGAATGAGGCTTCACGTCAGCCACCACTGCAACAGTCCATTGGCATATATTTAGGCCCAGCACCCAGGCAGAGGAGGGAGGTCCCGTAACAGAGAATCTGTCTTCATGTCAGCAGAGAATTAGTCTGCATGTCATAGCAGAGAATGAGGCTTCACGTCAGCCACCACTGCAACAGTCCATTGGCATATATTTAGGCCCAGCACCCAGGCAGAGGAGGGAGGTCCCGTAACAGAGAATCTGTCTTCATGTCAGCAGAGAATTAGTCTGCATGTCATAGCAGAGAATGAGGCTTCACGTCAGCCACCACTGCAACAGTCCATTGGCATATATTTAGGCCCAGCACACACACAGGCAGAGGAGAGAGGTCCTGTAACAGAGAATCTGGCTTCATGTCAGCAGAGAATCAGTCTGCATGTCATAGCAGAGAATGAGGCTTCACGTCAGCCACCACTGCAACAGTCCATTGGCATATATTTAGGCCCAGCACACACACAGGCAGAGGAGAGAGGTCCCGTAACAGAGGATCTGGCTTCATGTCAGCAGAGAATCAGTCTGCATGTCATAGCAGAGAATCAGGCTTCACGTCAGCCACCACTGCAACAGTCCATTGTCATAAATTTAGGCCCAGCACCCAGGCAGAGGAGAGAGGTCCCGTAACAGACAATCTGGCTTCATGACAGCAGAGAATCAGTCTGCATGTCATAGCAGAGAATGAGGCTTCACGTCACCCACCACTGCAACAGTCCATTGGCATATATTTAGGCCTAGCACACAGGCAGAGCAGAGAGGTCCCGTAACAGACGATCTGGCTTCATGTCAGCAGAGAATCAGTCTGCATGTCATAGCAGAGAATGAGGCTTCACGTCACCCACCACTGCAACAGTCCATTGGCATATATTTAGGCCTAGCACACAGGCAGAGCAGAGAGGTCCCGTAACAGACAATCTGGCTTCATGTCAGCAGAGAATCAGTCTGCATGTCATAGCAGAGAATCAGGCTTCACGTCAGCCACCACTGCAACAGTCCATTGTCATAAATTTAGGCCCAGCACCCAGGCAGAGGAGAGAGGTCCCGTAACAGACAATCTGGCTTCATGTCAGCAGAGAATTAGTCTGCATGTCATAGCAGAGAATCAGGCTTCATGTCAGCCACCACTGCAACAGTCCATTGGCATATATTTAGGCCTAGCACACAGGCAGAGGAGAGGTTCATTCAACTTTGGGTAGCCTCGCAATATAATGGTAAAATGAAAATAAAAATAGGATTGAATGAGGAAGTGCCCTGGAGTCCAATAATATATGGTTATGGGGAGGTAGTTAATGTCTAATCTGGACAAGGGACGGACAGGTCCTGTGGGATCCATGCCTGGTTCATTTTTATGAACGTCAGCTTGTCCACATTGGCTGTAGACAGGCGGCTGCGTTTGTCTGTAATGACGCCCCCTGCCGTGCTGAATACACGTTCAGACAAAACGCTGGCTGCCGGGCAGGCCAGCACCTCCAAGGCATAAAAGGCTAGCTCTGGCCACGTGGACAATTTAGAGACCCAGAAGTTGAATGGGGCCGAACCATCAGTCAGTACGTGGATTGGTGTGCACACGTACTGTTCCACCATGTTAGTGAAATGTTGCCTCCTGCTAACACGTTGCGTATCAGGTGGTGGTGCAGTTAGCTGTGGCGTGTTGACAAAAGTTTTCCACATCTCTGCCATGCTAACCCTGCCCTCAGAGGAGCTGGCCGTGACACAGCTGCCTTGGCGACCTCTTGCTCCTCCTCTGCCTTGGCCTTGGGCTTCCACTTGTTCCCCTGTGACATTTGGGAATGCTCTCAGTAGCGCGTCTACCAACGTGCGCTTGTACTCGCGCATCTTCCTATCACGCTCCAGTGCAGGAAGTAAGGTGGGCACATTGTCTTTGTAGCGTGGATCCAGCAGGGTGGCAACCCAGTAGTCCGCACAGGTTAAAATGTGGGCAACTCTGCTGTCGTTGCGCAGGCACTGCAGCATGTAGTCGCTCATGTGTGCCAGGCTGCCCAGGGGTAAGGACAAGCTGTCCTCTGTGGGAGGCGTATCGTCATCGTCCTGCCTTTCCCCCCAGCCACGCACCAGTGATGGACCCGAGCTGCGTTGGGTGCCACCCCGCTGTGACCATGCTTCATCCTCATCCTCCTCCACCTCCTGCTCATCCTCGTCCTCCTCGTCCTCCAGTAGTGGGCCCTGGCTGGCCACATTTGTACCTGGCCTCTGCTGTTGCCAAAAACCTCCCTCTGAGTCACTTCGAAGAGACTGGCCTGAAAGTGCTAAAAATGACCCCTCTTCCTCCTCCTCCTCCTCCTCCTGGGCCACCTCCTCTTCCATCATCGCCCTAAGTGTTTTCTCAAGGAGACATAGAAGTGGTATTGTAACGCTGATAACGGTGTCATCGCCACTGGCCATGTTGGTGGAGTACTCGAAACAGCGCAACAGGGCACACAGGTCTCGCATGGAGGCCCAGTCATTGGTGGTGAAGTGGTGCTGTTCTGTAGTGCGACTGACCCGTGCGTGCTGCAGCTGAAACTCCACTATGGCCTGCTGCTGCTCGCACAGTCTGTCCAGCATGTGCAAGGTGGAGTTCCACCTGGTGGGCACGTCGCATATGAGGCGGTGAGCGGGAAGGCCGAAGTTACGCTGTAGCGCAGACAGGCGAGCAGCAGCAGGATGTGAACGCCGGAAGCGCGAACAGACGGCCCGCACTTTATGCAGCAGCTCTGACATGTCGGGGTAGTTGTGAATGAACTTCTGCACCACCAAATTCAGCACATGCGCCAAGCAAGGGATGTGCGTCAAATTGGCTAGTCCCAGAGCTGCAACGAGATTTCGCCCATTATCACACACCACCAGGCCGGGCTTGAGGCTCACCGGCAGCAACCACTCGTCGGTCTGTTGTTCAATACCCCGCCACAACTCCTGTGCGGTGTGGGGCCTGTCCCCCAAACATATGAGTTTCAGAATGGCCTGCTGACGTTTACCCCGGGCTGTGCTGAAGTTGGTGGTGAAGGTGTGTGGCTGACTGGATGAGCAGGTGGAAGAAGAGGAGGAGGAAGCCGAGAAGGAGGAGGTGGCAACAGGAGGCAAAGAATGTTGCCCTGCGATCCTTGGCGGCGGAAGGACGTGCGCCAAACAGCTCTCCGCCTGGGGCCCAGCTGCCACTACATTTACCCAGTGTGCAGTTAGGGAGATATAGCGTCCCTGGCCGTGCTTACTGGTCCACGTATCTGTGGTTAGGTGGACCTTGCTACAGATGGCGTTGCGCAGTGCACACTTGATTTTATCGGATACTTGGTTGTGCAGGGAAGGCACGGCTCTCTTGGAGAAGTAGTGCCGGCTGGGAACAACATACTGTGGGACAGCAAGCGACATGAGCTGTTTGAAGCTGTCTGTGTCCACCAGCCTAAATGACAGCATTTCATAGGCCAGTAGTTTAGAAATGCTGGCATTCAGGGCCAGGGATCGAGGGTGGCTAGGTGGGAATTTACGCTTTCTATCAAATGTTTGTGAGATGGAGAGCTGAACGCTGGCGTGTGACATGGTTGAGACGCTTGGTGACGGAGGTGGTGGTGGTGGTGTTGGTGGTACATCCCCTGTTTGCTGGGCGGCAGGTGCCAACGTTCCTCCAGAGGCGGAGGAAGAGGCCGAGGCGGCAGCAGCAGAATAGGCCGAGGCGGCAGCAGCAGAAGAGGTAGCAGGGGGAGCCTGAGTGACTTCCTTGGTTTTAAGGTGTTTACTCCACTGCAGTTCATGCTTTGCATGCAGGTGCCTGGTCATGCAGGTTGTGCTCAGGTTCAGAACGTTAATGCCTCGCTTCAGGCTCTGATGGCACAGCGTGCAAACCACTCGGGTCTTGTCGTCAGCACATTGTTTGAAGAAGTGCCATGCCAGGGAACTCCTTGAAGCTGCCTTTGGGGTGCTCGGTCCCAGATGGCGGCGGTCAGTAGCAGGCGGAGTCTCTTGGCGGCGGGTGTTCTGCTTTTGCCCACTGCTCCCTCTTTTGCTACGCTGTTGGCTCGGTCTCACCACTGCCTCTTCCTCCGAACTGTGAAAGTCAGTGGCACGACCTTCATTCCATGTGGGGTCTAGGACCTCATCGTCCCCTGCATCGTCTTCCACCCAGTCTTGATCCCTGACCTCCTGTTCAGTCTGCACACTGCAGAAAGACGCAGCAGTTGGCACCTGTGTTTCGTCATCATCAGAGACATGCTGAGGTGGTATTCCCATGTCCTCATCATCAGGAAACATAAGTGGTTGTGCGTCAGTGCATTCTATGTCTTTCACCGCTGGGGAAGGGCTAGGTGGATGCCCTTGGGAAACCCTGCCAGCGGAGTCTTCAAACAGCATAAGAGACTGCTGCATAACTTGAGGCTGAGACAGTTTCCCTGGTATGCATGGGGGTGATGTGACAGACTGATGGGGTTGGTTTTCAGGCGCCATCTGTGCGCTTTCTGCAGAAGACTGGGTGGGAGATAATGTGAACGTGCTGGATCCACTGTCGGCCACCCAATTGACTAATGCCTGTACCTGCTCAGGCCTTACCATCCTTAGAACGGCATTGGGCCCCACCATATATCGCTGTAAATTCTGGCGGCTACTGGGACCTGAGGTAGTTGGTACACTAGGACGTGTGGATGTGGCAGAACGGCCACGTCCTCTCCCAGCACCAGAGGGTCCACTAACACCACCACGACCATGTCCACGTCCGCGTCCCTTACTAGATGTTTTTCTCATTGTTATGGTTCACCACAACAACAAATATATTATTTGGCCCAATGTATTGTATTCAAATTCAGCGGGATATAAATTTGAGGCCTAGTATTTAGGCGCTGGGTGACCGGTATGGATTTAGTGACAGAATTAGACTTGGAAATGCACAGAAGCGTGTGTGTGTGAAGTTATTCTGAATGACCCAATGTGCACCTTGAATATTATATACCCTTTTAGGGATAGATTTCAAATAGCTCTGATATAGCAGAAACCACTAAATTATGAAATTGCTAAATTGGGAATTGTATTTCAACCCAGAACAAAAAATGTGCTTTGACGGACACTAAATAACTTTCCCAGCCACAACAGGACAGCGTTAACGAGAGATTTAGCAGGATATAAATTTGAGGCCTAGTATTTAGGCGCTGGGTGACAGGTATGGGTTTAGTGACAGAATTAGACTTAGAAATACACAGTAGCGGGTGTGTGTGAAGTTATTCTGAATGACCCAATGTGCACCTTGAATATTATATACCCTTTTAGGGATAGATTTCAAATAGCTCTGATATAGCAGAAACCACTAAATTATGAAATTGCTAAATTGGGAATTGTATTTCAACCCAGAACAAAAAATGTGCTTTGACGGACACTAAATAACTTTCCCAGCCACAACAGGACAGCGTTAACGAGAGATTTAGCAGGATATAAATTTGAGGCCTAGTATTTAGGCGCTGGGTGACAGGTATGGGTTTAGTGACAGAATTAGACTTAGAAATACACAGTAGCGGGTGTGTGTGAAGTTATTCTGAATGACCCAATGTGCACCTTGAATATTATATACCCTTTTAGGGATAGATTTCAAATAGCTCTGATATAGCAGAAACCACTAAATTATGAAATTGCTAAATTGGGAATTGTATTTCAACCCAGAACAAAAAATGTGCTTTGACGGACACTAAATAACTTTCCCAGCCACAACAGGACAGCGTTAACGAGAGATTTAGCAGGATATAAATTTGAGGCCTAGTATTTAGGCGCTGGGTGACAGGTATGGGTTTAGTGACAGAATTAGACTTAGAAATACACAGTAGCGGGTGTGTGTGAAGTTATTCTGAATGACCCAATGTGCACCTTGAATATTATATACCCTTTTAGGGATAGATTTCAAATAGCTCTGATATAGCAGAAACCACTAAATTATGAAATTGCTAAATTGGGAATTGTATTTCAACCCAGAACAAAAAATGTGCTTTGACGGACACTAAATAACTTTCCCAGCCACAACAGGACAGCGTTAACGAGAGATTTAGCAGGATATAAATTTGAGGCCTAGTATTTAGGCGCTGGGTGACAGGTATGGGTTTAGTGACAGAATTAGACTTGGAAATACACAGTAGCGGGTGTGTGTGAAGTTATTCTGAATGACCCAATGTGCACCTTGAATATTATATACCCTTTTAGGGATAGATTTCAAATAGCTCTGATATAGCAGAAACCACTAAATTATGAAATTGCTAAATTGGGAATTGTATTTCAACCCAGAACAAGAAATGTGCTTGAACGGACACTAAATAACTCGCCCAGCTACAGCACTAAGGACAGATTTAGCTGGATATAAATTTGAGGCCTAGTATTTAGGCGCTGGGTGACAGGTATGGGTTTAGTGACAGAATTAGACTTGGAAATGCACAGTAGCGGGTGTGTGAAGTTATTCTGAATGTCCCTATGTGCACCTTCAATATGATCTACCCTTTTAGGGATAGATTTCAAATAGCTCTGATATAGCAGAAACCACTAAATTATGAAATTGCTAAATTGGGAATTGTATTTCAACCCAGAACAAGAAATGTGCTTGAACGGACACTAAATAACTCGCCCAGCTACAGCACTAACGACAGATTTAGCTGGATATGAATTTGAGGCCTAGTATTTAGGTGCTGGGTGACAGGTATGGGTTTAGTGACAGAATTAGACTTGGAAATACACAGTAGCGGGTGTGTGTGAAGTTATTCTGAATGACCCAATGTGCACCTTGAATATTATATACCCTTTTAGGGATAGATTTCAAATAGCTCTGATATAGCAGAAACCACTAAATTATGAAATTGCTAAATTGGGAATTGTATTTCAACCCAGAACAAAAAATGTGCTTTGACGGACACTAAATAACTTTCCCAGCCACAACAGGACAGCGTTAACGAGAGATTTAGCAGGATATAAATTTGAGGCCTAGTATTTAGGCGCTGGGTGACAGGTATGGGTTTAGTGACAGAATTAGACTTAGAAATACACAGTAGCGGGTGTGTGTGAAGTTATTCTGAATGACCCAATGTGCACCTTGAATATTATATACCCTTTTAGGGATAGATTTCAAATAGCTCTGATATAGCAGAAACCACTAAATTATGAAATTGCTAAATTGGGAATTGTATTTCAACCCAGAACAAAAAATGTGCTTTGACGGACACTAAATAACTTTCCCAGCCACAACAGGACAGCGTTAACGAGAGATTTAGCAGGATATAAATTTGAGGCCTAGTATTTAGGCGCTGGGTGACAGGTATGGGTTTAGTGACAGAATTAGACTTAGAAATACACAGTAGCGGGTGTGTGTGAAGTTATTCTGAATGACCCAATGTGCACCTTGAATATTATATACCCTTTTAGGGATAGATTTCAAATAGCTCTGATATAGCAGAAACCACTAAATTATGAAATTGCTAAATTGGGAATTGTATTTCAACCCAGAACAAAAAATGTGCTTTGACGGACACTAAATAACTTTCCCAGCCACAACAGGACAGCGTTAACGAGAGATTTAGCAGGATATAAATTTGAGGCCTAGTATTTAGGCGCTGGGTGACAGGTATGGGTTTAGTGACAGAATTAGACTTGGAAATACACAGTAGCGGGTGTGTGTGAAGTTATTCTGAATGACCCAATGTGCACCTTGAATATTATATACCCTTTTAGGGATAGATTTCAAATAGCTCTGATATAGCAGAAACCACTAAATTATGAAATTGCTAAATTGGGAATTGTATTTCAACCCAGAACAAGAAATGTGCTTGAACGGACACTAAATAACTCGCCCAGCTACAGCACTAAGGACAGATTTAGCTGGATATAAATTTGAGGCCTAGTATTTAGGCGCTGGGTGACAGGTATGGGTTTAGTGACAGAATTAGACTTGGAAATGCACAGTAGCGGGTGTGTGAAGTTATTCTGAATGTCCCTATGTGCACCTTCAATATGATCTACCCTTTTAGGGATAGATTTCAAATAGCTCTGATATAGCAGAAACCACTAAATTATGAAATTGCTAAATTGGGAATTGTATTTCAACCCAGAACAAGAAATGTGCTTGAACGGACACTAAATAACTCGCCCAGCTACAGCACTAACGACAGATTTAGCTGGATATGAATTTGAGGCCTAGTATTTAGGTGCTGGGTGACAGGTATGGGTTTAGTGACAGAATTAGACTTGGAAATACACAGTAGCGGGTGTGTGTGAAGTTATTCTGAATGACCCAATGTGCACCTTGAATATTATATACCCTTTTAGGGATAGATTTCAAATAGCTCTGATATAGCAGAAACCACTAAATTATGAAATTGCTAAATTGGGAATTGTATTTCAACCCAGAACAAGAAATGTGCTTGAACGGACACTAAATAACTCGCCCAGCTACAGCACTAACGACAGATTTAGCTGGATATGAATTTGAGGCCTAGTATTTAGGCGCTGGGTGACAGGTATGGGTTTAGTGACAGAATTAGACTTGGAAATGCACAGTAGCGGGTGTGTGAAGTTATTCTGAATGACCCTATGTGCACCTTGAATATTATATACCCTTTTAGGGATAGATTTCAAATAGCTCTGATACAGCAGAAACCACTAAATTTTTAAATTGCTAAATTGGGAATTGTATTTCAACCCAGAACAAAAAATGTGCTTTGACGGACACTAAATAACTTTCCCAGCCACAACAGGACAGCGGTAACGAGAGATTTAGCGGGATATAAATTTGAGGCCTAGTATTTAGGCGCTGGGTGACCGGTATGGATTTAGTGACAGAATTAGACTGGGATATGGCCAAAAAATAACCACACTATTGCTGGTTAAATGCACTTGGTGATGGGCGCAGCTTGCCCCTGATGTAGTATATGGCCAAAAAATGAACAGACTATTGCTGGTTAAATGCACTTGGTGTCACAGCTTGACCAACCACACTACTGAGGGTTAAATGCACTTGGTGACGGGCGCAGCTTGCCCCTGATGTAGTATATGGCCAAAAAATGAACAGACTATTGCTGGTTAAATGCACTTGGTGACGGGCGCAGCTTGCCCCTGATTTAGTATATGGCCAAAAAATGAACAGACTATTGCTGGCTAAATGCACTTGGTGTGATAGCTTGACCAACCACACTACTGAGGGTTAAATGCACTTGGTGACGGGCGCAGCTTGCCCCTGATGTAGTATATGGCCAAAAAATAAACAGACTATTGCTGGTTAAATGCACTTGGTGTGACAGCTTCACCCTGATGTAGGCTTTAGCCAAAAAACAAACGCACCATTGAGGGTTAAATGCACTTGGTGACAGGCGCAGCTTGCCCCTGATGTAGTATATGGCCAAAAAATAAACAGACTATTGCTGGTTAAATGCACTTGGTGTGACAGCTTCACCCTGATGTAGGCTTTAGCCAAAAAACAACCACACCATTGAGGGTTAAATGCACTTGGTCGCAGCTTGTACTGGCGCACCACAAGACACAAAATGGCCGCCGATCACCCCAGAAAAATGTGACTGACAAACGGTCTGGGCAGCCTAAAAACAGTGAGCAATTGAGGATCAGCAGCTCAATGATCCACAGCTGCAGATCGATCAGTTAATCAAGTCCTTTGGAGGAGTTAATCTGCCTAATCTCGCCCTACTGTCGCAGCCGCAACCTCTCCCTACGCTAATCAGAGCAGAGTGACGGGCGGCGCTATGTGACTCCAGCTTAAATAGAGGCTGGGTCACATGGTGCTCTGGCCAATCACAGCCATGCCAATAGTAGGCATGGCTGTGATGGCCTCTTGGGGCAAGTAGTATGACGCTTGTTGATTGGCTGCTTTGCAGCCTTTCAAAAAGCGCCAAGAAAGCGTCACAAAAGCGCGAAGAAAGCGACGAACACCGAACCCGAACCCGGACTTTTACGAAAATGTCCGGGTTCGGGTCCGTGCCACGGACACCCCAAAATTCGGTACGAACCCGAACTATACAGTTCGAGTTCGCTCATCCCTACCCTTAAGGACTCAGCCCTATTTCACCTTAAGGACCAGGCCATTTTTTGCAAATCTGACCAGTGTCACTTTAAGTGCTGATAACTTTAAAACGCTTTGACTTATCCAGGCCATTCTGAGACTGTTTTTTCGTCACATATTGTACTTCATGACACTGGTAAAATGAAGTCAAAGAAATTCATTTTTATTTATAAAAAAAATAGCAAATTTACCTTTTTTTTTTTTTAAATAGCAAATTTCCAAGTTTAATTTCTCTTCTTCTATAATACATAGTAATACATCCAAAAATAGTTATTACTTTACATTCCCCATATGTCTACTTCATGTTTGGATCATTTTGGGAATTATATTTAATTTTTTGGGGATGTTACAAGGCTTAGAAGTTTAGAAGCAAATCTTGAAATCTTTCAGGAATGGAGATGATGAGGAGACATTTAGGCAGAAAAGAACAAATTTAGGCAGAAAAGAAGATGCAAGTTATCATGATTTACAAATGTAATTCTGAACAATTCTAAAAATATAATAATGATAACCGAGTAAAGGGGTGTGGAGGAACACTTTATATGTCTGTATTTAGTATAATTTTTCTAAATATAGTAAACAGCTACATAGACACTTCATAAATAGCGATTCCCACAAAGTCCCAACCGCTAAGGTGATCAACTATTGTAGGAAGGCACAAGGTGATGGTGATGGTGTCCGTCACCGAGATTCCTGGCCTCGGTGAGGTAAGAGTCGGTAATTTTAAGTGTCAGCGGCAGTTAGTGCTGACTGACAATATTTGTTATTTAGTACGGCTCTTACTGGGAGCAGCCAAAGTGCAGGGTGGGTGGCTGATCCCCATGTTTCAGGACGGGTTTTGGTTTGGGATTTAAAAACCCAGCCAGCAGTCTCAGCTGTGTGGATTATTCTCCATTTCACAGTGAAGCTATGGAGATGCTGTGGTTTTGGGATCTGCATGAGGTATGCCGTGCTAAAGGGCTGAGAGCCGCATTGCTGTAAAACAGGCCCCCTAAAGCCTGCAGTGGATGGCTGATGAAAAACCGCTAACAATGTGAACGTTTGTGTTCTGTGGACTGTCCATGGTGTGAACATACACCAATACTGCGAACTGTTATTTTGTTTTGCTTTCTGTGTAAATAAACACTGAACTATTTAAGTTAAAGACTTTGTGATTGCCTCTATACTGCGTCCGCTAAGCTGCCTACCAGAGCAAATCCCCACACTATATATGTCACATTAACCTTTCATAGGCACCTACAAAGTAAATTATGTTCACTTTATTCTATTATTGTATAAACAGGGCTTATGTTACCATTAATCTATTTATCGTAATGAGGACAAAGTGTTGTCATGCTTCCAAAACTTCTGCCCTAGTTCCCTAGCTTGCTACAACATGTAACATCCTTCAGTAGGCACACTTTATGCAATTGCCATAAACAAAACTGAGAGATGGCATTCATATAATTATCCTTCAGGTCTCTGCTTCACCTTGCAATTATAAGCGTGGCATCAACAAATCATTACTTGGAATATGTTACTTAGCAACTAGCATTTATGTCTTTGTCACTGTCTTACTTTTGTTAAGAAAGCTGGCGGCACACCTTTCATTTATTTTAACCGTGAGCTATTGCAGGAAGCGTACTCCCTGCTGGGGCTTTTTTAACTCTTTATGTGCATTCTCAAGACACTGCACATACATATTGAAATCGGGACAACATGGAGAACTGTGTCAAAGCCAACCCACCAACAAGTGACAAGATAAAAGCGAAAAGGATTATTGTTGGGTTTTTTTTTTGCTGTCTTGTATGCCCTCAGTATGCTACCAGAAACGTACTGCACATAAAAGTGAAGTAGGGAATACAAGCAATCATTTCAGAGCCCTTACACAGATGAATTTGGCCCTGGCGTTTTTAGACTCGTAGGCCATTTAAACCTTTTAGGCCACCTGCAGCTTTTCATCATTTTTTATGGCAGTATTTCCTGCATTTCTTGCAAACTGTGACCCATATTTATTAATTGTAAAGATGGCTGGATAATAAATCTGGTGAAGGGATAGACACTTGTCACTGACTTTATACCAACTATTGGTTGGTTTATTTTGAGACAGATGTTTATGTGGTTCACTATTGGTGCAAAATGGTGCATTTTAAAGGGGTTATCCAAACCCTATAATGCCCGGGCCCCTCATATAGGTTGCACTTACCTTGCTCCCCAGCATCTGTGTAGTTTCTGATGCCCCCACTGCTGCCATCGCTGGATGTTTTTATCCGTGCAACGGGGAGATGCAGCAACGGCCGTGCGGGCATTAGAAGTGACAGGGTGCAGGGGAGCAAGGTAAGTACAACCTGTGTGAGAGGTCCGGGCATTAGATGTAACATTATAGGGATTGGATAACCCCTTTAAGCCCCATCCCATTTCACTAAAGCTCTGCTCTTTCCATTGTTGAACATGTTGGAAAAACTTGTAGAAACCCTAGATGCACCACTTTTTAGACAGATTTTTGGCTCAGACACATTAGTTAATTTGGGCCAATGTGTCTTACCCACTGGCATTTTTACCCTATAGAGAAGTGTTGTCAAAGGCATAAAAAAACACCAAGAGCTGCAACCTGTTGCATTTTTGAAACATCAGAAAGATAAAAATACACCACCTACACCACCTAATGAACAAAAACAGCTATGTCACCTGAATATTTAAACAATAACTTCTAAAACTTAAAGCTGAGAGGTTGATACCTTTTGTTTTCTAGAAGCTCTAGATACATTTTGAGTTAATACAATAGAGAATATTACTGGTGTTATGAAATTGCTTACAAGATAGAGTGGCTTACTGCTCAATATATTTTTATCTTGGGTGGTCTATATGGGTGAAGAAATTAATGGTAATAATCCTGGTGGTCTACTGTAGTGAGGGGGGTCAATGCCAGCATCCCTGGTAGACAAATTTATTCAAGTGGTCAATTCAAATATGACCAAACTAATAAGCATAATTAAAACCATTTTATGATAGAGGGGATGCTAGAAATACTCCAGATTCAGAAGTAAACTATGATAACGTAAAATAGTGTTACTAGCCAAGATTTTTTTCCAGAAATAATATTAAAATATATAAAAATAATGTTAAGAATGATGTTCCAATCGCTTATTAAAAATAAAAAGTGAATATATATATATATATATATATATATATATACACAGTGGATATAAAAAGTCTACACACCCTTGTTAAAATGTCAGGTTTCTGTGCTGTAAAAAAATGAGACAAAGATAAATAATTTCAGAACTTTTTCCACCTTTAATGTGACCTATAAACTATACCACTCAATTAAAAAAATAAACTGTAATCTTTTAGGTGGAGAGAAGAAAACAAAAAATATATAATAATAATGTGGTTGCATAAGTGTGCACACCCTCTTATAACTGGGGATGTAGAATTAAGCAATCACATTCAAAATCATGTTAAATAGGAGTCAGCATACACCTGCCATCATTTAAAGTGCCTCTGATTAACCCCAAATAAAGTTCAGCTGCTCTAGTTAATCTTTCCTGAAATTTTCTTAGTCGCATCCCAGAGCAAAAGCCATGGTCCACAGAGAGCTTCCAAAGCATCAGACGGATCTCATTGTTAAAAGGTATCAGTCAGGAGAAGGGTACAAAAGAATTTCCAAGGCATTAGATATACCATGAAACACACTGAAGATAGTCACCATCAAGTGGAGAAAATATGGCACAACAGTGACATTACCAAGAACTGGACGTCCCTCCAAAATTCATGAAAAGACAAGAAGAAAACTGGTCTGGGAGGCTACCAAGAGGCCTACAGGAAGATTAAAAGAGCTGCAGGAATATCTGGCAAGTACTTGCTGTGTGGGACATGTGACAACCATCTCCCGTATTCTTCATATGTCTAGGCTATGGGGTAGAGTGGCAAGATGAAAGCCTTTTCTTACGGAGAAAAACATCCAAGTCAGGCTACATTTTTCAAAAACACATCTGAAGTCTCTCAAATGCATGTGGGAAAAGGTGTTATGGTCTGATGAAACCAAGGTTGAACTTTTTGGCCATAATTCCAAAAGATATGTTTGGCGCAAAAACAACATTGCACATCACCAGAAGAACACCATACCTACAGTGAAGCATGGTGGTGGCAGCATCATGCTTTGGGGCTGTTTTTCTTCAGCTGGAACTGGGGCCTTATTTAAGCTAGAGGGAATTATGAACAGTTCAAATACCATTCAATATTGGCACAAAACCTTCAGGCTTCTGTTAGAAAGCTGAGCATGAAAAGGAACTTCATCTTTCAGCATGACAACGACCCAAAGCATACATCCAAACCAACAAAGGAATGGCTTCACCAGAAGAAGATTAACGTTTTGGAATGGCCCAGCCAGAACCCAGACCTGAATCCGATTGAAAATGCACAGGAGATGCCGTTGCAATCTGACAGACTTGGAGTGTTTTTGCAAAGAAGAATGGGCAAATCTTGCCAAGTCAAAATGTGCCATGCTGATAGACTCATACCCAAAAAGACTGAGTGTTGTAATAAAATCAAAAGGTGCTTGAACAAAGTATTAGTTTAAGGTGTGCACACTTATGCAACCATATTATTTTATTTTTATATTTTTTTTCCCTCTACCTAAAATATTTCAGTTTGTTTTTCAATTGAGTTGTACAGTTTATAGGTCACATTAAAGGTGGTAAAAGTTATGAAATAATTTATATTTGTCAAAAAATTTTACATAACAGAAACATGACATTTTAACAGGGGTGTATAGACTTTTTATATCCACTGTATATATCCACTGTATATATATATATATATATAGAGAGAGAGAGAGAGAGAGAGAGAGAGAGAGAGATAACCAAATTATTGTACAAAAAATTCAAGGAACAAGGAAAAATTACAAATACTGTATATTAACTTAACTGGTATACATTAAATTCTCATTAAAACGCATTTCTGTAAAAATATTCTTTAACATTTAATTATTCATAGCACTGATGTCCTCTAATAGCCACCAATTTGCAAGTTGATAAATTATATCTCTTAAAATTATTGTAAAGTGATGTGTACTGCAGCATTGAAAAGGCACAAGAAAACTAGGACTTTGATAAATAGCTTGCCTATCTTTGAGACACTGTGTCACATTTTACATTAATTAGCATACTTTTAATTGCTTTATAATTAATTCAAATGTGATGAGCATTAAATTGCAACATCTTATCAAGGTTATATTTTATTACCTTATGAAACAAACGTTACTTCTAAATGCCATGGCTATATACAGGGCCACCATTTTTATGTGTTTATCTTATATTTAATTTGTATATTTACATATACAATGTATATTCTAGAGGTGAGCATATTATTCAAAATTCGTCTCAAATCCAATTCGTCAAATTTTTCAAAAAAGTTGATTCGTGACTGAATCGTTTCTACATTAATCAAAAGCTGGAAAATTGGTATATGACACTCTGAGGTCTGTTAGGACTCAAATGTTTAATATCTTGTTCTCTCTCTTTTTGTTTTCATTGTTGTTTGCTCTATTTTGTAAAAACTTGAGATCCAAAAAATGGCTAGCTGTCCATATACAGAAAAAAAATTGTTTGTTGCAGGATTTTGTAATGCTGGACTTGTCAGCAGCTGTATGAACTAATGAAACAACACTCAACTCAGACAGCCCAGAGCCCTTACTCTCTATGCCATGCTTTCCCCAACAAAACTCTAAGGCTAGGTCTACACGACGACATTTGTTGCGCGACAAAAAGTCGCGCAACAGATAGGGCGCAACAGTTGTCGCGCAACATTTTGTTGCACTAATGTCGCGCAACAATTTTTATAATGGCAGTCTATGGTGTGGCACTGCAACACCCTTGAATGGATTTTCTGCGACTGTCGCGTCGCAGTCGCAGCATGTCGCACGTTGCAGTGCGACACCATAGACTGCCATTATAAAAATTGTCGCGCGACATTGGTGCAACAAAATGTCGCGCGACAAATGCCATCGTGTAGACCTAGCCTTAGGCCTCTTTCAGACGGGCGTTGCGGGAAAAGGTGCGGGTGCGTTGCGGGAACATGCACGATTTTTCAGTGCAAGTGCAAACAATTGTAATGCGTTTTGCACTCGTGTGAGAAAAATCGGCATGTTTGGTACCCAAACCCAAACTTCTTCACAGAAGTTCAGGTTTGGGATCTGTGTTCTGTAGATTGTATTATTTTCCCTTATAACATGGTTATAAGGGAAAATAATAGCATTCAGAATACAGAATGCATAGTAAAATAGTGCTGGAGGGGTTAAAAAAATAAAAATAAAAAATTGAACTCACCTTATTCCTGTTCCTGCACACAGCAAAGAAAGAAGACAGAAGAGAAGCCGGGCTGCGCGATCAAGTGGATTAAGGTGAGTTAAATTTTTATTTTTTATTTTTTTAACCCCTCCAGCGCTATTTTACTATGCATTCTGTATTCAGAATGCTATTATTTTCCCTTATAACCATGTTATAAGGGAAAATAATAATGATCGGGTCTCCATCCCGATCGTCTCCTAGAAACCATGCGTGAAAATCGCACCGCATCCGCACTTGCTTGCGGATGCTTGCGATTTTCACGCAACCCCATTCATTTCTATGGTGCCTGCGTTACGTGAAAAAAGCACAAAATAGAGCTTGCTGTGATTTTCACACAACGCACAAGTGATGCGTGAAAATCACCGCTCATGTGAACAGCCCTATAGAAATGAATGGGTCGGGATTCAGTGCGGGTGCAATGCGTTCAACTCACGCATCGCATCCGCGCGGAATACTCGCCCGTGTGAAAGGGGCCCTACATCTACCCAATTATATCTCCCTATTCTCTCCCTATAGTGTCTCTAGTACAGCAAGCTTACTGGCTTGTGTTTGAAATAGCTTTTTGGCAGACTCAGCCACAACACATCCTATCGAATTGTAAGCTGTGAACAGAATGGTGTGTAACACTAGCGTTCTTGGCAAAATAACAGACCAGAAGGCTGCACCTGATAGGCTTAGCTAATCAGGGTAAGTCCTCTCCCTCCCAGTGTCCTGTCATCATTTATCTTCATCCTCCCTATTGTTTTCTGCACCACTTTTCACAGTAAAATAGCACTGGGCGCAGTTTTCACGAGATTCATCAGAAAGGAATCACCAAAATTTCTGATATTTTTTTGTAGACCAATTTATGTGAAATGTGTAATGAATCCTATTGTTTAGAATCAATTTACTAATCTCTAATATATATTGGAAATATTATATATACAGTATATCTAAATATATATTGCTGAAAAGATGCTGCAAAGTAAGAATACGTTTAAAAACAGCATCAGTTCTTCTAGATGGATAGGTATCTGTCTGTATTTCTCACCATTGAGAACACCAATAATCCTGACCAAGCCAGCAACTCAATTTGCTGAAGGGCAGTGCCAAACTTGGAAGAAACCTCCACCATGCTTGCTATGCCCTGATGATGCTTATTAAAGTACTGTTCTCTTTAACCCTTTGGAGAACAATCTGTCTTCTGTTACAGCTAAATATTTCAGATTTTGACTAATCAAAATGATCATGCTTAGGCTACTTTCACACTAGCGTTAATATTTTCCGGTATTGAGAGCAGTCATATGGTCTCAATACCGTAAAAAAAACTCTTCAGTTTTTCCCCATTCATTGTCAATGGGAACAAAACGTAACTAAACTGAACGGAGTGCTCCAAAATGCATTCCATTCTGTTTGGTTACGTTCTCATACCGGAGAGCAAACCGCAGCATGCTGCAGATTTATTTCCATCATGGGATGCGGGGCAAGATGAATCCATCATGACCCACAATGCAAGTCAATTGGGATAGATCCGTTGCCTCTGCCACAATCTGCCACAATAGAAAACCGATCCATCCCCCGTTGACTTTCAATGAAGTTCATGACGGATCCGTCTTGGCTATGTTAAAGATAATACAACCGGATTTGTTCGTAACAAATGCAGGCGGTTGTCTTATCGGTAACGAAAGCGTTTTTGCTGAACCCTGCCGGATCCAGGAAAAACGCTAGTGTAAAAGAAGCCTTACTTCCCTTTGAAATCAAAATATGTCCAGCAGTGCCATCAGCTTAGAACTGGCAGAAACCAGTGGGGTGGGACACAGGTACACCCATCTACTGTTTAGAGAAGTCTAGCCAAAAAGCCATACCTTCAAGGTGGAAACATGGCTAAATGACTCACCTATGCATCAAAACATATGAACTGGGGTGCAGTAAAATGGCTGCAGGTGCTCTGGACTAACAAGTCAAAATTTGAAATATTTGACTATAAAAGAAGAAAGCTTGTTTTCTAGAGGGTGGAGAACAGTACAATAATGAGGGTCTGCAGGTAACATTTAAGCATGGTAGAGGTTATTTGCAAGCTACATTTATGCAAATGGTGTTGTGGATTTGATTATGATTAATGGTGTCCTTAGTGCTGAGATATACAGTCAGACAGTGTCAGTCTAGGTGTCTAGGGCCCATGAGTAAAATTATTTCTGGGGACCCACTGTACAGCTACATGCAAATCTTACCTGACTGTTCACAAATCCGCAATACTACCAAAAAAACATTTTTGGGGGTTAGTAAACCACTACATAGTCTGTGCCTAGACTGTTTTATCCTGGAGATGAAAATCATGCCGTTTTCAATGGGAATGGCAATAGATGGTCATACCAAAAATGTATTTGTTTTTGATTTCTCTTTTGTTCATTTAATTTAATTAATTGCATATTAATTGATAAAAAATAAACTATTATCACTTCTATTGAAAGCATTCTTACTTTGCAGCATTTTTTTCCACCCCTGCCTAAACCATTTGTATAGTATTTTGCATTCTAAGAAGAAAAAATAATAAATATATATATATATATATATATATATATATATACTGCATTTCCACTTGTTATATTGGAATTTTATGCTTAAATACTGTCAAATAGTTATATACCACATAGCACCAAAATAATACTACTATACAGTTACAACATAATAGTGTACATTATAATACTATAATACTGCAGTCATTTTTTCTCAGAGCAAATACCTGGCCACATAGTTTTGACACAAAATTGCTCATGCAATGCTCCTAGTGCTTGAGACATCTCTCACACGGGGTGATTGGCTATCCCAAGAACTATGTCTTTGACCTCTGTTCCAATGCAGAAATCAATGGCTGCTTACTGTAAATGCCTTCTAATTCATACAAAGAGGAACCCCTGGGTAAAAGAACTGTGCTATGTTCCATCAGATGGTTTTAGATGGCATATTACAGAGCATTGTGTCTATTGAGGAAGTACATTAGAGATGCCATATATAGTGGCTAGGAATCTGTAATATGTACAGCCAATTGCTCATTGAGGCATACGTAGAATGTGTTATTTATGCAGAATGTGGATAGTCAAAGTGTCAGGACTCACAACTATAGCTATTATTGTTGTAAATGTATTGGAAAATGGTGTCTGCCAAAATACTGTAGAGGGTGTATATTTCACCCAGAATGTTCAGATGACAGAGGTAAAAAGAATCCAAGAAAGCTGGGTTGTTTTAGAAAAGTGAAGTTTGCTGAGGCACTTTTCTTTAAAGTGTTTTAAGGGCTGTATTTTTTATGGAATGGCATGTAGGTGTTGATAGTGGAAAGTGTTATTCCCTCCCCACTCCAGTACCACACTTTCCCCTAGACTGAGGCAAACCCAGGTGTGGAAGTTGACCTGTGTAAAGCCTAATCTCCTGTGTTATGCTGAGAGCATAGGTGACAAAACCCCACCTTGTATGTTTCCCAGACGAGCAAGGACTTTTGTTTTGTTGTCTATGTTCTATTTATGTGCTGGAAAATAAACGATATTGTGCTTTTAAACTGCTAAATCCAGTGAAATCGGTCATTGCCCATCCCATCCAGTATAAAAAAAATTGTGTTGCTGTGTACCAATTCTTAAAGTTTTTTTTTTCATCTATTTTACTTCCATATTTTAACATTGATTATTAATAAAACTGTTGTATTTTTTTTTTTTTTACAGTTGTACGTCGGTATATTCGTTTTGTATCTCATTGTATATACAAGCGGCATATACATGTACTGATGCAGCCAGCAATGGTAATAATTTTTATGAATGCACAAGTTGATTTTATTATTGATATCCTTGTGCATTTACACCAGGCAATGGTTGTTACCATTGTTTAGACATTAACAAATTGTAAGAATTTTTGCCCAGCATTTTACCACGAGACTTACAGCCTGTTCACAGCTCGTTTTTGCTGTACGTCAAGCAGATATGTTTAGACATACAGTAAAAAAAAAAAAAAGTACACAAACATGCAATTTTGTGTTTATCTATCCTTTTTGACATATAAAACATGATGGATGTGTATACTGTATGTTTCAATACATTTATGTCTTTTGTTTAACAACAAACATACATGTTTTTTAGAGATGAGCAAAGTTGTCAAAAATTTGATTCAGCTACTTCCCAGAATTTCACAAAGAAATTCGATTTAATTGCGAATTACTTAATCACAAATCGCTTTCCATTGTATGTAGCGGGCACAATAATGGGGAACAGCAATCACGCCAGCCCCCGTCATTGAACCCTTCAGATGCCTTTCAGGGGTAATCAGGGTTAAAAAAAATTACTCACCTTTTCCATTTACTCGTGGAGAGTCTGTCGCAACCATCTTGATTAAAGAAACCGCTCAAAATCTTGCACAGTGAAGTGAAAACATCATCACGTTGGCCGGGCGTGGTGACGTCATCACTGATAATAGGAGAGAAAAACAAACGGACCAGCACCTCCATAATAAGTAAATTACCTGTATTTTTACTAATTCCATTGTGTTTCAGCCAAGGTAGCGTGCACCTGCGTTCAAATTTACTTATTATGGAGGTGCTGGCTCATTTGTTTTTCTTTCCTATTGTCACTGCCACTGGGAGGTGGCGCCCCCTGGAGGTGAGTTTGAACCGTGCACCACCGCCCATTTACCATGTGCTTTTAATTAGATAGATTGTACAGCTGTATTCTACTTTGCCCATATTGCTGCCTGACAGCCTGGGAGAGGCATGTGTAGGATATAGCTGGGTGCTACTTTGCCCAGATTGTAGGCTGTAAGAAGCCACCTTGTCATCTGGTAGATGGGCCCGACATATTTTTGATCAATATGAGCAAAGAGCTTCTAACTGCCCTTGCAGTAAGTATGGCCACAAAGCAGCTATTTTTTATTTAGTATTTGCTTATATCTTTGTGCAATTGACTAGCAGTGTGCTGTTACCTGTAGTTTTACTAATTCCATTGTGTTTCAGCCAAGGTAGCGTGCAGCTGCGTTCAATTTACTGTTAAAAAATAGCTGCTTGGTGGCCATACTTACTGCAAGGGCAGTTAGAAGCTCTTTGCGCATATAATTGATCAAAAATATGTCGGGCCCATCTACCAGACGACAAGATGGCTTCTAATGAGATGAGGCCTACTCTAATATGCCTATCCTGGGCTTACAGTCTACAATCTGGGCAAAGTAGCACCCAGCTATATCCTACACATGCCTCTCCCATGCTGTCAGCCTGCAATATGGGCAAAGTAGAATACAGCTGTACAAGCTATCTAATTAATCAGTCATCACTGATAATGTCACCACGCCCGGCCAGTGCGCTGATGTGGTGATGTCACAAGTCACCGCACGCAATATTTAATATTCGTGTTGGCCTCTCTGCAAGCAAAAGGATGTATGTATGTTTTTTTTTAACCTGCATCTGGATGCATCTGGATAAAAACATATAGGTTTAACTGATGATAAATGTATTGTCTTCCATTCATCTTTCATTCACTGCAATGGCAACAAAATCACATATATATTTCTATAAGTTTTTGGGGGTTTTTGCAGACAGAAAAGTATGGTATGCTACATTATTCTATCCTGCAAAAAAGACACAGAAATGTAAACAGCGAGAAACAGAGTCAAAAGTATGCCCTTCTGAACTATGTTTGCCCAATTTTGGTCTATTGGTATGTAAAGCCACACATTTCTATACGTTTTTTTCTGTTTACAAATGTATCCACTTGACGTACAGCAAAAACCAGATGTGAACAGCCCCTCAAGCTGCTCAAAGACATTACATGTACATCAGCCAAACCTTTCGGTTGCATGCTGAACATCTAATGTGTATAGAAACCTCTCGACTTTCCCCGGATGGCAGATAAGCCACTACCAGAGGTGTCTGGAAGTGGCTTTGTCCCCATATAGAACACACACGGCGAGCATGATGGTATACTGGCTTATTATGCGTACGACCAGCCTTAAGCCCCTTTTATAGGAGCCAATGATTGCACCAAATATCTGGAAAAAACGTTCATCCAAATGATAATTGGGCCATGTAACACTCGCGTTTGGTGCGGATCCGTCATGGATCTGCACAGACAGATCCGTTAAGATAATACAACCGTCTGCATCCATTCAGAACTGATACATTTGTATTATCTTTAACATAGTCAAGACGGATCTGTCTTGAACACCATTGAAAGTCAACGGGAGATGGATCCGTTTTCTTTTGTGTCATAGAAAACTGACCCATCCCCATTGACTTACATTTGTGTGTCAGAATGGATCAGTTTGGCTCAGTTTTGTCAGATGAACACCAAAACGCTGCAGGCAGCGCTTTGGTGTCCACCTCCAAAGCGGAATGGAAATGGAACAAAGGCAAACTGATGCATTCTGAGCGGATGCTTTTTCATTCAGAATGCATTAGGGCAAAACTGATCCGTTTTGGACCGCTTGTGAGAGCCCTGAACGGATCTCACAAACGGAAAGCCAAAACGCCAGTGTGAAAATAGCCCAAAATGTACCAGGGATCAACAAGTAAACACTCATTTGCTTGCTGATCATATTATATATGTGTCACATAAAATCATTATTTGTTGGAATCATAAAACAGGGATGACGCCAACAAATAATGATACAGTATAGCAGGACTGGCCAACCTGCGGCTCTCCAGCTGTTGCAAAACTTCAACTCCAGCATGCCCAGACAGCCTACAACTATCAGCCTACAGCAAGGCATGGTGGGAATAACAATCATAGTAGCCATCGTTCATCCCCATACAGTAGTGATTGCAAATTAAGGTTCATATGAACGTTCTTTACTGCTTATCGTCCACTGCATTGACCAATGTAAAAGGGCCCTTAGTTATACCATTTATAGCAATGCTGTTGTTCACACTGAACAAGCATCATGTGTTGACATTAGTAAATGAATCAGTCTCTCAATCTGCTTAGAACCCATCAGCTCCTACTAGTATACACAGGAGCAAACTTCTTCACTTTTATCTTTTCCACACCTCCTTCTGTAATCATAGATGACATAGTGTCACTTAGCAATGAAAGAGCACCTCATTTAGTTCATGTATTATTCCTATTAATGCTGAATATTTAAGCTCATGGCATTAATTTAATGAGCAGAATGCAGGAGAACACTGTTGAGGCTTCATATCCAAATTAATTTATGGATTCTAAGAGGATGTGTTAAATAGCCATCAATATTAATGGAAGTTGAGTATTAATGAAGCAAGAAACTAGAATGTCATACACTATATAAATGCAGAGGTGAGAAAAAGATATCAAAATACTGGGCACATATTGTTGCAGTGGTCTGGCCTAATTTTTATAATGAAGTTAACAGCAGGCAAAAACGGTGGTTATTAAAGTGATCTTGGTGTGTGATGTGCACATCTCTCTGTCTCATTAGAGGTAATTATGTGTTTTTCAGGGGAAAGATATCCAAACATAGAAAGGAAGGGGCCAGCACTTTGACACATGTGTCAGTACACAATCATCATGGTAATTATCCGGGAAATAGGAGACATTGTATGCTCATCATGCTTTTGAGGCAACATTTCATTAGCCTACACTGTAAGCTTGTAATATTTTAGAAAACAAGTTGCAGACTTCAGACTTCAAAGCAATGGCTGTCCTATGTAGTTTATACACACATATTGACAGACAAAAACCCATGATACAATGAACAGCTAAAAAAATTCTGATTGGAGGTGTGGGATGTCAGAGATTGGATAGAGACTGCCTACTGGAGGTTATTTCTTGTAGAGTGTTTGCTAGACGTTGTTTATTGTACAACTTTCCTGCTGGAGGTTGTTCCTTGTAGATGTTTCCTTCTGGAGATTGTTCGTTATAGAGGTTCCCTGCTGGAGGTTGTTACTTGTAGAGGTTTCCTGCTGAAGGTTGTTTCTTGTAGAAGTTGCCAGCTAGAGGTTATTTCGTATAAAGTTTTTCAGCTTGAAGTCGTTTCTTGTAGAGGTCCCTGCTGGAGGTTGTTTCTTGTATTTTTTTCCTGCTGGAGGTTGTTCCTTGTAGATGTTTCCTTCTGGAGATTGTTCGTTATAGAGGTTCCCTGCTGGAGGTTGTTACTTGTAGAGGTTTCCTGCTGAAGGTTGTTTCTTGTAGAAGTTGCCAGCTAGAGGTTATTTCGTATAAAGTTTTTCAGCTTGAAGTCGTTTCTTGTAGAGGTCCCTGCTGGAGGTTGTTTCTTGTAGTGTTTTCCTGCTGGAGGTTGTTCCTTGAACAGGTTTCCTGGAAGTTTTGCCTCCTGGAAGTTTTATATTGTTAAACTTTCCTGCTTGAGATTGTTTCTTGTAGATTTAGTCTGCTGGAGGTTGTTGTTTGTAGAGGTGCATCAGGCACTGCAAGGTATTAGATCCCACAGAAAGAAATTGTACAGCTGCAAAATTTGTATTAAAAAATATTGCAAATATTGCCAGACACTTCTTGCAGTGACTTATCTCCTCAAGATCAGGCAGTTGATATCCAACAGCCCCATCCCCCTTTTCCCTGACATGTGCCATTGGGATGCCCCAAATACACATTAGATGATCAGTCAGTCCCGTTAAAAGTGGTATGTTCAGCCAATCCACATCTAAGCATTGCTGATTTCAGGAAATAATGGAATGTACATTCTTAGACAACTCCACCAGTGAGTGTCTTTCTTTCAGTTAGTGGAAACCAGCCATTCCATTAGAACAATATCTGTCATGAAATCAAGCTTCACTGTCAATGAATGCACATGCTCCTTTCTGTATAGCCCAGTTAGTTATCTTCTCACCTTACATTTATACATCACATTTATTCCAGACAACAAAGACAATTGTGTCCACAGAATTTTACAATCTGTCAAAACCTCCTTCTCTGATATTTCTGTATTCACTTTGGATGCATTGATGCACAGACCAGCTTTTCCAGTTATTTCAAGAATGGTATACGACTGAGTGCACATAGGTCTGGATTTAATATGCCGTGTCCTGTAGATTTAAGTGTTGCTTTTCACATTTCTAACTTTATATTTTGGCATTATATAATCTAATATATAAAGCTGAGTGTATATGTGTGTGTATGTATGTCCGCTAAAGGAATCCGCACCGTCGCATTTGTAATCACGAAATTTGGAACACAGATACATCAGGCGTCCGGGAAGGTTTTAGACTAGGTCTCGGCTCTCTAGCATGTACCGTTTCCGAAATATTCCCAAAAAATGTATTAGCCAATAGAAGCTTGGTCACATGACCCTTATCAGCCAATAGAAGCTTGCAGGCTCACAGTTTTACACCAAGTATCTATAACAACCAAGCCATTTTTTCTTTACTGCTGTAGGTGAGCTTTAAAGGAAATCTGTCACCAGGATAATTGCTATTGAAGTAAAGCTGTGGCCTAATAGCACTTAGTACCTTATTCCCAGATGTACATTTGTTCCAGCAATAGATGTTTTTTATCATCTGAAAATCCAGTTTATTTGGTATGCAAATGAGCCAGTAAGGTGCCCAGAGGGGCGTCAGTCTTGCAGGAAGGAGCCCAGGCACACCTCTTGCCACAATGTGTCCACCCACCCCTCCTACATCACATTCAACCCATAACTCTGCACCTTTTTCCCTGCTCCCGGCATGAGGTCGAGCTTGGGCACTAGCAGGAGGCGTGCCTGGGCTCCTTCCTGCAAGAGTGACGCCCCTCTGGGCATCTTTCTGGCTCATTTGCATACCAAATAAACTGGATTTTCAGAAGAAAGAAAACATTTATTGCTGAAATAAAGGCACGTCTAGAAATAAGGTACTAAGTGCTATTAGGCTAAGACTTTACTTCAATAGCGATTATCCTGGTGACAGATTTCCTTTAAAGGGGCAGGGCGCTGTGGATGACACTGTTAATGGAGCGGAGTTCTGTGGAGGTTACTGTTAAGGGGGTAGGCTTAGGGTGGCAATTCAGGCCACCCTCAAAAGACAGACTTAAAAACCTCGCCTCCTGGTCCCATTAGGCCACACCCCTCCCACTCCACAGCCGACAGGGTTTGAAAAAATTAAGGTAAAAATTAACTTATTTTAGCTGCAGGGGTGGGAGGGAGGGTGACTTTCTCCCTGCAGCTCACGCTCAGACAGCACAGTGCTGCTGTCTGAGAGTGAGCTGTTCAAAGGACATCCCTGACAGCCAGACTGCCCTGCCTAAAACCAGACCTCTGGCCACCCTAGGGGCAGGCTGCTATGGAGGTCACAATTAAGGGGACGGTCTTATATGGAGGTCAGTGTTAAGGGGCAGATTGCTGTGGAGGCCACTGTTAAGGGGGCGGGGTGTTGTGGAAATCACTGTTAAGGAGACGGGGTACTCTGGAGGTCACTAAAAAAGAGGCAGCCGCTGTGGAGGTCACTGTTAAAGGGGTGGGCCACTGTGGAGGTCAATGTTAAGGGGGTGGAATGCTGTGGAGGTCACTGTTAAAGAGGTGGGCACTGTGGAGGTCTCTGTTAAGGGGACAGGGAACGGTGGAGGTCATAGTTAATGGGACAGTCAACTATGGGGGTCAGTGTTAAGGGGTGGGGTGCTGTAGAGGTCACTGTTAAGAGGGCAACATGTTGTGAAGGTCCCATTTTAAGAGACCAGAGCACTGTGGAGGTCACTGTTAAGGGGGTGGGTTATTGTGGAAATCCCTGTTAACAAGACGGGGTACTTTGGAGGTCACAAATAAAAGGCTGGCTGCTGTGGAGGTCACTGGTAAAGGGGAGAGCGCTGTGGATGTTACTGTTAAGGAGGCAGGCCGATGTGGAGGTCAATGCTAAAGGGGGTATGCACTGTGGAGGTCACTGTTAAGGGAGGAGGGGACTGTGGAGGCCACTATTAAAGGGGCAGCGGGGTACTGTGAGGTCACTGTTAAGGCAGCAGGGTACTGTGAGGTCACTAAGGAAGCGGGGTACTGTGGCAGTCACTGTTAAAGGGGCAGTCGCTGTGGAGGTCTCTGTTAAGGGGGATGGGAATGGTGGAGGTCAGTGTTAAGGGGACTGTAACCTATGGTCAGTGTTTAGGGGCGGGTGCTGTAGAGGTCAAGGAGGTGGGGTGCTGTGGAACTCACTGTTAAAGGGGCAGGCTGCTGTGAAGGTCAAAGTTAAGGGGGTGGGCTGCTGTGGACATCCTATTTTAAGAAGATGCAGCACTGTGGGGGGGGTCAGTGTTAAGGGGTGGGGGGCTGTGGAGGTCACTGTTAAGGCAGCAAGGTACTGTAGATGTCACTTTTATAGTGGATACCGTCGATATCTTTTAACTACACACACAAACATTAAATTAAATTAAATAGATTAAATATACCCGTGCAAAGTCGGGTCCTTCAGCTAGTACTTTGTATAATTGATTATAATTATATTAAAAGAGATGGAAAGTACGACTGGGTGTGTAAATGACATGTACAGATATACAGACTACTTAGTATACAGTATTTTCCTATTACCAATAGATGTTATCATTCTACTGATAGCAATCTGAAACATTAAGGACCAGGTCATATGCTGTATATGGACTCATTATTTCAGCTCACCTCTCTTCCTACTCAAAGTACTTGATGCCCAATGCCAATGCTCTAATCTGTCTATGGGTTATATAACATTGGAAAACATCTACAAAGATATTGTACATGATTGTTACCAGCCTTACTGAAGGACAATAAAGGGATTTGATTATGTATTTACCCCTGGATTTCGCCACAAGCTCATGTTCTATAGGAAGAACGATAAGCTGTATTCCCACTGCATCTTGCTAGGGGGCAGATTCGTTCAGCAGTTAGCTTTAGTTGTTAAGCAGGGCCTCAGGAGGCAGAGAAGGGTGGATGCTGCTTGTGCTTGCAAGCTGTTTGCTGGCATTCCTGGGTCAACATTACATTCCATCATCCCACATTCAATGGGACTTCATCCAGAAAACTTCCCTGGGGAAGTAATTGTCGGGTTTCTTAAACAGTAATGACTGGAAAAGCCGCAAAAGCATTCAGCTGAACTGTGTCTCTGTGCAGTAACATGGTCTGTGTCACAGTTACAGACTAAAAACCCATATAAAAACTTCCGGAAAGATTTTTATTTTATTTTAATGTTATAGTATCATAAAAAAAACTTAGACCCCATGCCTCATTCAGGATAGGTATCACATTGATCCCAAATACAGTGCCCATAGCCTGGGCCTCATGTGTAACACTTTTAAATTGTGTCTGTCCCAGTCATACTTCATACAGCAGGTTTATTATTAAAAACATGTGGTTCTGTTTATGCATTTTTCATGTCTTGGAATAAAACCTGCTACGGTACTTTCCTGCACTGGCACATTTTGATGGTGTCACAGTCTTTCTAGATATCCTCAAATAAAGTAATTCATTAGAACTAAAGGATGGGAATTGGAATAGGTACATGCAAAGGACCATGGGTTAATATTAAGGTTGTACAACGTATTTATTTTTATTTACAAAACATGTAATAAATATAATAGGACAGTAAATACATGTGTTGCAATCTGAAATGTGTAGACAGAAACAGAGCCCTATATAGCATATATTATTATACACTGGGGAAATATACAGACATATAGAAATATGCCAATATATTATAGTTACATTGAAAAAATTACATAAAAAGTCACACAAAACACAACTTAAAGTGGATTTCTCATTAATGAGAACCTGTCACCAGGAAATTGTAGTGCAATCTGCAGGCAGCACAGTATATAGCAGGAGACACTGAGCAGACTGATATATAGCTTTCTGGGAAAAGATTCTTTAAAATGTGTAATTTATTCATATAAATGTAGAAGATTGGCAGCAGAAAAAGACCACATGGTCCATCTAGTCTGCCCTTATATTATTACTTATCTTAGGATAGATGTGTTTATCCCAGGCATGTTTAAATTCACTTACATTTGATCTGACATCCGTATCTGATGGTAGTTAGTTCCAAGCCTCAGCTATTCTTTCAGTGTAAAAATATTTCCTTACATTGGTTCTGATCGTGGTATTTGGATTTGCTGGGGCATTATTTTGGTGCTGCACATGATATTGCTGGCCCCGCCTATTTATTTTGGCCTTGCATACTTGTGGCTTGCGTAGCCCTTGCCTATTTGTGTTGCCCCACCTTCTGTTAATTTGAACTTGCCTACAACATGGGGCCACTTTAACTTTTTTTTTTCCAGGACAACTTTAAGTTCCCAGTCCACGCCGGGGTGCCATCTTTGTCCAACACTTTTGTGACATAGTCAAAAAAATTAATAAGATAAGTTCAACATGATCTGCCCTCAGTGAATCCATGCTGTTTTGGATCTAACAAGTTGCTGGTTTGTATGTGGTCAACTATTTTCTTTTTCAGGAGTGTTTCCATTATGTTTTCTGCTACCAAGGTCAAGCATAACTGTGTCTGTAGTTTCCAGCTTCTTCTCTGCTACCCTTCTTGTGGACAGGAATGCTGGCCATTGTTCAACTTTTAGGAGCAACCCCTGAGAAGAGGAAGTGGTACATTTAAACCTCTGCTCTTTCTATGTTGAGGACTCATGAGTGGTGCCACTTACTGACAGCTGTCTATATTTAGTCATGCAGAGTTATCGGTCAATCACTAATAGGACTACTCCCATAAATCCTCAGCACAAAAAGAGAACCGATATAAATCAATAAATTAAAAGTTATACTGAATCTTTTCCAGGAAAACTATATATCAATCTGCTCAGCTCATTCTGCTCTATAAACATGCTGTCTGCAGCCTGCATTGCATGGTGATATGTTCACTTGAACAACATTTATCCCCTGTCTACAGCAAATAGGGGTCCTCCGTGTTTGGATCAATGGGACTTCTCTTGATTGGTGGAGATCTCTGAGGTTAGAGCCTCAGAAATCACAGATTTAAAACTATCCTATAGATAACTAATAAATGTTGTTCATGAGAAAACCCTTTATTTTTAATAGTTACCATTGTCACACAGTAAATGACATATAGACATTTAGCATGTGCATGCAGTGTTGGTGTCACGATCAGTGTGGGGGAAAAACTCCACACTAAACACAGAAGGGAAGTGGAACAGTAACTGGGCCTGGAAACTAGGGAAGGAACAGGTCACCTCCTAAACAACCCTAATCCGGGCCCTAACTACCTATCAATATGACTACTGTAGACCTTGAAGGTAGGAATATTCATATGCTGTATACCTAGGCCCTTATATCCCTATAAGGCCCTGGAATTAGGTTAGGACCAGAGACGACCCATTCCTCCCCAGATGGATGAATGGAAGTCTCTGTCTCAGGCCCAGATACAAACAACAGGGGTTATAACAAACACAAAACAATAAGAATAGACAAGACTTACCTGAAAGTAGAAAACTGGCAACTCCAGAAGCACCACAGAGTACAACCGACCAGCTAGTTAGAAGGCAGGAAGAAAATCTATAAACCGCACCTCCAAGAGTGAGAAGCGGCTACTTATGGGAAAAGTAAATTACCAACAAGCAACACCTGAAGCAAGGGGTGTGGCATTCCCCAAAACAGACACAATAAGATCCACAGTGAACTTGTCAATTTAACCCACGAGTTGACAGTCTCTCCGATCTCCTGGCACCTGCCACGGGAACGTCCATGACAGTTTGACTGGGGTTCCTTGTACCCAACCCCAATATAATAATCAATAATGTATACTAGGTTTTAAATCAAAGAAATAGACTATAGTGGTAAATGATTAGCTCCAAATGGGTTTTCTTTGTTTGACCTTTGGGGCTCACTATTATTATAGTATTAGAGCCTGGGCCCGCCAGTGGATCTTATGGTACTCTGGTGGGCCAGTCCGACCTTATGTGCAGGGGCATAATAACCTGAATAATACATTTAACACATGGATTTGCTTTATTTCTGTATTGTATACATTTTATAAATTCATAAAATTGATACAATGCTTTTCAAGAACCCAATAATGGAACTAAAAAAAATAACTTCACAAAACAAGACGGGAGCTATGTCAATAAGATATTACTGTCCGATTTCTAGCCCATATGGCAAAATTCCGGGTTCTGTCATCTGATTTGGTTGGTATAAGCTCATTTGCATAATGTTTTCCCTTGGACCATTGCCTGGCAAGTCTCCACAATGCTGTGTCTCTTTGATGACAGACAGTAGCCCCCTGAGCTCCTTTTGGGCTTTACACTGTTACCCCTTCATAAAAGTTATTATTATACCTGCATTAAAGATACTCGGAGCTTTGATGATTCTGTGTCTGTCCTATATGAATTTAAACTTTTAAAAAGACTAAGAAATAAGCAATTGCCAAAACTTGCCAAAGCTGATCTTTCATTATCTGTACCCCACATTTCCAATTTCAATCTACTTCAAAAGTTCAGATCAGGGTTGCCAACCAGAATTTTTCTTCTTTTTGGACAATTTATCCCCAAATCACAGCCAAGAACAGTCAAAAAATGTTTAGGGACAAATTGGAAAACCATAATGAATAATAAAGATTATGAGTAGTCATGAGCGAATTGAAATCCACAAAGCGGACTTTGATCCGAATTTCAGGATGAATTCGATTCGCCACAAAACCAAATTTCCTTGAATTGATTTAACCTGAAATTGTTTAAAAAACTAAAACAATAATACTTACCTGATCCATTTGCTTGCGATGGGCCGGCCAGCGCCATCTTGCTTGAAGATCTCAGGCAAAATCCTGTGCGTAGTGACATATGATGTAACCAAGCCGGACGGCATGATGACGTCATCCTGGGCCGTGTTAGATTTCATGCTAGACCTTCAAGCAAGATGGTGGTGGCCAGCCCTTCACAAGCAAATGGATCAGGTAAGTATTATTGTTTTCGTTTTTTACACTATTTCAGGTTAAATCAATTCAATACTGCGAAGCACGAGGAAATTTGGCTTCGTGGCAAATTAAATTTATTTGGATCGAAGTCCCCTCTGTGGATTTCAATTCGCTCATGACTACTTATAAGTTGTTATGGCCTTGCGGTTCCCCCGACGGTCGGTTCGCGGCAAACTTTGCTCGTTCGTGATTCGCCGAACATATGGCGATATTCGTGCCCGCCATATTCTTTTACATTGTGAAGAACTTTGACCCATGACGCATTCATCAGGTGGTACAGGACAGCCAATTGAGACATTTCAGCACATGGACATACCCCCTACCTTATAAATAAAACTGATCTGGCCGCCATTTTACATTCAGTCTTATGTCAGTGTAGGGAGAGGTTGCTGTGTGGAGCAGGGACAGACTGTTAGGGACAAAAATGCTATCAAATAGGTCCACAAAAGTCCTTTTAAGGACTGGTTTAGGTGTGCTATTGATAGGTGTGCAGTACAGAGGGGTGTAATACACTTATAATATACTTTCTAACATAGAAAGCATATTATAGTGGATTTGTATTGTGCAGCAGTGGTGAGCGGTTCTGCGGCGATACTGCAGCTACACAGAGTGACAAACAGTATTAGAAAAAATAATTATAACTGGCGTGATATACCAGTCGCCCCCCCCCCCCCCCAAAAAAAAACTGATAGAAGCGGGGTGTTATATACCAATAATATACTTTCTATATAGTGCATTTGGGTAGTGCAGCATTTGTTTGCGGTTTTGCTGCGTTCCCTCTACTACACACAGTGACAAACGGTATTGTAAAAAATAATTATAACTGGTGTGCACATGCGCGTATGCGAAAATTATATTGCCGATATTTTGCATTGCCAAAAATAATGACTGGAGATCGCAAATTTGAATAATACATCTGGTATGTCAGTGTCCATGTTGTGGGACTATTTGTGCACTTCTAGTAATTATTTCTTGGCTGCAAATATGAGCTGAAGGTTTTTCAAGTTCGCCTGCCATTAAAATGAATGGGACCCGCTGCGAACTTGCGGTTTGCGAACATTTGATCGCGTTCGCGAACCATCCCGGCAGATGTTCGTCCATCACTACTTATAAGCTTTACCACCAAAAGAATCTACTAAAGTAAAACCAGCCTAAAAAAAATCACGGACATAGGAAAAAAGTCACCAGTTTTTACAGACTATCTAGGAATTTCTGGATGGTTGTCAACCCTGGTTTAGATGATTAGAAGATATTCTATAAAATTTTAAATTGTGACTTATTTGGTTGTATATATATTGGTCACTCATTTTAAGCAGTCACACACACTTCACCCAAATATAAAGCTATGAAGAACTAGCATTTTTGAGAAAATAGCTGGAAAATGCTTAGTGAATTGTTAAGCCCCATACACCAGACATCGCTGTAGTGAGCGTATCAGTGACATACTGAAAGCAATCTGGTGTATGTCGTGTGCTGTTGTCTCTGGTTACATGTCTGATGACTTATCCAGATTGTCCCATCTCTTCTGAATCTGCTAATCTCGCCACTAGAGCGCTGCATCTGAATGATGTGTCTCTGCTATTTATCTCTAGTATCGCTCATGCTGTTTATGATGATGCATTCCCAGCAAAGCTGACATTACAGCCGACTGCTACTGCACCCCATGCTGATACACTGCGCCGCTCCGGACCTTACAACTATTATCGCACTCATCAACCAGTAATAAATGAAAATGAAGCAAAGATTTGAAGCTATATTCCATAATATCATTTTAATAAAGAGCTGCTTGCTGATAACTGCTAGGATTGCACTGGTACACTGCCAGAAAGCTTACAAGTTTGCAAAAGGAAGATTCTTCTGTGAGTGTACATCTATCATTCTATCTATATCTATTATCTATCTACTGTATCTATCTATCTATCATTCTATCTGTATCTATTATCTATCTACTGTATCTATCTATCAATCAGTATCTATTATCTATCTATATATCTATATATCTATCTATCAACCAGTATCTATTATCTATCTATCTACTGTATCTATCTATCATTCTATCTGTATCTATTATCTATCTACTGTATCTATCTATCAATCAGTATCTATTATCTATCTATATATCTATATATCTATCTATCAACCAGTATCTATTATCTATCTATCTACTGTATCTATCTATCATTCTATCTATATCTATTATCTATCTACTGTATCTATCTATCAATCAGTATCTATTATCTATCTATATATCTATATATCTATCTATCAATCAGTATCTATTATCTATCTATCTACTGTATCTATCTATCATTCTATCTATATCTATTATCTATCTACTGTATCTATCTATCAATCAGTATCTATTATCTATCTATATATCTATATATCTATCTATCAATCAGTATATATTATCTATCTATCTACTGTATCTATCTATCAATCAGTATCTATTATATATCTATCTACTGTATCTATCTATCATTCTATCTGTATCTATTATCTATCTACTGTATCTATCTATCAATCAGTATCTATTATCTATATATCTATATATCTATCAATCAGTATCTATTATCTATCTATCTACTGTATCTATCTATCAGTATCTATTATCTATCTATCTATTTACTGTATCTATCTCTCTATCTGACTATCTTATCTGTCTATCTATCTGTCTGTTTGTCTGTCTATCTATCTATCACATATCTAGCATATATCTATGCATCTATCTATTCTATCTGTCTATCCTAGGCCTCATGCACACGACCATTGTTTGCTTCAGCGTCCGTTCCGACGATTTTAGCGTTTCAGGTGCGGACCCATTCATTTCTATGGAGCCGTTGAAAATGCGGATAGTGCACCGTTTGCCATCCGCATCCGTTATCCGTAGTTCCAGTCTGTCCAAAAATTATAACCTGCCCTATTATTTCTGAGGAAAACGGTTTGCGGACCCATTCAAGTCAATGGGACTGCTAAAAAACACGGAGGCACACAAGATTGTCATCCGCGTCCGTTTTATTCCTATAATTTTCATGGCAAACCTGTCTTAGACTTTTTTTACATTCCTTTATGTCTGGTGGTCCTCCAAAAATAAAGGAAGACACACGGAAACAAAAACGGAAACGGATCACGGAACAACGGAACCCCATTTTGCGGAACGGAACACAACAACGGTCGTGTGCATGAGGCCTTATCTGTCTATCTATCTATCCATCCATCTATGTTTTGCTGAATTTAAATTGAATAGTTATCTAATGCACGATAAAATAATTTTGCTTCAGGTTTTAATTCATTCTTACATTTGGTTCCATTTTTTGGACCTTGAAGACAGAAAATAAGGTTCCAGACTCAACTTAGGCTGTGTTCACATCACCTTCTGCTTCGTTATAAGAAGAGAACAAAAATAATAAAAGCAACATTTCTTTCAATTGATGGAAACCAACTGTGCCTGACAGACCCCACTGGCTATAATAGGGTCTATCAGGTTTCCATCATGGAGCCCAGCATTTTACACAGATCTTCAACAGAGGCAATGTGAACATAGCCTAACAGGATCTGAAGCTGATGGATATGGTATATTTTGTATCTGTTTACATCCTACAAAATCAGTGGAATTCATCATTCTTACAGGATAGCCCTGTGCATGAAGCGTCTATGGCAGCCATGCTCAACCTGTGGCCCTCCAGCTCTTGCAAAACTACAACTCCCATCATTCTCTGACAGCCTACAGCTATCATCCTACAGAAGGGCATCGTGGGAGTTGTAGTTTTAAAACAGCTGGAGGGCCGCAGGTTGAGCATCCCTGGTCTATGGCATACTGGGGTAAAGTAAAAGCCTCAAGCACTTCTGTGCTAATACAGCTCTGGATTTACTGTTGGGATCAGTCCAAATGGTTTTACTAAGACTTTCCAAAATTCTTTGGAGAACTTTATATCAAACTGTTCATTTAGAGAGGACATGTCTGTTTTAGTAACTACTTGTATTCCCCATGTAATAACAATTCTGGAGCATCTATTCTTAGGGCTCTATCATGTGCCTTTCCTGTATTATTATTCCTACTAGAAGTTTACAAATAAATATTCAATTGGTAGAAGCAGCAGTACTATCCTTGTCCATAATGCGGACATAATAGGACATGTTCTCTCCTTTTTGTGCAATAAATATCCATTATTTTTTGCCCTGTTTGAAAAAATGCATGTGTCAATATGTATGGATTCTTTTTTGGGGGGGAGGGAGGGGAATGTTTCCATTGTAGAGACCTACAGAGGAAGTGACACCAGAAGGGGATATATACTTTTATGTTTAAAAACACATGACTTTCAAGAAAAGACCCCAAAAAACACATGTACTAAAATACACCATTTTGAAAAAATGCTACAAAAACACCTCATAAAACACATATAAAGGCTAACCAAATTTCTGTGTGAAGAAAGCCTCAATCAGTCATCATACATTTTCCTTTTAGCTTCTATCCTTACTGAGACTCTAGATCTATTCCATGTTTATGTATTGGCAAGTGTCAGAAAGGCAGAAGGTAATGCCAGGGCTCACTGATTTGGAACCACACATTGCTGTATGTAGGCTCCGGAGCTGCTGAAATGCCTAAGAACTTGGCAAAATATCCACCTTGAGTTCACAGTGCTTACACATCTGCGCTGTGACCACAGTCTGATGACCTTCATTACATATTTGGCATATAGCACCTGGGTACATCCTGGGAAGTCAGCCCAGGGCAACTAACCTGATTGATGGAGAATTAGTAGAGCTCATTAAATCTATGGTGCTTTTTAAAGCATTCACACATCTAGTGGAATTCCGAGCATGAAAATAATTAGAACACATTTCGAAAAGTTTGAAGAAAAAGGTCTATTTTTCAAGGCATATAAATGAATACCATCAAGGTCTGATTTCAGGATATGAAGTCAGAGTAGGGACTAGCGCAGATCTGGATGCCTATATGGGTTGGGGGTGATTTGGTTTGTATGTCAGAGAAGCGTCGCTGACCTGTTTCTGATGGTAATCTATGTAGCAAGTATTAGTGAGGCTGTAAGTGATTACCTGTATCAAGTGGCGATCTGTGGATACGGTTCCAAGTGGTTGATTCTGCTTTAGATGGCGATCCTTACAGAGATGTTCTTCCTGTTGTTGGATCCGGATAGATTCAGGCTCAACCTCGAGTGTGGGTGGCGCTCCGGCCGGTAGCTAATCCACTCACACGAGGGAACCCCAGTTGAAGTCCGGGAACTTCGGCGTGTGACGTCACCGCACTGTGTATGGAAGCCTGCAGGGGACACAATTAATCCGACGCGTTTCTGAGCCAAAACGGGCTCCTTCGTCAGGGATAGTAACGTATGTCTCTCCTGCAGATAAATAGGCTACCGTTCCCATGACAACCACTGGTTTGTTTGGATCAGGAATATTTAACCCTATCTGTACTGTTTTGTGTTTAGATTTAATTTAATTTAATCAAATGCAAACAGTTCAATCTCTTGGTTAAGGCCATATGGGGCCAGGCTGTTTAATTTAAAGATCCATTTGCTTTCTTTTCTGGACATCTCCTTTATGTAATTGCCACCTCTCTTGTTAATGGGTACTTTTTCAATCCCTCCAAAGGTGGATCCATTAAATTTGCTTGCATGATACTGTGTATAATGGCGGGATAGCGGATGACCCTCAAATTTTTTGTGTATGTTTCTCACATGTTCTCCAATTCTTGTTTTGAGTAGTCTCTTTGTCCTACCCACATATAATTTCTGGCACGGGCATTTTATATAATATATTAAACCTGCCGTATTGCAACAGAACAAACATAAAAAACAAACAGCTACTAATAATGACAAAGACGATAGCAATGAATATGCAGACCACACTAACCAGGAACCAATATACACCAACCGTTTCATTCACACGACACTAAAACAAAAGTCCAACTTTAACCCTATCAGTGAATATTCTGATGCCATACGTACCTTCCAAACCCTAGTGACCCGGGATTTGCGCAAAATCAATCCACACAGAAGGAGAGGCCCAGGGAACCTATCTAAGGGCGAACTAAAGGCCATAGAAACACTACAATCCAACAATGGAATAATCATTAAACCTGCTGACAAGGGGGGTAGTATAGTAATACTGGAACAAGAAGACTATCATCGAGAATGTGTACGCCTATTATCTGATATAAAAACATATAGGAAACTCCAAATGAACCCGACAGACTCCTATAAGACAAAACTGAACATTCTAGTGAAAAATGGCAGATTAAATGGCATTCTAACAGCAGAGGAAGCCACGTACATCAATAACCAGAGCCCTAGGATCCCAATATTTTATTACCTGCCAAAGATCCATAAGAGTAACATCAACCCACCTGGAAGGCCCATAATCTCAGGAATCGATGGACTAACATCTAATTTATCGAAATATGTAGATGTTTTACTACAACCTTATGTACAAAAATTACCGGCTTACTTAAAAGACACTAAACACATCTTACAGATCCTGAAGGACATTGAATGGAAAGATGATTATATTTTAGGAACCCTGGATGTTACCTCACTTTATACAGTCATCGAATACGAAAAAGGAAGAAAAGCAACAGAACACTTTCTGAGGAAAGGTGGGTTTATGCCAGAGAACCAAATCAGTTTTATCGGTGACTGCATCACTTTTATTTTGAAGCATAACTATTTTAAGTATGGATCCGACTTTTATCTGCAGACGTGGGGGACCGCGATGGGGACCAGATTCGCACCGAGTTTCGCAAACCTGTATATGGGTCAGTGGGAGGAGCTAACCTACCAGACCTCGGGCGGGATCGGTGCGAATCTGGTCCTATGGAAACGTTTTATAGACGACGTGATTTTTATATGGAAGGGAGATGAACTTTTATTAGAACAATTTTTAACGAATTTAAATAAAAATGACTTTTATCTTAATTTTAGTCCTACCTGGAGCAAGACCGAGATTAACTTTCTGGACCTGACCATATCCATCTCAAATGGCTCAATTTTAACAAAAACTTACCATAAACCAACTGATACAAACAGCTTCATACCCTTGAATAGTTGCCACCTACCCACCTGGCTCAACAATATCCCACGCAGTCAATACATACGTGCTAGGAGAAATTGCACTGACATGGAGGATTACAAAGTCGAAATAATGAAACTTAATAAAAAATTTATAGACAAGGGGTATGATATAAGAAAATTGACACCTATCACAGAGCAAATTAACAATTTGGATCAACGCGCACTTCTGCAGAACAAACCGGTTGAGAAAACAACAAATGAAAATAACCCACATATAATCGACATCCCTATTATCAGCAACTACAGTGAAGGTGCATCTACCTTCAAAAAAATCATAAAAAGGCATTGGGAAATATTAAGACAAGACAAACAAATTGGAGAAATGATGACAGGGCTTCCAAAATTTATATTCAGGAAGACACCCAACCTCCTGAATATGGTGGCACCCTCTGCCACTACAACAAAAAAACTACCTACAAATAAATGCAGCCTGAAAAAGGGATTTTTTCCGTGTAAATTATGCGCAAACTGCAGACTGAGCAATAAATCCATAAAAGGCCCAATTACAGAAATTAAGACAAAAGAATCTACCTTCAAACTCAACCATTACATGACTTGCAATACGGCAGGTTTAATATATTATATAAAATGCCCGTGCCAGAAATTATATGTGGGTAGGACAAAGAGACTACTCAAAACAAGAATTGGAGAACATGTGAGAAACATACACAAAAAATTTGAGGGTCATCCGCTATCCCGCCATTATACACAGTATCATGCAAGCAAATTTAATGGATCCACCTTTGGAGGGATTGAAAAAGTACCCATTAACAAGAGAGGTGGCAATTACATAAAGGAGATGTCCAGAAAAGAAAGCAAATGGATCTTTAAATTAAACAGCCTGGCCCCATATGGCCTTAACCAAGAGATTGAACTGTTTGCATTTGATTAAATTAAATTAAATCTAAACACAAAACAGTACAGATAGGGTTAAATATTCCTGATCCAAACAAACCAGTGGTTGTCATGGGAACGGTAGCCTATTTATCTGCAGGAGAGACATACGTTACTATCCCTGACGAAGGAGCCCGTTTTGGCTCAGAAACGCGTCGGATTAATTGTGTCCCCTGCAGGCTTCCATACACAGTGCGGTGACGTCACACGCCGAAGTTCCCGGACTTCAACTGGGGTTCCCTCGTGTGAGTGGATTAGCTACCGGCCGGAGCGCCACCCACACTCGAGGTTGAGCCTGAATCTATCCGGATCCAACAACAGGAAGAACATCTCTGTAAGGATCGCCATCTAAAGCAGAATCAACCACTTGGAACCGTATCCACAGATCGCCACTTGATACAGGTAATCACTTACAGCCTCACTAATACTTGCTACATAGATTACCATCAGAAACAGGTCAGCGACGCTTCTCTGACATACAAACCAAATCACCCCCAACCCATATAGGCATCCAGATCTGCGCTAGTCCCTACTCTGACTTCATATCCTGAAATCAGACCTTGATGATATTTTGAACCTAACAGTCACAGCAGCAGACTGTGGCAGGGACTCTAGCTGCGATCATCTGAAGGATACCGAGTCCTGGTAGTGTTTGGGAGCGCGGGTGGGCTATTATATTATATATATTCTAGATATAAATGAATACATTGCAATATTGGTAGGAAGCAAGTTTTTCTACCAGGCTGGCCATTAGCTAAACATGCCAGCCCACTCTGCAGGACATGACCGCTACACAATCCTATTGCCATATAACTTGATAACCGCCTATTAACACCTCCTGCTTTCATGAACACATCTCACTCTACAGTGGTGACCTGACGAATGCTTTCATCTGTGTCAGAGTTGGAACGACTATTGCTTGAATTAATATCAGCCATGTTAATTTGCCAATGTAAACCATGATGATGCACCATTAGAGCAAGAAAAAGACAGAAGAGAGCAGCATCTAAAAGTCCATATGCGGTGAAGGCATGCACATCCAAACTGGCTTCCTCCAGTTTGCCCACATACATAACCGGTAGATAATAAGCAAATGATAATTAAATTCCCATTTCTTTTTATTCAAGATAAATACCTTTGCCTGCAGGGTACCCCCCACTGATGCTGCCACCCTGCCTGTTTTTTCTTTTAATATGGCTCCTGCGCCCTGCTGTGTTCCCCCTGCAGTTTTCGCACTCAGTATGCTAATATCGAGCATCGGTACAAGGAGTAGGAGACGCCAGGGTTTCTTAATGGTCTTCTCCTTCTCCCTGGCTGTGCAGCGATCCAATCACAGCAGAGAGTGTGATTTTAATGCAGTGCCACCTGAGGACCCATAGATCACAAGTATCCAATATTGGACACATGGATTTCCCCAGATTCTCTGAATCTTTTGATATTATGTATTGTAGATGGTGGGATATTTAAAATCTTCACACTATTACTTTGAGGAACATTTTTCTTAACCCCTTAGTGACCACTAATACGCCTTTTTAATTGTTTCACAATTTTTAGATTACAGTTTTTGCAGGTCGGTGAACCTCTGCCCAGCTTTGCTTCTGAGAGACTTTGCCTCTCTAACACGCTCTTTTATACCCAGTTGTGCCAGCTGTTTTTTATTAGTACCACTTACTTTTACAGCCTTTTGTTGTCCCTGTCCCAACTTTTTTGAGCTGTGATGCTGCCATCGGGTTCTAAATTAGTAAATTTTCTGTGATCTACTGCGAACAATATATAGGTCTATGAGATATGCATATCATTGCATTCTATTTGTATTTACATTTTACTCAGCGTCCCAACTTTTTTTAAATTGGGGTTGTAAATTATGGGCATTTGGTGAAATCTAGCTATCACCATACTGTACATGCATCCACTTTTTCTTAGTTTAAGCTATTTTTCCTGATGTGATCAGATTTTCTACCCTTTTCTTACAAACCTTTCCTGACAGCTATGTTGCTATCTATGAGGCTACTTGGTTACACTCCTGTACTGTATTCTGCTGCATTCCTTTAGAGTACAAACTTTTCAAGAATTGTAATATATTCTATTTAACTGAGATGCATGTAAAAATGTTTGACTTTTACAAGTGATGACTTGCAGGATGGAAATTTCTGTATAACAATGTGTTCTCCATCTTCTGAATGGCGTGAATACTGAAATAAGTGTTAACATGTACATTACTTATCATAAACAGAACATCCTTCAGGCTTAACATATGATCTGCTTCTATAAATGCTGACATTTATGCTAGCGACATTATTCTAAATATCAGTTCCACATTTGTGAGAACTAGGTGTTCAACAAAATGCTCAGAATTCATAATCCCTCTAGAAGGAGTAGTTATGTAATTCAGGATGTTATAGATTCAGTGTAGCAGGACGGGCAAGTCAATTTTTTATTGGAAATTATTTCATGTCTACTGTAGGCTTTGTTATAAAGGATTGTCTGGCAATACACAGGTAATAGAATTCTCTTGTTCCATCAGTGACTATAAACCGTAATATCTAATTTGAGTAAAATAAAAATATTTTAACATAATCCACATAACAGTTTATATGAGCATAAAAGAAATAAATAGACCAATAGAAAATATGAATGTTTTGTGCATCTATGGAATAGCAACAAAATATAATATATCAACCTTCTTTTTGGATTAGATCTAAACATGACAAGTTTACTTTCTGTAGCAGTGGTCTCAATCTGTAGCTTTTCAGCTGAAGCAAAACTACCAACAACTCATACATGGACATGCTGAGAGTTGTAGGTTTCAATAACTGGAGAGCATCAGTTTGGAGATTACTAGTCTATAAAATGTTTTGCATATTTCTCTTGTGTTTGACAATGTTTAATTCTTTTATATACCATGTGTGACTTGCTTTAAACCAAAAGAACTGTGGGTCACCCAGGCGAACACAGCGGAATTCCCATATTTTTCGTGACATTTTATTCTTGCCATTTTTTGTATGGTTCTGTTTTATATATGCTGTAGCTCCATACATCTTCTCCCTCATTTCTGCCACCCTACTCGTGCTCTCTGTTCTGTTAGTGACCTAAGATTAAAATCCTACATAATTTGTTTTGTACCTCTCATTCCCGTCTTCAAGACTTTTCTCAAGCTGCACCTACTCTCTGGAATGCTCTGCCCCGGAATATCAGATCAATTCCCAACTTCCGTACCTTCAAACGTGCCTTAAAAACACATCTTTTTAGGCAGGCTTATCATGCTTCCTAAAATGACTGTTCCCTGAGTAACATTCCCCCACCAACTCCTTTAGGCCTGAACTTGATCTTCTAACAGTCCCACATCCTCGTAGATTGTAAGCTCTTGTGAGCAGGGCCCTCACTCCTAGTGTTTATGTTTGTATATTAGCCAGTTACGTTTTGATGACTTTTGTTTTGTATATGAATTTGTAATGCGCTGCGGAATATGGTGGCGCTATATAAATAAATTATGTATATATATATATATATTATATAAAAACAGCAAAATGAAGGCAGAACTCCGGTCTTCAAGTGAAAAAGGTTGATTTTATTACACCCAACCCACCTTTTTCACTTGAAGACCGAAGTGCTGCCTTCATTTTGCAGTTTTTATTTCACTGTCCCTGGTCCAGGAATTTTTGTGGGAATTGCACCTGGCATACCTATGGAGTGCTGCTGCTCTTTATCTTTTTATATAATATATACATATATATATTATATATATATATATATATATTGGAGAGTACCTGGGGTGGTAGTAGACGGGAGGTACGTGCCACCGGGGGTCCTGGCCCCGGTGGAGTAAGAGCCAGAAAAGTGCATTTTGCAGCGGTTATGCTGTTAACACAGCGGATCCGGGCCGGCTCTTATTGGGAGCAGGCAGACATGCCGGCGGGTGCCTGTCTCCCCACGGTCCAGGCCAGGTTTTGCAGGGAAGGGTTAAAACCTGACCAGCAACAAGGGTGTGGGGTGCAATGTGGAGCGTGTGTGTTCTCTGGCTGTGAGAGTGAGAAGTGGAGGTGAGCTGGGCTGTGTGCGAGGCCTGTAAAGGACTGTGCGGGATCCTGAAGCTGAAGCCAGGAGGGATCTGTGTCCTGTGGCTAGAAGCAGGACCCATGGACTTACTTCACCAAAGAGAAAAAGGTGATATTACTCCTGGCTTTAAATAGACTTTGCTTTATGTGACTGAAACAGGCCTCAAGTAGCCTGCAGCAGGGACTTGCTGTGTTTGAACTATTATTTTGCTGTTGTGTGTGACCACCCTCCCTATGAACTGCACCGTCTTTCACAAATATGCACCGTGTGAATAAACAAAGCATCGTGTTTTACACCAAGACCGGTCTGTGTTGCCTCTATACTGCACTCGCTACCACTGCCTACCAGAGCGGATCCCCACAATATATATATATAGTATTTGTGACAATTTCATGTGTCTTTTTTGTCATTTTTGTTAACTTGATGCGCACTTTTTATATATCAGTGTTACTGTAACACAAAAAAATTACATTTCAATTGTTTTAATTAAATGTAACTACACAAAAACTACACCTATATATTATAATAGAATAATGGTAATAATATACTACCATTTACACATATTGCATGCTGTGATTAGTGATTGACTGGGGAGCAGTGCAGACACTAGAATCAGCAATTTGCAGTATATCTTCCTGGTTTGATGCTACTCGCTGTACATCATCTTTTAATCAATTTCACGTAAACCGATCTAGGATTGATGGTGTCATCTGAGAAGAATGGCTTTTATGGGAAACCTTGAATGGTGCAATAAAGAAAAGTTTTCTTGTCTCCTTAAAAATTGAACTGAGAATATGTTGAGCTAAGACAGAAAGTGATAGAAAACAGCAAAAGAGAAGTGAAAAGACTCATAAGTAGAGTTGAGCGAACACCTGGATGTTCGGGTTCGAGAAGTTCGGCCGAACATCCCGGAAATGTTCGGGTTCGGGATCCGAACCCGATCCGAACTTCGTCCCGAACCCGAACCCCATTGAAGTCAATGGGGACCCGAACTTTTCGGCACTAAAAAGGCTGTAAAACAGCCCAGGAAAGAGCTAGAGGGCTGCAAAAGGCAGCAACATGTAGGTAAATCCCCTGCAAACAAATGTGGATAGGGAAATGAATTAAAATAAAAATTAAATAAATAAAAATTAACCAAAATCAATTGGAGAGAGGTTCCATAGCAGAGAATCTGGCTTCCCGTCACCCACCACTGGAACAGTCCATTCTCAGATATTTAGGCCCCGGCACCCAGGCAGAGGAGAGAGGTCCCGTAACAGAGAATCTGTCTTCATGTCAGCAGAGAATTAGTCTGCATGTCATAGCAGAGAATGAGGCTTCACGTCAGCCACCACTGCAACAGTCCATTGGCATATATTTAGGCCCAGCACCCAGGCAGAGGAGGGAGGTCCCGTAACAGAGAATCTGTCTTCATGTCAGCAGAGAATTAGTCTGCATGTCATAGCAGAGAATGAGGCTTCACGTCAGCCACCACTGCAACAGTCCATTGGCATATATTTAGGCCCAGCACACACACAGGCAGAGGAGAGAGGTCCCGTAACAGAGAATCTGGCTTCATGTCAGCAGAGAATCAGTCTGCATGTCATAGCAGAGAATGAGGCTTCACGTCAGCCACCACTGCAACAGTCCATTGGCATATATTTAGGCCCAGCACACACAGGCAGAGGAGAGAGGTCCCGTAACAGAGAATCTGGCTTCATGTCAGCAGAGAATCAGTCTGCATGTCATAGCAGAGAATGAGGCTTCACGTCAGCCACCACTGCAACAGTCCATTGGCATATATTTAGGCCCAGCACCCAGGCAGAGGAGAGAGGTCCCGTAACAGAGAATCTGTCTTCATGTCAGCAGAGAATTAGTCTGCATGTCATAGCAGAGAATGAGGCTTCACGTCAGCCACCACTGCAACAGTCCATTGGCATATATTTAGGCCCAGCACACCAGGCAGAGGAGAGAGGTCCCGTAACAGAGAATCTGGCTTCATGTCAGCAGAGAATCAGTCTGCATGTCATAGCAGAGAATGAGGCTTCACGTCAGCCACCACTGCAACAGTCCATTGGCATATATTTAGGCCCAGCACACACAGGCAGAGGAGAGAGGTCCCGTAACAGAGAATCTGGCTTCATGTCAGCAGAGAATCAGTCTGCATGTCATAGCAGAGAATGAGGCTTCACGTCAGCCACCACTGCAACAGTCCATTGGCATATATTTAGGCCCAGCACCCAGGCAGAGGAGAGAGGTCCCGTAACAGAGAATCTGGCTTCATGTCAGCAGAGAATTAGTCTGCATGTCATAGCAGAGAATGAGGCTTCACGTCAGCCACCACTGCAACAGTCCATTGGCATATATTTAGGCCCAGCACCCAGGCAGAGGAGAGAGGTCCCGTAACAGAGAATCTGTCTTCATGTCAGCAGAGAATTAGTCTGCATGTCATAGCAGAGAATGAGGCTTCACGTCAGCCACCACTGCAACAGTCCATTGGCATATATTTAGGCCCAGCACACACAGGCAGAGGAGAGAGGTCCCGTAACAGAGAATCTGGCTTCATGTCAGCAGAGAATCAGTCTGCATGTCATAGCAGAGAATGAGGCTTCACGTCAGCCACCACTGCAACAGTCCATTGGCATATATTTAGGCCCAGCACACACAGGCAGAGGAGAGAGGTCCCGTAACAGACGAATCTGGCTTCATGTCAGCAGAGAATCAGTCTGCATGTCATAGCAGAGAATCAGGCTTCACGTCAGCCACCACTGCAACAGTCCATTGTCATAATTTAGGCCCAGCACCCAGGCAGAGGAGAGAGGTCCCGTAACAGACAATCTGGCTTCATGTCAGCAGAGAATCAGTCTGCATGTCATAGCAGAGAATGAGGCTTCACGTCAGCCACCACTGCAACAGTCCATTGGCATATATTTAGGCCTAGCACACAGGCAGAGGAGAGAGGTCCCGTAACAGACAATCTGGCTTCATGTCAGCAGAGAATCAGTCTGCATGTCATAGCAGAGAATGAGGCTTCACGTCACCCACCACTGCAACAGTCCATTGGCATATATTTAGGCCTAGCACACAGGCAGAGCAGAGAGGTCCCGTAACAGACAATCTGGCTTCATGACAGCAGAGAATCAGTCTGCATGTCATAGCAGAGAATGAGGCTTCACGTCACCCACCACTGCAACAGTCCATTGGCATATATTTAGGCCTAGCACACAGGCAGAGCAGAGAGGTCCCGTAACAGACAATCTGGCTTCATGTCAGCAGAGAATCAGTCTGCATGTCATAGCAGAGAATGAGGCTTCACGTCACCCACCACTGCAACAGTCCATTGGCATATATTTAGGCCTAGCACACAGGCAGAGCAGAGAGGTCCCGTAACAGACAATCTGGCTTCATGTCAGCAGAGAATCAGTCTGCATGTCATAGCAGAGAATCAGGCTTCACGTCAGCCACCACTGCAACAGTCCATTGTCATAAATTTAGGCCCAGCACCCAGGCAGAGGAGAGAGGTCCCGTAACAGACAATCTGGCTTCATGTCAGCAGAGAATTAGTCTGCATGTCATAGCAGAGAATCAGGCTTCATGTCAGCCACCACTGCAACAGTCCATTGGCATATATTTAGGCCTAGCACACAGGCAGAGGAGAGGTTCATTCAACTTTGGGTAGCATCGCAATATAATGGTAAAATGAAAATAAAAATAGGATTGAATGAGGAAGTGCCCTGGAGTCCAATAATATATGGTTATGGGGAGGTAGTTAATGTCTAATCTGGACAAGGGACGGACAGGTCCTGTGGGATCCATGCCTGGTTCATTTTTATGAACGTCAGCTTGTCCACATTGGCTGTAGACAGGCGGCTGCGTTTGTCTGTAATGACGCCCCCTGCCGTGCTGAATACACGTTCAGACAAAACGCTGGCTGCCGGGCAGGCCAGCACCTCCAAGGCATAAAAGGCTAGCTCTGGCCACGTGGACAATTTAGAGACCCAGAAGTTGAATGGGGCCGAACCATCAGTCAGTACGTGGAGGGGTGTGCACACGTACTGTTCCACCATGTTAGTGAAATGTTGCCTCCTGCTAACACGTTGCGTATCAGGTGGTGGTGCAGTTAGCTGTGGCGTGTTGACAAAAGTTTTCCACATCTCTGCCATGCTAACCCTGCCCTCAGAGGAGCTGGCCGTGACACAGCTGCCTTGGCGACCTCTTGCTCCTCCTCTGCCTTGGCCTTGGGCTTCCACTTGTTCCCCTGTGACATTTGGGAATGCTCTCAGTAGCGCGTCTACCAACGTGCGCTTGTACTCGCGCATCTTCCTATCACGCTCCAGTGCAGGAAGTAAGGTGGGCACATTGTCTTTGTAGCGTGGATCCAGCAGGGTGGCAACCCAGTAGTCCGCACAGGTTAAAATGTGGGCAACTCTGCTGTCGTTGCGCAGGCACTGCAGCATGTAGTCGCTCATGTGTGCCAGGCTGCCCAGGGGTAAGGACAAGCTGTCCTCTGTGGGAGGCGTATCGTCATCGTCCTGCCTTTCCCCCCAGCCACGCACCAGTGATGGACCCGAGCTGCGTTGGGTGCCACCCCGCTGTGACCATGCTTCATCCTCATCCTCCTCCACCTCCTCCTCATCCTCGTCCTCCTCGTCCTCCAGTAGTGGGCCCTGGCTGGCCACATTTGTACCTGGCCTCTGCTGTTGCAAAAAACCTCCCTCTGAGTCACTTCGAAGAGACTGGCCTGAAAGTGCTAAAAATGACCCCTCTTCCTCATCCTCCTCCTCCTCCTCCTGGGCCACCTCCTGTTCCATCATCGCCCTAAGTGTTTTCTCAAGGAGACATAGAAGTGGTATTGTAACGCTGATAACGGTGTCATCGCCACTGGCCATGTTGGTGGAGTACTCGAAACAGCGCAACAGGGCACACAGGTCTCGCATGGAGGCCCAGTCATTGGTGGTGAAGTGGTGCTGTTCTGTAGTGCGACTGACCCGTGCGTGCTGCAGCTGAAACTCCACTATGGCCTGCTGCTGCTCGCACAGTCTGTCCAGCATGTGCAAGGTGGAGTTCCACCTGGTGGGCACGTCGCATATGAGGCGGTGAGCGGGAAGGCCGAAGTTACGCTGTAGCGCAGACAGGCGAGCAGCAGGCAGGATGTGAACGCCGGAAGCGCGAACAGACGGCCCGCACTTTATGCAGCAGCTCTGACATGTCGGGGTAGTTGTGAATGAACTTCTGCACCACCAAATTCAGCACATGCGCCAAGCAAGGGATGTGCGTCAAATTGGCTAGTCCCAGAGCTGCAACGAGATTTCGCCCATTATCACACACCACCAGGCCGGGCTTGAGGCTCACCGGCAGCAACCACTCGTCGGTCTGTTGTTCAATACCCCGCCACAACTCCTGTGCGGTGTGGGGCCTGTCCCCCAAACATATGAGTTTCAGAATGGCCTGCTGACGTTTACCCCGGGCTGTGCTGAAGTTGGTGGTGAAGGTGTGTGGCTGACTGGATGAGCAGGTGGAAGAAGAGGAGGAGGAAGCCGAGAAGGAGGAGGTGGCAACAGGAGGCAAAGAATGTTGCCCTGCGATCCTTGGCGGCGGAAGGACGTGCGCCAAACAGCTCTCCGCCTGGGGCCCAGCTGCCACTACATTTACCCAGTGTGCAGTTAGGGAGATATAGCGTCCCTGGCCGTGCTTACTGGTCCACGTATCTGTGGTTAGGTGGACCTTGCTACAGATGGCGTTGCGCAGTGCACACTTGATTTTATCGGATACTTGGTTGTGCAGGGAAGGCACGGCTCTCTTGGAGAAGTAGTGCCGGCTGGGAACAACATACTGTGGGACAGCAAGCGACATGAGCTGTTTGAAGCTGTCTGTGTCCACCAGCCTAAATGACAGCATTTCATAGGCCAGTAGTTTAGAAATGCTGGCATTCAGGGCCAGGGATCGAGGGTGGCTAGGTGGGAATTTACGCTTTCTATCAAATGTTTGTGAGATGGAGAGCTGAACGCTGGCGTGTGACATGGTTGAGACGCTTGGTGACGGAGGTGGTGGTGGTGGTGTTGGTGGTACATCCCCTGTTTGCTGGGCGGCAGGTGCCAACGTTCCTCCAGAGGCGGAGGAAGAGGCCGAGGCGGCAGCAGCAGAATAGGCCGAGGCGGCAGCAGCAGAAGAGGTAGCAGGGGGAGCCTGAGTGACTTCCTTGGTTTTAAGGTGTTTACTCCACTGCAGTTCATGCTTTGCATGCAGGTGCCTGGTCATGCAGGTTGTGCTCAGGTTCAGAACGTTAATGCCTCGCTTCAGGCTCTGATGGCACAGCGTGCAAACCACTCGGGTCTTGTCGTCAGCACATTGTTTGAAGAAGTGCCATGCCAGGGAACTCCTTGAAGCTGCCTTTGGGGTGCTCGGTCCCAGATGGCGGCGGTCAGTAGCAGGCGGAGTCTCTTGGCGGCGGGTGTTCTGCTTTTGCCCACTGCTCCCTCTTTTGCTACGCTGTTGGCTCGGTCTCACCACTGCCTCTTCCTCCGAACTGTGAAAGTCAGTGGCACGACCTTCATTCCATGTGGGGTCTAGGACCTCATCGTCCCCTGCATCGTCTTCCACCCAGTCTTGATCCCTGACCTCCTGTTCAGTCTGCACACTGCAGAAAGACGCAGCAGTTGGCACCTGTGTTTCGTCATCATCAGAGACATGCTGAGGTGGTATTCCCATGTCCTCATCATCAGGAAACATAAGTGGTTGTGCGTCAGTGCATTCTATGTCTTTCACCGCTGGGGAAGGGCTAGGTGGATGCCCTTGGGAAACCCTGCCAGCGGAGTCTTCAAACAGCATAAGAGACTGCTGCATAACTTGAGGCTGAGACAGTTTCCCTGGTATGCATGGGGGTGATGTGACAGACTGATGGGGTTGGTTTTCAGGCGCCATCTGTGCGCTTTCTGCAGAAGACTGGGTGGGAGATAATGTGAACGTGCTGGATCCACTGTCGGCCACCCAATTGACTAATGCCTGTACCTGCTCAGGCCTTACCATCCTTAGAACGGCATTGGGCCCCACCATATATCGCTGTAAATTCTGGCGGCTACTGGGACCTGAGGTAGTTGGTACACTAGGACGTGTGGATGTGGCAGAACGGCCACGTCCTCTCCCAGCACCAGAGGGTCCACTAACACCACCACGACCATGTCCACGTCCGCGTCCCTTACTAGATGTTTTTCTCATTGTTATGGTTCACCACAACAACAAATATATTATTTGGCCCAATGTATTGTATTCAAATTCAGCGGGATATAAATTTGAGGCCTAGTATTTAGGCGCTGGGTGACCGGTATGGATTTAGTGACAGAATTAGACTTGGAAATGCACAGAAGCGTGTGTGTGAAGTTATTCTGAATGACCCAATGTGCACCTTGAATATTATATACCCTTTTAGGGATAGATTTCAAATAGCTCTGATATAGCAGAAACCACTAAATTATGAAATTGCTAAATTGGGAATTGTACTTCAACCCAGAACAAAAAATGTGCTTTGACGGACACTAAATATCTTGCCCAGCAACAACAGTACAACGGTGGTAACGAGAGATTTAGAGGGAATTAAATTTGAGGCCTAGTATTTAGGCGCTGGGTCACCGGTATGGATTTAGTGACAGAATTAGACTTGGAAATACACAGTAGCGGGTGTGTGTGAAGTTATTCTGAATGACCCTATGTGCACCTTCAATATTATATACCCTTTTAGGGATAGATTTCAAATAGCTCTGATATAGCAGAAACCACTAAATTATGAAATTGCTAAATTGGGAATTGTACTTCAACCCAGAACAAAAAATGTGCTTTGACGGACACTAAATATCTTGCCCAGCAACAACAGTACAGCGGTGGGTAACGAGAGATTTAGAGGGAATTAAATTTGAGGCCTAGTATTTAGGCGCTGGGTCACCGGTATGGATTTAGTGACAGAATTAGACTTGGAAATGCACAGAAGCGTGTGTGTGAAGTTATTCTGAATGACCCAATGTGCACCTTCAATATTATATACCCTTTTAGGGATAGATTTCAAATAGCTCTGATATAGCAGGAACCACTAAATTATGAAATTGCTAAATTGGGAATTGTACTTCAACCCAGAACAAAAAATGTGCTTTGACGGGCACTAAATAACTTTCCCAGCTACAACAGGACAACGGTAACGAGAGATTTAGAGGGATTTAAATTTGAGGCCTAGTATTTAGGCGCTGGGTGACAGGTATGGGTTTAGTGACAGAATTAGACTTGGAAATACACAGTAGCGGGTGTGTGTGAAGTTATTCTGAATGACCCTATGTGCACCTTCAATATTATATACCCTTTTAGGGATAGATTTCAAATAGCTCTGATATAGCAGAAACCACTAAATTATGAAATTGCTAAATTGGGAATTGTACTTCAACCCAGAACAAAAAATGTGCTTTGACGGACACTAAATATCTTGCCCAGCAACAACAGTACAGCGGTGGGTAACGAGAGATTTAGAGGGAATTAAATTTGAGGCCTAGTATTTAGGCGCTGGGTCACCGGTATGGATTTAGTGACAGAATTAGACTTGGAAATACACAGTAGCGGGTGTGTGTGAAGTTATTCTGAATGACCCTATGTGCACCTTCAATATTATATACCCTTTTGGGATAGATTTCAAATAGCTCTGATATAGCAGGAACCACTAAATTATGAAATTGCTAAATTGGGAATTGTACTTCAACCCAGAACAAAAAATGTGCTTTGACGGGACACTAAATAACTTTCCCAGCTACAACAGGACAACGGTAACGAGAGATTTAGAGGGATTTAAATTTGAGGCCTAGTATTTAGGCGCTGGGTGACAGGTATGGGTTTAGTGACAGAATTAGACTTGGAAATACACAGTAGCGGGTGTGTGTGAAGTTATTCTGAATGACCCTATGTGCACCTTCAATATTATATACCCTTTTAGGGATAGATTTCAAATAGCTCTGATATAGCAGAAACCACTAAATTATGAAATTGCTAAATTGGGAATTGTACTTCAACCCAGAACAAAAAATGTGCTTTGACGGACACTAAATATCTTGCCCAGCAACAACAGTACAGCGGTGGGTAACGAGAGATTTAGAGGGAATTAAATTTGAGGCCTAGTATTTAGGCGCTGGGTCACCGGTATGGATTTAGTGACAGAATTAGACTTGGAAATACACAGTAGCGGGTGTGTGTGAAGTTATTCTGAATGACCCTATGTGCACCTTCAATATTATATACCCTTTTTGGGATAGATTTCAAATAGCTCTGATATAGCAGGAACCACTAAATTATGAAATTGCTAAATTGGGAATTGTACTTCAACCCAGAACAAAAATGTGCTTGAACGGACACTAAATAACTTCGCCCAGCTACAACAGGACACGGTAGGGACGAGATTTAGCTGGATATAAATTTGAGGCCTAGTATTTAGGCGCTGGGTGACAGGTATGGGTTTAGTGACAGAATTAGACTTGGAAATACACAGTAGCGGGTGTGTGTGAAGTTATTCTGAATGACCCTATGTGCACCTTCAATATTATATACCCTTTTAGGGATAGATTTCAAATAGCTCTGATATAGCAGAAACCACTAAATTATGAAATTGCTAAATTGGGAATTGTACTTCAACCCAGAACAAAAAATGTGCTTTGACGGACACTAAATATCTTGCCCAGCAACAACAGTACAGCGGTGGGTAACGAGAGATTTAGAGGGAATTAAATTTGAGGCCTAGTATTTAGGCGCTGGGTCACCGGTATGGATTTAGTGACAGAATTAGACTTGGAAATACACAGTAGCGGGTGTGTGTGAAGTTATTCTGAATGACCCTATGTGCACCTTCAATATTATATACCCTTTTTGGGATAGATTTCAAATAGCTCTGATATAGCAGGAACCACTAAATTATGAAATTGCTAAATTGGGAATTGTACTTCAACCCAGAACAAAAAATGTGCTTTGACGGGCACTAAATAACTTTCCCAGCTACAACAGGACAACGGTAACGAGAGATTTAGAGGGATTTAAATTTGAGGCCTAGTATTTAGGCGCTGGGTGACAGGTATGGGTTTAGTGACAGAATTAGACTTGGAAATACACAGTAGCGGGTGTGTGTGAAGTTATTCTGAATGACCCTATGTGCACCTTCAATATTATATACCCTTTTTGGGATAGATTTCAAATAGCTCTGATATAGCAGAAACCACTAAATTATGAAATTGCTAAATTGGGAATTGTACTTCAACCCAGAACAAAAAATGTGCTTTGACGGACACTAAATATCTTGCCCAGCAACAACAGTACAGCGGTGGGTAACGAGAGATTTAGAGGGAATTAAATTTGAGGCCTAGTATTTAGGCGCTGGGTCACCGGTATGGATTTAGTGACAGAATTAGACTTGGAAATACACAGTAGCGGGTGTGTGTGAAGTTACTCTGAATGACCCTATGTGCACCTTCAATATTATATACCCTTTTTGGGATAGATTTCAAAGAGCTCTGATATAGCAGGAACCACTAAATTATGAAATTGCTAAATTGGGAATTGTATTTCAACCCAGAACAAGAAATGTGCTTGAACGGACACTAAATAACTCGCCCAGCTACAGCACTAGGGACAGATTTAGCTGGATATAAATTTGAGGCCTAGTATTTAGGCGCTGGGTGACCGGTATGGATTTAGTGACAGAATTAGACTGGGATATGGCCAAAAAATGAACAGACTATTGCTGGTTAAATGCACTTGGTGTGACAGCTTCACCCTGATGTAGGCTTTAGCCAAAAAACAACCACACCATTGAGGGTTAAATGCACTTGGTGACAGGCGCAGCTTGCCCCTGATTTTGTATATGGCCAAAAAATGAACAGACTATTGCTGGTTAAATGCACTTGGTGTGACAGCTTCACCCTGATGTAGGCTTTAGCCAAAAACACCACACCATTGAGGGTTAAATGCACTTGGTGACAGGCGCAGCTTGCCCCTGATTTTGTATATGGCCAAAAAATGAACAGACTATTGCTGGTTAAATGCACTTGGTGTGACAGCTTCACCCTGATGTAGGCTTTAGCCAAAAAACAACCACACCATTGAGGGTTAAATGCACTTGGTGACAGGCGCAGCTTGCCCCTGATTTTGTATATGGCCAAAAAATGAACAGACTATTGCTGGTTAAATGCACTTGGTGTGACAGCTTCACCCTGATGTAGGCTTTAGCCAAAAAACAACCACACCATTGAGGGTTAAATGCACTTGGTGACAGGCGCAGCTTGCCCCTGATTTTGTATATGGCCAAAAAATGAACAGACTATTGCTGGTTAAATGCACTTGGTGTGACAGCTTCACCCTGATGTAGGCTTTAGCCAAAAAACAACCACACCATTGAGGGTTAAATGCACTTGGTCGCAGCTTGTGCTGGCGCACCACAAGACACAAAATGGCCGCCGATCACCCCAGAAAAATGAGACTGACAAACGGTCTGTGCAGCCTAAAAACAGTGAGCAATTGAGGATCAGCAGCTCAATGATCCACAGCTGCAGATCGATCAGTTAATCAAGTCCTTTGGAGGAGTTAATCTGCCTAATCTCGCCCTACTGTCGCAGCCGCAACCTCTCCCTACGCTAATCAGAGCAGAGTGACGGGCGGCGCTATGTGACTCCAGCTTAAATAGAGGCTGGGTCACATGGTGCTCTGGCCAATCACAGCCATGCCAATAGTAGGCATGGCTGTGATGGCCTCTTGGGGCAAGTAGTATGACGCTTGTTGATTGGCTGCTTTGCAGCCTTTCAAAAAGCGCCAAGAAAGCGTCACAAAAGCGCGAAGAAAGCGACGAACACCGAACCCGAACCCGGACTTTTACGAAAATGTCCGGGTTCGGGTCCGTGTCACGGACACCCCAAAATTCGGTACGAACCCGAACTATACAGTTCGGGTTCGCTCATCCCTACTCATAAGATCCTATCATAATAAATTCATGACTTTTCCAGTTATTTGTTTACTTCTGCATTTTCAGTTTTCATTGCAATTCTGATGTTTTTGTCCCATCATTTGACCTTGCATTCAGCTTCAGACCATGGTTGCACAGTGAGGATCCCAGAAGGATTTAGGTGCAGATTCTAACTCCTGAGTCCTGACAGAATCTGCATTCTACTGGTAATTGAATATACAGCAAAATCCACAGCTTGATCATTATTGCTGTGTTTTCGATGCCGAAAAGCTGAGGATTAGCTCCATTGAATCAAACTGGATTGATTTCTTCCACAGTTTATACATTTGTCTATGTACAGTGCATGGTTTTAGCCTCCATGTATCAGTAATATGGTTCTGGGAGAATAAAGTTTCTCCTTGTGGAGACCACCAAGTTGGCATAGGAAATCTTATAGGATAGGGAATGCCCTCTGAGAAAAAAGGTCTGCAAAGTAACTCTCCTGTCTGTCTGGTGCCACCTCCTGTGGTAGCTTCCCTATGAGTCCTCTTACATACTTTTAACAGCTTTTGCAATATGACTAAGGCCCCGTTCACATTTCCATTTTTCATGAACATGTGCTATCCGCATTTTCCACAGACAGCACACATAGCCATGGATTTTAATATGTTCACACATTAATGATTTCCACTGACTGTAGGGGCAGGTACGTTAGGCAGGTTTCTACCCTTCCATTTGAAAACTATTATACATCGCACCATCCACCTGCCCATTTAAAGGGCATCTGTCACTTTTAGCTATGGCACTGGCTGACCTGTTACATGTGCACTTGGTAGCTGAAGGCATCTGTGTTGGTTCCATGTTCATATGTGGCTGCATTGCTGAAAAAAATGATGTTTTAATATATGCAAATGAATCTCTAGGAGCAACAGGGGCATTGTCATTACACCTAGAGGCTCAGCTCTCTCTACAACTGCTGCACCCTCTGCACTTTTTACAGGGCCAGGCAGGCACAATATCATCATACCTGGCCCTGGCTTCTCCTAAAGTCAATCAGAAGTGCAGAGGGGTTGGCAGTTGCAGAGAGAGCAGAGGCTCTAGGTGTAACGGCAATGGCTCCATAGCTCCATAGCTTAGATGCTCATTTGCATACACTAAAACATAATTTTTTTGTCAGCAATGTGGGCACATATGAACATGGGACCAACACAAATGAATTCAGCTGCCATGTGCACATACAACGGGTCTGCCAGTTTCATAGGTACAAATCTGCTGACAGATGCCCTTTAAGTTCCATATTAAAGGGACACTGACAGGCCCAATTAGCATATTGAGTTATATATATCACAGTACAGGTCATATAAAGTGTATTAGAATCATGTAAGTATCCCCCCTGCCCACCTTATAAATACGGAAATATAAAGTTTTATAACCTGCTTGTCCGGTCTCCAATCTGCCCAAGGGGCGGCGTTTCATCTGAAAATGCGCCCAGCCAGCCGCTCCCAACTGCCGTTCTGAAGCCCCGCCCAGCTCATCAATATTCACTTCGCTGGGCAGCGGCTACAACTCTCCCGACAGCAGAGGCTGCAGCACTTGAGTCCGGAGAGTTGTAGCCGTCGCCCAGCTATGGAAAGCTATGGAAATGTAAATAGAGTGATTCCCTGTCCCTTATGTTTGTCAATCCCTCATGACCACAGGGAGGGAGTACTCATTTTTAGGATCCCAGCGCTGGTACAGTTTCAGACCCTCCGCTATATGCATTTACCATGTACAGCGGAGAAGAACTGTGTGAAACGCATATTCTGCCGATGCGTTTCACTGCTGAGTCAGGCGCATGGGCAGTAGCAAGGAATAGGCGGACCGTAAGCCTGTGCGCTCCACGCCTGCGTTCCACCTACAGGAAGTGGACGCGGGCCGGCGCCCCATGTGATCCTAGCTTCCAGAAGCGATATTCAGGTGCCGCCCATCAATTCGCTGGGCGGCGGCTACAGAGAGTTGTAGCCGCCGCCCAGCGAATTGATGGGCGGCACCTGAATATCGCTTCTGGAAGCTAGGATCACATGGGGCGCCGGCCCACGTCCACTTCCTATAGGTGGAACGCAGGCGTGGAACGCACAGGCTTACGGTCTGCCTATTCCTTGCTACTGCCCATGCGCCTGACTCAGCAGTGGAACGCATCGACAGAATATGCATTTTACACAGTTCTTCTCCGCTGTACATGGTAAATGCATATAGCGGAGGGTCTGAAACTGTACCAGCGCTGGGATCCTAAAAATGAGTACTCCCTCCCTGTGGTCATGAGGGATTGACAAACATAAGGGACAGGGATAATATTGATGACCTATGTCACCCCACTGAAATCAGTATGAGGCAAAGATGGAGTTTTTGGGAATATATTCCATTGTTACTTTAGGGGTCATCCAAGTAAATTTTTTAGATTTTTTTTGTTAAAGGCGCTGCTGCTCGAATATCTCTGCCTCTGCAGCCATGACGTTGTGTTTTTGGCTGCACTGATGACGTGCCCATGTACCACTATCACTGCAGCAGCCAATCATCATGACCAGTGATTGGTTGCAGTGATCATGTATGGTATATGGGTACATCACTACTCCAGTTATAACCAAACAAAGCCCAGCAGGGAGGATTGAGTGGCGGCGCTGGAACAGAGGGGGTTTGGAATGGTATATATAACTTTTTTTTAATGATTTTAATAGCCTGCCTGAATTTTCAAAATACCCAGACAAACCCTTTAATAAATAAATAAAAAATATAAGATTTAGGAAGATTAACAATTGTTTCCAGACAAGTTGCAAAATGATACTCTTCCAAGCTCACATTCCCTCCAAATAAGGAAGCAAATACATGCACGCTTCCTTTTACAGCAGGAGATTGAACCTATAAGTTGTGAAATATGCCGTGTTAGCTTGTTATAGGGGTATTCCAGAAATGTTCCACTGTCATCTCCAGCATATGCCAAAGACACTGTACAGATTGTGCAGCCGGCAGCAGAGACTGCTCTATCTGATCATAACAGCGAGTATCCATGCAATACAAAGTATCTGCTATTTGTCCTTAATTTTAACATCTAACTGTAACCCCATGAAGGTCACAAGAGCCTGAAAACATTAACAATCTGCTCCCATAATACTGTATCTGGCTTTGATTTTATCATCATTTAACATATGTCAATGCATTTTCTCCAATGACTGGTGCAATTTCTTGGGGACTGGCAATGTCAATATTTTTTGACTGGTAATTTGATGGATTGGCTATTTGTGGATGCCAGCATATCAGGACATTAAAGGTGGCACTATATGAAAGGTCAATGTACTGAAAGTGAATTACATGGTTTCCCTTTAAAATACAGCCTATCCTGTAACTGAGGTGTGAATTACAAGGGGTAATGTACCCCATCCTGAGAGGATGAAAGAGATGTTAAGACAGAATCTGAGGAAGTCATAGAAACAGGACAGTTTTATCATGTTGAAAAAGAAGGGGGGAAATGCCATAAAATATAAAGACCCTTTACTCTCATGAAACATCAGGACGGGGAACAGCAGATCAGTCAGGGAATTATCAGGTGAATAATGGATATTTTATTATTTTATGGCATTTTCTTTCTTTGCCCAATTTTTTATTATCTCAGAAAACTACATTAAGTCTGACAATAATCATAGGCTAAATTATGTGTTTAAGAAATATATTTTAATTCTGTATTCAAATTTTTTGGGTGAAAACCATAATCTGTTTTATCATGCAAAACTAGTTAATTTGCATTGAATATATAAGGGCATAATCCCAACTTTGAATGTTACAAAACTGTTTCTATGGCTTCCTCAGATTCTGTCCTAACATCTTTCTTATCCTCTTGGCCTACGTAAACAGTCATTTACATAAGAATTCATCAGCACACGATAAATAATGAAAGGGACAACAGGAAACAGAGAGCAGTCTGCTATGGAAGGAACACAGAGTTTCAAAAGATGGGTGAATGGATGGATAAATAGATAGATATATAGATAGATATAGAGATGAGCGAATTTCTTAAAAGTTTGATTCAGCTGATTAGCCAAATTTCACATTCTTTTCTAAGTAGCGGGTGCAATGACAGGGAGCTGCGATAGCGCCACCCCCGTCATTGTACCCCTCAGATGCCACATTCATACATGATGCTGCATCTGAGTGTAAAATTAACAATAAAAATAAAATTCAACCAAACTTACCGCCTCCATTTGCTTGCGACGGGCCGGCCTCCGCCATCTTGCTCTGAAGAGGGGAGGGTGTCTGGTTTATAGTAAAGTCAGAAATTGATGGAAACACCACTGAAATGGTTCGGGAACAGCATGGGGAGGATGTCTGGATGAATCTTGGACTCCCAGGTCGCTGCTGGGAACAATGTTGTCCGAGTAGTACGCCACTTTTACAGACTGAAAATAATATGCACAAAACCGAAGATAAAATCGATTTTACAGGAAAAATTGTTAGGAAACCTTCTTTCCTGTATATTTACTTATATATAAAGTGCAAGTGCTGCCAAAATTACAAGGAAGAGGGACTCTGATGCAACCTGTATATGACATAAAGGGGGCCTCATTCACATTGTGGTACAATTGTTCAGGTAGGGGGACTTCTACACTCATAAAGCCTATGCACTAAGAGACTAAGGGCTGTCAAAAATTACAAGGAACCAGCACTACAATACACCTTTTATTACACATAAAGGAGAGCATCATACACACCCTTGAAAAATTATGATTGATGGCCTGCTGGTGACACTCAAAAACATTAGGAGCAAAGGCCTGCTGGTGACCCTCTAAAACATTAGGGGCAAGGATCTGCTGCTGATCTGACCATCTAAAACATTAGGGGTGAGGATCCGCTGCTGAGCTTATAATCTAAAACATTAGGGCTGATGGCCTACTGCCGAGCTGACCATCTAAAAAATTTGGTGGGCGAGGGCCTGCTGCCGAGCTGACCATCTAAAAAATTTGTGGGTGAGGGCCTGCTGCCAAGCTGAGCATCTGAAAAATGTTGTGTGGCGAGGGTCTGCTGCCAAGCTGACCATCTAAAAATATAGGGCTGACGGTCTGCTGGTGACCCTCAAAAACATTATGGATGAGGGCCTGCTGGTGATTCTCAAAAACATTATGGATGAGGGCCTGCTGGTGACCCTCTAAAACATTATGATTAGGGGCCCGCTGCTGAGATGACCCTCTAAAATAGTAGGTGCGAGGGCAGCCTAATAAGCATATTGATATGATGGAGGAGGAGGGGGGGAGGTCGAGAAAAGGGAGATTGAACCATATACCCTTTTTAGTGGTGGAAGGGCTGCATGGGAATACTGTGTATTCAATACACCATAAAAGACACATTTAGAGTGACTTTATGTTCAGCCACTTTCCTGAGTCCCAACAGACAAGACTTTGCTGTCCTCATCTGGAGGATTACTCTTAATCTCCCCATCCTATTCCTCCACTTCTACCCATCCATGCTGAACAGATGGAATAAAACTTTCATGGGTACTACCCTCTGTAGCTGAGGCAACCGTCTCCTGCTCCTCCTCCTCATCATCATCATCATTCAATTTGCGCTGAGAAGACGAACTGAGGGTGGTCTGGCTATCACCCTGTGTACTGTCTTCCCCCATTTCCACCTCTTCCACATGCAAAGTGCCTTAATTGTAAGCAGCGAGCATTTGAGTAGACACAGAAGTGGGATGGTTAAGCTGATAATAGCGTTATCGCCGCTTACCATCTGTGTTGATTCCTCAAATTGCGTAAAACCTCACAGAGGTCAGACATCAATGCCCACTTGTCGCTTGTGAAGAGCTGAAGCTGACTGGAAAGGCGACGACCATGTTGCAGCTGGTATTCCACTACTGCGCTCTGCTGCTCACAAAGCCTGGACAACATGTGGAACGTGGAGTTCCAGCGCATGCTCAAGTCACACAACAGTTGGTGAGCTGGAAATTGCAAGCGCTGCTGCAGCGTTGCCAGACTGGCGGAAGCTGTCAATGACTTGCAGAAATGGGCACACACGTGGTGCACCTTCACCAGTAGCTCAGGCAAATTGGGGTAGAATTTGAGAAACCACTAGGTTGAACACGTGGGCTAGGTATGGTATGTGTGTGAACTTGCCAAGCTCCAAAGCCACCACCAAGTTACGGCCATTATCAGACATAACCATGTCTGGTTGTAGGTTGACTGGCGAGAGCCACAGCTCAGTCTGGTCCCTTATCCCCTGCCACAGCTTTGCGGCAGTATGCTGTTTGCTCCCTGAGCAGATCAGTTTAAGAACAGCCTGTTGCCGCTTCCCCACTGCAGTGCTACACTGCTTCCAGCTACTGACTGATGTCTGACTGGTGCTGCAAGATGATAATTCAGAGGTGGAAGTGGAGGAGGAGGTGGAGGAGGAGAAAGGGGGTTGCAGCCACTAACGTAGGTGGTGGAAGAAACCCTAATGGAAGTAGGGCCTGCAATCCTTGGCATCGGTAGCACCAGTCCCATCCCAGGGTATTACTCGCTCCCAGCCTCCACAATGTTCACCCAGTGTGCCGTCAGGGAAATGTAGCATCCCTGGCCAAAAGGACATGTCCATATGTCAGTCATTAAGTGGACCTTCCCAATAACTGCGTTGGTCAGGGCACAGGTAATGTGACGAGACACATGCTGGTGTACGGCTGGGAATGCACACCATTAAAAATATTGGTAGCTGGGGACAGAGTATCGCGGGACAGCCGCTGCCATCAGGCTGCGGAAAGCCTCAGTGTCCACAAGCCTAAATGGCAACATTTCCAGGGCCAGCAATTAGGAAAGGTGCGCATTTAGTGCTATGGTCTGTGGGTGGGTGGCTGGGTATTTGAGATTTCATTCAAAGGCCTGGGGTATGGACATTTGTACGCTGCGCTGGGACACAGAAGTGGATGTGCTAGCTGATGGTGCTTGCGAAGGTCAAGGTGCATGGCTGGCTTGTTCCTTGGACAGGGGATTGGCCAGCATGTAACGCAGGGGAAGAGGAGGCAGTGGTGTGACCCCCAGACACTGGTTGTGGACCCAGGTGTTAGGCCCACCTATTAGGGTGCTTTGATGCCATGAGACGGCTCATGCTGGTGGTGGTGTCGTTGCTAGTGTTTATGCCCCTGCTCATTTTGGTACGCCACAGGTTGCAAATAAAAATTATTTTATCATCCGCGCTTTCCTCAAAAAAGCGCTAGACTAAAGAGCGCCTACCCCTTGGCAAGGGAGATTGCCGCAAGGGGGTGCTCCTGGGAACACCTGTTTGGTGTGGCCCGCCTTCTCCATTTTGCCACCCCACTGCCTCTTCCAGCCTGTTGCGATGCTGTGGATCCCTCACCCTCTTTACTGCTGTCCTCGCTCGGCTTGCCACCTTCCCAGGTTGGATCAGTAAATTCATCGTCCAGCACCGCCTCTTCCCCTTCCTCAGTCTGGTCATCCTTCTGACTTGTTGACCTAACAACAACCTCAGTTATTGACAACTGTGTCTCATCCTTATCATGAACCTCTTGAGATACTAATTGCGGTTGATTTATTGGCAACTGTGTCTCATCATCATCATCCACCTCGTGAAACACTAATTGCCGTTCTGTACCATCATCTTCTTCTGACTGTGGATGCTCCAGAGTTTGGGAATCAGGACACAAGATCTCCTCATGTCCCTCTTCAAGTGGGCTTGGCGAGAGGCCCAAATTAAGTGTGGGATCACTTGTTTGCTAAGACTTTTCATGGGGGGTGGAAGCAGGATCAGCGTGAGGATTCTGTTGACCAGACTCTTTGCTACTGAGACTGGACTTTGGAAGACAGGGTGGTGCTTAACCAACTGGAAGCATTATCTGCTGCAATCCAACCGACCACCTGGTCGCACTGGTCTGACTTCGAGAGTGGTGTCCTGCGCCGCCCTGAAAACTGGGACATGAAGCTAGGTATCGTGGATGAGTGTGTTTTTATATTTTTAGGATGCACAAACATTAAACAGGAGGTATAGCGCAAGTAATGTCGCTGCCACCACCGCCTAATAAAAAATGGCACTGAATTAATGTTACTAATATTTAGGTTGCACAAAGTTTTACAGGAGGTATAGCGCAAGTAATGTCGCTGTCACCACCGCCTAAAAAAAATTTATGCTGCATTAATGTCACTGATATTTAGGATGCGCAAACGTTAAACAGGAGGTATATGTCATCACCAGACATCTGAGAAGCTCTGACAGATGCCTTTCAGAACCTCCTCCTTGAGCTTTCTTTGTTTTGCTTTCAGTTCCTCATCTCGTTAGCCTCTCTCAGCTGTCATGTAGTTGTACTGATTGCATCCCTTTAAATTCCTCCCCATAGTGCATCAGTTTGGGGTTTATATTACTTCCTGGAGTGTGTGTGCATGCTGATCCTACTTCCCAGTCTTCTACAAGATAAGTGTTGTGCATTCATTTGTGTTTTTCTGTTTGCTGGATCCCAGGTGACCCTGACTCCCTCCATATCTAGTGTAGGGAGCCGGTGGTCGTGTCCCCTCACTATTATAGGGTGTTCAGGTGTTATACAGTCGAGGTACGAGGATATGCGATCATCTACCATTGGGATTTTCGCATAGGCTGAGCAGTCAGGGAGAGTGCCAGGTCTGATGCAGGGGTCTCCCTTTTTGTTCCTTAGTTTTGGATCCAGTGAGTCGTATATTCATTTTGTGTTGTCTTGTTTCCTGTACACCTTCCGTGACATTATAAACCGCCAAAACCGTCTCAAGCATGGATCCGGTTTCACTTTTGACTGAACGCTTGCAGGGTCTTTCATTGGAGGTAGCAGATCTCCGTAAGACTCTTTCTCAGTTTCAAGTGACCGGTTCAGCTTGCGTTCATGGAGTTTGTTCTGAGCCTAAGATCTCGCTTCCGGATACGTTCTCCGGGGGTAGTGAGAATTTTGTGCGTTTTAGAGAGGCTTGCAAACTCCATTTTCGCCTTCTTCCCCATTCCTCTGGTGATGAGAAACGGAGGGTGGGGATCATTATATCGCTGCTCAGGGATAACGCTCAGTCCTGGGCCTTTTCACTGCCGGCGGGGGCACGGCCCCTCCATTCAGTGGATGAATTCTTTTTAGCCTTGGGTCAGATATATGATGATCCGGATCGTATTGCTTTGGCTGAGTCTAGACTACGTCTGTTATGCCAGGGTAAACAATCCGCAGAGATATACTGCTCAGAATTTCGGAGATGGGCAGCTGATACTGGTTGGAATGATGCTGCACTCTGAAGTCAATTTTGCCATGGTCTTTCAGAGGGATTGAAAGATGCATTTGCCTTTCATGAGAGGCCTACCTCCTTGGACTCTGCCATGTCTTGGGCCGTTCGTATTGACAGGCGTCTTAGAGAGAGAGGAGAGATCACTCCTTCCTGTCATACTCAATCCCAGGACAGTGCAGCGGTCTCAATTTGTGCGCAGGGGTCTCAGTCGCTGTCAACCCCTTCTGAGCAGGAGCCCATGCAGCTGGGGTTGATTGCCTCTGACAATAGAAGATTCAGCCCGCATGGGAAGGTTTGTTTTTGTTGTGGAGGTATAAATCATTTGGCAAATGTTTGTCCCTCTAGGAGATTCACTCAGTTTTTTGGGAGTAATAAAGAAACAAAAAGGAAAAAATCCTTTAAAAATGTTCCATCTGTTAACATTGGCAGGGTTGAGGCGGAAATTGAAGGTTTTCCGTTTGCTTGTAGTTCCCGTTTTGTCCTGCCTGCCAGGGTGGCGCTAGAGAGCAAGAACATTTTTGTGAGATTTTTGTACATAGTGGAGCAGCTGTCAATCTCATTGATAATCAATTTGCGATAACTCATGGTTTCCAGGTATAAACTTTGGGAAAGGATATTCCTGTTTGTGCAATTGATTCCGCTCCACTTTCTCAGAAATCATTAAAGGGCATAGTTCACAATATCCGTTTAATTGTGAGTGATGCTCATGTTGAGGATGTGTCATGTTTCGTCCTTAGCGGATTGTCTACTCCTCTAGTGTTGGGGCTACCCAGGCTCACTAAACATAACCCCACCATTGATTGGCAAGCGAGGCAAATAAATGATTGGAGTGACTTTTGCAGAGAGAATTGCCTCACGACATCTGTTTCTACTAAGACTGCACCATCTTTTCTCTCTGAATTTTCGGATATCTTCTCTGAGAGTGGAGTTCAGGATTTGCCCCCGCACAGGGAGTACGATTGCCCTATTAATCTCATCCCAGGCGCCAAACTGCCTGAATCTCGTTTATACAATCTCTCCCAACCTGAAAGGGTCGCTATGCGTGCTTATATCTCTGAGAGTCTGAGAAAAGGACACATACGACCCTCGAAGTCACCTGTTGCTGCAGTTTTTTTCTTTGTTAAGAAAAAAGATGGTTCTTTAAGACCTTGTCTGGATTTCAGGGAGCTGAACAGTATCACAATTCGTGACCCTTATCCTCTTGCTCTGATCCCGGACCTGTTTAACCAGATTGTTGGGGCTAAAGTTTTTTCCAAATTAGATCTAAGAGGGGCATACAACCTGGTCAGGGTCAGAGAAGGAGACGAATGGAAGACGGCCTTCAATACCCCTGAGGGCCATTTTGAGAATTTGGTTATGCCTTTTGGTTTGATGAATGCTCCAGCCGTTTTTCAGCATTTCGTGAACAGCATTTTTTATCATTTAATGGGGAAATTTGTATTAGTGTATTTGGATGACATTTTGATTTTTTCTCCTGATTTCAAAACTCATAAGGAACACTTACGTCAGGTCTTGCTCATCCTGCGGGAGAATAAATTATACGCGAAACTGGAAAAATGTGTGTTTGCGGTTCCAGAAATTCAATTTCTGGGGTTTCTTCTCTCCGCTTCTGGTTTTTGCATGGACCCCGAGAAGGTCCGTGCTGTGCTTGAGTGGGAGCTTCCTGAGAATCAGAAGGCGCTGATGCGTTTTTTGGGCTTTGCCAATTATTACAGGAAGTTTATTTTGAATTATTCCTCTGTTGTTAAACCACTCACTGATATTACCAGAAAGGGGGTAGATTTTTCTTCCTGGTCGGTAGAGGCGTGTAAAGCCTTTTCTAATATCAAGGAGAGTTTTGCTTCCGCTCCCATCTTGGTACAACCTGATATTTCTCTACCCTTCATAGTTGAGGTTGATGCTTCTGAGGTGGGTGTGGGTGCGGTCTTGTCTCAGGGTTCCTCTCCTGCCAAATGGCAACCGTGTGCCTTTTTCTCGAAGAAACTCTCCTCCGCAGAGAGAAATTACAATGTGGGAGATAGGGAGTTGTTGGCCATCAAGTTGGCTTTTGAGGAATGGCGCCATTGGCTAGAGGGAGCCAGACACCCTATTACCGTGTTTACTGACCACAAAAATCTAGCCTACTTGGAGTCAGCTAAGCGTCTGAACCCGAGACAGGCTAGATGGTCTTTGTTCTTTTCAAGGTTTCATTTTGTTGTCACGTTCCGCCTGGGGTTAAGAATATGAAGGCAGATGCCCTGTCACGTTGTTTTCCGGGAGGTGGGAATTTTGAAGACCCGGGTCCCATTTTGGCTGAAAGTGTGGTGGTCTCTGCTCTTTATCCTGAATGGAGGCAGAGGTGCAGGTAGCCCAGTCAGAGGCTCCTGATCTTTGTCCTCCTGGGAGGTTGTTTGTGCCTCTCGCTTTAAGACACAAGATTTTTAAGGAACACCACGATACGGTCCTTGCTGGGCACCCGGGGGCAAGAGCCACAGTGGATCTCATCGCTCGGAGATTCTGGTGGCCGGCACTTCGTAAGTCGGTTGAGGGTTTTGTGGCAGCCTGCGAGACCTGCGCTCGTGCCAAAGTCCCTCATTCTCGGCCATCAGGTCCTCTCCTTCCCTTACTCATTTCTTCCCGTCCTTGGACACATCTGTCCATGGACTTCATAACGGACCTGCCTCATTCCTCAGGGAAGACTGTGATTCTGGTGGTGGTGGACCGTTTTAGCAAAATGGTGCATTTCATCCCTTTTCCTGGCTTGCCCAATGCTAAGACGCTGGCACAGGCATTTATTGATCACATTGTCAAATTGCATGGTATTCCTTCAGACATAGTCTCTGATAGGGGCACGCAGTTTGTTTCCAGATTCTGGAAGGCTTTCTGTTGTCGCTTGGGGGTTTGGTTGTCATTCTCTTCTGCTTTCCACCCGCAGTCGAATGGCCAGACAGAGCGCGTCAATCAGAATCTGGAGACATATCTGCGCTGTTTTGTGGCGGAGAATCAGGAGGATTGGTGTTCTTTTTTGTCCCTTGCTGAGTTTGCTTTAAATAACTGTCGTCAGGAGTCCTCTGATAAGTCACAATTTTTTGGTGCATATGGGTTTCATCCGCAGTTTTGGACATTCTCGGGAGAGGGGTCTTCTGGTTTACCTGATGAGGACAGACTCTCCTCGTCTTTGTCATCTATTTGGCAAAAGATTCAGGATAATCTAAAGAGCATGAGTGAGAGATATAAGCGTGTGGCGGATAAGAGACGTGTGCCTGGTCCGGACCTGAATGTTGATGATCTGGTGTGGTTGTCTACTAAGAATATCAAATTGAAGGTTCCCTCCTGGAAGTTGGGTCCTAAGTTTATTGGGCCTTACAAAATCTTGTCTGTCATCAATCCTGTTGCCTACCGTCTTGATCTTCCTCAGACTTGGAAGATCAATAATGTTTTTCATAAGTCCTTATTAAAACCTTACTGATTGCATCCTTTTAAATTCCTCCCCATAGTGCATCATTTTGCGGTTTATATTACTTCCTGGAGTGTGTGTGCATGCTGATCCTACTTCCCAGTCTTCTACAAGATAAGTGTTGTGCATTCATTTGTGTTTTTCTGTTTGCTGGATCCCAGGTGACCCTGACTCCCTCCATATCTAGTGTAGGGAGCCAGTGGTCGTGTCCCCTCACTATTATAGGGTGTTCAGGTGTTATACAGTCGAGGTACGAGGATATGCGATCATCTATCATTGGGATTTTCGCATAGGCTGAGCAGTCAGGGAGAGTGCCAGGTCTGATGCAGGGGTCTTCCTTTTTGTTCCTTAGTTTTGGATCCAGTGAGTCGTATATTTATTTTGTGTTGTCTTGTTTCCTGTACACCTTCCGTGACAGTATAGCGCAAGTAATGTCGCTGTCACCACTGACTAATAAAAAATGACACTCAATGTCACTGATATTTAGGTTGCACAAACGTTATACAGGAGGTATAGTGCAAGTAATTCACTGTCACTACCACCTAAATAAAAAATTACACTGAATGTCACTGATATTTAGGATGGGGAAACATTATACAGCAGATATAGTGCAGGTAATGTCGCTGCCACCAGCAGCAAAAAAATTAGACTGAATGTCACTGATATTTCGGATACGCAAACGTTATACAGGAGATGTAGCGCACGCAATGTAACTGTCCGCAGCGGACACTGTCTACAGAAAAAGTACGCTGGATGTCACAGATATTTTTAGGCTGCGTACATGTTACACAGGGGATGTAGCGCAGATAATGTTGCTGTGACCAGCGGCGAAAGAAATTACACTGAATGTCACTGATATTTCGGATGTGCTAACGTTATACTGGAGGTGTAGCGCAGGTAATATAGCTGCCACCAGCAGCAAAAAAATGAGACTGAATGTCACTGATATTTCAGCTACACAAACGTTATACAGGAGATGTAGCGCAGGTAATCTGTCGGCAGTGGACACCGTCTACGGAAAAAGTACACTGGATGTCACAGATATTTTTAGGCTGTGCACACATTAGACAGGAGATGTAGCGCAGATAATGTCGCTGTCTGCAGCGGCCAAACAATTGCAAGCTATTTAGCACAGGTTGCACTAAAAATATATATTGTTGCCAGATACAACTATAGTCCTTAGAAGGATTTTTGGGTCTCTAACAAGTTTTAGTATTTTAGGGCAGGTAGTGCTAAAAATATATATTGCTGCCACAGACAATAGTCATTAAAAGGACTTTTGGGTCTATAACAAGTATAAAAACTAAAATACTGCTATTTCAATCCCTACACTATCTCTCCCTTCTGCTCTTCAGCTCCCCCGACTAAGGCCTCTTGCACACAAACTTTTTTTTTTCCATTTACTTTCCGTTTTTATTTGCGTTCCATATACGGACCGTATACGGAACCATTCAGTTCAATGGATCCGCAAAAAAAGCAGAAGGTACTTCATATGCCTTCTGTTTCCGTATTTCCATTTTTCCGTTCCGTTCAAAGATAGAACATGTCCTATTATTGTCTGCATAATAGACAAGGATAGTACTGTTCTATCAGGGGCCAGCTGTTCTGTAAAAAATGGAATGCACATGGACGTCATCCGTATTTTTGGCGGATCAGTTTTTTGAGGACCGCAAAATACTGAAAAAGCCATACGGTCGTGTGGAAGCCTAATACTGAGCCGAACACGTGTCATCGGGTGCTATATAGCACCTGATGAAGTGTTTCGGGCAGCCAACCACTGTTATGCCAGCAGCCGACATGGTCACGGCATTAGAGTGAATGGCAGTGCTTACCTGCACGTTTATTGGCTGCGTAGCAGCCAACAAACGTGCGGGGAGGAGACTCGAGCATCGCGCTTGAGCACATGCGGTATTCGGCGGTATGCTCGCCCAACACTAGTCATCACGGCCGGCGTGATGATGTAATCTCGTCTCGCACATGATTTAAGCCAAGATCTTCAAGCAAAATGGAGGCTGGTGGCCCATCGCAAGCAAATGGAGGAGGTAAGTTAGGATTTTTTTGTTTTTTATACTATTTCAGTTTAAATCGATTCACTGATACGAAGCACAAGGAAATTCGGCTTCTTCGTGGGATTCGATTAGCTCATCTCTAGATAGATAGATAGAATAATATGAGATAGATAGACATGAGATAGATATTAGTTATAGATACTAAGCCACGCCTCTAACTCCTCCTGCCTCTTTATACCCCTGCATAGTAGTTATGCCCACATTGTGCCTTCTTACAGCAGCTACGCCCACATTGTCCTTCTCACAGTAGTTATACCCAATTGTGTCTCCTCACAGCAGTTATGCCCACATTGTGCCCCTCACAGTAGTTATGCCCACATTGTGCCCCCACATAGTAGTTATGCCCACATTGTGCCTCCTCATGGTAATTATGCAAACACAGTAGTTATGCCTACATTGTACCCCACACAGTTTTTATGTTCACATTGTGCCCCTTCACAATAGTTATTTGCACATTGCACCACCACACAGTAGGTATGCCCGCATTATGCCCCCTTTACAGTAGTTGCCAGTGCATTAGTTATGCCACCTTGTGCTCCCTCACAGTAGTTATGCCCACACCGTGTCCCTTCACAGTAGTTATACCCACATTGTGCCCCCACACAGTAGTTATGCCCACCTTACAGTAGTGCCCTTATTAGTTGTGCCAACTCCATTAATAAAATAAACACTCACCTAGGTGCTACCCCAATTATCCAGCACACCCTGCACTCTCCAGCATGTATGATGTGGTCCCACATTGTGCCTTTTAGGCTGTGTAGGATGAGACAGAGGTTGATTCCCAGGTCTGCATGCTCCTCCTACAACGCCCAGCAGCGAGATGTGTAACTGCATTGTGCTTGCTGGGGAGCACCGGCATTTGAGTTGGACGGTGAAGCAGGGGGCAGACAGCTAAGGAACCTAAGGGCTAAGAGACAGTTGAGAGATGGACATAACCCTCACAGGATCTCAGGACAGCCATCAAAATCCGGGACTAACCCACTGGATCCAGGACAGTTGGGATGTGTGGACATACACAAGACAGAAGTGGGCTGTATCTGGGACCTAGGACATATCAACCTAACACCATTGGTCTTTGTATGAACTTGTGTATGCCTAGTCCAATTTGTTCTGATTGTTTCATTAAGATTTTAATTACAATTATTAGATGAAGAAAGGAGTGTGTATGTAATGCACAATAGAAGGCATCCTTTGTGTTCTATGATATCTACAAGAACTAAAGCTGTTTCTCTCAACAAATAATAACGTGCTGTTCATATGGAACAAAAACAAATGATTTAACCTTTTTAGGGTATTCAGTATGGCTTAAACCTTTACATTATATTTCATCTCCTACACTTTTCAATTGCATTACTCTATATACCTCACAATAAAGAGTGAATAGAAATTCTTCCCTTTCAGTCATTAACTCACCCTTTGCCTGTAAAGGACTGAAACGCTCCACATTGCCAGCTCATTTGGCGTTGAAAGGTTCATATCTTCAGTAGGACACAGATTTTCTATTCAGCAATTTTGGCTGGTAATACACTAGACTAAAGAGCGGGGGCGTTTGCCATGATGTACCCTGGCATCGCTAGGCTTCCTCTGCAGCTGCTATTTACCAGACAGCAATTGAGGGGAATGCAGCTGGCAAGGAAGAGAGTCTCCGAATTCTAAATAGGTTTGAGAAATCTGAGGGCTGATGATGTCATTATGTTTTCATTGTAGACCAGTAACAGACAGTAAATCGTTACCAATTACATCGCGCATGAACATATTATTGGGTAGACAGTTCAATTATTCAATTTATTGCAAATTAATTCTAATAAATGCAGTATGTGAGGGCCAGTAAACACCATGTTGTCCAATTTATAGCTATTTTCAATTTTCAGACTGTTTAGACAGCAGGCAAAACTGTGGAAATCAGTAAAATAGGAGATGAATTAAGATTAAAATGACATTTCTTTTAGTGCAGTCTCATATATTCAGTAGTAGTGAAAATATCACATTAAAAGGGAACTTATCAGGAGAGTCATCCTGCCGAAGCTACATGAGCATAAAATCCTGAGATTTCTAAAGGAGTTATCCCATGAAAAATATGCCACATTTTTCAAGTCAGGACCACGATTTAAAAACTTTTGAAATTACATGTAATAAAAAATATTGAGTCTAGTCACTGAGTTAGAATCTTTCTGCATAGCGTCACCTGCTTTTTGCTCTATTTCTTATTTCTCTGTCCACCTGGAAGTGAATGCATACACTTAGTTCCATCCTTCAGCTGCCAGCAGTATATGTTCTTTAAGAAGTTGTGCTGCAGCAAAAAGGGGACACACCCCTAAGCTGCCATCTTGAAATAATCCAGTAGAGCAATTGGATCAATGAATGGGTAGATTTTTGGATCCATGTGATGTACAGGGCTGGTTCTGGCTTTGTTAGAGATCGTCATGTACAATACGATGTCTGATTTTCATTTGTTATATTAATCATGAGATATCCCCTTTAATCATAACAGACATCAACATCTTCTCTGAAATGCTACAGCATTTTAGAGAATATATAGTTTAATACTGATCAGAGAGAATACTGAATACTGAGCAGAGAGAATAGTCAACTGGGCAGATGCGGATTGGGGAATTTCCCAGTGGGCCGATGCCCGGGGAACCGACTGATCCCTCCTCGCGGCCGCCCGCTAGGTATGTAATGATCGAACGCTCCCAGAGTTAATTAACGCTGGGGGCATCAAGTAGCTATGTACCTGGCCAACAACCACAGGTGCTCTACTGATTCCAGAATTCAACTGATTGCCATTGGAGTAGGAGGACAGAGTATGGCAGTTGGAGCTGGCCGCCATGGAAGGTCAGCTTCGGAGGAGGTATTTTGTTCTCCTGGGGCATTATGTTGTGCTGCAGTTTAGTTTTTTATCCTGCTGGGTCAGGTTATTGTTCTGCACTGAGGTATTTGGCTCTGCTGGGGTGGTATTTTGTGCCTCAATATGGTATTACTGGCCCGCCTAATTGTATTAGCCATTCTTTCTGTTTATTTGAACCCACCTACCACATAGGGTCACTTGTAGTTTTTTTCCAGGCTCCACTTTAAGTTCCCAGTCCACCTGGGAGGTTCCAACTGGCTTCTCAGCATGGGGCTTTTTTGATTGACAAGTGTCCATATTCAAATATGGAGAATGACAATCAAGTGGAGCCAATTAGGTAGACGGCAGGCAGTCACCCAGAGGACAATTCTCTATGCCCTGGCTCATTTTCTGAAACATTGAAGCTGTCTGTAAGGAGAAGGCCTTGTTGGGATTTCATGCTGTCCTTTCGTTTAACAACATCAGTATATACCTTTGTAACTAAAGGTGCCTATATAACGTTAATAGCTGTCTTCTGACTCCCCCATACACATACATGCTTACCTTGGCTTATGCTGTAGTGACACCCAAGCACAAGTGTCTCAGCCGCATGTCCCTGCAGACATAATAGTGTCTCCAAGTAGAATGTGCTTGTTTCGACTGGAAAAAAATATATATGCACAGTGAAAATATAGTTTATTCACATGCATGCCATATATCGATAGGATATGAATGCACTAATTGCTGATGAACCTAAGGTATAGCCACACGTGATGGAAAAAATCCATAACAGATTTCATAACAATTTCACCTTACACATTGTGACGTTGAATACTTTTGCGTTAATGAATACAAAAGTATTAAGGGAGTGGTACCTTTATAGGCTAACCAGGAAAAAAACATATTGCAAGCTTTCAGAGCACAAAGACTCCTTCTTCAGGCAGGATTACAAATGGCCTCAATCCCTTAATACTGTTGTATTTATTCTGGCTAACACAGTACTGTGCAATTCCTGCCACACACCTTACACGTTGCAAAGGGTGAAATCAGCTGAAAAATTGATCTGCTGCTGATTAAAAATCTGTATTGTGCCAGATGTGAATTTCCGCAGAGTGTTGATGAGATTTGTTACAATCTCGTCGACTTGGCTACTGCTACAGTAATATGCTGATTTTTTTGGCCACAAATCCAGATGCAAAATTGACAGCATATTTTCTACCCTTGGAATTCCAGTTTTATACAGGCTCTAAATGGAAGTTTTCTCTTAACTGCAAGTCCTGCCAGGATGCTTATTCTAGGGGCCAGCAGAGATGGCAGCTCAATTCTACATTTATCAACAGACAAAAAGGTTGTTCATTGACAGCTATCTCCCACATACTGTACAAATGCTAGCTGGGGGAACTGGCATGTTATTTCTATAGATAAGGTAAGAAGAGTCTTTTAGACATCTTAGTCTGTGTTGACACTTCGCTGAGGTTTCCGTTCTTCTGATCCATCAGAAGAACAACTTTTTTTTTTTTTTTTTTATGGATCTGGTTTATTTTGAGCATACTAAACATAACCCCAACCTGCCCATCCTAAATGCCAGACGTGCCAGTGCTATTGCCACCTGTGCAATCTCTATCATATAGCATCGGGCCTGGCGTGTCCTGCAGTGAACTAGTGTTATGCCTCGTATCAGAGAGTATGGTGCTTTTTCAGTAATATGTCACACATTGCATACAGTATCATGCGCCTGACACCATGGAATTTTGGGTGTTTCATAAATACATTATAACATTGTGCTAATTACACTGATTATGAAACAGATGACAGAACATCTGTAGAACGCTGTACAACTTTATTACCAGCCGCAATGTTTACTCTGGCTATACTTTTATTTCAAATATTCCTATGTGTCAAGTATGTGTTTCCTGCAGTTTTATGTGCGGTGATACAGAGGACATCCCTAGTGAATAGTGTTAATGACATGAAACATGCTGGAGGCAAACTAGAATTCACCAAAAGTAAAAACAAAAACTCTGGTTACGTCTACAGAGACATTTAAGTATCTAAAAAGATGCTAAATTATTTTCTTTAATGGAAATGTGCTGTAAAAAAGAACATACTTAAAGGGGACCTGTGATGTATATGCAGTCTGATCTGTAGAGCAGGAGGAGCTGAGCAGATGGATATGTAGGTTGGTGGGAAATGATTCAGTCAATTCTTTTATTAATTTAAATCTTGGAGTGCAGAGGGAGGTTCTACTCATTGACAGCTATCTTTGTGTGTACAGGGGAGACCATCAATCAATATTAGGACCGTCCACTGGGCTCTTGAGCCTTGAAAGTGCAGAGATTTATATAAATAAAATACAGGTTCTACTATATAGCAATCTGCGCTGCTCATTTAGACTTTATGAACACGTCCTTCATGTTCGGTGACATTAGGAAAATTGACCATGCAATTAAAAGAGGATGAGCCCCTGTTCTGTATGAAAGAAGGATGGAAACTCAAAATAATTTCCTCTGGAACCCATCTGACACTGCTCAAATGTACATGTTATTAGCAATGTGGGGGCTATGGGTGCCATTACACTTGTATTAGTGTCTGCGAGTACAGGAAATAAAATAATTGCAACTGGGCGCAGGTGTAAGGCTGGCAGTAGACATTTGATAAATGTCAATTTCAGCAGAACTGACCAACCATCTAATGTGTATGGGCCTCCTGACTCTCCCCCCATGGCAGATGTCATGGGAGATAAAGATCGAGCAGTTGGATTTCATCTGCCTGAATACTAGATTTTGGATTCTGAATGATAGCATCTTGTTGTGGTTCCTTCTCTGCTTCCTTTAGCAGAATACCCAGGGACCCACTCACTCTCAGATCTAGAACAGCATCACACACCAGAAGAATTTATCTATGTTGGTCCAGATGATCCTCATGTGATTTACATGTTTACCGTACTTAGGACTACTAAAGGTAAAAATCGGGGGAAAGTGCTCTGTGCCGCTGCCAGTAACCACGGCCATTAATGTACAGTCATCTTTTCTTTGAAAGAATACAAAAGGTCTTACGTCATACAACTATTACCTACATGCCCATACAGCTGTGTCATTGAAAATCTGGCAGTATCCTTTCCAATGGCTTCTGTCGCCTGACTTTGACCAGTGCTAGACCAGCCTTCTGCACTGCCAGTGAACCCTCACCATCCTGTTTGTGCAGGCATAGCTTGTGCACAATTATTTCACTCATCATTGAGCATCTGACAAGAGCTCTACATATCAAATGCTGTGTAGGTGTAGTGTGTCTGGAGGTAAAAAGGTCTTTCATGGCAGCTCAGCAGCTACATATCTCAATAAGATCTTAAAGTATAGGCACAAATGTCTTTGTATAACACCCAAACTGTCTGCTGCTTGTTACCAAGATATACACACACCTTATATATGCAGTATTTCAGTATTTGAGTGCTCAGCCCAATCTATAACTTTTTTATATACAATTGTGTTGGTTGGGTGGATCAACGGGGCTTTGTAGCACCACTCCTTTGTTAAAGGTACAGTGAGCCACTATTACCTTTGTCTTTTCAAGATATACACACAGCCTGACCCCATGTATACTGAAAAGAGATTATAAAATACAACAGCTCATCATGAGGATCAAATCTGACCTGTGTACTTTTAGCCTGTCCCAGTGATTCGGTGAGTTGTACCTATGAATAGGGTGATGCAAATTTAGTATTTGTGCACTATACATGCAATAAAAATATTTTAAGGTTTTTATTCACATTTCCTTCTTTGGTAGTGTCCCTGCTGTTTCTCCTGTGGCCTAAATTCTGGACTACCTTCTCCTATGTTCAGTGGTGGAAAAACATGCTCAGTAATTACGCTGCTCCTTTCCCTCCTCTCATTGCCAACATAGTGATCTCACGGTGAAGCGGCCCAGGCAGCTTTCATCCATTCATCCCTTCTAAATTCTTAAATAGCTGTATATCTGTGTAGTCAGTGGAGAAGGAAATTGGAAAGGGTGGATATATACCATAATGCTACTTATCAATGAATTGCCGGAGCTGCGAGGGACTATTTTCTATGCAGGGTAGGAAAGAGAACAGAACTTTGGAAATGGAGGAGTCAGAGTTAGCAAATGCTGAGTGCAATGCATTTCTGGGAGATGGAGGTACTTGCCTAGGAAAAGCTGGAGAAGGTTATGGCACTACTGCGAGCGTCGGTGCCTTCTCAAACAGCTGATCGGCGGGGGTCCTGGATGTCCGATCAGATACTGATGATCTATCAAGAGGATAGGTCATCAGTATTTAAGTCTTGGAAAACCCCTCTAATCCTGTACGGTCAATCTGCAGAAAGTCTTAGCCTTTGCCAATCCGTGTAGAGTGTTAATAAATCAACCTAACTGAGCTGGAATCCCTAACCAAATCTCCTGCAGCAAAAACTATAATGTACGAACGTAAATTTCATACATTTTAACAATCATTCATTTTCAGTGAAATATGAATTAAACTAATTCTGACCACTTTTAAATTAGGATATTTTACAGGTTAAATCAATGCGGAATATCCTTGCAGACATTGCTTTATCTTTTACGGCTTATTGATTTGGGGCTTAAAGGGGTTGTCCACATTCACACCACAGTTCTTCTTAGCAGCTGCCAGAGCTGGAATCATGTAATTCTCTTCACTGTGTAATGGCCATGCTGGGAGCTGAGCTGCAGGAACTCAACACGACCACTACACAGTGGACAGAGCTGCCTAGTTGGACAAGCGGTATCACTTACTTAAATAGGCAGGTAAATAGATGTGACATACAATGTGCTACACTGTTCCAGAACTGCATCACAACTATTGCCTGGCAAAGTAAGCCAACAAATAGTTGGTATAAAGTTAATCCAGTATTGCACTGGCAGATTTTCTCTCCCTATGCTGTGAAGGAGATCACTACATGTAATAGCAGCGGTCTCCACCGCTAGAGAACAGGCAATTGCTGGTAAGGAACACTTACAATCGCCTGCAGAATCATCTGGTGTAATACAGCCTTTAGCCAACAGTGTCTTGCCATGCACCACATTTATCATCCAGTTTGGGCCACTGTGATAAATCTGGTGTAGGTCTAGACAACCTGTCTAAGTCAACGCCATCTATAGGATTAGCAATTCTGAACCAGTGGCCCTGAGTTCCCAAAACTGGTGTAAAGTAGAACTGACTTAGTTGCCCAAAGCAACCAATCAGATTCCACCTTTCAGTTTCCAAAGGAGCTCTGAAAATTACAAGGTGGAATTTGGTTGCTATGGACAACTAAGACAGCATTCTTTTATACCAGTTTTGATAAATATCCCCAATATATCACCAAATAGTTTCCAAAGTATTCAGAAAATATTTGATAATACCTACTGAAAAGCTATTACATGAGGATGAAGCAATTCTTATTTTGCCTGTCCTCATATGACTTTATACTGCAGGAAAATTGGGCTGCTTCTTTTTGACATATAGGAAGAATAAGCAATTTATGACTAGGATATTGGACACAGTGAGGAGGAAGAAATCAATGTGGTCAATAGTGATGATTACTTCATCAAGGCTGCCCATATTAATGGATATAGGCAGATTAGGAAGGGTTGCTGCTCGAGTAACGGGGGAAGATCTAACTACATTTTATTATTCTGTCTCTTCACTGAAATGTTAAGACATGGCACTTTGCTTTTAGGATGTACCTGTAATAACTAGAACATTCATTTGAAAATCAATGTGCTATTCTTTGAATAACAATTGTGCCATTTTCACAGATACGAATGACAAAGGCATCAGTCAGTAGACAAATCCTGCCTCTCAGGGCATCTATGAGGTTCCCAACAAGGTGCACCCATGAAATGCACCCCTGATCCTTCTGACATGCATAGAGAGGGCTTATGTGACAGTAAACTCCACTAGGGTGACCTAATCAATCATATATACAGAATGTATAACCATGCACTTTATCTTCCACTGAAGCTCTAATGCTCCCTACGTGTCAGTATATACTGTATCTAACACCGCTGCAGACAGTCCCTGGCCTCAGAAGAATACGTCATGAGACCGCTGAGGCCATTGGTTGGCTGTAGTGGTCACATGAAATACACAGGCACGTCAACAATGCAGCTGAACAAGCAAATGCCAAAGGAGCAGCAGCTGAAAGTGGCGGGGAGGAAATAGACGAGTATTATTTCATTATTTTACGATAATTGCTGCCTTTAGAGGGTATTTGTAGTCAGAGAATCCCTTTAAAATAGGTGGCAAGAGACAAAATATACAGAAACTGTCATTTTCTACCAGTGGTTCTAACAAACTGTTCAGGTTACTATAACAAGCACTCATAATCATTTAGGTAGACTGGTATCCATGATGTGATGTTCTTTTCTATCTAGATGTCTACTGTGCCTTTAAATCTCTGTATGCTCATTATGTCCAATCCATTCTTCTGTTCCATAACTGTGGTTGTCTTCTTGATGGTTTTGGCAGAAAAATTCTTAATTCCAGTTTCCAGTGACTGTGGGTTTATACTTGTCTGAAATAGATAATAGATGTGTGTTATGGAGCAGTTGCAGAGCAGACTCTTGGCGCTGGCTCATTTCTGCTCTACAGCCGACTATCTTTTGGTATTTGGTACAATCTCATCCACCAGATATGACAACTGAATTTCTTCAGAGAGTGAGATGTACACATTAAAAGGGAAGAATAAATCAGAAATGGAAATCCAGTGATTTAACAATTCAATTGATAGTTTTTCTTTTTTTCTCGCAATCTTGTGCTGTGTAAATGGTTTGCAGTGTATACACAGTACAAAGATTGAGGGAACAAGTTTCATCTGCGTCCCTCCTTTTTTATTAACCCAGGACCAGATTCGGAAACCCACTTGTAGAAATTTATAATGCTATACCAGCCATTGAAATGAGATGTGTCCACTACAGCTAGATCCCTTCTTTTATACAAGATCCCCTCTAAAACGGGGGACACTCATTTTCAAACATTAGCTCATCCATAAGCTCTCAGTCAGTAGATCCTCCACCGGAACAGACTGCCAGAGTTCACAGCGCAGATGTGAACCCATTCTAGCCGAGCATACATACGTATGGGAGGATTGGGAGAGAAAGCCGTCAGCTGGACGATCATTATCTTAACACTTAGTGTGTGTATGCCCAGCATAAATAGTGAAGAAGCCAATATGATGAAGCAATTAAGTAATCGATTGACATAATACATATTCCCTTTAGATTTACTGGATATTTCCAGGTTTCACATTAGGCTAGTTTCATACTAGCGTTAAAATTCTTCCGCAGGCTGTTTCAGCAGAAGTTGTTGTCCGACTGAATCCTGACACTAAGGCCAGAAACAGGAGCGACCCACCCCGAGTCCTATTATTGTCATAGGCTCTGGCGGGCTCAGGCAGTATCCGGCTATGCTGCTGCTGGAACAACCTGCTGCTAATGTGAAACTAGCCTAACATTACTTGTTGACCTGGGTAATGGTGGAAGGAAGTAGGACTACAGTATCACTTTGTAGTCTGTAATTAAGAAGCCACATAGGTCTGCATAGGAGCTGTATGGCAGAAGACTTGTAATCAAGACCATTTGTAATGTTTTCTTTATTTTAGATTCATTGGATACAAGAGTCGACAGTGTACAAATCCTTTAAAAAGATATTTTTAGTAGCCCCCTTAGGCTACTTTCACACTTGCGTTCAGAGCGGATGCGTCTGAGACGGATCCGCTCATATAATGCAGACGGTGGCTCCGTTCAGAACGGATCCGTCTGCATTATATTGTTAAAAAATTTCTAAGTGTGAAAGTAGCCTGAACGGATCCGTCCAGACTTTACATTGAAAGTCAATGGGGGACGGATCCGTTTGAAGATTGAGCCATATTGTGTCATCTTCAAACGGATCCGTCCCCATTGACTTCCATTGTAAGTCTGGACGGATCCGCTTGCCTCCGCACGGCCAGGCGGACACCCGAACGCTGCAAGCAGCGTTCAGGTGTCCGTCTGCTGAGCGGAGCGGAGGCTGAACGCTGACAGACTGATGCATTCTGAGCGGATCCGCGTGCACTCAGAATGCATTAGGGCTGGACGGATGCGTTCGGGGCCGCTTGTGAGAGCCTTCAAACGGAGCTCACAAGCGGACACCCGAACGCTAGTGTGAAAGTAGCCTAATTACTCAGATGTCCCCTGATCACAGTCTGACTAAAATAATACAAATACAAGTTTTGAATGTTGTCCTTATATATATTTTAGTGAAGAAACATCCTCATGTACAGGGTTCTGTCCAACTAACAGATTCCGTTTAAGCACTAAGCAGTTTGGAGCATGATCACACGTACTGGCAGAAACACTTCAGAAAGCTGCACCATTGGCACATTGTAACAGTATGCAGAAACTATGCATATTCCTGGAACTGCTTCTTTGGAAAACTGTCAATTTAGCTTTTTAGGCTACTTCCACACTGGCGTTTCTGGGTCCGCTTGTGAGATCAGTTCCAGAGCTCTCACAAACGGCCCAAAACTGATCAGTTAAGCCCCAATACATTCTGAATTGATAAGGATCCGTTCAGAATGCATCAGTTTGGCTGTGTTTGGTCTCCGTTGCGTTTTTTAGACAGTCACTAAAACGCAGCTTGCAGCATTTTGGTGTCTGTCTGACTATGCGGAGCCAAACGGACCCGTCCGGACTTACAATGTAAGTCAATGGCGATGGATCCTTTTTTCAGTGGCACAATATGGTGCAATTGAAAACGGATCTATCCCCCATTGACTTTCAATGTAAGTCAAGACGAATCCGTTTTGACTTAGACTTTTTTTCTTATGAATAATGCAAACAGATCCATTATTAACGGATACAAGCATTTGCATTATTTGTGCGGATCCGTCTGTGCAGATAAAAGACGGATCCGCACAAAACGTGAATGTGAAAGTAGCCTAAAATGCAACTTTGCACCTTAGAGCACTCATTCCCAACCTTCTTACCACTGGAGAGTCCTTGGAAAAACCTTACATAAAACCATCAACAAAAGTATGCCCACCTATAACATGAGAAAAGAACAACACAAAATAACAAAATGTATAAAAATATATGCAGACAAATATGTTAATTCAATTTCTGATTAGACAAGATGATATGGCAAGACTAATGGCAATCTTTTAGCCAGGCAGATGTCCGAAAGTCGATGACCCCTTATGTTGTCTATATGCCCTAGTAAGACATATAGAAAGAGGTTATCAAAAGTTATACAAATCAGTACACTAAATTCAATACCCACATAAAAAAAAAAAAAAAGAAATCATGACAACACATAAGCAACCCATAAGCTGTTACATTAGATGTGTATCAGCTGATACTGCTGATTTGGGCAGGATCATCGACTATCCTCTAATGTATGTGTCTCCCCCTATTGCTTACATTGGGGGAGATAAGGATCAATTGGATTCAATTGCTCAACATTTTGTTAGCAGGAAGACAATCACTACGTATGCATGCTTGGCATATGTACGGAACAGCTATGTAATGTGTATGTCTCACTTCCTTCTGGGATTGGCGTCCCCACTTATCCCCTGGTTGAACTTGATGGACTTATGTCTTTTTTCAACCATATCAACTATGTAAGTCCAATATCACAATGGAGAATTACAAACTGTTGGATGATCAGTCATTAGAATGGTATCATTGGTATTCACTAGCCTAAATACAGCTATCCACGCTCATTAGCTGTTGGCTAAATGATAGTTCAGCTGACGACCATATCTCCATACACATTCAGTTTGTCCGAGTCTGTATGTGTTCTCAATGGAGAGAGATGGGAAAGCTGCTACCAGACACCTCTGGCAGTGACTTGTCTCCCAGGAAAATAAAAAGGATTGGCCAAAAATGTTAGGTTTGTTATGCCCCTTCCAGCACAGAGTCATATGGGAAGATGTTGTCCACAGTCCATATATTCCTAAAGGAATAAATGTTATATATACTGTATACTCTATAATAGAATCACGTGGTCATTTTGGAGTCATTAATCAGTTTTACAAAAGAAAAACAAGGTGGCCAAGATATACAGACATGATGCTGTATATTTTCTTTGTAGAACTTTTTGCCTTTGTTGTATTATTTATTTGGACAACACTATGGCTTTTTATCTGTCAGGACCAGACCTTATCAGTTCCAGGCAAACTCAGCAGGAGATGATTCTCTCAACACATTACAGGGGGTTACTTACCAAAGGGGAGATGTTGTGGGTTTTAAAGTCTTCATTGTGGCTAGGTGATAGAGAGGTATGGGGGAAGGGTTTTAAAAGTTTGGAGACAGCAAAAGGAAGTCATTTTACTTATGTTTCGTGTAGCTACAGAGAAGAGGAATTTTACTGTTCTGCTCTTGACTTCAGACTGAATCAACCAAGATGTGAAATGGCCTTATTAAAATAAGGTATGCCATTGAGAAGGACCAATAACTGAATACAGAAGGCAGCATTTTGCATAAACTAAATGTTTAATTGCTATCTGCAAAGAATGTAATTTCTAGCAGTGACTTGCAGCTATTGAGATATTGAGATGTCTGGTTTGGACACAAAGATATCTTTCTACTGGAATGTACAAAGTGTAGTATTGTACGAAGAACCTGAAACCCTCCAAGCTTACTGAGCAGAACTAAGTGGCTTCTTGGACCTTGTGTCCTGCCAGAGTGCAGAGAAATTACATCACTTCAGGACTGTTGCACAGAAGTCACTGGTAAGATATCCCTGGTTTATGTACCTTTATAGATGCACTTGCATTCCAGGAGTAACTTATTGCTACATTGGATAGAGATGAGAAATATGCATTTAATTACATAGTGACAACTTGCCGAATCATATTGGGACACACTGATGGAATTATTTTTTTCTCTTACCCAAAAAATGTTGATGTTATGTACCTGGAAATGTTGCATTTGATGTAATGTTGCCTTTAGCAAACGCTTATGAACAGAATGTTCAGAAAAAGCTGAAATTCTGTAAGCCATGGTGTCAGACTAAGCAAAATAGAATTAATGTGGCTGAAAGTACAACTTATTTACTGGATTTTACAGCCCTTTCTTTTAATTGGATTGCAGCAATTTTCATTTCTCTAGATTTATCTTGGAATATCTTAAAAGGAGAAGAGCACTGGGTTTCCATGGGATAGGAGTTATATGATCATTTCAAAATTCCCTACATTTTGAGTGAGGCAATGTAATGGCACAAATAGAACCATATAGTCTCACTGGAGAAGAGCAGAGATAAGAATTACACGTTCAGTGAAAAGAGGTTTTACTTGGCACATTTATTTCTCCAATAACTTCAGATTCAAGTATTTATCCTGCCAGTCAAAACTAATGGATCATAACTGTAGGAACCAGAAAGGATGTACAGAATAATGTAACAAAAGCAGATTCTAGCATAACAGGAAAAACAGCATTACATTTATGAAAAAGATTATCTTCTGCATATGAAACTGAAAGCCAGATACCTGCAATTTAATAAAACTCTTTTAAGATTGCTCACTAAAAGTTAAATTATCCTCAATGTGTTTATGAGATTTCTTTAAAGGGGTTGTCTCCCTTCTGTAAATGGCATGTATCATGTAGAGAAATTTAATACAAGACACTTACTAATGTATTGTTATTATCCATATTGCTTCCTTTCCTGGCTTGATTCATTTTTCCATCACATTATACACTGCTTGTATTCAGGGATTATGACCGCACTACAATCCAGCAGCGGTGGTCGTGCTTGCACACTACAGGAAAAACTGCCGACCTCTCTGGTGGCTGGGATCATGGATGTGCTCATAAGCACACGTCCAGTAGATCCTGTACTTTGGAAACAATCATGCCAGCAAAGGAGGCAATATGGACAATGACAATACATAAGTAAGCACCCTGTATTCACTTTGTATATATGATAAGTGCAATTTGCTTAAGTTAGACAACCCCTTTAAGGATGGATGAAATTATAGAGAGTGGTAGGAGGTATGCAGCACCAAGGATAAAGTGACTTAAAGTGTCTCATCTCCGACATTAATGGTATATTGATAGGCTGTGCCATCAATGTCGGATAGGTTTGAGTCCCACCTCTGGGACCCACCGCTTTTTCCAGAATGGGCCCTGAAGTGAATGGAGAGCAGCTGCACATGCACGGTCACCCTGCGTTCACCGCTATGGTAGTTCCAAAAGTAGCAGGGTGTCAGCTCAGCTATTTCCAGCAGTCCCATAGCGATGAATGGAGCAGTGGCCATGCTTATGCAGTGCACTCTTCATTCATTCCTGTGGCACTGCCGAAAACAGCCGAGTGCGCTCACTCCGCTATTTTTGGAGCTCCTATAGCAGTGAATGGAGAGCATACCGCGCATATGCAGCTACTCTCTGGGCCCAGTTCTGTAGATAGGAAGGTTATCAGAGGTGGAACCTGCACCTCTCTGGCATTTATGTAACATTCTAGCAATATGCCATCAGTGTCTGAGATAGGCCAACCCCTCTAAGGACAACATATTTTCATTTTACCTATTTTAGAAAAAAAAATTAAATTCTAGTTCTTTTTATTATGACCCAAACTGTCATTCAAATCAGCAAAATGTGTTGCTATTTCTGACAAGTTATATTTGGAGAATAAGTCATATCCAACTACATACTGATCAGTTTAAAGGTTGTCTCATTCCAGGTGAACCTAAAGCCAGCCAGGTATTTGAACTACTACAGGGAAAATGTGTATATTATTACACCATAAGTGAAGATTATGTTCCCCAGGATTACTTAAGTCACTGAATTTCTTAATGAAATATAAAACAAGCATCAACCATCAACCATTATTTAATTGCTATGGCTAAAAATATTGGCAAGTGATTGCTGGCATGAAAATGTAAAAAATAGGATTATTATAATATACAATGCAACAATAGAAATTTGTTCTTCCTTCTTATATGTGTGATCATAATTCTAGATCAAATCCAACAACAGCGCTCATCGTTGATTGCTTCATGTAAACTTTAATCCAAACCGACTCTACTCAACCGATAAGCCCTGTCACGCATACCCAAACACTGGTGAGAGACACTGGGGGACATTTACTAATCATGTTGCGCCAGAATTTGGGTGTAAAATGCACCTAAATTAATAGCAAACTGATTTGCGCCATATATGTCAACTGTTTTGAGTGGGTGAGGCTAGCAAACGCCTCATTTATCAACTTATGTTTGGCTTAAAAGGCACAAAATGTAGACTAAGATTTAGCATGCCTCTGTGGTAGTTTAATATGTCAAACAGTGCATGGCAGATCAGATAGCTGTGACCTTTATTCAAAAAGTTTCAATTTTAGTGATTAAATTTCACATATCAGCCTTAAAGAAGTCACACATTTAAAACCAGTTGAGCACAGATGCATTGTCACAAATGCTATTAAATGTCTCATTCAACAAAAAATGTTTTTTTAATAAAATGACGAATTATAAGCCTACAATTACAAAAGACACATTATAAAAACAGCATGCGCCTTTTGATAAATGAGGTGAAACAAATCACCACTTTTGATTCGTGATGTAAGGATTTTTCTGGCACAGAATACGCCATTTTTGATAAATAATGTATTTTGTCACCTCGTCATCACTTATGTAATAGCATGCATGTGTATGGCAATGCTGCCAGGGAACATATGATCGTTCATTTGCTGGTACTTTTATTGTCGGACTAGAGCACTAATTGTCTTAAGATATGGCCTCAAGTCTGAAACGGCGAATACCACCTGTATGTTGAGCTGATTAGCTGTATGCCATCCACCATCTATTGGGTATGGTCATTGAAGGGGATAATACCCACAGGAAGTGAATTGACTGGCAGACTCCCCTTCTGTCCACTAGGTGCGATATTTAAGAAGCTCTTTTGTGATGGAGATTTGTTCCTTAGGAGTGTGTGTGTTTACTATTCAGGATGCTAATGAAGTGGTATTATTCAATGAATCAGTGCTTATTGGTTCATTAAAAACGCAAACTACACAGCAAAAGGCTCTTTCCTGATTGGTGTGTATACTCGTTAAAAAATATTAACCTTTTGCAATACACGAGACAACCTTTGTCTGGGATGGGTGATTTGGGCCATTTGAGCGGACTGTCGTTTGTAAAAAAAAAATTGTGTAAATTATTGGTTGTGATGGCCAATGGCAAACTCTTGTTTGCCGAAAATGTACTTACTGGTTAGCCAGTATAGTCCATATGAAAGATCCCATGGACGACAGACCGTCCGCTATGCAGCCAATCATTGTCTCAATTATGGCCAGCTTTAGTCCCACCACTGATCTTGGGAACTGGGCCAGCAGGGTGGCATATTGTTTACCTACCATGTCTTGTTCTCATATATACACGCATACACACTTTTTAGAAATATTACTCAATTACTTTACGTAGCAACTTATTCAATATTTCCAGCTCTGTAACAATCTTAGAAAACATGTTGTGGATCAAACTGTCCTCAGCCCTGAAATGTGTTTCATAATCTGACTAACTTTGGAGGGAAATATGGAAATATGGTACATTTATGTGGCAATGCATTAAAATAACCTGCCTGCTTAAGAGCTCCTTTGAAATAATGCACCATATTTACATCTCAAGACACGCTGAGTCCACAAAATAGCTCATCTATGTTTCTACTACTTCTGCCAAATGCTGCGAGCTGACTTTATTTTCTTAGAGCCAAGTAGATTTCAGGCTTTAAAGAGATTTCAATTTCTTTCACTTATGAAAAATTGTCATTTGGTCTTTTTTGTGAAAGTAAATGTTTCTGCTGCCCAGTTGGCATTTTTTGCATTTTGTTAGGAATGGATAAAAACGCAGGAGTAGTAGTAATAGCAGGAAATGTAATAGGAATAGGGCTGCAAAGCATTCATTTATGTCCTCTACTTAGGCTCTAATCTGGCTTTTGGCTAAAACCTGCAAAGTATAAACCTATAATAACCCATTTATATGTAATTCAAAAAACTTCTAGGAACATGGGGGTCATTTATTAAGACCGGCGTTTTAGACACCCATCTTAATAATCCCTATATCTAGCGGTGGATCGCCGAGGTTATATAGAGGCACTAGCCTCTACATAACTTTGGCGCATCTAGCTTCCTAGCCGTCTTACATTTAGACTATTTTCTACGCCTAAAACATAGAAAGTGATGAATGAGACAGGCCTGCCGGCACGTCCACTTCCCCGCCAATGCCACACCCACTTTTTTAGACTTGCTGTGAGCGGGGAAAAGTCGAAGATTGCAGTGCAACTAACCTTTCTAAAAATCATCTAAAATCATGCCGTTTTCTCACTTACCACTAGGCCTAATAATATGTTGAGACTTCGTGTTCTGCACAGGTAACTTTTTAATAGATAACATAGGAGCCACCATTCACAATATGGGATTTCACAGCTTATCTACTCCCTCCTGACCTTTGCATGGTTCACACAGCATGCCTAAAAAAGTATCTTACAGAAGTCAGTGAGGTCCCCTGTAATGAATATGTAGATACTCTCAAAGAACAGGAAGCCTTGACATATTTTAGGTCTAGTGGGCAGTGTGAATATTGCATGATTTTAGGATTCTTTTTTAAATATAGATAGGGACATGGAAAATGTAAAAACCACACATTTTAAACAAATACATGTTTAACATAAAATCTTAATCTAGAAAATAGGTCATTTTCTGATGACACATTCCCTTCAATATAAAATTATTATTTTTTAATACAATTGAGATGTGTCCCCTGACGGCCCAAATATTTTTTATCCAAAAAATTGCCATACTATAGATTTCACCTGGTTGTAGTAGGCTCAATGGTCAGCATTGTTGCCTTGCAGCAATGTAGGTCTTATGTGTAACAAACTTACCTGTCTGGGCTCCAGCGTTGTGATCCTCAGCCTCAGCACTACCACGCCAGGAGAGATGACCTGCTGAGCAACGCCTCCTGGTGACACTACAGCATCCTTAGTAGCGGCCGTGTGCTGGGAGAGATTAGCCGTGGGCTGATTATCTCAGCTGCTCTGTTAGAGTATCTAGTGTTCTCACTAATGGAGCATCGAGTTAATGGACCTATCAAGTTCTGATGCAGGGACTTGGTGCTCTATTTAGATCCATTCCTTGCCATACATCATTGCCAGTGATAGTCTTTGATTCGCTAGCTGTGTTCCTGGTTCTCGCTCTTGTGGTTATTTGGATTGCTCATGCTTCTGACCCTGGCTTGTCTTCTGACCACTCTCTGTCTCTCATTTGGTACTGTGAAGTCCGTCTGGTTCTGATCTCGGCTTGTCTTTTGACCACTCTCTGTCTCTCGTTTGGTACTGCATAGTCCGTCTGGTTCTGACCCATTTTCGTATGACTCTGGTATTGTGTTTGTCTGTCTTTGTTAGTTCGTCTCATTCAAATCAACCCTTTCCCCCAAATAAAAATTGATAAACAATTAAAAATAAAAAAAATCATGAGCATCATTGCCAGTGAAAATGCCTGTACTATTAAAATATATTTTTAAAAATTCTCATACGGTAAATGGCGTACCGGAAAAAAAAAAAATTAAAATGACCGATTTGCAGTTTTTTTTATCACTTTGATTTTCCAAAATAATTGAATAAAAAGTGGTCAAAAAGTCAAACACACCCTAGAATGGTATTAGCAAAAACTACAGATCATCCTGAAAAAAAATTAGCCGTAAACATCTCCGTAGCCAAAACTAGAAAAAAAAAGCTATTGGGGTCATTATACAGCGATGACAGCAGCTGAACGGAAGGGTGTCTGACCTCAAACGGGTTGTCCAGGATTTCACAAGTGATGATCTATCCTCAGGACACCCTAAAATCCCAACGATCAGTTGTGGTACAGTAGCTCCGGTACCAGAAATACACCGCTCCATCCAGTGTGTTGTGGATTTAGCTGGTTACTGCAGTGCTGCTCCAATTCATTACAGTGGGAGCAGTGCTCCAGTGACCCGCTCCATCCACTACACAATGGGCAGTGCTGTGTAGTTCCGATCCTGACGTCTGGCACTAGGGCTACTACAAAACAGCTACTAAGTGAGGGTGCATGGAGTCAGACCCCTTCCAGTCAGATAGTGAGGGAGTATCCTGAGGACAGGCCTTTACTTTTAAAATCCTGAAAAAAACCTTTTAGTACTTAACTACATATTCCCAGTATAATATGGGTATGGCATTCCGTTGAAGAAGTAGGGGTGGTGGTGGATGTCACACGCTATGCACTCCATTTTGAAAAAGCTTGCCTTACTTTTATAATTCCCTGTAATCTACTTACTTATTGACTTTCTATCCTATTAAAGAGCATCTGTCAGTAGGATCAACCCTACTAAGCTAGCCATAATGACTAGTAGGGTTAACCCTGCTAATTAAAAAATGTACCCTTCTTCCCCCGATCTGTTGCTGCATTTAAGAGAAATTATTATTTTTAATATGTGAATTAGGCACTATCCACGTGGTGCTCCTTATCTTCTCTTCTCTACTCCACCTGAATACCTGACCCTGTCAATCAAGAGGAGGAGGAAGTGTCCAAGTAAGCAGAGGAGAGGCGGTATGGCGCACAGAGTTGCTAGAGCCTTCCCTCAGTGTACTTAAGCTCTAATTTGCATTTCTTTTAAAACATTTGCCCTATACACAGCAACTGATCAAGAAAGAAAAGGTATGTTTTTACCGAGCAGGGTCGGCCATACCAGGCAATATGGCTGGGTTGTTGTTGCTGATAGATGACCTTTAAAGGGCTTGTTTTATTTTTTCATCACTGCTCGTTTCCATGGTTACGAGCACCCTGCAATCCAGCAGTGGCCGTGCCTGCACACTATAGGAAAAAGCGCTGGCCATCTCCCATAACCACTGGTTACGAGCAGTGTATAATGTGATGGAAAAATGAATCAAGCCAGCAATATTGACAATCACAATACATTAGTAAGTGCCTTGTATTAAAGGGGGTTATCCAACCCCAACAATGCCCCCTCAATGCCTGGGCCCCTCACACAGATTGTACTTACCTCACTCCCCATTACTGCTGCATCTCCCTGTCACGCGGATCAAAACATCCAGCTGGCGGGGCAGCCAATAGCAGGCCACGACAGGGACAAGCCTCCCTAGCGTCACCCGGGGAGATGCAGCAGCGACCGTATGGGCAGCAGAAGTGGCACGGGTGTCGGGGAGCTAGGTAAGTACAATCTGTGTGAGGTAAGTACAATCTGTGGGGGGGGGGGGGGGGGGGCATTTTTGTGGTTGGATGACCCTTTAACTTGTCTACATGATAAATGCCATTTGCGGAAGAGAGAAAACTCCTTTACTCCTTTAAATCGTCCTGCAGTACAATGGACAGTAATAAACAGGACAGTTCTAGAAGTCACTTAGGGATTCCTCAACTCTTACATGGAATGTATATTTTGCAGTTTGCACTGCTGGTAAGGGAAGGGATGGTGTAAAATATTAAGATCTATGGCATTTGAATTGTTTACTAGTCCCTGGCAGCTAAAAAGGAAGAGACAGGATGAACACATTCCCCCTCACAAGACCGTCCTAGATTTTAATTTGAAAACCATAGGAGCCAAAACTCATAAGACTATAACAGTGTCACTGGCAGCTCTGGTATAATGCCAGTCTGTCCGGGAATCTGGCAGACTCACAGCCTTGTGGTTACACAAGGTGTAATAAACTGTTCGCTCCACCCAATCTATTCTGAAGGACAAAAATGCTTTGAAGTTCTTCCCAACTTTCCAAAGATGTCGAAGTTGTCACGTGATTTAGTTTTGTAGGAACCCGTTTGCTTAGCTCTGATGTACATGTAAATGTGTACACGTTAAAGGGGTCGTTCTGCACTTGAATAGGGGTCAAATTGTAGTTTTAATCTCTTCATTAAAGGGAACCTGGCACCAGGATTTTGTGTATAGAGCTGAGGACATGGGTTGCTAGATGGCCGCTAGCACATCCGCAATACCCAGTCCCCATAGCTCTGTGTGCTTTTATTGTGTATAAAAAACAATTTTATACATATGCAAATTAACCTGAGATGAGTCAGAGCTTGAAAATATGACTTCTCTGGTCACACAAGTGAGATGTGACTCTTTTATGTTAATTTGCATATGTATCAAATCGTTTTTTTTTCTCACAATAAAAGCACACAGAGCTATAGGGACTGGGTATTGCGGATGTGCAAGCGGCCATCTAGCAACCCATGTCCTCAGCTCTATACACAAAATCCCGGTGACAGGTTCCCATTAATGACTCTATTTTAATGTCAGTTTTTTCTGAAAATGCTGAACTTTAAGGAGTTTCAGATTTTTTTTTTTACACTATACATAGCCACATTTTTTTTCTCAGTCTTGTGCAAAACTCAACTTCTTATTACAGAATTATAATATTACAGAAAAACCTAAATAAACCAGCAGCATGGGCAAGGCAGATGACAGGATTCTTTACAGTTACAGTAGTGAAACTATGGAATGCAGTATGCCAAGAGGCAATAATGGCAGATACTATATCAGCATTTAAAATAAAAGTCTATATATTTATCTAATAGTAACCGACATTGAAGATTACAATTAATCTAACGATTATTGTTGTATAAATGATGAACCTATGCTACTATGTGATATGCTATGTATGCCATGATATGCTTATGCAGACATATTTGCTGTGGTGCAGTAGTCTTTCCTTGTTGGCAGTCAGGAAAATAACGGATGTGTTCCAGAGGTAGCCACATTTGGGCGTCATCTTCTCCTAGCGGGGGCTTTCTGACATCTGCTAAGCAGTTGGAATATCCAGCTCACCGGCAACTCAAGTAGTGCAGCATTAATCAATGTATGTTTTCTCAGCGTTTCATGATGCAATCTGAGTGTAGACAGTCCAGATACTTGACACTCCGCCAAGACGTTACCTGCCTTTCTAACTGCTATGTATGTGTGGAAATGTGTTAGCCGTCACATAGTGCCAATAAATGTAATGTATTGCCCCTCATGTAAAAGGTAATATACTGTACAGCTCCCTGTCCATGCACTTGGACTGCTGCTTTGAATTTTCTGCCGTTTAAAGAAGAAATCTAGTAAAGGTGGCCATACATGAACAATAAATCTCGGCAAACACTCATTTGGGCAGCAGCTTTTCACCCGATCATCATAAACATGCATGCCCAGGCAATATTGCATATGCATTATTCATTTATTGTGCAGTCATATATAGATTGTCAAGATACACTGTATGATAAAAGAAGCAAACAATTGGTTTCTAATAGATCATAGTGACACCCACAATACTCAAACCTGGGAAACCATCAAAATTGTCCATTAAGCCAATTCAAGTTTTTGGCCAGATTAATGCTTCAAGGGCAATAGGAAAGCGAATTTGTGATAATTCAGAATAGCTAATATTTACAAAAATAATAAATAGTTCAAAAGATGCCAGAATTCAGATTTACTGCCAATATCGCCATATATCATTACAGTGAGAGATTGGAGTGTGAAGTTCCTCATACTTGGGTCTGCCACTGAATGATGGACCGGGTGTAAAAAATATAAGAATGGGCAACACCAGTGGTGCGCAGCACATTCTGCCAATTTATCTTTTTTACAATAAGCCATGCCTCTAATCCTGCCCAATATCCATTGTGCCCCACCACACAGTAATGGTGCCACCCCAACTGTAAGGATGCTCCCCTAGAGCTCCAAAGCAGTAAGCATACCCCCTTGGTGCCAGCTCACAATAGTGATGCTCTTTCTTGCAACCTAGACAGTTATGATGCACCTTAGGCTACATGCACATGAATGTGTTTGCCGGCCGGGCCCGTGTGGCGGACTGCAAATTGCGATCTGCAATGCATGGGCACTGACTGTAGGGCCGCCACATGTGGTCTTGAATGGGGTCCGTGATCCGCATCGGAGGTTCCGTACTGCAAAAAAGTAGTCTACATTCTGGAAGTATGTAGGTGCTCAGTGGTAGGGCAGAACTCCACTGCACGCTGTAGTGACTTAACCAATGAAGATACTTTTATTTGTAATTCCATCAAAGGTCAAGAGGTATAATCCACAAAATATAATCAGCCAACATTTTGGTCCTTCGCGAACCTTGAAGGCGGCCTTATTAGTGACATAGAAGATGGTGGTAGAGCGGCTGGAGGATCCCTTGCTGGAATAATCAATAAAAGTATCTTCATCGATTAAGTGACTACATATTGCTGTGGTTTTCTATCATGAAATGTTTGTGGACAGAGGAAAGAAATAAAGTCTGAAGTATTTCCACATAGCTCAGCTCATGGTCCATACCTCCTGTGATCCGGAGAACCTTAGCTTGTGGGCCACACCAAAGCACATAATATTTACTTTGTGAGTCAAGCCGGCTCACAGGAATGAAGGCGACTATTGAGAAGACGATGGCAGCTCCAGCACAGGATGTTTCCTAGCTATTTTGGTTGGAATATCATGGCACATCAGTCGACTGCATGAAAGCAAAAAGCTGACGACCATGTTTCCAGTGCTTGCTTTCCTGAAATATACTTTCAGGCCTAGACATACTTTATAAAGGTGTGTCTCCACCCAATGGCCTTCCAGACGACTAAGCTGATCAAACCTGTTTTCTACGCTATGGATGACAAGCAGGTGCACGGCTTTAGGCTGTAAAGCATTCATATTAATATTTTGTGTCATACCCTGTGACATTGTGGGGAATGCAGCAAAACAAAGCATATACCCTTTCTATGCAGAGTAGAAACTGGCCATCATGATTGAAGAGCCCACGCAAAATCTCATGCGCAGTGACGTATGATGTCACTACGCTAGCCAGCGTGATGACGTCATAACGCACCGCGCAAGATTCCACTCGATGTGTTCAAACAGGATGATCGTAGCGGCCTTTTTGCGCTCAAATGGATAAGATGAGTATTATTATTTTTTTATGGATTAACCCCTCACTATTATTTGCAGATGCCGCAATCAGTAATGAACCTGGCATCTGAGGGGTTCAATGACGTGGGCGGCGCAATCGCCATTCTCTGTCATTGCGTCTGCTAAATACAAAGAAATACGCTTTGTGATGAAATTTGGCGAAGCAGCCGAATCAAATATTGTAAAACTTCGCTCAACACTAGTTTTGAGCTATATAAGGATCTTTTCGTGCATAAATGTCTAGAGCTAAATTCTGAATTCTAACAGTTTTTTACCAACCAACTTGCTTGTTCCAGTCGGTCTAAAATGAAAAAAGCTACTTTGGAGTTAGTCTTATCTAAAAATGTACTCACTTTCGGTCCACAGCTCCTATGGAGACCTATGTGTCTCCATAGTAACCGACTACAAACTAAGCGCAGTCTGATCCTTCACTCATATCACCTTTCATCTGTTCTCTATCAAAAGTATATTAATAGTGTTGAGCGAACTTGTGTTTTAAGTTCAGCGTCTAAAGTTCGGGTTATCGAAGAATCACCTTATGGATTCCGCTACCACGGACCATAACGGAATTTAGAATCCATAACGCGATTCTTCAATAACCCGAACCCAAAACACAAGTTCGCTCAACACTAGATATTAGCAACAGTGTGTCAGTGGGAAGCAGAGGACAGGGGGGAGACAACAGCCCGCGTTTACTGATGTGAGTACATCTAAATTTGGGCTCAAACTGCATCAAAATGTGGTGCAGCTTGGTACATCTAGATTTAGAGAAATGATCAGCGCCTATTCCTACAAGGGATGTGGCCTACGAGATTTACTAGCAAAGGTGAATCACAATTCTGGTTAGCTCCATTCAATGACATTACTCATTGATGAGTGTTGCCGTCCTTTCTACTATCTATATTCATTGGCGCTAAACCACCAGCGGGTCTGCGGCATTCGAAGTGAACATCCGTGGCGGTTTGTGCTGTGGAGTAGGTGGCGGATTTTGACAACAGTAATGGGATTCAGTGGGTGCCGTCCATGTCCGCTAAGGGATGGGTCTGGCACTGCCATTATTTAGTTCTCTATAACAGAACAGAAAATGTGAATCCCACCTTTGTCATCTTTACTACCAAGAGAGCAGAGAGCTCTTGGGGCAGATTTCACACTGAATGTGACTGAGCAGCCTGCAATGTAGGAGAATACACGCAGTCTGCAGAAGACAAATGGAGTGAAGCTTTAACAAAATCCATATGCAAACATGTTTTCCTATATTCTCCATAGTGCTCACAGCAGAGCGATATTAGCATTTTTTATACATTTCAATATTTTATCAATGATTCCCATCTACATTTTGCAGTGTAGATAACTTTGTGCCAATGGGACAGGTTCTTACTCTGTCTGGGCTAGAACTTGAAGTCGTGCCCTGTGCCCAGCATTGTACTGGTGGCATTCCTTTCCTCAGACTGGAGCTGTCATTCAGTGCGTTCCCCACAGCGAGCAGTCATGTGAAGTCGGGAGAGCACACTTCAGTCAGGGAGGGGGAGGTGTGCACACATTCCAAGTTCCAGAGACGCTGCGGACAGCCCATTTACTGTCCCGGGCTCAGCAGCTCTCACCCTGTGGAGGACACTTACTGCCAGGCTTACCGAAGACGCTGTCTGCACAGCCACCTGGGCGGCTGCCCCCCCTTCCTGAAACTCTGTGGACCGGTCCAGTCCAGTGCCCACAGAGTAGTTTGGAGTTAGTGGAGGTTGTGCTCGCGGAGCACACCAGGAGATACTATGTTACAGCGGGCACAGGGGTGCACACTGGGGGCTACACTGACTGCCAGCTGAGGAATGGTACTAGGGAGCATCAAGGGGCACTAACACCTCCTGAAGCATCGCTGGCTGGACCACAATGGAGGGGGAACAGGCAGAAGCCAGCAGCCAGGAGCCCCAAGCTGAGGGCATCGTGCCTGACGCCTTCTCCAGTCTCTGGACAGAGGTGATGGGAATGCTGGTGAGTGGGGGAGGGGGCTCTGGGATAATGACCCTCAGGAGGTTTCCATCCCAGGACATACTAATCAATAGACGTGTGTGGATTGTGTTGATTGACTAGTTCACCCTGTGCTATCAGTAGGTATATAGGCTAGCTCTATTATATCTATACTCCCTGACTGCACTGTGATCACCTGCCCCCAGACCATTCACATTGGGCTGTATAAACACTGCCCCATGTGCTCTGGTGGTAGTCACCGCACTTTCCAGGGTCACTTCTGTCACAGCCAAATTCCACTGCCCTGTAAATATCCAGCTGTTTTCCATGAGCTTTTCCCATTCTTATCCAGCCGTGCTATACAGAGCGCCCCCGGGCTGACTTGTGGAGTACGTGACTTGTCTTTAAGGCTAGGTCTACACGACGACATATGTCGCACAACAGCTATAATGGTAGTCTATAGTGTCTCACTGCGACATGCTGCGACTGCGACACGACAATCGCAAAAAATCCATTAGAGATGGATTTTTCTGCGGTCGCATTGCGACACCATAGAACAGGGCTGCCAACCTGTGGCTCTCCAGCTGTTGTAAAACTACAATTCCCACCATGCCCTGCTGTAGGCCGATAGCTGTAAGCAGTCTAGGCATGCTGGGAGTTGTAGTTTTGCAACAGCTGGAGAGCCGCAGGTTGTGCCCTGTCATGCGACTTATTGTCTTAATGTCATGATGATATGCAGTTGCCAGCTTTGCCAGAGCTTGTAATTGGCACCTGTTGCTGGGACTAATTCACATGTAAACAGTCATTGTACAGCGCTGTATTTGTCAGGGGGAATGTGATTTTGTATTTTCACGCTTTTCTCGGGGAGCGTTACCCTGAAAACTCTCTAGAGAATCAGCATCTCCCGAGACGTGATATGTGTCTACAGAGCAGCACACAAGATGGTCAGCTTAGTCCTCATCCATGTGTGAACTGTAAACTGGGATGTCTCAAGGGTCGGTGACCAGATGCTGAAGGAATTGCCTCTGGCTCCTCTCACCCTGGTGTCATAAAGTATTGACATAAGTACCAGTACTCCTGATTGTGTGGTCAGTCCTCTCATCTGTGTATGGGATGTTCTCTAGTGTGGAGGTATCTCCACTGCAGTAGAAGAATAGTCGGTGGTGCCAGCGTATAGGACAAATATTGAGATGCCTGCAGTGATATGGGTAGTGCTGATATGTGCTTATACTGTATTCATCAGTAGGATCCATGAAGCCACAAGCTGAAAAGCGTTGACTATGATACTGGATGCCCCACATATGCCCATCTCAGTCATGTTCTCTGGCAGTACATGTGTGGCACCTGTATGAGTGAACCTTGTGAAATTTGACATTATTGTAGAGTTTTGCTATTTTTCGTATCATCCAGATGTGATTACCTAAAAGCCAATTCGCGTTCTTTTGAGCTCTTGTCAGTGTTCGTTGTGTAAGCTAAGCAAAAGTACTTGTGTCCCGAAGTAAATATGGGATCTAGACTTTCTATGAGAGTTGTGCCAAAAGGAGACTGGCATCTGTTAAAGAGCTGGTGTCTCACTGGTGCTGGTCAGACATCCACCTGTTTATGGTCCACCTTGTGTAGAAGATTATAGCATGGGTGAGGGACTCAACGCAGAGCAGAGAATGCACATTGGGTTACAACATCTTGAGGTGCAAAACCACCACCAAATCAAGACGTATTGAAATCTCTTTTGTGTCGCCTTCTGGGAAGGCCCAGGAGTCAGATAGTCTGTGACAAAAATACTATTGCAGTCTTTCAGTACTATCCAACCTTATGCAAATGAATGGCGCCTGGCATGAGGAAGCCATCAATTCACTGATAAGTTGTCTTATCCAGCTCTGCTACCATCCCCAGGGCTACAAAAACAATATCCAGACCTTTTGGTCATTCTCACTAAAATGTAAGGTTCTGACATTTTGTAAACTGTATTTCTCAAATGCTTTTACAACTTTGTGCAGCTGAAACTGAAAATGTTCCTGTTAAACTAAAAGTCAGCATCACAATGTGGTTCTTCAGTAACACCCTGGCATTACCGTTCTGGGGGAGGCGCCCCATATAACCAGCCATGAAAGCATCATGGTATCTGTTGTAGTGCTAAAAGTCCTTGTCTGAATATGTTGGCAAGTAATAGGATTCGTAATTTGCAAAATTGTAGTAGGAGAGAATGTCCTTAAATGGGGTTTTCTCACCGCTAAAACCTCTGTCCATACGCCCAGTTAGCACCTATGGACATTAAAGATGTAGGTCCTGTAGATAGGATACTAAATGCTTCTGTGTATTACGTGGGTGACCATTTATCTGTAATGTATGGCTAGCCATTACCATTGATTGTTGTTCTCTCAAGCATACATGTTTATGGCTGAGGTTGGAGGAACGGGTGTAGGCCAAACCTTAAATTGACGGCTGTCAAGGGTGTCTTTAAAGGGCCAAAGAAGTGATACTTGCTTCACTGATCCCCTGCTGCTGCCATTCCGACACTTCCTGGGTCCCCCCTAATCTCTTCTTCCAGGTCCCTCTTGGAACACAGGAAATTACTGCTTACCCATTCTCTTGCCACAGCGGTGACCTACCTCAGCCATAGGTTGACTAAGCGATCATTTCCTGTGTGTCCACATGGACCATAAGAGTGAGATCAGCAAGGATTTGGAAAGTGCTGGAATGGGAGCTGAGAGGGATTGGCGAGTAGGATCGGGACCTTGCCTTGTGCCACCAGGAATAGAAAGTTGGCCGTGCATGTGCGTCTTTCTCCATTCACTTCTACGAGACTTCTGATTGTAGCTGAGTGAGGCGGGGTACTCACACCTCTCAGGCATTTATGACATATCATGGGGATATACCATAAATGTCTAGATGGGACAACACCTTTAAAGGGGTTGTTCGAGTTCTTTTTTTGTTCTTTCTATGTTCCTAACTAGCCAAATATAACAACTTTCCAATTAACTCACTTTATCTGCAGTGCCTGGTTTATCAGATTTGACTGAGGGTCACATGACCTGTAATGTCAGCTTCTCTCCCTGCTCTGATAAAGTTCGTTTACAAGCCTGTAAACCAGACTTCACACCACGCCCCCCTTCACTGCCGACTGTCTGATCTCTCCTAGGATTCTTAACCCATTCAGCTGCACAGACTGGGTAGCTGCAGGCAGTGAGAAGACAATGCTGGGCACAGGAGCTGACAGACTAGAGAGAGCATTGCACAAGAAGGTAGGGGGAAGATCCTGTGTGTATTAGCAGTGTCCCTATACAGCTGGGACCTGTAGTTCTACACTTACACGTTGCTGTTAATTCTCCCAGCACTCAGGGCAGCTCTTGTATCCACTCCCTTAGCAGTGTCATTATACAGCTGGGACTTGTAGTCCTACACATACAACATGCTGCAGAGTCTCCCAGCAGGCAGACATGTCACTCAGGCCAGCTCTTGTATCCACTCCCTTAGCAGTGTCATTATACAGCTGGGACTTATAGTCCTACACATACAACATGCTGCAGAGTCTCCCAGCAGGCAGACATGTCACTCAGGGCAGCTCTTGTAGCCACTCCCTTAGCAGTGTCATTATACAGCTGGGACTTGTAGTCCTACACATACAACATGCTGCAGAGCCTCCCAGCAGTCAGACATGTCACTCGGGGCAGCTCTTGTATCCACTCCCTTAGCAGTGTCATTATACAGCTGGGACTTGTAGTCCTACACATACAACATGCTGCAGAGTCTCCCAGCAGGCAGACATGTCACTCAGGGCAGCACTTGTAGCCACTCCCTTAGCAGTGTCATTATACAGCTGGGACTTGTAGTCCTACACATACAACATGCTGCTGAGTCTTCCAGCACTCAGACCAGCTCTTGTATCCACTCCCTTAGCAGTGTCATTATACACCTGGGACTTGTAGTCCTACACATACAACATGCTGCAGAGTCTCCCAGCAGGCAGACATGTCACTCAGGGCAGCTCTTGTAGCCACTCCCTTAGCAGAGCAGGGGGAAGGGCAGAGATGGTTGTTATTGCAAGTAAACAAGGGCCAGAAAAGAACCAGGGAAATGAGGAAATATATATATTTTTTTTTTGCATAAAACTTACTTAGCTTAGTTATATATTGCTGCCCATCAGATTTTCAGTGCTATATTTATATTTTTCATAACTCGGACAACCCCTTTAAGTTTAAGTGTATGGTCAAGTTGAGTTATACAGAATTTACCCCATCTATATGATGGAACCCTTGTTCCATCATAAAACAAGCATCCGGCAGAGTCAAGGGTCATGTAGGACTACAGTATTGTATAAGGCCTCAAGGACACAACAGTATCCGATTTGCAGTCTGTAAACTGGGAATCCGCAAAATACGGAAACTGTCCATGTGCCACATGTGTGCACTCTGCATCCGTATGCCGGTTCTGCAAATTATAGAACATGTCCTATTCTGGTCCGCAAAATGTGATCCATGGACCCATTGAAGTCAATGGATAAACACCAAAGCAAAGATTTCCCAAAAATAGATACACATGTCTGATCCTATTCCCCAAATTACATAGAATTGAAGTCAATGAGTCCATAAAAGAATGTGGCTGGAACATGGACGGCATCTGTGTTTTACGGATCTGCAGTTTGTGGATACAGTCCTTTGCATGAGGCCCTACTTAAATTTCTTCTGCCGGCCGTTTGAAATTTGGGGATTAGCAGATAGGGAAGAAATTGTATTCCCCAGATTCTAGATATTTGCCAACTTATCTCATTTGTGAAAAAGTCATCAGGGGGTTAACAACATATATATGTTAGATATACAGTCATGTGAAAAAATTAGGACACCCTTTGAAAGCATGTGGTTTTTTGTAACATTTTTAATAAAAGGTTATTTCATCTCCGTTTCAACAATACAGAGAGATTAAAGTAATCCGACTAAACAAAGAAAACTGAAGAAAAGTCTTTTCAAGATCTTCTGTAAATGTCATTCTACAAAAATGCCTATTCTAACTGAGGAAAAAGATAGGACACCCTTGCCCCTAATAGCGAGTGTTACCTCCTTTGGCTGAAATAACTGCAGTGAGACGGTTCTTGTAGCCATCTACCAGTCTTCGACATCGGTCTGAGGAAATTTTACCCCACTCCTCAATGCAGAACTTTTTCAGCTGTGAGATGTTTGAGGGGTTTCTTGCACGTACAGCCCTTTTCAAGTCACCCCACAGCATCTCAATGGGATTCAAATCTGGACTTTGACTTGGCCATTCCAGGACTCTCCATTTCTTCTTTTTCAGCCAATCTTTGGTTGATTTACTAGTATGTTTTGGGTCATTGTCATGTTGCATGGTCCAGTTCCGCTTCAGCTTTAATTTTCTAACTGATGGTCTCACATGTTCTTCAAGCACCTTCTGATACACAGTAGAATTCATCGTGGATTCTATGATGGTGAGCTGACCAGGTCCTGCTGCAGCAAAGCAGCCCCAAACCATGACACTTCCACCTCCATGCTTCACAGTTGGTATGAGGTTCTTTTCTTGGAATGCTGTGTTTGGTTTACGCCAAACATGTCCTCTGCTGTTGTGTCCAAATAATTCAATTTTGGACTCATCTGTCCAAAGAACATTATTCCAGAAGTCCTGGTCTTTGTCAACTTTATCTCTGGCAAATGTCAGTCTGGCCTCGATGTTTCTCTTGGAAAGCAAAGGTTTCCTCCTTGCACACCTCCCATGCAAGTTAAACTTGTACAGTCTCTTTCTGATTGTAGAGGCATGTACTTCTACATCAACAGTAGCCAGAGCCTGCTGTAGTTCTCGAGATGACACTTTAGGGTTTTTGGAGACCTCTTTTAGCATCTTGCGGTCTGCTCTTGGGGTGAACTTGCTGGGGCGACCAGTCCTGGGCATGTTGGCAGTTGTTTTGAAAGCCCTCCACTTGTAGACTATCTTCCGGACAGTGGAATGGCTGATTTCAAAATCTTTTGAGATCTTTTTAAATCCCTTCCCAGACTCATAGGCTGCTACAATCTTTTTTCTGAAGTCCTCTGACAGCTCTTTTGCTCTCACCATGGTGCTCACTCTCACTTCAACAGTCAGGAGCACACCAAACTAAATGTCTGAGGTTTAAATAGGGCAAGCCTCATTCAACATGCAGAGTAACGATCTACTAATTATGTGCACCTGGTGTGATATACCTGTGTGAGATCTGAGCCAATTTAAGAGGGAATACATGTGAGGGTGTCCTATCTTTTTCCTCAGTTAGAATAGGCATTTTGTAGAATGACATTTACAGAAGATCTTGAAAAGACTTTTCTTCAGTTTTCTTTGTTTAGTTGGATTACTTTAATCTCTCTGTATTGTTGAAACGGAGATGAAATAACCTTTTATTAAAAATGTTACAAAAAACCACATGCTTTCAAAGGGTGTCCTAATTTTTTCACATGACTGTATGCTTGTGCTAGATTCTGTCCAGAAAGCCATTTAAAGGGTCAGCCCACTGGAGGTCATCTAGAGAGCTGCAGTCTGTTCTATTCATAAAGTGGCCATTCTACCACCGGAGTCAAAGACAGATCGGCTCATTCAGAGGAGATAAAAACAAGATGTAGATGCGTCTTCTGAAATTCCCGTCAGTGAACAGTCCAGTTATTGTCGTGGTTTGTCCTTACTGGAGTCAGGCATCTGCTTTTAAATGTAAAGCTTCATGGCAGCTATAGAGGAATCCAAGTCCATAGATGCTGGCACAGAGATCCTCTCATTATCCCGAAACATGTAACATAGTGCCATGTCTGAACAATCCATTGTGCTGTCATTTCCTGTTCATGCACTTGTAGGTCGGATTGCTCTGCCCAGAGGCCATTTATTAAGTATATGGTTAATCCAGCAGATCAGAAACAACTTGGTATGAAGACAATCTAAACCTTGTTGTCAGAGATCAGACTTTGTGCGTTGTTGGCATCCCTCAATTACTTTTCTGGGAGCTTTCTTTGTGCATGTTTATACCATGCTTGAAAAGACTATGGGAGTCCATGAAGACACCCATTCATGCTGCTTATTTATAGCAATCTGAGATTAACGGTGAGTTGTCACCAGCTGCCTGCTGGACGTTTGTGACCCAGATCAGTACTTTGCCCTACTTGTTTCAGGTTTTTAGTTGGTGTGCTAGTTGTGTAGGTAGCAACTGCACCAAAGTGAATCTGGTCTTTGCTTTTTGATTTGGTTTGTTTGTTATTTATGATTGCATTTTATTATTTAGTTTCTATCTACATGCATAGGTATATATAATCTCAGTGGGTGGGAAAGGATTAAAGGGGTTGTGCAAGAATGGGGGCGAGGGTTTGGCAAAACCTCCCATTTGGCCAGACCTGTAAAGGGAAAATTACTTACCTGCTTCCTGGTGCTGGCTCCTTCTCCTCCAGGCCTGAGATTGTCACTGGGCTCCCTTTACTGAAAACATCTGGTTCAACACAATCTGCAGCCAATCATTGGCTGTGTTGGCTACTGGAACCCTTTGTGCCATGTGACCATTTATCATGACGTAGGGGTAGCTGGTGACCGTCATGGCCAGTGATTGGCTGAAGGCATCGTCAAACCTGATGTTTTCAGCGAAGGAGTTCAGCGGAGCATGGCAGGCCTGGATGAGGAGTGGCTTCCCTTTACAGGTCCATCAATTGGTGGGTTTGCCCCCCCCCCCCCCATTGTTACAGAACACCATTTAGACTGGCATTTCTTACACCATTAATAGCAAACCTCTGCTGATGTACGATGGGCCAGAATTATTAAGAGGCAATCATTTCCTCACATCAGAAGAAAAAGTCATTACACCAGCATGTTCTTTTGGTGCACATGTTGTTAATGTATTTGTCACACGTTAAAGAGGATTTTCAGGACTTTGGAAATCCCTATAACATTTGCTATATAAAGATGAATCTATGAAGGTAAGGCTTGGGAGGTCCTAATCCAAGTTGAGTAAAAATGTTAGGGCGGTGTGGGCTAAATTAAACCACAAAGCTCCTTCCTAAAGCCATTAGAATACAGCATTGTTAAAAAAAAAAAAAGGATATTGACCCACAATTTTCATACTTGATGAAGGCTAAGTCAGAAACCGTTGTTACTAGCCCAAAATGAGAGTTTGATTCTTTATTGTGTGGATTTGTGCCGTGAGTACGGTACGTAAATACCTTCTGTTATAGAGAGGACATTCTGTGATGCCTTAACCCCCAAAAGTTCCTTCATTTCTTCCATGAAGCAGTCTTATCTTGAAGTTACTGATTCTAATTTAAGATAGACTGAATACATTTCAGATCTATGCTAACTATTTCCAGATGCATCAGGCATACGGGTTGTGAACTATCCATCTTGCATAACCTCTCCGAATTAAAGTGAGCCCACAGAATATACCGTACTGTGTGAAAAACCTTCCCTTCATCTCCATCTGTTATCATTCACTTGTGGAGACTTCTAATCCAAAACATCCACCGAGGGTCAGGAAGACACCCACCTCCCTCAGATCCTGTGTCTTCCACAATATTCTGGCTCGGAATGTAAAGTTACAGTGATAAAGGCATTCTCCATTAGGAAGTCCAAGTTGTTTGTGCCTAATTGCATGTTTTGTTTGTGAAGCAGTAATCAGGATATTGGTTGGATGTTTTCTTGCCGTTATTGGCTTGAGATTATTCTCTTATTTTGGAAGGTGGTGTAGAGTGGTTTTCATCAGAGAACGCATGTCTTATCTCAAATTGTGAAATTATAGTCTTTTAAGTTATAGTGTAGCATCTTCCAAGAGGAGGATTGGAGCTTGGTTTTGTCATCTTCCACCCGCCTTATTTTCAGAACCGTATGGAGGCTTCCAGCTAGGTCTTTATACTGTATGAATCATAGGAATGTAAAGCATTTTCAAAGAGACCTTTTTCTTCTCAAAGCATAGGTTGCCTGGTAGATATACATCTTTTGTAACATTCTCCAACAATTTTCTCCCTTCATTCCCCATTGCATGATGTAATTTAAGATTTCACTCAATATGGATTTACGATAAAACTGCTGACCTTCAACATTGCTGGTCTAATATCTTCAACTGTCGTCAGCATCTCCATCTGTAAGGAATTTTTTGTTGTCATCTAGCAGGGATCATTTTGTTGAAATGTAATATCATCTATTTTATGCCCGAGAGACAGTATCTTCAACATATTGAGGCCTTCTACAGGTGAAACTCGAAAAATTAGAATATCATGCAAAGTTCATTTATTTCAGTAATGCAACTTAAAAGGTGAAACTAACATATGAGATAGACTCATTACATGCAAAGCGAGATATTTCAAGCTTTTATTTGTTATAATTTGGAGTATTATAGCTTACAGCTTATGAAACCCCAAAGTCACAATTTTGAGGTACCCTTTGCTCAGGGGGTATGGATTAATTAGCGGACTAGAGTGTGACGCTTTGAGCCTAGAATATTGAACCTTTTCACAAAATTCAAATTTTAAGTTGCTTTGCTGAAATCAATGACGTTTTTTTGAGGTTACCTGTATGTGGAACATAAAGACTTGCTTTCAGGTAGCTTTGGAATGCTCCTGGAAATACTTTATCACTGAAGCTACAGAAGAGGATTGTGTTCTTCACTAGAAATGCTTGATTTTTTTATGGGTGCCATGCTCTTGCGGTGGGAAGTTTAAGGCCCTTTACAGATGCAGTTGATCAGGCCAGCAGATGGAAACAGACTAGGGCTGCAGTAAACTAATATTTTTGTAATCGAGTATTCTATCGATTATATTTCTCGATTCATCGAGTAATCTAATAAGAAAAAGCTACTTAAAATAACGTACGTAATTAGGTATGTATAAAGTTATTGGTTTGAAGGGGTTAATAACTTTATACATGCCTAATGCCAAGGTGCTTCCATTAACCCCTCCAAACCAATAACTTTATACATGCCCATTGGGTTTGGAGGGGTTAATGGAAGCACCTTGGCATTAGGCATGTATAAAGTTATTGGTCTGAAGAGGTTAATGAAAGCACCTTGGAGGTGCCTTCATTAACCCCTCTCTAAACCAATAACTTTATACATGCCAAGGTGGTGCTTGCAGCCTCCATTAACCACTCTCTCTCCATCTGCCTCCCCCCAGCCTCTGATCTGCTTGCCCCCAGCCTCTGATCTGCTTGCCCCCAGCCTCTGATCTGCCTCCCCCCCTCCCCCCAGCCTCTGATCTGCCTCCCCCCCCTCCCCCCAGCCTCTGATCTGCCTCCCCCAGGCTCTGATATGCCCCCTCTGGTAACGCAACCCCCCCTCCCCAGTATTAATCATTGGTGGCAGTGGCCACAGGGTCCCCCTCCTCCCCCCCATCATTGGTGGCAGTGTCAGTTCTGATCGGAGCCCCAGCAGTGTAATGCTGGGGCTCCGATCGGTTACCATGGCAGCCAGGAGTCACGCTACTGAAGCCCTGGCTGCCATGGTATGTTAGTAGTGAGCAGAGAGCAGCGCATTATACTCACGTGCGCTGTGGCCGGCGGTCGCTCCTTCTTCTGTCTGTGCGGCGGATTGCTAATGCTTACAGCATTAGCAATGCGCCGCACAGACCTATGAGAAGGAGCGACCGCTGGCCACAGCGCACGTGAGTATAATGCGCCGCTCTCTGCTCACTAACATGCCATGGTAACCGATCGGAGCCCCAGCATTACACTGCTGGGGCTCCGATCGGAACTGACACTGCCACCAATGATGGGGGGAGGAGGGGGACCCTGTGGGATATGGCCGGCACATTCATTGGTGGTGCAGTGGCCACAGTCCCTCCCCTCCCCTCCTCCTCCTACTTGGTCTTCAGCGGCAGCCGCGCACAGTGGGGAGGGAGAGACTCCCTCCTCAGCTGTGCCGGCCGCTCAGTCCTGCCTCTCTGGCTCTGGAGGACACGGAAGCGGTGAGTGAGACGCTTAATTTCACTCCCGCTCCGTGATCACGTGATCTGAACGATTCCTCGATGCAGGGAAACTGCATCGATGAATTTTTTGACTCGATTTAATCGAGTTATTCGAATAATCGTTTCAGCCCTAAAACAGACATTGGTCTTTCTCCATAATTGGCCTGTGTAAATGTGCCAATGATTGGGTCATTTATGCAAGCTTGCAAATCCTCGCTGGTAAGCAGTACATCTCCCCATGTGAACAAGGGATGAGCAGCCAACGTAATGTGGAAGTATAATTGCAACTTTGCAAGTGTATCTTCAATGAAGAATAAAAATGTATCAATGCTCTAAGGCTACTTTCACACTAGCGTTTTTCCTGGATGCTGCAGGGTCCAGCAAAAACGCTTCCGTTACTGATAATACAACCATCTGCATCCGTTATGAACGGATCCAGTTGTATTATTTTTTACATAGCCAAGACGGATCCATCATGAACTCCATTGAAAGTCAATGAAGGACAGATAAATTTTCTATTGTGGCAGAGAAAACTGATCGGTCCCCATTGACTTGCATTGGGGGAGTCAAGCTCTGCATCCCAGGACGGAAAGCAAACTACAACATGTTGCTGTTTGCTCTCCGGTATGGGAACGCAACTAAATGGAATAGAATGCATTTTGGAATGGAATTCCATTTGAAGCGTTTTTTTTGTCCCCCAGTATTGAGCCCCTATGACGGATCTCAATGATGTAAAACTAAAACGCTAGTGTGAACGTAGCCTTAGGGGCCGTTCAAATATCGTTTTTACTGTATGTCAGGTTGATACATTTAGACATAGTAAAAAAAAGAATATACAAACGTATGCAATTTTGGAGTTATTTATCCTTTTTTTAATGTATACATTTGACGGAGGTGCATAAGTTTCAATACGTTTGTGCCATTTTTTTTAAACAATAACTATCTATTTTGTGAAGCCTTTTTAAAAAATAAAAATTAGAAGTATAACAAAGTAGGAAGTATCTGGATAAAAACGGATAAGTTTAACGGATGATAAATGTATTGTCTTACATTTCCACCCATCTCCCATTCACTGAAATGTAAAAAAAAAGTTTCTATATGTATAGTGTTATGCTACGTTATTCTATCCTGCAAAAAAGCGTACAGAAACATAAACAATGACAAACAGAGTCAATAATATGCACTTTTGTCCATTTATAGTCTATGGCAGGGATCAGCAACCTTTGGCACTCCAGCTGCTGTAAAATTACAACTCCCATCATCACACGTACTTTGCTGTTCTCATAACTCCCATAGAATTGAAAAGAGGATTCTGGGAGTTGTAGTTTCAGAACAGCTGGCGTGCCAAAGGTTGCTGATCCTTAGTCTATGGATACGTCAAGCCATACGTTTCTATACCTTTTATCTGTTTACAAGCCTATTGGTTTGACGTACAGAAAAAAAGAGACAGTCCCTTAACTCATCATGTACTATACTTGTATGTGAATTCTTTCAATATCTGCCATGGGACAGATTCAGTGAAGGTGTAGCCCGGTGCCGGTCACTCCGTCTGTAAGGTTTCCTTTCACCTTTTCTTCTTCCCTCTCAGACCACTTTCAATTCCCTATCTAGGTAAGCAATTCAGATATTTTAGCTACATCGTGATCTGTCTATCTATCAATCATCAAGAAAAAAGTTGTAGTAATTTAAAGGGGTTGTCTCACTTCAGCAAATGCCATTTATCTTGTAGAGGAAGATAATACAAGGCACTTACTAATGTATTGTGATTATCCATATTGCATCCTTTTCTGGCTTGATTCATTTTTCCATCACATTACACACTGCTCGTTTCCATGGTTACAGACCACCCTGCAATCTATAAGCGGTGGCCATGCTTTGCACGTTATAAGAAAAATTGCCAGCCTCTATGGTGGCCAGGACCGTGGGAGCACACATAGGCTGGTGCTTTTTTCCGTAGTGTGCATGCACAGCCATTGCTGATGGATTGCAGGGTGGTCGTAACCATGGAAACGAGCAGTGTATAATGTGATGGAAAAATTAATCCAGCCAGCAAAGGAAGCATTATGGACAATCACAATACATTAGTAAGTGGCTTGTATTAACTTTCTCTACATAAATGCTATTTACTGAAGTGACGAAACCCCTTAATGTCTCGTCCTGTGTTGCTCCAATACCAGACAAAACAGCATTTGCTTGTTATGTTTTTCAAAATCAACATTCTTATTCAGATAAGCAATTTCAAGGATGTAACAAAATATATAGTTACAAGAGATACATTGTTTAATTGATGTTATTGGCTAAGTTAAAAAGGGGTTGTCCGGTTTCATGATACTGATGACCTGTCCTCAGGATATGTCATCAACAGAGGTTGCAATAACACCTGTATAAGCGTCATAGACGCCTGATTGGGCCATTTTACTCACTGAAAAAAGTTGTACCGCAGGGCGCCCTGTGATCGGCACAGGCAGCACATCGATGCTGTCTATGCCTGAAATAACCTATAAAGTAGCTCCATGCAAGGAGCTATGTTATTAGTTGGTTTGGATGGGCTGATGGAGCTGGTGGGGGCTGTAAGGAGACGAGGCTAGCTCTCGGGTAGTTGCTGTACTCAGGAGAGAAGGGGGTAGCGGTGCGCTGTGCTGAAGACACTGGTGAACATGGCCACAGTGGAGCTGAAGAGGAATGATGGATAACTACAGCCTAGAGAGTATACGTTTTTTTTGACAGGACTCTGCAGGATGGGAAAAAGTAATGTAGTATCCTGCAAAGTCCAGCCCAAAAAGTATACATTTTATTATTATTATTATTATTTTTTTACAATGGAACTCTATAGTGACGGATGTCTGTTTTAATAGCTTCATGCATTCCCCATGTAATAACAATTCTGTAGCATCTGTTCTTATGTCTGTATGTTGTGGCATTCCTTTATTATTTCTACTAGAAGTTATGAATTATTGCTATTAGCCTTCAGTAAGGGTACAGAGGGGAGGTAACCAGTAGGGGGAGGGTGTACCTGTCCAGTCTGACAATGGCAGCACTGATTGGATAGAGGGAGACTAAGCAGGTACACCCCTCTGTACCATTACTGCAGACTGCTAGTAATTATTCATAACTTCTTGTGCAAATAATAGAGGAATGGGACAACATACAGACATAAGAATAGATGCTCCAGAATTGTTATTACATGGGGAATGTATGGAGCTATTAAAACAGACATGTCAGGAGCAGTGATAGGTCCTCTTTAACGTATGACAAAAACGTGATGTCAACCCAGCCTAACTGACAGGAACAGAGCTGAGCACACTCCACTGACTATTATGGGATCCGATCAGTTTCTGTTTGGAATTCTGTATTTTTACCAGACAAAAAAAAGTCTTGCATATAAGGTTTTTTTTTTTTGTCTGGTCTTTCTCACAGAATTTGCAACAGAGGCTACGAGCGGAGCCTCCAACGCAGGAGTGAACAAAGGTAGGCTGAAGTATTATGTATCAGAATTACTGCACCTTTGGTACAGTACACCTTTGGCTAAAAAATACCCCTCAAAAATGGTAAGAGGAGTATCTTTACTCTATTGGAAAAAATGTAGTGCTACCTCTGGTCATCGATATCAAATTGTTAAGGGTCCAACTCCCTGCACACCCGCCAATCAGCTTTTTGAAGAGGAATCTGCAAGTGCTATGTCCTCTTCACTGTTTACCTGCACGCCATCTACTGTTTATTGTAATTACCGCTTTATCTCCTATTCAAGTGAATGGGACGAAAATAACTGAAATGACACTGCTTTGCTGCTGCAATGTTGACAGTTGCAGGTAAACACTGAAGAGGAGGCAGCTCTTGCACGAGTGCTGCAGCCCCTTCAAACTGCTGATCAGCGAGTGTGCTGGAAGTCTGAATCCTGCCAATCATATATTAATGACCTGTCCTGAGGATAGGTCATCAGTATCAGAAAACCGGACAACCCATCAGCCAATGACATCAATTAAAGGAAACCTGTCACCGGGATTTTGTGTATAGAGCTAAGGACAAGTCCTCTCCCTGACTCCTCTCACATACAGGACTCATCTCAGTTTAATTTGCATATGTATCAAATCGTTTTTTTTACACAATAAAAGCACACAGAGCTATGGGGACTGGGTATTGCGGATGTGCTAGCGGCCATCTAGCAACCCATGTCCTCTGCTCTATACCCAAAATCCCAGTGACAGGTTCCCTTTAAACAATTTTTTCTCTTGTAACTATATATTTTGTTACATCCTTGAAGTTGCTTATCTGAAGAAGAATGTTGATTTTGAGAAACTTAACACGAAATGCTGTTTTGTTTGGTAAATTGATACTTTCATGAGGTTCTCTGTTGACTTGAATCTAACATATGGCAGTCAGTAAGAAAAAGTCAACTTGTCATGACTGACCTATTAGCTTCTACCTATTAAAATTCATATGTAAGATACATCAGCAATGGACATGTTATGGTGCAATCGGTAGCTGTAGAAGACAATGATTACACTGCAATGAATGTAGCAGTGTTCATTTGCTGGTAGTCACCATGAGATGCAGCTTAGAGAGAGGCTAAATTCTGATTTGAGAAGTTTTTATTTGTTCCACTACTGTAGGACTTAAAATATCAGTATTTTTCATGTTATTGCTCTAAAAAAATTAATTACTGAATAGATTTCTAATGTCAACTCGTAGTTCTGTGTTTAATGGTTGCAGAGCTAATCCTGCTCCAAGACTATATCTGGTGGTAGGGTGAGATGTGGAGAAGTGTCACCCAGACTGTCAGCAGATGTTCTCCTGGTGGTAGGGTGAGATGTGGAGAAGTGTCACCAAGGCAGTATGCAGATATTCTCCTGGTGGCAAGGTGAGATGTGTAGAAGTGTCACCCAGGCGGTATACAGATATTCTCCTGGTGGTAGGGTGAGATGTGGAGAAGTGTCACCCAGGTGGTAAGCAGATATTCTCCTGGTGGTAGGGTGAGATGTGGAGAAGTGTTACCCAGGCGGTAAGCAGATATTCTCCTGTTGGTAGGGTGAGATGTGGAGAAGTGTTACCCAGGCGGTAAGCAGATATTCTCCTGGTGGTAGGGTGAGATGTGGAGAAGTGTTACCCAGGCGGTAAGCAGATATTCTCCTGTTGGTAGGGAGAGATGTGGAGATGTGTCACCCAGGCGTTAAGCAGATATAGACAGTGCTGCCTATGGTGCAGAATTCTATTATAGCTGGTGAATACAGTTATAGTCACAAGGGCACTGCTTGTATATATTGTGGTTTCTTAGGCAAGAAAATCATATGCAATTTCTCTTGTAGACTATGGCTATATATTATACACATGGAAATAGATGTGACGCTTGAATGGTCAACTAGATGAATGCTGTGGGTTAACGATTTGCATAATTTTTTTTTTTAACTGCCATCATTTTTATTCACCAACTTCAGAAATATTTTACTTTTTGAATACTGTATTACTCATCATTATAACTTGATTTGGGTTATGTGTGTAGTTTTGCGTTCGTTAGCATTTGATATGGAGTCTGTCTGAATGTTGACCTTTGGTTATTTGTGGACCTGTCTGTGACCCCCTTTGTTTTGGTACAGCTTTGGTCTGGGGTGACTCTTTGTTATCCCTTTCTGTGCAGAGACCTCTTTGTTCATTTGAAGGCTGTTCACATAATACTGTACAGAGATGACTGTTACACAACGGCGTTCATTAAGGATGTGAGCAATAGAGGTTGTGAGGAACAATACTAGCCATTGTCATTGTAATGAGACACAAAAGACTCTGTATGTTTTCACTCTGCAAGCTGCTCTGGGTAGAGGTCTCCTGGTTGAAGAACTACATTTCTATTCCCTTGCTGTTTGTTTTCAATTTATCTTTTTTGAATAGAGTAGAATTATTACATAAAGCATGTGAGGCGCACCACATACTTGAGTGCCACTTGAAATAGTCATATTTACTCCTTGACAGATTTCATGAATTGGTAGAAGTCTTCTGTGAAGCACTCTAAGCACCTACACATGGTCAAGGCATCTATCTGATGGACAGAGATTGGGTGCATTCGTCCATTAAATGGAAAACTTATATTTAAAAAAAATATGTATTTATCCTAAAAAAAAAAAAAACCTCATGAGTACAAGAGATGGTTAATTTAAGCAACTGTTTTACTAACAATTTTACTATATATTCTTTCATGGTGAATAGTATTTCTTGAAGGAATTCTTTTATTTTATTCAAAGTGGTATATTCCAGGATTTTATCCTCAGGATAGGCCATCCATATCTGAGCGGCAGTGATCAGCTGCTCTGCCGTAGCTCTGGCGCCAGATCTACATAGCTCCATCCTTTGTGCAGTGGACGGAGCTGGCTATACATATTAGAGTACTGTTCACAGAATTCCCTGATTTAGGAAATTGTATCCTGACCAACCCCTGATGGCAGATGTCAGGAGAAAGGAAGAAGGATCGGGATGCTGGATTACAACATGCCTAATCCTTTTGTTCTCAGGAGAGATAAGCCGCGAGGTGTCTGACAGCAATTTACTTCCCTAACTTGGCTGACCGCAGTCTAAAGTATATGGCCAGCTTTATGTATATATGTGTGTACTGAAGTCTAGATTCAGCTGTGATAGTCAAGGCTGATATCAAATTATAGGATGCTTGACTGTAGTTCTCATCACATGATTTCTTTTAAATAACGCAAACTAAAACTTTGTGTAAATCTGCTTCCTCAGGTTCCCATGGTCTATAACATTTGGTCGAAAGATTAGTATTCAATCACTGTGTTAGAAATGCGGTAATTGTACAAGTCAACTTATTTTTTTTGGTCAGTTGGTTTTGTTTTATTGTTGTCCATTTCTTGTACGCCAGGAGTTTTATGGTTAATCATTTGAGTAGACCAAACAGATTAGGGGTTTTCTTACACGTATTAATGTAGAACTAAGGGAGAAATCTGAATTTCCTGAGGAAATCCTGAACTGGGCGAGTTAAACTGTATGTATGCCTTTATTACGCACATACCTTTTACTGGTCGAAAAGCAGGAAACATTTTTTTTTCTTACACCAAGTCTATGTCGGAGTAGTACAAATGACTTTAGCCACCAGTACTTTAGTCATTTCCCATCCTATTTAAAGGCTGAAGAGAAGGAAACTGTAGGAAGGAAGGTCTAGTCATAATGGAATTGCAAATTAAAGTGTACCTCCCGTTTTATGTGTTGAAAGAGCAGATTTTGGCAAAATAAGTATGCCATATCATTGCTTACTGGTTTGCAGCCCATACCGCATATTTGGGTAAACTCTTAAAGGGGTTGTACAGGATTTTTTTTTTTTTTTTTTAATCCCTATACCCCATACCCCCCCCCCTCCCCCGCTTAGTATGGTTCGAAAAAAATCCTGAACATACTTTTTAAGGACCCTACCTGTCACTATTATGCTTTGTGAGTCTTTTAAGGCGGCCTAATATTTAGTTTTATTTAATTAGAAAATATTCAACTTCTCTAGAGCACTCCAAGTCAGTACTAACAGGGAAAGTAAGACAAGTGTGATATTTTTAAAGTTGTGCACAAATGTCTAGGGAGGGGTGGGGGACACTGGTCGGGTTTCTTCAGGCTGTAGGATGTACTCTTTGGTGCAAAAATTATGAGATATTTCAAGTGTTAAAGTTTCTTGAAAAGCGTGAACATTCCTGTGAACTAAAACAGAAAGGCAACAAGACTCTTAATGGACAGTACAATAATTGAACATTTAAGAAAGGATTTTGAGCTGTAAGATGAAATACTCATGTTAGCATTCTGTCATCTCAAAATGTTTCTTGGTTTTTCTGATAGTGAGAAGGAAAAGCATCAGATGAACAAACAAAAAGGCAGGATGAAGGGAAGCAGTGATCTAAAGCTAAAACAGATCTTGGTGTCACTCGCTAAGCTGAACTGAATAGTTTTTTTTATTGGTTGAAATCAGGTACTATAGTAAATAAAATGTCCGTTCCTTGGCAACACAAAAAGGATAGAACATGTCCATTGTCCTATTCTTGTCCGTTTTGTGGACAAGAATAGGCGTTGTTACAATGGGTCTGAGAAAAGTGCAGGACGACATCTGTATTTTGCGGATCTACAATTTGTGCACTGCAAAACTTCTATGGTCATGTGAATAGGACCTAAACGTGGATATTTATGGTTGCATTTAGGCTATATCCTATAAGAATTTTAACTTCATTGTAGGTGTTCAACAGTTCAGCTGTTTTTCCGGTTTCGACTACCCATTAAATTCTGTTTTAGGCCGCGTTCACATCTGCACTGTGAAATCTGGAATTCTGTTCCAGCAGATGAATGGACTGCCAGAGTTCACAGTATCCGGCATAGCCAGATCCCACCATGCACCTCTGGATCCCCATTCACTATAATGGGGTCCAGTGGCTTGCCGGTATACATACCGAATACAGTGACTGGATCTGTTGCAGAGTTCCCAACGCAGATGTGAACCTGGCCTTAACAGAAGGAGTCCCCTGCTTGGGACCCTCGTCTCTTGGTCATAGTAGAGAGTGGTAACAGTGTGTCTTGCTCTGGAGGACCTGTCATGCGTTACACAGGCAACCATTATTTGAATAGGCTTTGTGTAATGTGTAATGTCCCCTGTGCTGTTGCTGCAGGGTAAATGAAAGCGTATGGCCAGGTTTGTCCACAGGATACAGATGATTGATGGAGGTCCTAGAAGGGGGACACTTTTTGATAGCTTACTGTCAAAAGACCCAAATAGATATGCTTTGTTTTTTTAATGCAGTAGGAAAGGGAGTGATTCGATAGGTCTCTGTTGTCATTCAGTTGTTTGCTGGACAGTTTTGCCTGTGGTATCCTTTGACATTTAAAGTTGTTTTCTAGAAATTAGGTATTCGTGATCTATCCTTAAAGGGATTGTCCGGGATTGAGGACTTTGTTCCATTAGTACAAGACAGACATTCATATAACATACCTCCATGTCCTACCTTTTCCACATGTTTCTGAAGCCCTTTTTCTTATAGGAAATTCTTCGGCGGAAGTGAATTTTTCTGAGACTCAGTGATGTACCTCTTCTTCCAGCTTCTCAGGGAACCCGGTGATGTCACTGGCACTGATGGGCGTGCTTTAGCGCTGCTCTAGCCAGTAAAACGACTAGGACAGCGCTAAAGCCCGCCCATCAGAGTCAGTGACGTCACCAAAACAACGTGTTTTTGTAAACAAAAGAGCCTTTGCCCTTCACGATTTAGCGCAGCGCAAAGGAGAGCATCGGAGCATAAACTGCTCCGATGCTCAAATCAGGGGGGCTGCCTGGGTGAAAATGGAGGGATGTCAGGGTTCAGCTCTGAACCCGGACAACCCCTTTAGGTTAGGTCATCACTATGCAATCAGTGAGGGTCTGGCTTCTTATTTGGTGAACTTTCATTGGTTACATTCAGGAGAATGGGACTGAGCTGCAACACCTGGCACAGCCGCTCTACAATGTACAGTGCTATACAGTGAAGAGGCCACATTGCTCACCCATTCGCCACAGCCCCTCCAAACAGTTGATTAGTGGGGCTGCTGACCCTCACCACTCAGATGTTGATGACCTAACCTAAGAATAAATCCCCCTGAAAACCCCTTTTTGAAGTTCTTAGTCGTTCCATTTTAGCATTATACATGGTTACACACCTGATTTGCTGGTGACGAGTTTTCTGTTGCAGTGTGAAACAATTGGTTCTTTCATTTGGCCTTCTCCAGTGCTATATCAGTCAATTACCTTTATGTCCTAACACTCAGTATGACAAGTGTGGCAAATAATGTGTTAGATTACGAACCTAGGGTCTGTTAATGGAGATGAATGTCCTCCCTAGTAGTCTTCTGCCCTCTGGCGCTCTATTAATGAATGCTGTGTATCCGTTGACCCTAGCCAGGCTCTTTAATGAAATGCTGGTGCTAGCAGGGATTCATTATGTATTATAGTAGCTGTCCAGTCTCATAGATAAATAAAAGTACAGTATTTCGAGCCATATGACATAGTGGGCACCCTGGCATATTAATACTGTCTGGGCAGAGGTTATCTTTTCATGCAGTTGGAAGTGAGTTATAAAATATTACCATACTTTATTAACAAATGAAAATGATTTTCACAGATACTTGTTCCTGGGTTGGCATATGTAAATGCTCATTGGAGGGTGCACAAATATTTTCTCAGAAGGTTTTAGTTTAGTTCTTTTTCAAGTATGTGTGCAGTAGAAAATGGCACGTGCTTATATGCATTTTATTTGGCAGCCATTTTTCACATGCTCTACTCTTTGTCAATGGTTTTCCAAGTTGGAGCGTGTATGTACAACCTTTTCTAGTAAATTGCCAGCATTTCATTACTTTCACATCCTGTTTGTATTATTTCAGTTTTGCTAGTTTGCATATTAGATAGTTTTTTTGCACTTGTGTAAATAGTTTCACCGTCCAAACTGAATTGGAGGGATAATCTAAAGAGAAACTTCCAGGAAAGCTTTCCATTGTGACCGTTCATTAGGGAGTTCCTTCTTTTGGACCAAAAAAATGGATGTTTCTTAGCAGCACATGCTATGAACAGTGTTGAACTTGGGGCTGCACAGACAGACAGCAACATGGCTCCAGTTTTGAAGGGGACAGCCTATATGTGAATATTCTATGTCATTTTTGTTCGCAAAAAATTGGTTGGATGATTTTCCAGATATAATTTTTGAAGTCACTCCATGTATCTACTTCATGACCTGGGATGTCCCACAAAAAAATATTCTACAATTTTCAAACCAGCACCTTGATCTGACTACTTTTGTAATTGCATGTAATTAAAAATTTAGCATAGCCACTTAAAGGGATTCTGTCACCTCCCCTAACCCAAAATCCGATTTTAAAGCAGCCATGCAGCACAGCTTACCTTGATTAGGCTGTGCTCTTCTATCTTGTAATCCGTCCAGTAGTTTCTGTAAAAAACAACTTTTATGGTTATGCAAATGAGCCCTGAATGTGCCCAGAGGGGCGTTTTTTTCCCCTTAGTGAGCCCAGTACCGCCCCTCTTACAGTGCCCAGCCCGCCTTCCTTGCGACTGTCTAACCGCCCCCAGCCTGCCACAGCCTCTCCACCCTCTCCTCCCCCTCCCTCACGGCCGAACAAACTCTCGCACACAGTGGCGTACACACAATCCATGGGGCCCCGGTGCAAAACTGAATCATGGGGCCCCCCTCCCCGTCGCCTGGCGTTTCTGGGTCCGCTTGTGAGATCTGTTTCAGGGCTCTCACAAACAGTGCAAAACGGATCAGTTCAGCCCCAATGCATTCTGAATGGATAAGGATCCGTTCAGAATCCATCAGTTTGCCTCCGTTAAGCCTCCATTCCACTCTGGAGGCGGACACCAAAACGCTGCTTGCAGCCAAACGGATCCGTTCTGAACAGATACAAGCGTTTGCATTATAGGTGCGGATCCGTCTGTGCAGATACCAGACAGATCCGCACCTAACGCAGGTGTGAAAGTAGCCTAACTCTGCTATATTTCTGTAGCCTGCAACCTCTAACTGCCCAGTTGGGCTGAAACTACTACACCCAACATGTTTTGGCAGTAACAGTAAATGGATATTGGTGCAATTCTGAGCTATTAGTCTATATAATACATATGTAGCCTACATACGTATTATATAGACTAGTAGCCCAGAATTGCACCAATATCAATTTACTATTACTGCCAAAAGATGTTGGGTGTAGTAGTTTCAGCCCAACTGGGCAGTCAGAGGTTTCAGGCTACAGAAATGTAGGAGAGCTAGTTATAAAGCCAGCCCCTGCCAGCCCCCAGCAGAGCCTACTCTGAGCCTACTCTGAACTCACTCACTCACAAATGTGGTGAGCAATTAGGAAGACTTTTTTCTAATCTTATCTTATCTTAACCTCCGGATCGGCACCGGCTTCTTCGCGCTCTCCCGAAAGCGCCTTCTCCCTGCTGCGTCTCGGCGTCATGTCCGATGCGGCCGCACGGGGAGGAGAATAAGGGGGTGGAGACTCAAGGAGGGTAGGGCTGGCCTGGCACTGACTATGCAGCGCAGAAACGCAACACTGGGCGGCGGGCCCCGGGTCGGCTGCCTGGGTTAAATAGGCAGGCACAGCACTACTGCAGGGCGGGGCCAGGGGTCCACAGGCGGCCGGGCCCCCTGGAGTGTCGGGCCCGGTCGCAACTGCGACCCCTGTATGTACGCTCCTGCTCGCACAGGCGCAGTACCCACTGAGGGCTGCGCCTGTGCGATCTGCAGGAGACTGAGGGCAGGAGCTTCATCTTCGTCACTGGGCATGCGCCGAGCCCAGTGACGTCCGATGCTCGCTCTTCCCTCAGTCAGCAGGGAAGAGCGAGCATCGGACGTCCACTGGGCTCGGCGCATGCCCAGAGACGAGGATGAAGCTCCTGCCCTCAGTCTCCTGCAGATCGCACAGGCGCAGCCCTCAGTGGGTACTGCGCCTGTGCGAGAGTTCGTTCGGCCGTGAGGGAGGGGGAGGAGAGGGTGGAGAGGCTGTGGCAGGCTGGGGGCGGTTAGACAGTCGCAAGGAAGGCGGGCTGGGCACTGTAAGAGGGGCGGTACTGGGCTCACTAAGGGGAACAAAACGCCCCTCTGGGCACATTCAGGGCTCATTTGCATAACCATAAAAGTTGTTTTTTACAGAAACTACTGGACGGATTACAAGATAGAAGAGCACAGCCTAATCAAGGTAAGCTGTGCTGCATGGCTGCTTTAACCGCCTCCGGACCGCCTAACGCAGATGTGCGGTCCGGAGGCGGCAGCCCTGCGCACGACGACGCATATACGCGTCATCTCGCGAGGGCCGGGATTTCCTGTGAACGCGCGCACACAGGCGCGCGCGCTCACAGGAACGGAAGGTAAGCGAGTGGATCTCCAGCCTGCCAGCGGCGATCGCTCGCTGGCAGGCTGGAGATCCGAATTTTTTAACCCCTAACAGGTATATTAGACGCTGTTTTCATAACAGCGTCTAATATACCTCCTACCTGGTCCTCTGGTGGTCCCTTTTGTTAGGATCGACCACCAGAGGACTCAGGTAGGTCAGTACAGTCGCACCAAACACCACACTACACTACACCCCCCCCCCTGTCACTTATTAACCCCTTATAAACCCCTGATCACCCATGATCACCCCATATAAACTCCCTGATCACCCCCCTGTCATTGATCACCGCCCTGTCATTGATCACCCCCCTGTCAGGCTCCGTTCAGACGTCCGTATGATTTTTACGGATCCACGGATACATGGATCGGATCCGCAAAAAGCATACGGACGTCTGAATGGAGCCTTACAGGGGGGTGATCAATGACAGGCGGGTGATCACCCATATACACTCCCTGATCACCCCCTGTCATTGATCACTCCCCTGTCATTGATAACCCCCCTGTAAGGCTCCATTCAGACGTCCGCATGTGTTTTGTGGATCCGATCCATGTATCCATGGATCCGTAAAAAATCATGCGGATGTCTGAATGGAGCCTTACAGGGGGGGTGATCAGTGACAGGGGGGTGATCACCCTGATCACCCCCTGTCATTGATAACCCCCCTGTAAGGCTCCATTCAGACAGTCCGCATGTGTTTTGTGGATCCGATCCATGTATCCATGGATCCGTAAAAAATCATGCGGATGTCTGAATGGAGCCTTACAGGGGGGGTGATCAGTGACAGGGGGGTGATCACCCTGATCACCCCCTGTCATTGATAACCCCCCTGTAAGGCTCCATTCAGACGTCCGCATGTGTTTTGTGGATCCGATCCATGTATCCATGGATCCGTAAAAAATCATGCGGATGTCTGAATGGAGCCTTACAGGGGGGGTGATCATTGACAGGGGGGTGATCACCCTGATCACCCTGATCACCCCCTGTCATTGATAACCCCCCTGTAAGGCTCCATTCAGACGTCCGCATGTGTTTTGTGGATCCGATCCATGTATCCATGGATCCGTAAAAATCATGCGGATGTCTGAATGGAGCCTTATAGGGGGGTGATCAGTGACAGGGGGGTGATCAGGGAGTCTATATGGGTGATCACCCCCCTGTCATTGATCACCCCCCTGTCATTGATCACCCCCCTGTCATTGATCACTTCCCCCTGGGTAAGGCTCCATTCAGACATTTTTTTTGGCACAAGTTAGCGGAAATTTTTTGTTTGTTTTTGTTTTTTCTTACAAAGTCTCATATTCTACTAACTTGTGTCAAAAAATAAAATCTCACATGGACGCACCATACCCCTCACGGAATCCAAATGCGTAAACATTTTTAGACATTTATATTCCAGACTTCTTCTCACGCTTTAGGGCCCCTAAAAAGCCAGGGCAGTATAAATACCCCACATGTGACCCCATTTCGGAAAGAAGACACCCCAAGGTATTCCGTGAGGGGCATATTGAGTCCATGAAAGATTGAAATTTTTGTCCTAAGTTAGCGGAAAGTGAGACTTTGTGAGAAAAAAACAAAAAAAATCAATATCCGCTAACTTATGCAAAAAAAATAAAAAATTTGAGGAACTCGCCATGCCCCTCATTGAATACCTTGGGGTGTCTTCTTTCCAAAGTGGGGTCACATGTGGGGTATTTATACTGCCCTGGCTTTTTAGGGGCCCGAAAGTGTGAGAAGAAGTCTGGGATCCAAATGTCTAAAAATGCCCTCCTAAAAGGAATTTGGGCCCCTTTGCGCATCTAGGCTGCAAAAAAGTGTCACACATGTGGTATCGCCGTACTCAGGAGAAGTTGGGGAATGTGTTTTGGGGTGTCATTTTACATATACCCATGCTGGGTGAGAAAAATATCTTGGTCAAATGCCAACTTTGTATAAAAAAATGGGAAAAGTTGTCTTTTGCCAAGATATTTCTCTCACCCAGCATGGGTATATGTAAAATGACCCCACAAAACACATTGCCCAACTTCTCCTGAGTATGGCGATACCACATGTGTGACACTTTTTTGCAGCCAAGGTGGGCAAAGGGGCACATATTCCAAAGTGCACCTTTCGGATTTCGCAGGCCATTTTTTTACACATTTTGATTGCAAGGTACTTCTTACACATTTGGGCCCCTAAATTGCCAGGGCAGTATAACTACGCCACAAGTGACCCCATTTTGGAAAGAAGACACCCCAAGGTATTCCGTGAGGGGCACGGCGAGTTCCTAGAATTTTTTATTTTTTGTCACAAGTTAGCGGAAAATGATGATTTTTCTTTTTTCCTTACAAAGTCTCATATTCCACTAACTTGCGACAAAAAATAAAAAATTCTAGGAACTCGCCATGCCCCTCACGGAATACCTTGGGGTGTCTTCTTTCCAAAATGGGGTCACTTGTGGCGTAGTTATACTGCCCTGGCAATTTAGGGGCCCTAATGTGTGAGAAGAACTTTGCAATCAAAATGTGTAAAAAATGCCCTGCAAAATCCGAAAGGTGCACTTTGGAATATGTGCCCCTTTGCCCACCTTGGCAGCAAAAAAGTGTGACACATCTGGTATCGCCGTACTCAGGAGAAGTTGGGCAATGTGTTTTGGGGTGTCATTTTACATATACCCATGCTGGGTGAGAAAAATATCTTGGTCAAATGCCAACTTTGTATAAAAAAATGGGAAAAGTTGTCTTTTGCCAAGATATTTCTCTCACCCAGCATGGGTATATGTAAAATGACACCCCAAAACACATTCCCCAACTTCTCCTGAGTACGGCGATACCAGATGTGTGACACTTTTTTGATGCCAAGGTGGGCAAAGGGGCACATATTCCAAAGTGCACCTTTCGGATTTCACCGGTCATTTTTTACAGATTTTGATTGCAAAGTACTTCTCACACATATGGGCCCCTAAATTGCCAGGGCAGTATAACTACGCCACAAGTGACCCCATTTTGGAAAGAAGACACCCCAAGGTATTCCGTGAGGGGCATGGCGAGTTCCTAGAATTTTTTATTTTTTGTCGCAAGTTAGTGGAATATGAGACTTTGTAAGGAAAAAAGAGAAAAAAAAAAAATCATCATTTTCCGCTAACTTGTGACAAAAAATAAGAAATTCTAGGAACTCGCCATGCCCCTCACGGAATACCTTGGGGTGTCTTCTTTCCAAAATGGGGTCACTTGTGGCGTAGTTATACTGCCCTGGCAATTTAGGGGCCCAAATGTGTGAGAAGTACCTTGCAATCAAAATGTGTAAAAAATGACCGGTGAAATCCAAAAGGTGCACTTTGGAATATGTGCCCCTTTGCCCACCTTGGCAGCAAAAAAGGGGCACATATTCCAAAGTGCACCTTTTGGATTTCACCGGTCATTTTTTACACATTTTGATTGCAAAGTTCTTCTCACACATTTGGGCCCCTAAATTGCCAAGGGCAGTATAACTACCCCACAAGTGACCCCATTTTGGAAAGAAGACACCCCAAGGTATTCTGTGAGGGGCATGGTGAGTTCCTAGAATTTTTTATTTTTTGTCGCAAGTTAGTGGAATATGAGACTTTGTAAGAAAAAATAAAAAAAATAAAATCCTCATCATTTTCCGCTAACTTGTGACAAAAAATAAAAAGTTCTATGAACTCACTATGCCCATCAGCGAATACCTTAGGGTGTCTACTTTCCGAAATGGGGTCATTTGTGGGGGTTTTCTACTGTTTGGGCATTGTAGAACCTCAGGAATCATGACAGGTGCTCAGGAAGTCAGAGCGGTTTCAAAAAGCGGAAATTCACATTTTTGTACCACAGTTTGTAAATGCTATAACTTTTACCCAAACCATTTTTTTTTTGCCCAAACATTTTTTTTTTATCAAAGACATGTAGAACAATAAATTTGGCGAAAAATTTATATATGGATGTCGTTTTTTTTTGCAAAATTTTACAGCTGAAAGTGAAAAATGTCATTTTTTTGCAAAAAAATCGTTACATTTTGATTAATAACAAAAAAAGTAAAAATGCCAGCAGCAATGAAATACCACCAAATGAAAGCTCCATTAGTGAGAAGAAAAGGAGGTAAAATTCATTTGTATGGTAAGTTGCATGACCGAGCGATAAACGGTGAAAGTAGTGTAGTGCCGAAGTGTAAAAAGTGCTCTGGTCATGAAGGGGGTTTCACCTAGCGGGGCTGAAGTGGTTAAAATCGGATTTTGGGTTAGGGGAGGTGACAGAATCCCTTTAATCAATAAAAGTTATCTGTATAGCGCCACCTGCTCTTTGTTCTTTTTTCTTTGACCGGCTCACTGAGAAGGCCGCACATGCTCAGTTTCATCCTTCAACTGTCTCCTGAGCTGTGATAGGGAGAGCTGAGACACGCCCCCTTATCTGAAGCAGAAAAGACACCCCCCCCCTGAGCCGTCAGCTTAAAATAAATCTACCTGAGCAATAAATGATGATATCTCTGGATCCGTGTGCGGTACAGGGCTGATTCTAGCTTTGTTAGAAAGAGATGACTATATGAAATCTGATTTTAGATTTTTTTACATTATCCATGGGATAACCCCTTTAAAGGGGTTGTGCTACGCTAGTATATTGATGACCTATCCTCAAAAGTATCTTCCAGCACCCCACTGATGAGCTGTTTAAGCTGCGGCGCTTGCGCGAGTGCTGCGGCTTTTCACTGCTTAACTCCACTCTGTCTAACTTGTAGCAGTGGTGTAATTGCTTATCCCTTTCAAGTAAATGGAACGAGCGGCTGTAATTAAACTGTACCACCTCTACAAAGAAGATGATGTTTAGGTAATTTTGAAGAGGAAGCAGCGCTCATACAATCAGCAAGGGTACCGGGAGACTGTCCCCCGCCGATCTGATGCTTATGACCTATGATGAGGACAGATCTTCAGTATAAAGCCATTGCACAACCCATTTGAGAAGAAATGTAGTATCTAAATGTATGCTACATTGAGCGGAGTTGTACATGTGGATTCAAGGCTTTTCACTCGAAACATCCACATGGCTTAAAGAATATGAATAAGCTGGAGATTTGACACTCGCATTGTTCCTTAAGTGGATTACTTGGGCTGTGCACTAACTACTCTGTGACCTTTGGAACCATTAACAGCTTTCTGAAAGCATAAGTTTAGGTGATAAGTGCTGCCTAGAGGGTGGATAAGAATCCAGCCATATAATCAGGAGCATGTGGCAGCTACATATTACTTCACTACCTAGCAAGATATTTTATGTACAAAACTGTAGGAATAGTCCCTGTTTAAAGGGGAGAAGTAATATTATTTGCTAATTTGTTAACAAAATTGCGGCATTTTCGTGAAAAAGACCCAGTTTTCTGATATAACTTACCTTGTCTGTGTCTGGAATGTCATCTACATAAAGGAAAAAAATGCACTCGCCTGCTCCCTGCTGCTCCTTTCTAGGGCCGAGAGTCCAGTTGAATTTGCGTGCACTGGTGAAGTCATTCGCTGGCCTCAGTGGTGAACATATCCTTAAGTGGTGCCTGATCCAGCTATGATGTGCCACCTGGGACATGTCACCGCTGAGGCCAGTAAATGATTGCATGACCCTGTCCATAAGTTTACACTCTGGGGACCAGAAGCTACACAAAGACCAGACCCTGGGCACTGAGGAGCAGATGAGTATTTTTTACTTTATGTAGACCACCTTTTGGGGAAATTAAAATTGGCTTGTGGTTGGAAAGCATCTTTAGAGCCTCCAGCTTAAAGGGAACCTGTCACCGGGATTTTGTGTATAGAGCTGAGGACATGGGTTGCTAGATGGCCGCTAGCACATCCGCAATACCCAGTCCCCATAGCTCTCTGTGCTTTTAGTGTGTAAAAAACCCGATTTGATACATATGCAAATTAACCTGAGATGAGTCCTGTACGTGAGATGAGTCAGGGATAGGACTCATCTCAGGTTAATTTGCATATGTAGCAAATCGTTTTTTTACACAAAAAAAACACGTTTTTTTAAATAAAAGCACACAGAGCTATGGGGACTGGGTATTGCGGATGTGCTAGCGGCCATCTAGCAACCCATGTCCTCAGCTCTATACACAAAATCCCGGTGACCGTTTCCCTTTAATATTGTGTAGGTCCCCTCATGCTGCCAAAACATGGTATGAACTGAACAAGTCCCTAGAAACTAACCACTGTGTACCAGGAACCACAAGAACGGCTGTTTTGTAGATGCTGCCAACCAGCAGTCCAACCTTCACAATTTGGCCCTTTTCAGCTTTACTCAGATCCTTATGAATGCCCATTTTACCTGCTTTCAACACTTTCTCTTGCTGTATAATACATCCTACTCCTTGGCAGGTGCCATTGTCATGAGTTATTTTCCACTTCACCTATCAGTGGTTTAAATGTTACAGATGTTGCAGATCAGTCTATATTACAAAGTGTATTCAGCCATGGAGAAAGTTGCAATTCATAACTGAGTATCTCCTTTTTTGGGGGTCCATTTATAAAATACTGTATGCAGGTTGAGAGTTTAATTTCCCCTCACCAACATTTTCTGTCCGTTGCTTATAGGATGGTTCACTGGGAAACATTGACGACCTTGCTGAACAGTACGCTGACTACTACAACACCTGCTTCACAGACGTGTGCGAGAGGATGGAGGAACTGCGCAAGCGCCATGTCTCCTTGGATCTTGATGAGGTAAGGCACCACATAGTGTTTTACATCAGTTTACAGACATTGAAATGCCCTCAAAATGAACCTTAAGACATGTTTCATTGGTACGCCAAATGTTTTATGAGACGAAGCTGAGACACATGTCAAAGGATCATCATGCTTATATAAGTCTGCATAATCACTACTTTGAGAAGTATTGTATGGCTTTCCCTAAATGGAGAAATTGGACTCTATACCTACTGCCCCTATAACCTCATTAACTCAACAATATCCAGCAGGTAACCTAAATCTACCCATCCAAATTATATTTCTACATGGATGCAGCATATTTTTTCAGGATAAGGCTGCAAGGGTACTTTAGAGTATGGCTATTTGTGGACATTTGCTTCTATTGCTGCTATGCAAAGTCATCAACCCCTACTTTATTGCACTTTGAAAGGTTTGCTTGCACTGTAATCTGTGCCAGGGGTAGGCAACCTCCGGCACTCCAGATGTTGCGAAAATAAAACGCCCAGCATACATACTTGCTGTGCACCTCCCAGAACTCTCATAGAAATGAATGGAGCATTCTGGGAATTGTAGTTTCACAACATCTGGAGTGACGAAAGTTGCTGATCCCTGATGTATGCAGTTGTGGGCGCAAACTTAAAACAACCCATCCAAATTACACTTCTATGTGGATGCAGTCAGCATATTTTTCAGGATTAGGCTCAGGGTGGATTTGATTTAAATCACTAGTCAGTAAGGCTTGATTTAAATCATAGTTTTTTACATAAAGATTCATATTTGGACAATTTTTCTGTTGTACTTAGGAAGGAGAAAAAATTGTTTCTTTGGTCATCTTCATCACAGCACATCTCATGATGTTGCCTCATTCGGGCCACCAGGCCTTGCATTTCTTTGTTGCAGTGTTTGCATTTTGCACGCATTACCGATAGGTAAAGGAACTTCATTAAAATACTGCCAAACTGGGTCTCTCTTATGGCCTGCTGCCATTATAGTTTTTTTCCTCCAAGGAAAGAATGTGATAAACCTCAGGTCATACACACAAAAAGATCCAAAGACTTGTCTGTCTGTGGCTGTGCAGTACTGTGCTCAGAAAGTTTCACTTTCATTTTGTAGTACTCCTTGTCTGCTTGCCTTTTCCTCCTTACACTTAGTTTCACTTTCTTCTTGTGCAGATCTATTCCACTCCAAACAATCAGAAAAATATTGTTTATATTCTATTCACTGAACTTTAAACTTAGCACTGAAGGGGTTGATTCAGTATTTATAGGTTTGTAGAAGTTAGGATTAAGATCTTTTTCTCAACTCTTTTCATGCTATAAATTCAGTTTTGAGAACTCCAAAATTAAATGAAGCATCTGTGATAATATCTTGTAGACAGAGAAACTACCCAGTAATCTTACAAAAACCTCTGGAAGAGCATGACATTGTGAATGGATTAATGGAATTTAACAAAACATTAAACATATACAGCCTTATTCTACATAATTAAAAAAGCAATCTTTATTTCATAAAGAAATAACCTTTGGATGGTAATATATTTTCCTCAAAAAGCATTTTATATTAAAAAATCTGATTTAAATTAAAAAAAAAATCTGATTTAAATTCCAAAAATCCATTTTTTTTCGATTTAAAAAATATATAAAAAATCATTGATTTTTATCCACCCTGGGCTACATGCAAATGACCGTATGTGTTTTGCGGTCCGCAAAAATAAAACAGAAGACATCCATATGCCATCCTTTTTTATTTTTATTTTGCGGATCCATTGTAACAATGCCTAAAACGGACAAGAATAGAACATGTTCTATTTTTTTTGCGGGGCTATGGAACGAACATACGGATAGCACACGGTGTGCTGTCCGCATTTTTTTGCGGACCAATTGAAATGAATGGGTGTGCATCCAATCAGCAAAAAAATGGAAACAAGCAACGTTCGTGTGCATGTAGCCTAAGGCTTTTAAATGTGTGGGACAATTCTAGTGCCATGGAGAAAGGGTTTTGGAGTATGGATATTTGTGGATATTTGTGACGGGTTTGCTTGCACTATGATTTATGTGTGCACTTATTCTGTTTTATATTGTTAAACTGCATGTTATGTGTTTATTGTAATATATCCAGTTCATTTGCGCTGTTATTGCACTGCATTTGCAGTGCACTGTGGAAAGGGTTAATGCCCCGCCAGATAATACTGAGAGATTTTGGGACTTAGCAGCCAAGTTTTGGAGGGACAAAAACAGATGCAGTGAACTTTGGACAGTCTGGTTTAGCTCTGTCAAAAAGTTTTTTACATCTGGAAACTGCTTAGACTAGTTCCACATATACAGCAAGGTATCCAAAAGGCTGTTCTGGCAGAGAACAGCCTGCTGGAGTTCTCTGGATCTGACATTGCCAGGCAGTACCGGAATGCCTACTGACCCCATTAACTATAATAGGGCCCGGCGGAGATCGGCCGGATTAAAAACTCTGCCTGATGGATATCTTGCTGCATATGTGAAATTAGACTTAGTCATTCCCATTGACTTTTACTGAAGCACAATACAAATCTTTGACAGCTGGAAACTACCACATTGTTTATGTTAGGCTTTCCTTCACCCCTCCCACTAGAAGCTTCTGGATGAGTTAGAAACTGTATAAAAGTAGAACATTCAGAAGCCCTAGTTGTCTGCCAGACTGCACAAGTGACCAGAAGAAGACGCTGAGACGGGGAAACTCTGCCTGACAACTAAGCCACAGACTCTGGTACCAGGGTACCAGCCTTCTGAGAGAAGGATAGCTAGCTCAAGCCCTTCCTTAGCACATAACCTTCTTCAGCCAGTTATGAGACTCGAGAAGCAAGCTCAGTGCATTGCCTCTATTGTTTTGCTCTTCAGTTCAGTTTACTCCAAATCCTGGCTGCTGGTGATCCTGGCACGTGGTGATCCAGCGTAGTGTTGGAGCAACCTCAAACCCGACCACCTCACAATCATACTACACTTTGTGATCCCGACTGTACAGAAGTATTGGTTAGGCAGAGGTAACAGTTATTTTTTTTTAAATTGGAGGATAGATTTTATGTATTGGAAGACCATATGTACATTGTAATGCCTGTGTTCTCAGACCACTTCTGTATTATCAGCAATGGGAAAACACACAGAGGAAGAGGTTTTAAAGAATTTTCAGCTTTCAGAAGAGAAAGCAATTTGTGCAAATCGCTGACGACATTTAAATGTTCAAACATTAGGATTGTAATTAAGCTCCTGCTCGTCTAAGGGATGATTTGTTCTTACAACCTGTTCTGTTGCATTCACATTTGGATGCCGCAGATAGTGCCTCTGGCTGCCCGCTCTTCAGAGCAGAGAAACTTAGTTACAGATAAGTGAAATAAAATAAGTCTATAAATCAGGGCTGGCCAGGCCTGATTTATAGCTTGCTTTATAGAAGGAGGCAGCAGATCTGGGATGAGGCGGTATATGCTCTGCATTGTTCTGTATGCTGTGCCTATGGCGGATCTCTTCTTGATATATTTGCATCGTGGCAATATTTACTGTCTCAAACATTGTAAGGCAAATACATATAATGGGGATTAAGTTTGAGGTTGGACAGCAGAGAGTAGTTGCCATTTGGAGTACCTAGCGCGTCCATTCCAATCAATGAACGGCCCACTGGATTCAATGAGTTGCATTGTTATGTTTCTTCTCCCCTGCCCCTGAGTGCTGAGTTCCCCTGCTGATCACTGGGGTTCCCATCATGCATAATGCCTTGTATACAAAGGAAATACAATAAGGTTAGGTACAGTATGTATATTAGCACTATTTCAGAAAACCCACGATCCACCATATTGTTATTCTCCACATGAAGGTACAATGTTCCTCCACCACATAAGCATCCTACACAAGATGGAGCAGTGTGTGGATGAAAATATACAATGATGATAAAAACAGAGACTTTGGCCTCCGTTTTTATCAGACCTGTGAACACGGTCTGAAAGGTGCTAAGATCTAACTCACAGCCAAGCTCCCACATACCTCCATAGTGAGATCACTCATGCAATGGGAGAAGGGATATGGCTGCAAGCCCCACCTATAACAGGCCATGTGACACAGGCTACCAGGTGCAACAGAATGTTACCAGCATTAGGCAATGGCACATTCCATATATATAAAGATAATTCACTAAAATAAAGTGGCCTAAATGGGAGGAAATGCTCAAAACACCAAACACTGTAGCTTGTTTATAACCGAGGGAGCAATTCCTCCGCATGTGATCCTTTGCTAGTGGACCACATGCACCACAAAGGCATTCTACACAAGATGGAGTAGTGTGTGGATGAAAATACACAAATACATAAATCACTGCAAAAGGTGCACCACAATGATATGCAACTGACAATACTGGCTAATCCCTCAGGCTGATGGTAAAAACTGAGACTTTAGCCAATGTATTCCAGTCAGGAACACAATGGAGCCCTTTTTCACCCTCGTCAAGGTATCTCAGTGTGGCATGGGTCCTACACTAGACTACCTATAGTGTGTGAACACTGTCTGAGAGTGCTAAGATCTAACTCACCGCATTTTTATTCTCCACATGAAGGTACAATGTTCCTCCACCTGATTGGGCCCTCCCAACCTCGGGGACCCATAGCAAGTTCCATGGGTGCTATGGCTGTAGTTACACCCATGGTTCTGACAGATCCCACCTCACTTTAATAATGGTACATCATTTTATCTTCTTGACTTGCTGTATTTATTGCTAGCCTCTTACTTTCATTGTTGGTCTTGAGGCTATGGATATATGTATTTAGCTCCATCCAGACGGTGTAGACAACTAACCAGTCACCGTGTAAGGACACAGGATTACTGCTATTGACAGTGTGTAGTGTTGATCTGATTATCTGCCCATACACCAGTTGGGGATCTTTCCTTTGTAGATTGCTTACCCTTAGGCCTCTTTCACACGGGCGTCATATTTTTTGCCCGGATAAGATGCGGGTGCGTTGCGGGAAAATGCGCCATTTTTTTCCACGCGAGTGCAAAACATTTTAATGCGTTTTGGACGCGCGTGAGAAAAATCGGCATGTTTGGTACCCAAACCCGAACTTCACAGAAGTTCAGGTTTGGGTTAGGTGTTCTGTAGATTGTATTATTTTCCCTTATAACATAGTTATAAGGGAAAATAATAGCATTCTGAATACAGAATGCATCGTACAATAGGGCTAGAGAGGTTAAAAAAGAAAGAAAAAATAATTTAACTCACCTTAATCCACTTGTTCGCGCAGCCCGGCTTCTCTTCTGTCTTCTTTCTTCAGGAACTGGGTAAAGGACCTGTGGTGATGTCACTGCGCTCATCACATGGTCCATCACATGATCTTTTTTTACCATGGTGATGGATCATGTGACAGGCCATGTGATGAGCGCAGTGACGTCATCACAGGTCCTTTACCCAGATCCTGAAGAAAGAAGACAAAAGAGAAGCCGGGCTGCGCGAACAAGTGGATTAAGGTGAGTTAAATTTTTCAAACATTTTTTTTAACCCCTCCAGCCCTATTGTACTATGCATTTGGTATTCAGAATGCTATTATTTAACCTTATAAACAGGTTATAAGGGAAAATAATAAAGATCGGGTCCCCATCCCGATCGTCTCCTAGCAACCGTGCGTGAAAATCGCACCGCATCCGCACTTGCTTGCGGATGCTTGTGATTTTCACGCAGCCCCATTCACTTCTATGGGCCCTGCGTTGTGTGAAAAACTCAGAATATAGAGCATGCTGCAATTTTCACGCAACGCACAAGTGATGCGTGAAAATCACCGCTCATGTGCACAGCCCCATAGAAATGAATGGGTCCGGATTCAGTGCAGGTGCAATGCGTTCAACTCGCGCATTGCACCCGCGCGGAAAACTCACCCATTGAAAGAAGGTGCTTTGCTCTTAACTTACCCATCCACCATTTCTTCTACCCCCTGTTGCAGTCACGGTATGTGTCCAGTGATGATTTTGGCATCTCCTGTGACATACGTTTCTAGATGCTGTCCATCCAATGTGTAGGCATTATCATGGATGTCATGCTGTCTTCATAGTACCAAACTTGCGGGCCAGGCGTAGCTAACTCTGGAAACCTCTGAAACTGACATAAAGGCCCCTGGGACGATGATTCTCATCGCTCGAAAAAGGGGAATAAATATGCATGAAATGTTGATCTGCTGGCCAACCATCTAATGTGTCCTAACTTTCTCCCATTCAATATGCCTGATCCTTTTGTTCTCAGGTAGATCATTTCGCCCCTCTCCGAGCATGCTTGTATATGGAGGGTTGGGGGGATAACTGGTTGACCACTGTCTAAAGAGGATAAAAGTAAATGTTAGTAACTTAGAGACTGATAGACTGATAGAAGGCAGTGACTGATGGAGGACATGTGGCAGTAAATGGAATATTTGTTTAGCACATACCTCATTGTAGTGGTGACGTTTTCTTCTTCTACGTAACCCTGGAACAATTAGTGTCTTCTGTCAGTGAGGAGGATTTCTTCCTGCCAGTTGATTGCTAATATGCTCAGTGCCAAATGCTGCTTGTTATGCTGTAATGTAATTTTCTCAGCGGGAGTTACATTTTTATTTACACTTCCATATTTATTGGAAGCTATTACTGTTCACTTTAGTACATCGGCACCAACTAGAATTGCTCTGTTGGTTTTTGCTACCGATGCTTTTGTTAGCTTTGCAAGGCATGAATTCCATTAATGTAATTGTGCTGTATTTTCTTCCCTAGCAATTGTAAAGTTATGTACTAGTTGTGGTTTTCAGCATCGCACGGGTGAGAATGGGAGAAATGGCTAAATTACAATTTTTATATGAAAGCAGATAAAAGCTTTTAAAGCGGTTGTCCACCCCTTTACAAGTGATTGCCTATATCCTTATCGGCAGAGCTGTCCTACAGTAGGTCCGGTGCCGGAACTACAGAGCACCATCCGTTGGGCAGTGGATGAACCTTGTTACAGCAGAACAGACAGAGCTGTGTAGTTCTGCATGCATCAGATTAAGGCCTCATTCAGACGACCGTATGTGTTTTGCGGATCCGTTCATACGGTCGTGTGAATGGGCCCTAACAGAGAGGGTGTGGAGTGTCAGACCTCTGAAGATCAGATGGCTAAACGCCATAGACGTTAGATAGTTGTTGGGTAAGTGATAATGCACCTGACAACTATCTCCCCTGACTCCACGGTCAGTCCCGGCAGAACATATATGAGAATTCAGTAGAGCACAAGGTAATGAGGGGCTCCTGCTGGGCATCTCTTGTGCTGCCATGTATGTCCCCATACAAATATTAGATACCCATTAGTCCCCCCCTCATAAACATGTATGCTGAGCTAACATGTGTTCTGAATGATGAAAAGGAAGTAAGCTGCCATCAGACAGCTCTGGTGGCTGCATATCCCCCATAGAACAAAAGAGATGGCCACTTTGAAATCCAACAGCCTAATCTGTATCTCCCCCGACATCTGCAGTCTGGGGATGGCTGGGAGGTCCCCATACACATTAGATGGTTGGCCGGTCCCAGCAAAATCAGTGGATGCCATTTGTATGTTTCCATTGTTTTTAGGGGGTACTATCTCTCCTTGGAGAGAGCGCCTTAATCAGTGTGAGGAGACTTCTAGGACATACATGCTCCTCTGGAGTTCTGGGAAGAAAAGGATGCAATTGGCAATCACCCTGAAACGGCTATCTGCAGAAGAGGTTCTGGCTTCTTTAATATCCGAGTCATGTCTCAAGACCCTTTTAAAGGGTTGACCATTTATTTATTGGATAGCTACCTTACATCTGGTGGCATTAGAGGTAGCGCTAGTTAAGAGCTCATTTGCATCCTTTTCTTCCCAGGCAGGGGCTTGTTTTACCACACGTGGGATGCTATTACTAAAATATAACTAAGAAGCAGGGGCGGATCTTGAAGTGGGCCTGGAAAAAAAACCTAAAAGTGGCCCCATGTTGTAGGTGGGACCAAATTGACAGAAGATGGGACAAAACAAGTAGGCAGGGGCCTGCAATACAGTAGTGCAGCACAGAATACCGCCCCAGCATAACCAAATACCACAAGGCAGCACAAATCCGCCCCTGCTAAGAAGCCAGGGAGTGCAGCCCTATTTGCAGGTTAATGACAAGCTAAATATAATGTCATTACAGTTTGGTTTATGTGGTCAGTCATATCAGTCAGGCGGCTTTTCTGTTTCCCTGCATAGAGGAAAACACATCCATATTTCCTATATGAGGCAAGTATGGCTCCTGAATAGGGAAAACACCCAATATTCTCTATTTTAGTCGTTAGAGAGTAGTCATGCGACTCATGCATGTCCAATCCCACCTCCTTTCTAGTCTGTACAGTGGTGTACACAGGACCCTCATCCTAGTGATCGCCCCCTGATCATGAGAGAATACGGGATTGTTAGGCTGGGCAGCATGGCGAGCTCTCGTCAGCGTATAGATGCTGTTATTCTATCAGTATGTGATGAGAACATGGTCTGAATGCGCACTTACACAGCAGGGGGCCTTCAGCTACAGATCCAGCGGTGCTACACTGCACGAGCTCCTCCAATTTACAGCAATCAGCGCTAGTCGTACATTTCTGCCAGCTCTTCAGCAACATGAATTTTAATGTGCTATCTGTGATGCATAGGTAACACTTGCCGCAGTGGACTCATGGCAGATTGTAATCTTGAAGACGTTTGCTTCTTGTGCCTGGTCCGAGGAAGAGCTTCATACCATTTGCTGTTTACTGTCTGGAAAAGTATTCCATGTGCAGGGCTCACAACAAGGATCCATCCATCACAATTCTGACCATGTGAATGTCTAAACCATCAAAGCTTCTGCTAGGAACACTTGCTGTCAGGGAATATAAACACTTTTGGTTACATCCAGAAGCTGGAAACCAGTCCTGATCTCATCTGACTGAAAGGTTTGGGGCTCGTTAATTAGCCAGCCTTTTACAATGACCTTTGTAGTAGACCTTGAAGTAATTGAACTTTTTTGTACAATTAGTAAGCTTTTACATAAAATTAGAAATCTCAAGCTACACTTATGATTTTTTTCTTTATCCTCAAATGATCTGATGGGTTATTGGACCCCTGCAGCTTCTGTTCCCAGGGAGGAAATTAACCAGCCAAGTTGAATTTTGCCCAACATTAGGCTACATTCACATGACCGTATTTTTGGTCCACATTCAACTTGCATTTTTTGAGGATCAAGTGTAGATAACCCATCAATGCGGCTGCGGTGACTACATTTCAGTCATCTTCTAAGAACTTTCCTTACATGACATACTTTAAAGAAGTGAATGCAACAAAACCACCAAACTTGTTCTCTTTTCCATGTACATAGGGTTTGAGCTGACTGTCTCTTCTCTATTCTCCCTTTTGCTTTGTGAATTTTTTTCCACAGACAGACTCAAGAGCTAGACAGGAGAAGCTAAATTATGGGGATCCGAGGAGGAACCAGTTTTCTCATACAGTAGTCACTGACTAATGCAATTTATTGTCTTTTTAAGGAAGGGTCATAAAGAACTCTTTTCTAGGAGTGGCGAGGCTAAGATGTCGGTACAGGTTGTGCCTCCTTTATTGTAATACTTTGGGGTTGAGTAAGATAAAATAATTTCGTAATGTCACCATGACAGTATAAAAAATGATGCCAGGCTTCTCTGGAATGGTCCTGACACGCAACAAGCGGGATCTACCTGCACTGGACAGAAAAGTGCAGCAGCACGTCCCTGGTTTCCACAGGGCAATGCGCTACTGGCAAACTGATTTTAGGTGAAGCATCAATAATGCGATTACCTAGCAAACTACCATTTTGCTTGATTGTGAATGGCAGGACCTTTACATGGGCTAAGTAACAGGAACGAGCGTTTGTAGGAATGTTAGTTCCCGATAATCGGCCCAATCCGCGGACAGTGTAAAATGACCCTTAGACAACAGGAGAAACGATGCAGCGTTATAAGAGGAGCCGTAGTTATTAGAGATGAGCGAACTTCTGTTTTAAGTTCGGCGTCTAAAGTTCGGGGGCGGGTTAGCGGAGAATCCCGATCTGGAACCGGATATGGATTCCGACTTCCGTTGTGGTCCGTGGTAGCGGAATCAATAATCGGCCATTATTGATTCCGCTACCACGGACCACAACGGAAGTCGGAATCCATATCCGGTTCCAGATCGGGATTCTCCGCTAACCCGCCCCCGAACTTTAGACGCCGAACTTAAAACAGAAGTTCGCTCATCTCTAGTAGTTATCTCTCATCTCCATACTGTGGAGGTGATTGCTGCATGTACATGCTGCTCTTCACCTCGCCAACAAGCAGGTAGTTATCGGGAAGAACTCTTCCTTTCTGAAATCGACTATTCACTTAAAGGGTTTTTCCCGGAATTAAGAAAATTACAATTCTTAAATATTACTTTATTATAAATATGTTCCCAAATACCTATTATTAGTTATAATGGCTTGTTTTTTTCTGGGGAGCAATCATCAGGGGCAATAAAATGCCCACCATCCTATTATTACAAACAAAACCTGTCCTAATCAAACAGAAGGAAAATTTTCTTCACAACACTGAGCAAAAGAGCTGCCTCGCCCTCCTCTCTGCTCTATTTGTCAGGGATTATGATCCTGAATACAGATAATAAGATCTTCAGCTGAATCTCTGTAGAAATGGAGTTCATGAGGAGACATGAAGTACATAGAGGACAGACTGTGTTAATGTGGGGCTGTGGTAATGGAGACTGCATACAAAAGCTGCTGCTCATTATACACATCCCCACCTCCTCTCTGTACTTCATGTCTCTGTATGAGTTCTATTCCTACAGAGATTCAGCTGAAAATCATATTAAACTGTATTCAGAATCATAATCCCTGACAAGTAAGTGAGGAGGATGAGGCAGCTCTTTACCTCAGTGTGGTGAAGTAACTTGTCCTGCTGTGTGATTAGGACAGTGGCCATTTTACTTCTCCTAATGATGGCTCCCTAGACAAAACAGGCCATTATAACCAATGAAAGGTATTTGGGAATATATTTAGAATAAAGTAATAATTAAGCATTTTAATTTTCTTAATTCACGGAGAACCCCTTTATGTGAATGAGGTCTCACTATAGTATATAGTATGTGTAGTCTGTATTCGCCTCTGCAAGCTAGTTAATCATAGTTCTTGGTTTCTGTGTGTTTTCTTATCATCTGCAGGCAGCATTTTAGTCGCTCACTAAATACAAAAGGTAAAAAAAAATTGTTAAGCTGTTCTGTGCATATATAACCTGTCTTATAGAGAGGCGTAATGTAATCTATTCTGAAGTGTACCTTTTACATTGACTGAAATGTAAGCAGATTTGATCCGGTGAACAGGAAGGAAATATCTGCGGAATAAGTAAGTGCTATAAACCGCTGTGTAAAGGAGTCATGCTGTCTTCTTGTGATTCACCAGATCTGTCCAGAGCGATCCCAGATGAAGGCGTACAGCACGTTCTTAAGATTATCCTGCACAATGTATAGCCATTGGCCCAGTTAGTATTTGGGGAACGTTATAGAATTTACATCATGAGAATCAGATGTGTCACATAGTGATTATAATGATAAGATACCTGCAGCTGGTATATTTGGTGCCATAGTTCACATACCTTGTACAGTACCTTGGGCAGCTCCAGTAGGAGTTCAGGGTGGCTCATGGGTGCTTATGAATGAGCCCAGTCTGAATGTGGGCGCTGAAGACCTTACTGATGTGTCAGACAGCATTGTATAAGACAGTGATGGCGAACCTATGGCACGGGTGCCAGAGGCGGCACTCAGAGCCCTCTCTGTGGGCACCCGCACTGTGAAAAAAGTCTATGGTGTACCAATATGCCTTAGACTTTTCCTGCCATTCATCAGCGCAGGGCGCACTATGAACAGCACAGGCAGCGCACTGAATGTAGGCAGGATATTATAGCTAAATGATAAAATACATGGAAGATATGCTATATTGAACTATAGTATTCAGGTTAAATTGCTTTGTTGGCACTTTACGATAAACAAGTGGGTTTTGGGTTGCAGTTTGGGCACTCGGCCTCTAAAAGGTTCGACGTCACTGGTATAAGATAACACAATAGGAAACTGTCCAATTGTGTACATAGTCATTGATTTAGTTATAGGAGATTCATGGTTGTGCAGACTGTGTATACAGATTTTTCCTAATTCTCTGGAATGCTGCTTAGTAGATTGTGTCCTTTTCTTCCGCTGCATCTTTTCCTCCTCTTCATGTAGCTTTTTGATTATGTTGCATACAGTGGATAGGTGATAGATGAGATATATAGATATTATGCTGTTTATTATCTTTATGGTTGTGTGACATCTTTTTACTTCACGTGCCCCAAGAGCACTGCTTGGAGCCACATCGGTATGTAGGTACACAGTCATTGGTTATGGATCATGGGCTTTTCTCCCTTGATGCTTGAGTATGGATGATGAGGATGGAATCCCTGCTTTCTGACCACTGTGAAGATTAAACGTTGTAGTATGTGAGACAGTAGTGATGAAAAAATCTGGCCAATGTAGAAACATAAGTATAGAATTTCTCCTAGACTCCAGATCCAATAGAGGCACTCATGTCCTTTTGTTCTCTGTTCTAAATTGATACACGCAATGAAGCTTCAGAAGATGATTGCATTTCCTTCATGCATTAAAATTCATGACATGGGCTTGTCTCTCCTTGAAATCTCGGAACGGGTTGTTACATTTTCGGTTCCCTTTGATATTGCGATTATCAGCAGATGAGCTGTATTAAAAAAAATAATAATAATCCTAAACTGATTAAAATTGTCACCACAACAGATCAGCCAATACGATTTTTCTGATTAACAGGGTGATCTGCCACAAATGTAAATTACATTGCTACAAATATTTGTGTCTCACTGATCTTTGACTAAATAGCATTTTTTGTATATTGAAATCCTGATGAAAATCGGACATCATACCGTACATGACAATCTCTTTCTAACAAAGCTAGAACCAGCTCTGTACCGCACATGGATCCAGAGATCTCCCCATTCATTGCTCTAATTTCTTTACTAGATTCATTTTACTCTGGTAGTTCAGGAGGTGTGTCCTTTATCAAAGGACATGTCCTTTCTGTTGCAGCTCTTTCCCTGCAACTACCTCAGCTTCTAACAAAACATATGGCTAGTGGCAGTTGAAGATTTAGGGCTTGTTACCACTACCGTATGTATTTTGCGGTCCACAAAAAGACCCGGAACGGACACGGAAAGAAAATACGTTTGTGTGCATGTGCCCTTAAACTGAGCGTGTGTGACTGCCTGAGGGAGGTGGATGGAGAAATAAGGAAAAAAACTAAGTCAGGTGGCGTTATACAGATACATTTTATTGAATAGCTCAGTGGCTTTATTACATTTTTTTATTTACATGCAATTGCAAAAGTATTCAGATCTATTGCTAGTTTGAAAAATATGGACATGGGACGACTCCTTTAAATAGTTTGTCTAGCATTAGCAAAACATGGCTGATTTCCTCCAAAAACAGCGTTACACCTGTCTACAAGTTTACATAATGTGGCTTTATTATTGGGGAGTGTAGTTGCCATATTTCTAGGGTAGTTAAAGGGAGTTGTCAGCAGTTTTGACCATGCTTAACTGTTGACAGCACTAGTTAAAGCCTGGACCGAGCAGTACAAACATACTGTTGTAAAGCTTTTCTCATCTGGAGTAGTGTGACTGTGAAGTTTTATTCTGCCAGATTCTGCTATTTAAGTGCACTGCAGGTGGAGCTTCACTGTGACGTTCTCTCTGTATTGAGCTGCTTCTCACCCCCTCCCCACTGTTCTGAGTAACAGCTGTAGTGGTCTTCTGGTTGGTTACTATAGGGAGGGGCTGAGAAGTAGCTCAGTGCATAGTACAATTCAGAGTGAAGCACTGCCTCTACTGTACTTGCAGGAGCAGAGTCTGGCAGAATAGAACTTCATATTCACACTACTCCTCATAATAACATCTCCACAAAGGCTATATTTGTACTGCACTCTACCTAGTGTTTAGTGTTTAGCATGCCTCTGCCTTCTAAGCATCCATATTCAAGATTTCCCTGCTCCACAGTAACTGGGAGAAGAAATTGAACACAATGCCATGTATGATAAGCACCTTATGTATCTCCAATACACTATACCTGGTGAGTTTTGAGGTTCACTTCACACCCCCTAAAATGTTGTGAAGCTGGAGAGTTGTTATTACAGTCATCCGCGTCTCTTTGTCCTGTGAACCCCCCACTGCATGCAGCTGATTTGATAGGAATAAAATGTGATGGAGAAATAAATGGATAAACGCTTGTCGCATAAGTAACGTGTTTTCATATTTTGTCCCAGAACCCTGCAGTCATTTTATTGAACTGTGAATGGATGGATAAGTTTTCTATATTAAAAGAAAGCGAGCGGACACAGAATTGATCTGTCTGCTTCTCATCCTCATTTCATTTCCAATTTATGAGTTCTTAGGATTAGGAGATGTACTTTCTGCCCGGCTATAAAATATTGCAGTTTTCCATTCCCCTAGGAAAGAAAACAACCATTTTCCCTCCTATCTGTACAATATTCAAATAAACCTAGCCGTGCATGAAAATCTCTTCTGTGCATTTAGAAAAGCTGCCGCTTTCCCAGTGTTCCCTTAAACCTCAATTCTCTCCTATTATTTCCACAATGCTTCCTCATTACTTCCACAAATTTACATCAGAATTAAAAGGCCCCAATCCTGGAAGCAGATCTCAGCGCTTCTAATAGGGGAAAGTCAATTTTTTTTAAGTGAATGTGTCAAATAAAACCAGATAATGAAACAGATTTTTTTTTCTAATCTGTTTTTATTTTCTAATTTAAGATTTTTTTAATTCTGTTTCCAGAAACATGATGGGTGTCTCATACAAGTATATCTCTTGCAAGTGCGGTTCTCTGGTACATGAGGGTTGTATTTGTACCTTTCCTACACGTGTCTTTTATATATGCATGTGTCTTTTATTATATATGATGCTAACACATCATGTCACTGAATACTAGTCAATATGAGATAAACTAATACGTGGAAAGAATACTGGACAATGTGGTGGAATCCTGTCATGTCTGGCGTAGACAGCATGCATTTACAGTATATGTGTTGAACTTTTGCACACCAAGTGGGTAAGACCGATGTGGTAGAGCTGTATTTGTCATTTATCTTTTTGGTCTGTTATGAAAGCTGTTCTGAGGAACTCCATGCACTACTGGCCAGTAGCACAGACCATCTGTGGTGCCTCTGCATGACTACCTGCCATGCTGCTTTGCTGGTGCATGGCATACATTTTCTTTCATGGAATACTTAGATCTCCATGTAGAGTTTTGTCTCTGCTTTCTTATTGCTGTCTGTGTCGTCACAGTTTATTATTCAGTTTAGAAAACCCCCCTTTTTTATATATATTTTAGAGGTGCTTGTTTATTCTTTTTCATGTTGTACATGTGGGGGAGTGGCGTCCCCTGTGAACCTTGCACTTGTTGCGGCAGGCCAAGGGTCAGCCACTTGTTGATCGGACTCCTGCCCATCTACCTGGTGCTTTTAATCAGAGTATCCCATAGCTGGATTCTACATTGCCCTGAAACTTCTAGGCCAAAAGCCCAGGAGAGGCTAGACTGTTAGAATAGCTCCTGTCTGTTAGAAGCCACCTTATCACTGGTAGATGGGCCCAACATTTTCATATTGAAAGTATAGCGGTAATGCAGTTTACACTTTCATATGTTCACCTATGTCTTTATGAAATAACAGTGACCGCTATGGGACTGCAATTTGATGTTGTCGTTAATTAAATAAAATAGTTCTTAACGTTTTTTTTTACTTTTTTATACTGATGACTTATCCTCTGATCCGACACCTGGGACCCAAACAATCAGCTGTTTGAGAAGGCAGTAGCACTCCTCCTGTGAGCACCGAGGCCTTCTCGTACAGTCCTGTTCAAAAGTTTAAGACCACTTGAAAAATGGCAAAAAATCATATTTTACATTGTTGGGTCTTAACAAGGTTTTAAGTAGAGCTTCAACATGCAACAAGAAGAAATGAGAGTGAGACAAAACATTTTTTGAGCATTCAATTAATTGAAAATAACGATTAAACTAAAAACAGGCTGTTTTTCAGCTGATTCAAATTTTAGGACCACATGCCTTTTAAAAGTCCAAATCTGTGCAAAGATGTGGATTCATTGTCATTTTCTGTCAGGTAGTCACACGTTGTGATGGCAAAGGCAAAAAAAACTCTCCTTTTTTCAACGTGTTGTTGAACTGCATAAGCAGGGTCTCTCACAGCGTGCCATCGCTGCTGAGGTGGGACGCAGTAAGACAGTCATTTGGAATTTCTTAAATGATCCTGAGGGCTATGGAACAAAAAAGTCAAGTGGAAGACCCAAAAAAAGTTAATCAGCACTGAGCCGGAGGATCCAATTGGCTGTCCGTCAAGACACTGGACGATCCTCGACCCAAATTAAGGCCCTAACTGGTGCTGACTGCAACCCCATAACCATCAGACGGCATCTGAGACTGAAGGGCTTCAAAAACAAAAAACGTCTTCAAAGACCTAGTCTCCTTGAATGCCACAGAACTGCTCGTTTGGACTTTGCAAGAGAGCACCAAACATGGGACATTCAAAGGTGGAAGAAAGTTTTATTCTCTGATGAGAAAAATTTAACCTAGATGGTCCTGATGGTTTCCAACCTTACTGGCATGAGAATCAGATCCCACCTGAGATGTTTTCTACGCCCCACAGTGGAGGGGGCGCCATAATGGTCTGGGGTGCTTTTTCCTTCAGTGGAACAATGGAGCTTCAGAAAGTGCAGGGGCGTCAAACGGCCGCTGGCTATGTCCAGATGTTGCAGAGAGCATTCCTCATGACTGAGGGCCCTCGTCTGTGTGGTAACGACTGGGTTTTTCAACAGGACAATGCTACAGTACACAATGCCCGCAGGACAAGGGACTTCTTCCAGATGAATAACATCACTCTTTTGGCCAATCCTGCGTGTTCCCCTGATCTAAATCCAATTGAGAACCTTTGGGGATGGAGGCAAGGGAAGTTTACAAAAATAGACAACAGTTCCAGACAGTAGTTGGCCTTCGTACGCCGGTCTTCACCACTTGGAGAAACATTCCCACTCACCTCATGGAAACGCTTGCATCAAGCATGCCGAAACGAATTTTTGAAGTGATAAACAATAACGGCGGAACTACTCATTACTGAGTTCATGTTCGGAAGTTGGATTTCTGTTTTGGGGGGGGGGGGGTTAGTTTTTTTTTTTGAGGTTTGTCTCATTCCCATTTCTTCTTGTTGCATGTTGAAGCTCTACTTGGAACCTTGTTAAGATCAAGCCATACTAAATATGATTGTTTTTTTTTTGCCATTTTTCAAGTGGTCTTAAACTTTTGATCAGGACTGTAGCTTACCCTAGTTAGTTAGTTCAGTGACGTCATGTCTATCGGTCACAGGCCCTATGTGCAGCTTAGTCCCATTCAAGTGAAAGGGGCTTAGCTACAATACCAAGAACTGCTACTATACAATGTACATCACTGTGCTTGATAACTGTGCGACAGCAGTGCTCACTGGAATGCAGATGTCTACTCAAACAGCTGATCGCGGGGGTACTGGGTGCCGGACCCCAAGGAACAGATACTGATGACCTCTGGTGGTGGCTCATCTCTTTAGAGAACAACATGTTTAAATTCAGCAGCCTGATCCTTCTGTTACCTGACATGAGCTGTTGGGGGAGAGTCAGAACACCACCGTACACATTAGAGGGTTAGCGGGTTCAGCAGAAATTCTAATGTGTATAGGTCATATACATGTGGGAAGTTCATGCAGACAGCTCTTTATAGAATACATATGTCAGATATGTCTCTACAGAAGAAGCAGCATCAGATCCCTACAGAGCTATCAGTATTCAATAAGTTATTTAACCCCAACTAGTGCAATGAGTTGCTTCTCATTTCTTAAACAACCATGTCGAAAGACACATCTCGTGGTCGTGGAAAAGATGTTAGTCTGTTTGAGAAGGGTCAAATCATTGGCATGCATCAAGCAGAGAAAACATCTAAGGAGATTGCAGAAACTACTAAAATTGGGTTAAGAACTGTCCAAGGCATTATTAAAAACTGGAAGGATAGTCGGGACCCATCGTATTCGAGGAAGAAATGTGGCGGGAAAAAAATCCTTAATGATCATGATCGGCGATCACTTAAACGTTTGGTGAAATCAAATCGAAGAAAAACAACAGTAGAACTCAGGGCTATGTTTAATAGTGAAAGTAGGAGCATTTCCATACGCACAATGCGAATGGAACTTAAGGGATTGGGACTGAACAGCTGTGTAGCCGTAAGAAAACCACTAATCAGTGAGCCAAGTGAGAAAAAAATGCTTCAATTTGCTAGGGAGCATAAAGATTGGACTCTGGAGCAATGGAAGAAGGTCATGTGGCCTGAGGAGTCCAGATTTACCCTGTTCCAGAGTGATGGGCGCATCAGGGTAAGAAGCGAGGCAGATGAAGTGATGCACCCATCATGCCTAGTGCCTACTGTACAAGCCTGTGGAGGCAGAGCTATGATCTGGGGTTGCTGCAGTTGGTCAGGTCTAGGTTCAGCAAATGTATGTGCTCCAAGAATGGGGTCAGCTGACTACCTAAACATACTGAATGACCAGGTTAGGCTACTTTCACACTTGCGTTCGGGGCTCCGCTTGTGAGTTCCGTTTGAAGGCTCTCACAAGCGGCCCCGAATGGATCCGTCCAGCCCTAATGCATTCTGAGTGGATGCGGATCCGCTCAGAATGCATCAGTCTGGCACAGTTTGTCCTCCGCTCCGCTCAGCAGGCGGACACCCGAACGAACTTACTATGTAAGTCAATGGGGACAGATCCGTTTGAAGTTGACACAGTATGGCTCAATTTTCAAACGGATCCGTCCTCCATTGACTTTCAATGTAAAGTCAAAATGGATCAGTTTGCACTATCATGAACAAAAAAATTGTGTTCATTTTTTTTGTTTTTTTGTTCATGGTAATGCAAATGGATCCGTTCTGAACGGATCTAAGCGTTTGCATTATAGGTGCGGATCCATCTGTGCAGATACCAGACGGATCCGCACCTAAACGCAGGTGTGAAAGTAGCCTTATTCCTTCAATGGATTTTTTTTCTTCCCTGATGGCACGGCATATTCCAAGATGACAAGACAGGATTCAATGGGCTCAAATTGTGAAAGAGTGGTTCAGGGAGCATGAGACACCCTTTTCACACATGGATTGGCCACCACAGAGTCCAGACCTTAACCCCATTGAGAATCTTTGGGATGTGCTGGAGAAGGCTTTGCGCAGCAGTCAGACTCTACCATCATCAATGCAAGATCTTGGTGAAAAATTAATGCAACACTGGTATAGAAATAAATCTTGTGACATTGCAGAAGCTTATAGAAACAATGCCACAGCGAATGCGTGCTGTAATCAAAGCTAAAGGCGGTCCAACAAAATATTTTTGGTGGCAACTTTTTTTGGGGGCAAACAGTGTATCTTCTACACACTTAGAAAAAAGTTATACAATATGGTTTTCATAATAGGTTTTTATTTTTTGATTGTACATTTAAAATTTTATTTTCTGTACATGATCATGGGGCAGCCATCTTGACTGAGCTTTTCTTAGCAGCATTTAGATATATGCTTTACAGCAGCCACATAGGCCATAGGCTGAAAATAGACTGGAGATGATCTCATTGAGTTCTTTGGTAGCGCTTTCTAGGCATGTTCTGTGACCTATTTATAGGTCATTGTGCAGGGGAGCCGATAAACGGGTTCCAAACCTACTGAAAATGGTGGATCCTATACAAAGGTGTCATCTTCCATTATGATCCTGCCTGTGATGATAATAAGAAGGGTTTTGAAAAGTGGGCTCTACGGAACAGAATTGATTGACTACCTATTTTTGGAATCAGACTACATATAGTAAATGACAGTCTCTTTCTAACCAAGCTAGAACCAGCCCTGTACCCCATTCATTGGTCTGCTAGATTTAGATCAAGCTGGCAGCTCAAGGGGCGATGGGGTGTCTTTTCTGGTACAGCTCGGGAGGCGTGTCCATGTTCTCCCTATCACAGCTCAGGAGGCAGTTGAAGGATGAAATGGAGCATGTGCGGCCTTCTCAGTGAGACGGACAAAGGAATAAGAAATAGAACACAAAGCAGGTGACGCTATACAGATACATTTTATTGAATAACTTGAATATATTCAATTACTTGAATATGGCTGTGCAAAATGTTTAATTACATGCAATTACAAAAATATTCAGATCCAGGTACTGGTTCAAAAACTGTAGAATATTGTTTGTGGGACAAATGGCCCGTGTGAAAATTGGAGGATTTTAAAATGTTTTAAATATAGACAGTAACATGGAAAATTAAAAATAACCTCAGTAGGTCATTTTCTGATGGCACATTAGCTATAAGACATTTTTCCACTAGACAGGCTTAGTTAAACCCCTGAATTAGTGGGTGTCTTTTTATCTCGGAAGTCCCATATGTGGATTGTCATGTTAGTTTGTAAAATATTTTATTATATATGTCATAATGAAAGTCATACTTTGAGTACATAAATGGCTTCATATTGTGCTCCTGCACAATGCTGAATAGTATTGACAATTACATATACAAGTTTCAGTGAATTTGTATAGCAACGGGAAACAATTAACAGTAACATAAGACAGAGAATAATAGTGGATTTTCTTTTTGGACAGTAGTAAAATGCATTCATCATAATATAGACTCCCTTGTGATCCTGACATATGTACATCTTTCTCAGTCTGTGCTTTGTTGACATCTATTTGTGATCCTGATAGCATTAATACCCCATAACCCTGCTTCCATATTTCATCCCCCGAGTTATTATCTGTTTACTTCATATTGCAGAAAACCAGACCTGTGTGATTGCTAATCTTCTTTCCCTTTCTTCAGTCAAATCCTTCAAGTTTATGAAAATCCAAGTAGAAAAAAAATGCCATAGCCTGTTAGGCACATTTATTATAATCTACACCAAGAACTGGCATAGATTTTACAGGGAATCTACACCAGCTGCCTTGCACCTAATATTTAATAATATCTTAATAAATGTCCCCCAGTATTTGTACACCATTGGGGAATACATAAGGGAGAGGACTCCTGTGTGTGCTCACATAAGGGAGAGGACTCCTGTGTGTGCTCACACAAGGGAGAGGACTCCTGGAGAGGTCCTCTCTATGCATTCAATGGCCAGTTTGTGGACGCATTATAGGAGAATAGGGATATCGCCAGTACTCATCTGGAGCCAGCACAGGTGTTATATACATGAATTTATTGTACTTATTAGGGTTTGCCGGAGGTGACAGATTCAGTAAATTAGTTGAATAAAAGGCTGGTGCTTACTTGAATAGGCACTGCAGTCTGGGTTCATCTAGCACTGGTATCATGGATGGCTTATCTCTCCCTTATATAGTTTGTAAGCCTCGCTCATCGAAACATCAATTTGACTCTTTCATTAGATAAGAAATATGCCATCGAGAGCCGTGGCTCTTCTGTTAACAAATATTCCTATTGATCTCCCTATTGTATGATTCGTTATTGTCTAGTTCTTCTGCGTCCATTGCCTTTTCTTGGCAACCTTTCACCTGTGGGCAGGGGTGTTCAATACTTTATTACTTTACTTTTGAAAGTGTACCATGAATTTCCCCTGTGAAGGATTTTGTCTTAAGGCTTTTTTGTAGATAAGGATTTTTTGCAGATATGGCTCTAGACCATGGGAACATCTACCGCCTTACAGCCTGGAGATTTATGTAGACGATAAATGTCCTGAGGTAGGCCATAAATAAAACCATCAAAGTGAATGTTATAGGGTTTTGCTGTGGGATTTAACCCCTTACTAAGATCCACTGAAACATTTTTGTTCAGATTATTTTGTGCCGCACTTCTACAAATAACAGGGCTTAGTGTCATTGTGAGCTTGGATGTCAGTTTACAAGTGTTGTCTTGTCTCTCGGTTGTCAAAATATGAAATAAAGGGGGCGTACACGAGGATAGAAGTATGTATTCCTCAAACTACTGCAATTTGGCTCCTCTTTTCCTAGCTTCACGGCTGACAAGTCAGGCCTTGATCTATAATTCCTGAAAACTACTATCATTTCAGAAGTCAGGGCTCCCGTGGGCTTTTTGCAGTTTGTCCTAGGATTATTGCTGGATTAAGTTCCTTCTTCTGTTTCCAACTGAAAATTCTTCCTGCTTCTATCATATAATTAGATATTTGGAAAAAGAATTGCTTTCACTAAAAGTAAATTTGATAACTCTTTCAGCAGATCTGTACAAGGGCACATTGTCAGATTTACCACTGCTAAGAGCCACAATAAAACTTGAAGGGGTATTTATGGAGTATCAACAGTTTGTCATAAATGTTAAATGCTGTCACTTCAATTTCCGGGACTCCTTTAGAGAAGAGGAGATGAGGCAGCTGCAGTGCACGCGACTAGCTGCATTGTAAATTATAGAACCTCAGCCACCTCTCCACCTCATCTCTTCTTCTCTGGAGTATGGAAAAGACCAAACATTTATGCTATGTCCTGTGGCTATGTCATAAATGTCTCAAATAGGAGTACCCCTAGTAGCAATCTGGGTAAAACTAATTCACAGTCTTATGCTTAGTGCAGGGCTTAAAGGGGTTATACATCTTATCCTTAGGATAGCCAATCAATATTAGACTGTTGGAGGCCGTCCATTGGCATCCCTGATGATTGGCTGGGCAGCACGGTGGCTCAGTGGTTAGCACTGGTGCCTTGCAGCGCTGGGGTCCTAGGTTCGAATCCGACCATGGGCAACATCTGCATGGAGTTTGTATGTTCTCCCTGTGTTTGCATGTCCAAAAGACATACTGATAGGGACCTTAAATTGTGCGCCCCATTGGGGACAGTTGGATGATAATGTCTGTAAAGCGCTGCGGAATTAGTAGCGCTATACACTACGTGCAGAATTATTAGGCAAATTAGTATTTTGACCACATCATCCTCTTTATGCATGTTGTCTTACTCCAAGCTGTATAGGCTCGAAAGCCTACTACCAATTAAGCATATTAGGTGATGTGCATCTCTGTAATGAGAAGGGGTGTGGTCTAATGACATCAACACCCTATATCAGGTGTGCATAATTATTAGGCAACTTCCTTTCCTTTGGCAAAATGGGTCAAAAGAAGGACTTGACAGGCTCAGAAAAGTCAAAAATAGTGAGATATCTTGCAGAGGGATGCAGCACTCTTAAAATTGCAAAGCTTCTGAAGCGTGATCATCGAACAATCAATCGTTTCATTCAAAATAGTCAACAGGGTCGCAAGAAGCGTGTGGAAAAACCAAGGCGCAAAATAACTGCCCATGAACTGAGAAAAGTCAAGCGTGCAGCTGCCAAGATGCCACTTGCCACCAGTTTGGCCATATTTCAAAGCTGCAACATCACTGGAGTGCCCAAAAGCACAAGGTGTGCAATACTCAGAGACATGGCCAAGGTAAGAAAGGCTGAAAGACGACCACCACTGAACAAGACACACAAGCTGAAACGTCAAGACTGGGCCAAGAAATATCTCAAGACTGATTTTTCTAAGGTTTTATGGACTGATGAAATGAGAGTGAGTCTTGATGGGCCAGATGGCTGGATTGGTAAAGGGCAGAGAGCTCCAGTTCGACTCAGATGTCAGCAAGGTGGAGGTGGAGTACTGGTTTGGGCTGGTATCATCAAAGATGAGCTTGTGGGGCCTTTTTGGGTTGAGGATGGAGTCAAGCTCAACTCCCAGTCCTACTGCCAGTTTCTGGAAGACACCTTCTTCAAGCAGTGGTACAGGAAGAAGTCTGCAAGGTAAGAAAAACATGATTTTCATGCAGGACAATGCTCCATCACACGCGTCCAAGTACTCCACAGCGTGGCTGGCAAGAAAGGGTATAAAAGAAGAAAATCTAATGACATGGCCTCCTTGTTCACCTGATCTGAACCCCATTGAGAACCTGTGGTCCATCATCAAATGTGAGATTTACAAGGAGGGAAAACAGTACACGTCTCTGAACAGTGTCTGGGAGGCTGTGGTTGCTGCTGCACGCAATGTTGATGGTGAACAGATCAAAACATTGACAGAATCCATGGATGGCAGGCTTTTGAGTGTCCTTGCAAAGAAAGGTGGCTATATTGGTCACTGATTTGTTTTTGTTTTGTTTTTGAATGTCAGAAATGTATATTTGTGAATGTTGAGATGTTATATTGGTTGCACTGGTAAAAATAAATAATTGAAATGGGTATATATTTGTTTTTTGTTAAGTTGCCTAATAATTATGCACAGTAATAGTCACCTGCACACACAGATATCCCCCTAAAATAGCTAAAACTAAAAACTACTTCCAAAAATATTCAGCTTTGATATTAATGAGTTTTTTGGGTTCATTGAGAACATGGTTGTTGTTCAATAATAAAATTAATCCTCAAAAATACAACTTGCCTAATAATTCTGCACTCCCTGTATAAGTGTGTATAATAAATAAATAAATAAATTGGCTGCTTAAATGGGTCACAACGCTTGCATGAGTGGTGCAGCACCACATTATGTACACGGTTAGGAAACAGTTTGAACTGCACAGCGCCATACCGTTGGTAGGGGCTGTGCAGGGTATTGCAGATCTGCTCCATTCACTGTATTCTTACCCAAGGACTGTGGCCCTTTAAAACAGCTGATTGGCAAGTGTGCTGAGAGGTGGACCCCCCTTTCCCCTCCAATTTAATATCGGTTACCTAAGGCCAAATAATGATAACCCCTTTAGGTGAGCAGAGAATAATACAAGGATTCAGAGAGCACCAAAGAGAATACCCGCCATTGTTTCCACTTGGCACGTTAACAGTTTTGCCTGAATTGCTCCATGCTCAAAGTAAAACTTGTCTAGCCCATCAGTTTTCCCCATAACAATGCCTGCCACTCATTGTCCCTATAACAGTCTCAGCACCACAGCACAACATTAGTACTGAGCTGTCCCTGCCCCAGCATGGTGTTTCTCTCCTCACCCCACCACTCCACTTTTATCGGACTTGAAAGATGCAATCACTAGAAGGCACTCATTAATATCTTCCAGGTCCTGCACTAAAATCTGTGATCCTCCAGGGAAGAAAGAACTGAGCTGCTATCTAATGTCTGCACTTCACTTTTAGTTCAGAAAGACATCTCTGTCAAAAGACAGCCACATCCTACCGATGACACACAGGAGACATCAGTCTGCAGATTGTGCACACCTTAAGGTGGACCTTTTTATCGTAGAAGTAGGGAATTTTTCAACTTTTTGGCCCATAATAATCAGTTTCTGACAGACCTTCCATTGTCAAAATGTTCTAAACATTCGTTAGTTAGTAAGGTTTCCCACTTTTCCTTGCAGATTGCTTCTGGTTGTTTATTCTGTTTTACATTTTTAAGACTGCCTGCAGATTTTCTGTAATATTCAATTTAGGGATTGCGAAGTCCATTTTAAAGCCTTGACATATAGCAGCTTATGAATTATGTTTTGTAGCATTGTTTATTATCTATTGTCTATGTTTTCAGCTTTGGTTTATTCGCTAGATGTGGGACATTGTTGACATTGGGTAGAATATGTGTCCCTATTCACAATATCCTTATCCCAGAATGAGAGGCAAAGTGATTCTTGTTGGACATGTAAATGAACCCTAAGGGCTGTTTCACGCGAGCGGATGCTGTGCGTGTCATCCGCTGCGTGAATGACAGCCAAGTCCTGCACTGGACAGCAGAGAACACAGAGCAGTAACATGATTGATAATGCTTTGTGCCTCTCTGTGATCTTTTTACTACAAAATCACAGTGACAACTTTATCTTACTGTGATTCTGTAGTAAAAAGGTCACAGAAAGGCACGGAGCATTGTCAATCATGTTACTGCTCCGTGTCTCTGCTGTCCGTAACGGGGCTTGGCACTCTTTCGCGCAGCGGATGACACGCACGGCATTCGCTCGTGTGAAACAGCCCTAACTGTGTAGGAATGGACTCTAAAAATTTGTGACTGATAGAACATGCAATATTACAGGCGATAATTATGCCTATTATTAACATTAGTGTAGTACTACAGTGTGTGTGTGTGTGTGTGTGTGTGTGTATATAGTATATATATATATATATATATATACTGAAAAGATTCTGGATATTTATTTTAAAGTTTTTTTTAATTAGAAGCTTAAAGGGGTGTTATGGGAGTAGAAAATTCACGATCTATCCTTAGAATAGGTCATCAGCATCTAATAGGTAGGGGTCCAACAGCTAGCACCACCACTGTTCAGCTTTTTGAAGAGGCTGAGGCGCTCTGGTTAACACTGCAGCCATACTTGGTGCATATAGGACTGAATATTGTATATTGTCTGTGCTTGGTATTGTAGCCCAAGCCCATTCACTTAGCATATTGGCCATGCGACTAATGAATGTGATGTCATTGGCCTAGGAAGAGGTTCTCATCAAACACCTAATCGGCATGGGTGTCGGGATTTGGACCACTGCCAATCTGATTGTGCTGACCAATCCTGATGGATAGGCCATCATCGCTCTACTGCCAGAAAACCACTTTAATGTTAGAATTCTTTTACAGAAAAAAAACATTTAATATTGGAAATAATTGTTCTTTGAAATCGTTGTTGACCAGAGTGAAGGAAACACTTAAACTAAAGGAATCATATAAAAAAAATAATAATAATTTTAGGTCTCATGCACAAGGTCATATCGTGGTTCCATTCAGTCTTCTTAAGTTGTAAGGTGCTCATTGACTTACGTGAGACACTACTGTGCCTGTGTATCTAATAGCATGTTCCAACAGATACTGTTACAGAGCTATTTTCTTATCTACGCGTGTGATAAAACGCCATGGGCCACCATACGGCCAACATTGACACAACTTTGCCATGTACATGAGCTATATATCTGACATCTAGCTTGTCAGTTTACCACATCTGATACTGTGGGCAGTTGCACTCTGATTGAGCTGTATAGTCTTCCTTAAAGGTAATCCCTTCCCCTGATCATTGGATAAACCCGGCACTTTCAATCAGCACAGGATTAACACACATAAATTAGACCTGGAAATGTTTTTTACAAGAATATGATATTACTGTTCAAAGTCGCTGGATTCTTTTATAACTTCATTTTTTTTTTTTACGCTTGTCTTTTTTTCTTGTTCATTCCCCCCCCCCCCATTACTGGCAGATAAAGCTCCAGTAAATAGATTCCTTGAAGAAGTGACTCTTTCTGTGATAGAACATACTCATATTTAAACTGTCCATTGTGCATCCTGCCCGGGACCTCAAAATGAGGAAAATCCCTTTTGGATATCTTCCTTGTGCTTTAGTTTGACAATGCTTTTTCTAGTCTTGCAGCAGCTGGCCAAAGCTCTATCCCTTCTCTAAAATTTATGGATGTGTTTTCTCTGCAGGCATATTTCCTGCCTTGAATAATAGGTCTAACTTTGTGAACTTTGACCCTTCTTGATGTAACAGTATACGCCATAGGCTGTGATATGTCCCTCGTTGTTTGTATGTCTTCCAGTAAAGATATTTTTGTGCATTCTATTTCATTTTGCTTCAGGAAATCAAGAAGTTCTCTCTCTTTGTCTAAAGCTGGGTGGTTGACTTCATGTATTAACTTTTTATTGTGTCACAAACTCAAGAACAAAATAATGTTGGATTTTTACCATCATACGTTTGATGAGTGAAATGTTTTTAATTTGTAATTGAATTAAAGAATCACTGCCTATATAGTGTAGAATAGGTCTCATCTTATTGCACTCCTCTGAGTCCTTGATAGAGGACTATGATAGATCATTGACACAGCTGCTGTGTCCCCTCACACTGCAGGGTCTCCATGTTTTCCTATGTGATGCAACTTGAGCCTCTCTGCCCTGTCATCTCTGTCTCCCCAGTCAGCTCTTACATGCATGAGGCAGGGAGACCGGTGTGAAGCTACATCCCATAGAACTACACTGGAGAGTCAGCACACACAGATGGCATAGACAGGCAGTGCGAGTCCAGAGGTTTATGCAAGTACAGCTTATCACTATATACACTTAATTACTATATATCTGCACTCCTGCTCTTTAGATAAGAGAGACATTATATCTTTAACACAATACAATGCAAGAGAGAGTTAGACCAGCACCTCCAAACTACATATAAAGGAAGTTCAGGTGCACGCTACCATGTCTGCAATGCAAAAACAGACAAGGACTATAAGTAACAGCATGCTGCTTTATGTACAAAGACACATGCAAACACTGAAAACATGGATAAATGTAAGTTGCATTGCTGCCATACATACTATATAAAAATTTGAATCTGTTTGCGCACATTTTTGATTAAGAATATGTCGGGTCTATCTACCAGTGACAAGGTAGCTTCTAACAGACAGGACCCACACTAACAGTCTTGCCTCTCTTGGGTTTTTGGCCTACAATATTTAGGACAATATAGAATCCAATTATAGGACAGAACACAGGGATATACAGAAAAACATGGAGGTAGGGGCGTGGCCTGAGAACTGCCAGGAGGGATTTGATTGGTGATGATGTCATCCAGTATCCACAGGGAGAGACAGAGTTCCTGTTAACACGCTAGAGCTGATGGTCAGACTTGAGATTACAAGACCAGGTTCCTATAATAAAAAGGTTACAAATGTATGGGTGCGACTAAGTTAGGGTGTAATAAATTGAACTGCTAAAATACTGGTGGTGAGTTAGCAATATATATAAAAAAAAAAACAAAAAAAAAACGGAGTGCTTTTTTAAATATGGGATTTTGAAAATATTTTGTTCATACGGATTGGTTTGCTGTATGCAGCCACAGTGTAGCTCAGGAGCGGCAAACAGTTCATGGACCTCATTCTGTTGTTCCTCAAACAAAACTCATCACGTTGTACTTGACTCCTTTCTGTGGGCCTAAAGTTATATAGCAGAAGGAGTTGAGCAGGTTGATATATAGATTAGGTTGGCTTTGAGTTAAGACATTTTTTGGCATAAAAAAGTGAAAAATAATATTTCAGACAGCAGCCAGAAGAAATGTCTAAAAAGCCTTTAGTGTACATAGAGCTTGGGATTTTTTAACATCTTATTTCTGGGCAGAGCCATGAGTTTTTGAGCCTAAAGTTGCACTAATGTTTTCTGTTCAGAATTTTGTCCAGTATAGTCCATCATAGAGACATTGAGCTCAATGTGAAACATATACACATAACACATAGCATTGATGTGAGTTGTCATGTAAGCATTGATGTGAAAAGTGATTTGGATTCACCAATGTCCCTATGTGTGTGGCAAAATTCAGAATGGGAATGTTATCATGAGAATACCAAAGTTCAGCAGCCTCAGGCTTCGGGCCTATAACTTAATTAATAACTCAGTATAGGCTCTTTTACACAAGAAAACCATTGATGAATGAGCAGTGGTGCATCAGGAATACAGGGCAATAATGGCACATGCAAAAGGTGTGCACTTGGAAGCAATGCCTGTTGTAAATGATGGCATGAGTTGAAAGTTGCATTTATGGATTGTGTTGCCAATATCGATCATTTTTATGAATGAATTTTGTAGGATATCCATGAAATACAGCAACATTTTGCACATGACCAGAATACACCTCAAACAAAAATGCTACATATTTTCAAAGTCAGTACAAAGGCCTTGAGAGAATTTCAGACCAGTTCCCTGTTTCTGAGGGGCTGCCAGTCAACGGCACACATGCATAATGAATCGGCTTATTTAATTAGACTGTGATATTTCCATACAGAATTTTTGTGATCAGACTAACATGGACGGTTTTTGTGGGTTCTTCAGTTACACTATGCATCCGAATGTGTGCCAATCCCTGTATGCCTAAATTGGCATTCAGTATGGATGCTTGGTAAAGTGTTAAACAAATTTATGAGAGCAGAGGGGATTACTTCTCTCCCTCACTTGATAAAAATAATTGAAGCTTGCCTGATTAAATGCTTCCACATGTAGAGAAAATCTTTTATTCTAGTCATGTCCCTCTTATCAAGCCGCAGCGCCGTTCTTCTGACAATCATGCTGCAGAAGCTCAGGGCTGCACTACATCAGAAGAATTGTGAATTACTCTGAGACCAACAAGAACAGCAAATTAAAGAGCTCTACTGAAATTGCAGAACTTTCTTTTCTGCTGGAGTCTAAAAGGGTGTTTCCGTATGAGAAGTATATTCCAACAGAAAAAAATCTGCTGCGGATTCACAACAGAATTTATGTAAAAATCTGCATGTTTTACAAGTGGAATTACCTTGTGCATTACAAAAAGTGAAATCCACAGCTTTTGCATCGTCATCAACAGCTAGTGTTCTACTTTATTATGAAGAAATATGTTCTTTGTATTTACTGAAGTTATCAAACTCTGAACATTTAGGCAAAGAAAGTAATTTCTATTATACCCTTGCAAGGCTTTCTACTATTATTATCGTCTGTTTCTTTTATAGAAGTTTCCCTTACTATAATGCCATTTAAAGGGCTATTCTTATAGATATATCACCAGTGTCAGATAGGTATGGATCCTACTTCTGTATCTAGAATGGGCTCCCCAAAGTTAAGGAGAGTGTACCGCACAAGAGCAACCACCCTCCTTTCACTGCTATGGGAGTTCAGAAAATAGCCAAGTGCTAGCTCGACCATTTTCAGCAGTCCCATGTGGGTGAATAAATAGGTGGCCGTGCATGCGTGGTGCATTCTCTATTCACTTCTGTAGGAGTCCCGAAAATAGCTGAGCACTTTGGGGGACCTGTTCTAGAGATAGCATTGGGTCACTGAGGTGGGACCTACAACTATCTCACATTAGTGGCATATTTTAGCGGTATGCCACAAATATCTGAGATGATAACCCCTTATCTTTCTCAAACACATAATAAGGGTTCTTGTAAGCCAACCCTACAGGTTGAAGTATTTAACATTGTTTCCTGTTATTGTAGATGGCCAAAGCGTAACCATTTTCTGGGGTACTTGCCCCTCGTCAAAAATTAAGATCCCTGAAATGGGAAAAAGGACCCCTTACAGACAAACAATACAGACAACGGCAAGGGACCTGGTATGCCAGGTCACCTTTTGGTCAAGTCTGCGGTGCCGCCTCTAAACAAGGTGGAAATGGGACTAATAGACCAATAAACATAAATAAAGTTAAGACCACGGCAGTGTGCCTAGAGGTCTATGGACATGCCAATAGGCAAAGAAAAGGGTAGGTCTTACCAGTGGAGGACAGTCTGGACCTTCTCGTGTGGTACACAAGCAGAGGTGGTTCTCAAGCTTGAATGAGTCCTCCAGTGGGTGGTTACTCTGTGCTGGAGGGCCACAGGGAGAGTCTGTCCCTGTTTATGCCCTAAAGTAAACCTCCTAACACGGGGTCCTATCCCCGCAAGGGGTGGCCCTGTTTGGAACCAAACCCTAAATAAATTGCCCTAGGTGACCCTGTCAAGGACAGGGAACGTGGCCCTATTAGGGGCAGAGAAAATGAACCCAGGGTATGTCAAGAGGTAGAGGTGGTAAAAACCTTGTATGAATATATACTCGACTTCCCTAAGCATTTCATATGGGAATATATCTATATCTAAAGAAAATAACCTCTAGCTATAAAAGACCCTATAACTCATCAGGGGACAAGGGTCTTGGGTAGAGGAAGAGCCCCCACTCCCAAAACAACTGTATGTTTAAAACAGAGGGGAAGGGGAGGGGGGAGAGGATGGAATTATAATGGTGCAGACTTATTCAACCTAGGCACTGTTTTCCTTGGAGCGCATGTGGCCTTTACCAGGAAGTGCGGCAGAGCAGGGAAGCGTGCTGGCAGTCTGACAGCGTCTGACAGCAGTCTTGACATACCCTGGGTTCATTTTCTCTGCGCCTAATAGGGCCACGTTCCCTGTCCTTGACAGGGTCACCTAGGGTAATTTATTTAGGGTTAGGTTCCGGACGGGCCACCCCTTGTGGGGATAGGACCCCGTGTTAGGAGGTTTACTTTAGGGCATAACAGGCCAAGTAGGGCTAAAACAGGGACAGACTCTCCCTGTGGCCCTCCAGCACAGAGTAACCACCCACTGGAGGACTTGTTCAAGCTTGAGAACCACCTCTGCTTGTGTACCACACGAGAAGGTCCAGACTGTCCTCCACTTGTAAGACATACCCTTTTCTTTGCCCATTGGCATGTCCATAGACCTCTAGGCACACTGCCGTGGTCTTAACTTTATTTATGTTTATTTGTCTATTAGTCCCATTTCTACCTTGTTTAGAGGCGGCCCCGCGGACTTGACCAAAAGGTGACCTGGCATACCAGGTCCCATGCCGTTGTCTGTATTGTTTGTCTGTAAGGGGTCCTTTTTCCCATTTCAGGGATCTTAATTTTTGACAATAAAAGTTAGGTTTTAACACGTTGCTGCTCCCTTTCTTTAGTATTGTCTTAACTGCCGAGCAGTATCGGGGGTGGGTGCCACTGCACCTTTTCTCCCCTGAGGGACCACCCTCGGTATTTCTTTATTAGTACTTGCCCCTCGTCAGTATGAAGTAGGATTCTGGCTGGCTGTTTATGGATCTATATTTGGCTTGGCAATATTCCCTTGGCTTAGTTAAAAAGTCAGATTTTGACTTATAGGGAGAAACTTCCACAAGGTGGTGCTAGCAAGATGATTCTCTTTCCTTGGGAGATACCTCTTTGCATATTCTTTTCCCATGGAGCATTGCCAGTTAGTTCCTATACCATGGAGCACTTCCAGTAAGTCTCAATACACAGCTGGTTTCTTCAAGGTGACCCAGTACCTCTAAGCTGTTTCTTTAAACCTGCCCCCAAAAAACGTTATTTAACATTACTAGTGTCCTTCCCCAAGCTAGTAATGAAGTAGTTCCCTGTTTTCTGAGCCACGTCCATCATGTTGCCCTCATTAAGGAGATGATAGGTAAAATTGTATCCAGTTTTCATCATAACCCTTTCAGAGACTAACAGATCTCTGCAAGATCTACAGAAAGAGAAAAACTTGGCATTGGAGTCAGCAAAGTAATCTACTACTACAGCCATTCAGACTTTGCTACTGTGAGGGACAATGTTAAGACACCCATAACTTGAACACATCCTGACCAGATGTGCCTGCAAAATCTGTATCTGGCAGTGGACACTACAGCCCTTATTGCCAAGGTATTATTTTTCGCCATAGATTCTACTGTGAGAGACTTTACCAAGTTATGTAAAATATAAGAATAAAACTGGATCGCACATCCTCAATATTATGCTTTTATCTAATAACTGCTTCTCAGCATAATTAACATCGCTTCTCAGCGCAATATATAGTAAACCTACCCCTATGTTGTATACTGTACATGAGGCATTGGTATATAATTTGATCATAAAGCATAGGCCCATTCACCACGACCAGGTTGCCTGCTCGAGTGGGAACGTACTCTAACTTTGGCACAGCACGGCACTTCGCGGTGACCACCGGCGCCGCAGCACCACACCAATAGGCATCGGGACCCAGCAGCCAAGCAACGCCCCCCGCTGCCTAGCAAAGCCACCTTGGCACTGGGCCCCACCAGCACAGCACCAAAGCAACAATGGCCGCCACACAGCACCGCACCATGTGAACAGTTATCAGACCTCACCTTATCACATGCTCTCAGGAACTCCAACTGAGAGGTGGTAGGAATTTATACACCCTTGTGCAGTATAGATTCTACTGTGAGAGACTTTACCAATATAGTTTACAAAGAGGACCATACCTCCATGCTTGCATAAATCCATACATCTCTATTTTGGAGAGAATGGAACTGTGTTTTGCTATAATTGGATGCACTACAGTAAACTGAGATGTTTATTCTTCTACCTCTGACTTGGTTTCCTACTCCTACACCATGCGTTGGCCATTGTACACTATATGCCCTGCCTTTCACCTATACAAACACTTAATATCATGGGCACCCCAACCACCATCAAGCAGTGGCCATCTTGCCAGAGCTGGTATTAATAGCATTTAGCAATATGCTTTACAGCAGCCACTGTGGGTCATAAACAATAACCTGGAGTTGAGTCATTGACTTCTTTGGTAGAGTTTTTAAGGCACGCTCTGTGACCTGCGCAGAGGTCAAGAGGGAGTAGAGGCTTTGGCAATCTCCTGTTGTGAATGGTGGATCCTCTCTTATCTATACACAGAGGTGATATTGGTCATTCTAATCCTGTCTGTAATGATGAGCAGGACTTAAATTTTTTTGTTTAAATGTAGATACTGACATGGAAAATTAAAAATAACATCACCAAAAATTCTTTAAAATATAGTTAAGATAAAACCATGATTTCAACAATAAGTTTTTTTCTGATGATACTTTCCCTTTAAGATCAAGTCTAGTTTGTAGTCTTGCTTATTACATTGAGCATATAGGTTTTGTACTGTGCCCGACTTTTCTTTTTTTTTTTATATCTTTGTTCCTGTATGTCAGTGGCTGATGTATGATTTATAGCCTTTTACAGTTACTTAGTCACTTGTATTTTATGGATTTCACTGAGGAAGGTTCGGTGAGGGTCAAGGTTTTGTAAGGCAGGATGCATCTGGATGTGTCTGTGCTACAGATACAAAAAATGCACAGTTCAGCCATGACAGGGCCAACCTCATGTTTCCAGGATACCCGCAAACCTAACTACATCCAGAGAGCCTCCTCAGTCATAGTGATGGAGAACAGCAGCTCATTCCATAGTAAGTAGTTATCTTCCCATCTTGTTGAATTCTAAACCTAGTTAGTGTAGATATTTCAAGGGGCGACTCCTGTCTGCATGGCCCCAGTGGATGGTGCTGGACAAGGACCCTGACAATTGGATAGCTTATTGATTCTAACTTCTCAGTCTTCAGCATCTTATAGAGGACCCATTGTTCTAGGATACATACAATATATACAAATATCAGGTCGTACACTTAATTTTCTTATTGTGTTAATTTTATCTTGTTGTGTTTTCTGTTTATAAAGAAGTTATGCTGAAACTACATTCCCCCTATACATGTGTACAGATATATTGTATATTATCCTGTCCATTATACATATATTCTTAGAAAGTATGTTATCCTTGTGTATTACTTTAACATTTCTGGAATAATTCACATCTTCTAAAGAGAAACAGATGTGTGTCACTAAATGCTTAAATCTGATATTTAACCCGCATGCAGTGTCCTTAAGACATGTACAGCCTTCAAGTAAATCAATGCAGAATATTCAGTATCTGACAATAGTAGTGATGAGTTGTGATGAAGTGCTGCTCATTGGAAATGTATTTCTTGAATGTGCTGGTATTTTTGGGTTTACCGTACCACCTTCGTGATACTTCTATCATCTTCATTCTCACCGTGTACCTAAGTAAGAGTGCGCCGTAAATGTTACATTATTAGAAGGCAGAATTAATCATGTGTATTTTATCATTTCCTGTGAAAAATCCCTTGGTTAAGTTACCGAAAGGGAAGTGGTTTATTGGAAGTGGGCATGGCTTGGATGACTCCAGACACAGTTTGTGTGCATCGGGGAGTAACCCAATTTTCAAAAATTTCCTGTCCATAGTGTTGGCAACATTTCAGAAATTAGAAGGAATCTTTCATTCAGACGTGACCCTGAGATATAAATGGTCCCAATATAACCTTTTTTTGTCTGTGCTGGAATTTTCCATATATACGTTTCAATGACTGGATGGTTATGACTGTGCAGCAGAAGCTGTTAGGAAATTGCCTAAATAGCAATTGATCTGAATCATTTCCCTTGCTTCTGCCAGTACTCTATAGTGTGTCCCCAATGTACTGCCATAACCAGATGCTCCTGGTATGATCAGATTACTCCTGCTTTGAAGAACTGTCATGTTTTCGAATATGTTCCTAGCATGCTTACTTTTATCATATCATTCACCCTTTCTTGGGCTGGCATCCCAGGAAACATCAATGTAGAAAGGACCGGCACTCACCCGTAGTAGCTTTTTGAATGCTGAATTTATTGGTCACATATCATAAGTGACGCGTTTCGGCACTGAGCGTGCCTTCATCAGACAGTCTACTATGGGTGAGTGCCGGTCCTTTCTACACTGCTGTATACAGAACAGTCACTGTAAACTCTACATCTATACCAGTATGCCTAATAGATACCTGCAATTAAAGTCTGCAGACTTCTGGAAATACAATTCATGTCAAGCTGGGAGTATCAGGAGAGAGTTACTTGTCACAGTATGCCTCAGCTGAAAGCAGTCGGTTAGGAGTTGAGCACATTATGGTTTTCATTTTCTGCATTCATGTACAGTACATGTAGTGCTTTATCTTGGTAAAATGATGTCTGCGCTCCCTCTAATGTGCCACGTTTCTAGATGGATTGCGACTAAGCCACATATGTTTTGTTTTAGGAGAAATCTGATGCCGGCTCCACATCATTACAGCTGCGATCCCCCCAAAGTGAAGTAAGTGCAATTCTTAATCATTTTCATGTACTTTCTAAAGCTTTAATTTTAGTTACAATTATTATGTAACTCTCCACCCTACTTTACCTCACCACTGACTTAGACCGGGTTCACATCACGTTTTTATCTTACATTTACATAGGGGGTCATGTATGATGCTGAAATACGCTTATATTAGGCGTACAGTTAGTTGTGCCACAATCTGCGACTTCTCCCCGCTCACACCAGGTTTAAAAAAGTGGGCGTGGGTGGGGAAGGCAATGGACCGGCAGGCCCGTCTCATTTACCATTTTCTACGCCTGTTTCAGGAGTCGAAAAAGGTCTGAATGTAAGACAGCTCGGAAGCAGGCTTACATTTAGAACTGGCGCCTTTTCATAACTTTGTCAAATCCATCGCCAGCTTGGGGTTTTATTAACACTGGCGTCTAAAATGTTGGTCCTAATAAATGTGCCCCATAATGTATACATTGAACGGATGCCAACAAAAAAATAAACAAAAACGAATACGTTAACATACTTTTTTTACTGGACTCTACAGGATGGAAAAGTGTAGTGTACACTTTTGTATCCTTTTTCCCCCCAACATTTATGTTAAACGTAGGGCAGAAAAGTGATGTGAACCCAGCCTTACAGTAGATAAATCCATATTTCTTTTGTAGGATTCTGCAGGATTCAGTAGCACATTATCAACACCAGAGACTGAAAGGAAGTAAGTTACCTTTATCTTCATTATTAAACTCAACTGGGATAATAGTCATTTTTAAATCATTTCCAGCATCAAATTTGAAAGATCTTTTCTTTTACACATAACATTTCTGATTGGAGACTCATTGTACATAGCTAAGGGCTACTCTGATCTCAACACTTATGCCATATTCACATAAATGCTATAAATGTCTGATATATGTGGGTCCCACCTGTGAGAGCCTCACCCCTCTCTAGAATAGTGTTGGTCTCCCACCTGATTCCATCCTGCTGGCCGCCATGTCCTAGGCTGTGAGAGGTGGCCAGATTTATGGAAACAGCCGAGCTCGCAGCGCTAGGCTTTTTCTTTAACTTCCAGCAAGCTGTTTCCATAAACCGGCCCACTTCTCATTGCCATATGCAGCGGCCAGGAGGACAGGTGAGTTAGGAAGCGATTGGGGAACCTCTGTTTTAGAGATATGGGGGGCCCACATAAAATGATTTATCGCATATCCTGTGAATATGCCAGAAGTGTCTGAAATGAGAATATCTCTTTAAGAAAAATTCCAAACAGGGAGGAATTGGTGAAGAATTATCAATAGTATTGTAAGTAGTCTGCATTTACAAATCATCAGGAAGGGTGCAAATTTGCTAAATTTGGATGTAGCATCATTCATTTAACATAGTTATCTAGGTGGGTTAGACAATTCTCTCTTTGTTATACTTCTTCATGGTTGGCATTCATTTTTATAAATGTTTTCTGCCAAAAATGGTGCCTGTAGTTAATACATTTGACGCATTTTATAATTACATTTAGCCTAACCCATGAAACTTTTTAGGTTGGCATTCAGTGGAGTGGAGTAAAAACAGCAAAAAGCTTGATGCAAATGCACTACAGAGAGATATTACAAGGCAATTTTATAAATGTCTTGGCCAAACAACAAACTTTCCGAAACCCAACATTCATGCCTGAAAGCACTGGACCTCATTACAGTTCATTGGGATCTGGCGGTGAAGTAGAGAATCCAGAAATGCTGGATCCTGCGAAATCCGTCAGGCTGCTCTGTGCCGAAACAGCCTGATGGATCTCCTTGACGGAGATGTGAACTCAGGCTAAGCAGTCACTATTAAAATTCTATTAGCTGTGTTAATCTCATCAAGCAAGTGCGGATGAGGTGTGATTTTCACGCATGGTTGCTAGCTGATGATCGGGAGGGGGACCCGATCTTTATTATTTTCCCTTATAACATGGTTATGAGGGAAAATGATAGCATTCTCAATACAGAATGCTTAGTAAAAAAAAAAAAAGCTCAAGTGCCTCTTTTTGCCCCACCCTTGCCACTTTTTCAAAAGGGGGCATGGCAAGGGTGGGAAAGGGGTGTGTCAAATAGAGATAAATTTATCTTCATTTATACCAGTTTTCTGGTGCAAATGAAGTCAGAAAATATGGCAGCTCGTGAGCTGTTAAAGATTGCTGTTTAGGCACGCGGACTGCAGGAGGATGTGTCTAATTTATAATGAGGCCTGCTCCTCATCATAAATTAGGCTTGTCCTCCGGTAGTACAGGGGATATCAAGACCAACGCAGAAAGCACCAATCTTGAAATCTCCCCCTAAAAGTTTACATTTGTAACTCCTTATTTGTGGAATCTCATCCGCTTTTACGCCTTATATTCAAGTGTCTTCCCCTGTATTAGAATAATACTAAATGCAAAATCTACACAAAAAATATTCCAGCATGTCTTCTCTTCTCCCTTGATTCTATGTTGTCTCATATTACACTTAAATCGGAGAAATATACATACAGTTATCTTATCTATTGAAATGATATCTTCAAAGCTTCCACTCATGGAGTGGGGAGAGGGCATACTGTATAGGGAGGAGGAAAGTCTGGGCTTCCATACCACTGCACATAGCATAGTGCCCAGAGAGTGGTGAAATACCAGTTTTTCTACAATAACATCTTCAGGATCTGTGGACTTTCTCTGGGCTTTTTCTGAGTCAAGTTCAATATTTTAATTATTTTAGTAAAAAAATAAAAATGTATGGAGACTATTGATTGTATTACCATAAAGATAATTGCCACCAAGGAGTGTTGGTCGGTGCAAACTTCTAGTGAACGTTCCTTTCACAGACACAGCTATACACAGTTTTAGTCCATATTGGTTGTTACAGTTGTTCAAGCCATACTTGTTCAAATGAAAGTGGGCGGTCGAGAAAAGATCTTTCTGGGAAAGATTTTTCAAATAAAAGTCTTTCATTCTTGAATGATTTTTCTTTGAATGAAAGATCTATCTTCTGACTGTTGGACAAAAATATTGAACATGGCCGACTCCTTTTCAAACAATAATTGTCTGTCATCGGTCTGTTAAAACTATGTTTCGTTGTTAAATTTCAACCAAAGAATGTTGGTTTTGGTTGAAATTGTCCATTTGGATCATCCTTAAGCTAATGTGTATGGCCACCTTAAAGGATAACTGTCACACTTAGACCCTAATTTCAATTTTCATATGTGTAGTTACTAATAACATGATATTCCAGAATCAGTTACTATTAGACTGACTAACTCCATATTTAATAAGATTCAGCCCTTAGCAACCAGTCTGCATAAAACTGCAATTTCACTATTCAGTTAAGATGGCCGCCTACTGCCCTTACCCTGAGGTTAATCCCGCCTGCCCTCACTAGCCAGTAACAATAGCCCCCCAAAAGTGTCAGTAACCAGAGCCCTCCCCCTAAAAGGGTTAATCTCCTGCAGCACAAAGGTGTCCTCTTACCACATGTTGCTTTCATTTATACACTGAGCAGATGGCAGATCTCCCTTCCCTGCTCTGCGCTGCTTCAACTCTGCATTGTCCAGCTCTGCTGAGTGAGGGAGCAGTCTGCCAAGCACAGGGACAGCGAGAAGTGCACACAGCCCAGGCACTTATCAGCTGCTGGGGAGGACCTGGCTTTAATCATTTACACACAGTCCCTGGCTGTCATTAATGTGACCCTGCATGCTGCGTGCTTCTGCGTCCTCCGTCCTTCAACACATAGACGGACCATGCATATCAACCTGATTTTAAGCACAGGTAAAGTAGGCAGTACAGGGGACAAAACTGTGGAATTAAGGGGTAATTGAATACACAGTGAAAAGTTTAAATAGGGCCACCAAGGAGATATTAATCACCACAATCCAATACTCAAAAAAATAATAATATGACAGTTATACTTTAAAGGGATTCTGTCACCAGTTTTAACCCCCTCCAGATAAAAATATGGTTATGTTCAGGGAGCTTTACTGATTCCTAATGTGGTCTTATAAATGTAATCTGTAGGCTCATTTTGCCTAAAAAACGCTAATATTAACCTGTCATTCATAAAAATAAGGTGCCCAAGGGGATGTAAATGGATCCAAGCTGCCGCCCGCACCTGCCGCCGTTCGTGCCCAGCTCCGCCTTTCCTGACCTCAGCGCTGCCTCATAATCCTGTGTGATGCCTCCGGCTCTCCCTCCCTCCCCCCTCCTCCTGCTCTAACATCTCGCGCGTGCGCACAGGCCTCTGCCTGATGCGCCCGTGCGGACTTCTCCGTTCGGCTTCATGGAGCGAGTGTGCAGGTCATCGGGAGGTTGAGCGAAGTGCCGGCGCATGCGCACTTCGCTCCATGAAGCCGAACGGAGAAGTTTGAACGGGCGCATCAGGCAGAGGCCTGTGCGCATGCGCGAGATGTTAGAGCAGAAGGAGGGGGGAGGGAGAGCCGGAGGCGTCACACAGGATTATGAGGCGGCACTGAGGTCAGGAAAGGCGGAGCTGGGCACGAACGGCGGCGGGTGCGGGCGGCAGCTTGGACCATTTACATCCCCTTGGGCACCTTATTTTTATGAATGACAGGTTAGTAATAGCAGTTTCTTAGGCAAAATGAGCCTACAGATTAGATTTATAAGACCACATTAGGAATCAGTAAAGCTCCCTGAACATAACCATATTTTTATCTGGAGGGGGTTAAAACTGGTGACAGAATCCCTTTAAGTTTCACCATTTTTTATTGGAGCTTGTAATGCCATTGTGTTACTCTGCTCCCCTGCAGATTATCACTGTCAGTCTCGACAGCAGTGCACCCTGTGAATAGCCTACTTTCAGGAGACCCTTCTATACAAACAAGATTGTAAAAGGGAGACAAGCCATTTGAAAATGTTGCCAACAATCCGTTACCATTTTACCCAGTTAGAGCAAACAAATGTTGTAGATGGGGGTCCCCTTCTAAGGACCCTAGTCTAATATAAATGTATGCTGATCACATTCCCAGCTTCTTTTTAAAAAGGGGTCATCTTTATGAGACATCCCAATATGGTCTATAAAGATGTAGATCGTACTCCAAAGATTTGTTCAGGTAAGGCTTTGTTCACATTTGATGGAGGCTCCTTTTGAAACCGTCAGCGGTAATGTGAATAGAGCGTAAAGAAGCACTCTGTCACCTGGAAAAAGAACAATATGTACAGAACAAGTTGTATGGGCCATTGACTCATTAGGGTGTTCCTGGATATTTAAGTATTAACAGGAAAAAGGGATGAGACTCGGAAATAAGGATTTTCAGCTTATTTAAATAACAATATTGTGTGCTAACCAGAAGCTTCACCAGCTTCATAATTATTGTTCTTGAAGTTCCGCAAAATGTTATAAATAGTATTTACTCAGCTATTTCTACTAACTGAAGATATACTTAAACATATTTGACATGTCACGCTCCAAATATTTTTTTTTTAAGGACATTATTAAAGATAGAGCAGAATTTGGTAATCTCTGTAATCTTAAAGGAATGTGGAGTGGAATGTTAAAAAGGATTACTGAAGTGTTTTTTTTTTTATTAATGACAATTGTGGATTCATATTTTTTTTGTCTTTCATTGTTTATTGATGTGGTATTTAATGGAGTAGCTGAATGTTTGGTATTTCCCACCGTATTCCACCCTTTCAGTTCAGTGAGGATTAGGTAAATGAAGTGCTTTTGCCTGCATGTTTCCTGAAGCTGGCCATACACATTAGCCTTTATTCACATGACCATATTTTTGATCCATGTCCGATCTGTATTTTTTGCATTTCGCATGCAGACATTAATTTCTTAGGGACTGCAAAAAGCATATCCAAGTGCTGCCCCCATCCGTGCTGCTGCGCATCTTCTATTTTCCTAGGCCATTTTGCGGACAAGAATAGGCATATTGATAATGGGGCCCCGATAAATGTGCAGGAGGTTATCGGTCGCTATTCGCTTTTTGCGGATTGCAAAACAGATACTGCCGTGTGGGAAATGTGTGAACCTACCGATTTTGGCATGACTATCTGACCATTTGACATGTATGGGGGGTTCCCAATTTTCCCCCAACATCAGGATTAGTGATGAAACATCTGAAGTCGATTCGCATAAAATTGAGCGAGCGCGCCGTACAGTATTAGAATGTATTGGCTCCAAGGTACCACTTGGAACCGAAACAGAGTTTGGTAAAAGGTTTTTAACAGTAGAAATTATTTTCTGAAGTTATTACCCGAAGTCTTGCCAGACTTCGCAAAGTAATAACTTTAGCTCATAGGAGCCAATGCATTTTAATACTGTACGGCGTGCTCGCTCCTTACAGTATTCTAACGAACCTTTATGCGACTCGACTTTGCTCATCCTTATTCAGGATAGATAAGGATTTGAACTTCCTGATCCTTTTGTGTCTGACAGTGGCTTTTCCACTCTCCCTGTTCAAGCATAAACCGATGTGCATGCCTATAGAGGGGTTCGGGAGGGAAAGATATACGGTAAGCCAAATGAGCTTAAATAATGGGTTTAGCAACCCTAAGGTCAAAGCAGCACCACAAAGGACACTGTTGGAGATCTTGAAACTTCAGGAAACCACAGTCCTAGACCCCTTTAACTGTGACTGTGGTTTATGTGTGCGTTTCTTTTCCATTATCTGGCTGCCTCAGTTTAGCCAATGCAGCCAAATCCGAAAATATGCAATGTATAAACATGGTCTTTAAAGTATTCCCAATATAATGCTAGAATATGCCATTATTATCAGATAGGTACGGGTCACACCTATGGGGCACTATGCATGCATGGTGTGCTCTTCATTCACTGCTGTGACGAATACCACGCCTCGTGCCCGCTTGATGTCACCTACATCGAGCTCACGAGACACAGTATGGTCACTTGTTACCAAAGCGTGACATTACGCCCTCCAGAGGAGCAGGTAAGGTCAACTTGGTACAGTTTAAACAGACACCTCTTGTCCACGCGGGTACAGAGAGGCAACAAGCTGAGAGAGCCTTTTCACTGCCGCAGTGAAAACAGCGCTGCCTCAGCCCAGGTATCTGCCACCAGCTTTTCGTTTGATATAAGCCGGGTCTGCTAACGGGATTATATAGGGTGAGAAACCAACCCGGGGTAGTTTATAACTAGGCCGAAACACGGACGTGGGTATTCGTGATCGAGAAACAAGATAGCACAATATTAAATTATATATTTAATCGCCTTAAGGGCACACTAGATGACACAATATACACAGAGAGAATATATATATATATATATATATATATATAATGTGGTCTGAGGTTAGAGATACAGGTGATATAGATATAGGTACAACAGGGTTGTTAGAGTCCAAACATGGGGCCTCTATTGGGTTTCTGTGGGGAGATATGGATATCTCCCTTCCCTGGCATCCCACCCTCATACAAAGACCATGAGCATGTTCATCGTGGCCACCTGGACACAATTATGTATCTGGTTTGCGCCTGCGATGGCCGGGTGATTCATAATCCCTTATGAAATGTAGGTGCCAACATGTCTGTGAGATATCATTGATCCTGGCAAAGACTGATACCTCCTGCTGAGGGTTTTCTTGCAGGATCCGTGCTGTCTGACTTGAGGTGTGAAATGTAACCAAATGTGGCCTGCTAGGAGTTTTCTGCTATCTTGCTGCGGCTTTGAAGCAGGGCCCCCTGTGGAGCTTGATTTTCTCTGCCATCTTTCAGCAAATGGTGGGTGTGAGGACATGGCTGATAGTAAATATTAATCCATATTCCTCACAACTGCTATAGTCCCATTACGGTGGATGGAGAGTGCGCGGCACAAGTGCAACCACATCTGCATTCACTGCTATGAGACTGTTGGGAATAGCCAAGCCAGCTCTTGGCTACTTTTGAACCCCCATAGCAGTGAACAGAGGGTGGCTGCACATGCATGACTGCTCTCCCTTCACTTAAGGGGCCCGTTCTGGAGATAGGTCCCACCCCTGAAATCCATTAGTATCTAACAATTGATGAAATATCCTAAAAATGTCTGAGATGGGGAAAGCCCTTTAAATTTCAAGTAAAATCATTTCACTAAATTAATTATCTTAAAGGGAACCAGTCATCAACTTTACACTGCCCATACTAAAGGGAGCATAAAGTAGAGACCGGTGAGTTGATTTCTGAGGTCTATCATTTTGTAAGTTAAAAATAAGTAGTTGACGAGAACCAACATCACAATCATTGCAGACTAGGCCTGGAAAAGAGTCCCGGCCACCTGAGAAGAGTCATGGTTATTCATGAAATCCTGCTTCTCCCTGCCCACCTGCTGATGATTGACAGTCTTCTACCTAGTTTTTTCCCTTTCTCTCTAGGAGACAACTGCAGATCATCAGCAGATAGGGGAGAGCAGGAGATTATGAATAACCATGACTCTTCTCAGGTAGATTTGACTATTTTCAAGGCCTGTCCTGCAATGATTATGATGTTGGTTCTCAGCAACCACTTACTATTAGCTTATGAGTGACACACCACTGAAATCAGCATTTCGTCACTAATTTATGCTGCCCTCAGTGAGGTCTGCAAAAAGTTGATAGGTTCCCTTCAAGAAACATATGAAACATACTGCAGGCTGCATAATAAATTAGTTCATACATTTCAGCCATCATGCGAGACCAAGGCACGCTTCCTGTCTGGCTGAAAAACCTAAACTAAACTGGGACAAGTTGAGGTTATGGTTTCTCATCCAACTTCTGTCTTGAAAAATGTCATTTCAAGGTAGATCAAGAGCTGGAATGCAGAACTGCAAATTCCTTCAGTGTTTCTCATAGCTATTAAGAATGAATTAGTTCACCTTTAGCTAGCCTAACTTGTACAGTGTGTGAAATTAGTAGCTTTTCAGAGAACGCGTCTGCTACACAACCTCTGTTAATTATTTTATACAGTAGAGACACATTTCTATAAGCACCACATAGTCTACCATAACATTCTGGATTATAACAAGCCTTAAAGGAAATATGTCATCAAACTTTTATCCAGTTAAAAACAGATAGCAAGACATATCCTTTTTTTCTAATCTGTTTTTATTTTCTGACTGCAGATTTTTTTTAATTCTATTTCTTGAACCAGATTATAGGGGGGCCATCTTGCCTGAGCTGTTCTTAACAGCATTTAAAAGCAATAATTGCAAGAGCACAGCATCTGCAGCAACTCAACATCAAAATGTAACTACACCTTAATATGGACTCCTCCGAGATGGATTTTTTGTCAATTGATCCCTATTCATTTCAGCTGCCATAAAGGGCAAAGGAAAGGTGTATATAAAAAAGGGTTTTCCAAGATTCTTTACTTATGACCTATCCTCAGGATAAGTCATCACTATCTGATCTGTGGGGTTCTGACACCCTAGATCCCTGCCGATCAGCTGTTTTGAGAAGGCGGGGGCACTAATGTAATCGCTGTGGCCTTCTCTCTGATTATCCTAGGCCAGTGGCGACCCGCTGATCAGTCACATTGCATAGGAGCAGCTCAGCCCAGGGGATAGGTCATCAGAAAACCCTTTTAAGTCTACAGCGTTTTACTGAGTGCTGCAGACACCTGTGTGTAACAAGTCAGATAGTCAGGGTGATGGACAGTGATGGGGCACATGTACATAGTCATGGACTGGGGTAGTGGGGTAGTGAAAGCCTCTGTATGTTACACACAGGCATCTTCAGCGCTCAGTAGATCTCTGAAGACAGACTTTCCTTAGCAGTGCTCAATCAGAGCTCTGCTAAGTAAACTCTTTACACCCTGTTTTCTAGTACAAAGAAACATATTTCTTTAATGAAGTATATTACAAAAATACTTAAAGGGGTTGTCTCACTTCAGTAAGTTGTATTTATCATGTAGAGAAAGTTAATACAAGACACTTACTAATGTATTGTTATTATCCATATTGTTTCCTTTGCTAGGCTGGATTCATTTTTCTATCACATTATACACTGCTCGTTTCCTTGGTTACAGACGGCCCTGCAATCCATCAGTGGTGGTCGTGCTTGCACATTATAGGAAAAAGCACCAGCCTCTCTGGTGGCCAGGACCGTGGGAGCTCACATAGACTGATGCTTTTTCCTATATTGTGCAAGCATGACCGATACTTGGAACCGAACCCGAGTTTGGGAAATGTTTTTTTACAGTGCAAATTAATTCATGAAGCAATAACTTTGGCTCATCAGAGCCAATACATTCTAATACTGTACGGAGCTCCTGCTCCGTACAGTATTAGAACAAAGTTTTATGCGAATCGACTTCTGATATTTCATCCGAAGTCGATTCACTCATCCCTAGAGACAACCCCCTTTAACACCCCTGTCCCTACACTATATAAAAAATAAACTGAAAAGACAGTTATACTTTAAGTTCTCTTCCAGTTTCTGTAATATTTTATACTTCCTTTTCCTGTAAATTAACCCTAAATATTAGTTTAGGCTTAATGCTATATTTTTAACTATTAAATTCCAGCTTTTAGATATTGTCGATAAGGGAACGTGCTGAATAAAATTCCATCAAGCCAAAGTTCCACCGACTATCCTGTAAATTTGCTTTATCTCCCAGTTAAGCAAATACTAATATGATTCCATTTTGCCTCCTCTTTTATCACAACTTGACTTTTATTAAAGTGAGTGGCAGATTATACAATATAAATATGTATGAGACCTTCTCAGCATGGTCCATATTGAAGTGTAGTTAAATTCTTTGTAAACTAGATTTCCAGCTCTGCAGGTTATAGACCTCTCCCACGGGGCACCGTTAGGGACTGTGCTCACCATTTGATAGGAATCACTAATAGTGTACACCTTTGCTTCTGGGCTTGGGATTTTATGTGTGATTATTATCCAGTGTTGGGTGCGGTATCCATATTTGCTTGGGTAACTCTGCTTCTAAATATCCATTGCATTTTTAATGTAATACTGTTTGTTACAGGCAGTGGGTGTGGACCCACTGTACCAACTAACCGGTTTGACCTTAGACTGACTCTCTGGGCGATTTCCTGGTGGGCCCCTGGTTTTCACCCTTTAACCCCTGTACAAGGATCTGGTCTTCTTTGCAGGGGTGTTACCAGCAAACAAAAATGGGGTCAGTCAGCACATCCCAATGCGCAGGTGCGCGCTGCCATGGAAAAAAAATAAACACAATGCAACAGCACTCTGCAAACCAAATAAAGTACAATCATGCAATAGTAATAGGAAATATTCTGGTGCTAATGCTACGCTTATTTTGCAAATATGAGACTCTTGGCAAATATATTTTGTACAAAATTATTTGGGCCCTAACACTAAATGCTAACTGTTATGTGCCATAACGACCACCATAAAATTCAGGGAGTGCAGGTTCCACATGCATGCTGGGTCCACTCTGCCTTTTTATAATTTCTGGCGCCAATATGGCCTCCATTAAATTCGGGGGATGCAGGTACCTACATGCATACGGCGCCCACTCTATACCTCTCCTGGTGCCAGAGTCTCAGATTTGCAAAATAAGCGTAGCACTAGCACCAGAATATTTTCTATTACTATGGCATTATTGTACTTTATTTGGTTTGCAGAGTGCTGTTGCGTTGTGTTCTTATTTATTTATTTTTTTCCCTTAAGCGTGTTACCAGGCCACTAAGGCCTCTTTCACACTTGCGTTGTCCGGATCCGGCGTGTACTCCACTTGCCGGAATTACACGCCGGATCCGGAAAAACGCAAGTGTACTGAAAGCATTTGAAGACGGATCCGTCTTCAAAATGCTTTCAGTGTTACTATGGCACCCAGGACTCTATTAAAGTCCTGGTTGCCATAGTAGTAGTGGGGAGCGGGGGAGCGGCATACTTACATGCGATCACGTCATCCATGCGCCTGGGGCGCCCTGACGTCACTCTGGAGCGCCCCAGGAGCCGCACGGATGGTAAGTATGCTGCTCCCTGCTCCCCACTACACTTTACCATGGCTGCCAGGACTTTAGCGTCCCGGCAGCCATGGTAACCATTGAGAAAAAGCTAAACGTCGCATCCGGCAATGCGCCGAAACGACGTTTAGCTTAAGGCCGGATCCGAATCAATGCCTTTCAATGGGCATTCATTCCGGATCCGGCCTTGCGGCAAGTGTTCCGGATTTTTGGCTGGAGCAAAAAGCGCAGCATGCTGCACTATTTGCTGCGGCCAAAAAACGTTCCGTTCCGGAACTGAAGACATCCTGATGCATCCTGAAGGACGGACTGTCCATTCAGAATGCATTAGGATAATCCTGATCAGTATTCTTCCGGCATAGAGCCCCGACGACGGAACTCTATGCCGGAAGACAATAACGCAGATGTGAAAGAGCCCTTACTCTTGAGACAGTCCTGGTGTAGTTGGCAGCCGACCCACAGGGGTCAGAGACACCGGTGAGAAGCACTGATGGGGTCAGGCAATATATGTAGTCCAGTATCAGCTGTGGTCAGTGGATCTGAAAAACAGGCTAAGGTCAGGACAGGTGGTTAGGAGTCAAAGTCGGAAGTCAAACTGGAGTTATGTACAGAGATAGTCAGAGAGAAAATAACATCTTTGCTGGTAACTAGGGACTAGGTTACCTAATGCTCATGACATAAATACACAGGGAAACTCAGCTATCGGCTTGGGAAGGACTTGGACGTGTGTGCACTGGCCCTTTAAGAGGCAAAGAGTAAGTGCACGCCCTATGGAACAGGCCTGGGAAGCCTTTGGATCAGATGTGGAGGCTGCAGCCTGCAGCGGACACCGGTTGCTGGAACCAGCAGAGCTGGAGGATGAGGAGCTGTAGAGGTGTAGAATGGAATTCGTGCCCTGAGGAAGGAGCGATGCAGCGGCTTGCACATGGTGCCAGCGCAATACTGTTTACAGTGCAGCTTTAAAAATTGTACATTTTGTAAAATTTGTAAAAAAAATTATGCACGGCATATAAATATCTGGGCCTATTCATGTGTTAGGCTGCGTTCACACAACCGTATGAATGAGTCTGCATCTGTTCCACAATTTTGCAGAATGGGTACAGCTGATCACTGAAAGGATAGTGAAGCCATGGCGCTTGGCGGTCAGGACTGCACAGAAGACACAACCATTTTAATGTTATTATTGAACAGGAAATTATGGGTGGTATGTATCATCCCCTCTGTTGTGCCAAAGTGGTGCCAAAAAGTTGCAAACTGTGGTGCACACTGCTCTTTCACAGACGTTTTGTGACTTTTTGTGGAGGTTCTACTCACTTTTTCAAAGTGGTGAGCAGTGAGGGGCCAGAGTAGGCAGTCTATTAAATGTATTATAATCTACACCAGAAAAACTTCATAAATTATAGTGGAGATCTAAACCAACTGCCTTGGTTGGTTGGTCTAGATCTTTGCTTTGTCACATGGACCTGCTCTTATGCAACACAGATATTAAGAGGCGCCATAATTGTGGTGCATCTAAAGCAAGAAGGGGACAGATTAAAACAGGCAGGTAAAACTCTGGTCTTGGTAAATGTCCCTCTATCTTTGTAAAGTTAATCAGAAACAAACTGCCGACTTTGGAGATATATATTAGGAAAGCTGTGATTGAAAAATTATTCAGCAGGCCCAATAAATGGTACAGTTCTTAAAGGGATTGTCCAGCAGATAAATAATAAAAAAAAAAAGGATCAGAATGGTGTAAAATAATGCAATAAGTCATACTAACCTCAACAATAGGGATCAGTGAACTTGTTTTTCAAGTTTGGCATACAAGGTTCGGGTTATCTAAGACTTCCGTTATGGATTCTGCTACCATGGACCATAAGTTATGGTCTGTGGTAGCGGAATCCATAATTCTTAGGTAACCCGAAGCTTATACGCCGAACTTGAAACACAAGTTCTCTCATCCCTACTAAACAATTTTTTGCCATCCCATTCTGATGCTTTCCAGTCCCCCACCAGCCTCTACTTCCTGGTCCCTTTTCGATTTCAACACAAAAAATGGGTGTTCAGCCAAACATTGGTCACAGTGGTGACCCGCCCAAGTCAGTGATTGGTTGAGTATGCACATTTCTGTGTCACTGGGGACCAGGAAGACAAGACTGGTGGGGAAGGCATTGGAATGGGATGGTGAGACCTATTTTATTGTTTTTCTCTGTCCTCTGCCTGGACAGCCCCTTTTAGGATGTGGTTTCACTCACATATTTGTGTGTCAATGTTTGATGCAGTTCTTTGAGTCAAAGCCAGAAGTTGGATCCACTTCTGGTCTTGGCTCAAAAAACTGCCACAGAAATCTTTGTGGGACACCACCCTTACAACTTTAGCTACAACAAATTACAACAAAATCTGCCATGGTACAAGCCTGGCAATGTTTCTGCTTTACGGGGAGAATAGTTTAATAGATGTAGTTGCTGTGATAATGACTTTGTTTATATAACTTGGATTTCAGGATATCCAGGTCATTCCCTGTATAAATCTGTGCCTTGTTACTTCCTGACTACTATCCTGTTTTACCATTGTTGTTTATGTGTTTTACACATGTGCCCACTTCATTAGTAATGGGATGATTTTTTTTTATGTTGAAGGCTAAAATAATCTAATTTTCCATATTGTGCCTGGGGACTGTATGTAGATGTCCTGAAATACTAGTCACACAGTTTATGTTGCTAATTTTGTACAGTTGATCTGTGTGTTTGTAAGATGATTATATGGCACTTAGTAATATAGCCTTTGTTCATAGTCTGTGCCATTTTCTATATTTTACAAGGAATGCCCCCTTATTTGCCAAGTCTTTTGTGCTGTCCACACAGAGGTCCTGTCACATATAATGATAGCTAATGGAGGGTCATGTGACCACGCAAAAATAACTCCAGACACATCACCAAGTCTTCTCCATTCAAGTACACTGCACCTGTCATCTACACTTTCACCATTGGGAGTTTAGTGCAGATGCCATGTGTTTGACTACAGAAGGCTGAGTGATGTCTGGTCACATGACCCTTCATCAGCGGCCATCTTATGCACAGGGACTCAATGCACAGAAGATTTGCCCAACAAGGGGGAATGGCTTATAAAATGTAGCAAAGAGCACATAATATCAACAAGGGCTATATAATTAGTGGCATATATAGGGCTGCAGCTATCGAATACTTTAGTAATCAAGTATTCTACCGATTAAGCCAACGATTAATCGAGTACTCTAATAAGAAAAAAAAAATTAAAAGAACGTTTTCTATAAAAAAAAAAACTCATCATCCCCAGTGCCATCAGGTCCCCCTCCCTTGTGCCATCAGGTCCCCCTCACTTGTGCCATCAGCTCCCCCTCCTTGTGCCATCAGCTCCCCCCCAGTGCCATCAGTTGCTACTTTCCAGTTCCCCCTCCAATGCCACCAGTTCCCCCTCCAATGCCACCACCTCCTCCATGTCATCAGTTGCCTCCCCTCCAAGTGCCACCAGCTTCCCCCACCGCCATCAGTTCCCCCACTCCCCCTCCTAGCCATCAGTGCCCAGCCGCAGCGCAGTTGATCTAAAATGTCCTGACGATGTGTGTACGTTAGGATCCAGTGCAGCGCTGTGCAAGCAGGCGGGTGACCACGGAGCGTGAGTAATAGCAAGCTCTTCCCTAATTACTCGGTCACATGGAAAAAACGAATAATCGATGCAAAAAATTTGGATCAAGGATTTTTTTGTGTCGAGTTAATTGATTAATTTGAGTAATCGTTTCAGCCCAAGCCATATAATCATGTTACCTACACATTGGTCAGCAGTAGGCAGATGGTGGCCAAACCATTTGACTGTCCACAGTTGAACCTGCATTTACACTGGTTCCCTATATACAAGGCCTAATCTGTTACTAGCTAGCCCAACAGAGTGTGTCCATTCCCAGTATCATCACAATGCCAGCACTTTTCAGCGTTGCTGGCTTATGCTTCACATAAAATAGTTGTCCTGCTGTGTAGACAGTGGGTTACTGGACCTATCACTGTAAAAACTAGATAAATTGTGGAAATATATTCCTGTTATGTTTAATGTGTTAATTCCACTCACCAAGGAAGTCACATATCAGTAATCATCTGGAATTTCACGCAGCTTAACATTCCTGGAATGGAGACACCATGCGATGTGCAACATGTGTGTTTTGGGAGTTTAGTATCAGCTGCTGAGCGGGAGGAGTGTGACAAATCTGCTGTAATTTGCCTTCTCTCAAGTTCTAGGCTAGGTTATTTGGAGAGGCAGATCATACACAATGCAGCTGTGTTTTGGTCACAGAGTTCTTCTTGTATTTGGCAAAGAATATGGAAATATTTTCCCATTTTGATAGTATGCAAGCCAATTTCAGGTTATGGTATGATTACTAGTTATTCACAGAAAAGTCTGCTGAGAAATGACTGGAAGCCAGAAGAGCATCAAGCACAATAAGTGATGAATGAGTGTCATCATACGTGCACGAGGCTTGATAATTCTACATAATGGGCAATAAATTGGGAAATATTGGATCATTATTCATATGAATGACCACCAGCACATTTGTGGAGATGCTTTGGGCCCCATTTTGAAACTGGATGAGACAACCCTTTTGAAGGTTACTTAGGATAGGTTATCAGTGTTAGATTAGTGTTAATTGTTGGTACCTCTACCAATCAGCTGCTGAAGAAACCACGGCACATTGTTAACAACTGCATCCCCTTCATTGTTTACTAGCTACAGCTCGATACTTTTACTAGTGGCTGTGTCTGGTATTACAGCTTACTACAGCTTTATCCCTTTCAAGTCAATTGGTGAAGATAAAAGTGGGAAGAGTAGGGCGCCACATGTGCGGTATCAGTTGTTTAAATGTAGGTTTGAAGGCGAGAGTTTGCTTACCAAATAGTGTTGTGAGAAGTCGCTACAACTGTAAATTGTACTGCTGGTTATTTAAAATCCTGACCAGTGGGCGCTTGCCCTAGGCTGAGGCCGTGGTCCTCTGTGATGCTTGGAGCGATCGACAGGTTAAAGGGGTTGTCCGTGTTCAGAGCTGAACCCGGGCATACCCTTATTTTCACCCAGGCTCTGATGCGCTCCCTTGCCCTTCGCTAGATCGCGCAGGGCAAGGGCTCTTTTGTTTTCAATAACACACTGCCGGGCGGAAACAGTGTATTTGGTGACGTCACCGGCTCTGATGGGTGGGCTTTAGCGCTGCCCTAGCTGTTTTACTGGCTAGGGCAGCGCTAAATCCCACCCATCAGTGCTGGTGACATCACTAGGGTTCCTGGCAGCCCCATGGAGAGCCCCGGTACGTCACCGGATCGCTAAAAAATGCCTTTGCCCTGCTTGATTTAGCGTTGGGCAAAGGAGAGCTTCGGAGCATTAACTGCTCCGATGCTCATGTCAGGAGGGCTGCAGGGGTGAAAATGGAGGTATGTAGCTGGTAGCTGTAAAAAGTTGGTTCAGGATCTTGGAAGGTGCTGCCAGGATTTGGATTGATAAAACATCAGGAGCGATGTCCATATAAAGAATGCAGTCCCGACGAAGAGGGCAATTTAGCCCTCGAATTGCGTAGACTAAACTGCTAATAAAAGATTATTCTTTATTATCTACATTGCTCCTGATGTTTTAGCTATCCAAGTCCTGGCAGCGCCTTCCAAGATCCTTAACCAACTTTTTACAGCTACCCATTCAAGTCAATAGAATTGAGTTGTAATACTAGGTGCAGTCCCTACTAAAAAGCTCTGGTAAACATTGAAGGGAATACAGCGCTTGCTCCTCCAAACAGCGGATCGTCAGGGGATCTAATAGTTGCATCCCTTAAGATCTAATGTTGATGACCTGTCCTAAGGCTATTTCATCAGCCCTTGATAACCCCTTTAAAGTGGTTGACCAGTATTTTTCTATCAATGGCCTATCCTCGGGATGTCAGATCAGTGGGAATCAGACTCCCCACACCCCTGGTGATTAGCTGCTTAGTTATAGCTCCAGAGAAGGAACTACACAGCTCCAGAGCTTGTAACTGCAGAGTAGTTCCTGTTCACTTCAGTGGAAGCAGGGCTGCAGTTACCAATGGATGAAGCTGTGCAGTTCCAGCTGATGGGCGGAGGTGCAGGGTATAACCTCCATTCCCCCTCACCAATCTAATATTGATGGCCTATTCTGAGAATAGTCCATCCATATAAAAATCCTAGGTAACTGCTGTAGAGATAGGAGAGTAGAGTGGCTGCTGGTCAATTCGGAAACAATAAATGTAGAGATGAAAGTTTTGCCGCAGATTTTACCCCATTTAATGGAAGGGTGAGATCTGCAGCAAAACCACATGAAATCTACACCAAAAACCGAATTATACATTTCAGATTTTGTTATGGATATGCTGCAGAAATGCACATAAATCCGCTCGGAAATTTGTGCTTATCTTATGTGCGTTTACCTGCACCTGTGTTCAGGTAGCCTTAGGGTGCCACACAACCTACCAAAAAAAGGGGGACTTGCTGCTATTTTTACGACTAAAATAGTCACAAATCCTTAACAAGTGACCCCAGAGTGTCTGGTAGTCCCCATACATATAAGAATTCCACAGAATAAAGTTGTATGCCGACAGAAAGCTAAGGTGCACTTTATTTTGAAATTATTGCACTTTTTCATGGTGGCTCAGTGGTTAGCGCTGGTGCCTTGTAGCACTGGAGTATTGACCAGGGACAACATCTGCATGGAGTTTGTATGTTCTCCTTGTTTCATCGCAAAGACATACTGATGGGGAACTTGGATTGTGAGCGATGCTAATGTCTGTAAAGCACTGCGGAATATGTCAGCGCTATATAAGTGTGTAAAATAAATAAGAATCTTGATTGTTCACATGCTTGTTGTTGAGCTCCAGCAAGTCATAAGTTGCTGTGATTTTAGAAGTGATTCTTTCTCCTTTGCACGGTCCGCATTCTGAGCCCGCACGACACCCCTGTGGTTGTCCGCACCTTGCATGGACAGATGCTGACATGGGTAAAATGTCTGCTGAGTGCTGCACTGTTTGCGCTTACTGAGAAAGTTGTGACCCGCTCCTTGGACCGTCTCCATGGGAACCTGACGAGGAGATAATTGAATGAACCTATTTTGCGATCTATCCCTTTTTCACATGGATGCCAACGAGGTCAAAACTTTGCCGTCTTAAAGTTCCTTTCAGCCTCATGCTAATGTGATAAGACTGAGGAGCCGTTTGTCTCTCAGTGCCGGCCCCCATTAAGATAAATGAAAGTGTATTCATCACCCAGCGTTTATAGGAGAATTTGGCTTTCTCACTGATTATTTGACTAGGTCGCCTCTAACCAAGTTGCTTGCTCGTTCCGCATGCTAATTCCCCTCCCCCTCTTATTGATTACTCGCTCATGTTGGGAGGCAGTTGCACATGTGTGAACTTTAGACATGAGAGCCTGTTCTGATATCCGAGGTTTCCAGTGTAATGACCTTTACCTTAATCTATGTTTCACAGTTTGTGATTAGTGCTCCACTTCATATTTAGTACCATGACAAGTAAAAATGCCTTCTTGATTATTGATAAGAGTAATAACCAACAGTAAGAATCTAAGGCTACTTTCACACCTCTGATGTGAATTCTGGCAGGTTGCCTGCTAAAGTTCACCGGATCCGGCACTGCCGAATGCGGACGGAATGTCCACTGGCCCTATCGTCTAATATATAAAGCTGAGTGTATGTATGTGTGTGTGTATGTATGTCCGCTAAAGGAATCTGCACCGTCGCATTTACAATCACGAAATTTGGTACATCAGGTGTCCGGGAAGGTTTTAGACCGGGTATCATCTCTCTAGGATGTACCGTTCCTGAGATAGTCCCCAAAAATGCATTAGCCAATAGAAGCCTGGTCACATGACCCTTATCAGACAATAGAAGCTCGCAGGCCCTTAGTTTCCCCATACACACTGTTTTAAACCAGGTTTCCATAACAACCGAGCCATTTTTCTTCACTGCTGTAGGTCAACTGTAAAGGGGCAGGGTGCTGTGGATAACACTGTTAAGGGAGCAGAGTGCTGTGGAGGTCATAGTTCAGGGGGCAGCAATTCGGCGAGAGAAAAAAGAGAAGGGAGAGGCGCTCATAGGGTGGTGGGTAGCGGTTGTGTGGTTTTGCGTAGTGGTTGAAGTGTGCTCACCTTTTGGTGTTGTGCTGGTTGGAGCACAACGTCCGTGGAGGCAGGTACACATGGAGAACCAAGGGGGCGTGTTTTTTTTTTTTGGGGGTGGTCGGTGCTGCCAATACCCGTTCGGTCCCTTAGGGTGGAGTTGCCAAGGATTCCTAGCGACTGTGAAGGAAGAGGTTGCTGGTTTGTGTGCGGATGCACACAGTAGGGTATTTGTTTGGCGCACAAAAGACGACCTCAGTCAGTGGACTTTTGGTGAAATAGCTGTTTTTATTGTTCAGTAGACAACGCGTTTCAGAGTTTATAACTCCTTTATCAAGTCTTATCGGGCGTCAGCAAAGAGACTGGCCAGATGGCTGGAGCGTCTGGTTAAGCTGGAAGCGGCGTTATACTGTATAGGGGAAGCTTGGTGATGTCACCAGCCACTGATGGGTGGGCTTTAGCGCTGCCTTAGCCAGTAAAATGGCTAGGGTTGCGCTAAAGCACACCCATCAGAGCCGCTGACGTCACCGAACTGCCATCTGCCCAGCAGTGTCTTATTGTAAACAAAAGAGCCCTTGCTCCGATGCGAACATCAGGGGGTCTGCCTGGGTGAAAATATGGTTATGTCCGAGTTCATCTCTGAACCTGGACAACACCTTTAAAGGAGCGGGGTACAGTGGAGGTTACTGTTAAGGGAGCGGGGTACCGTGGCAGTCACTGTTAAAGGGGCAGTCACTGTGGCGGTCTCTGTTAGGGGGACGGGAATGGTCGAGGTCACAGTTAAGGGGACAATAACCTATGGTCACTGTCAAGGGGGTGGGGCGCTGTGGAACTCAGTGTTAAAGGGGCAGGCTGCTGAGAAGGTCAAAGTTAAGGGGGTGGACTGCTGTGGAGGTCCCATTTTAAGGAGATGGGGCACTGTGGGGGGGGGGGGGGCTCACTGTTAAGGGGGCGGGGTACTGTAGATGTCACTGTTATAGAGGATACTGTCAATATCTTTTAACGACACACACAAACATTAAATGAAATAGATGAAATATACCCGTACGAAACCACAGCATGCACAGACGATTCTTCTCTTGTCTGCCAAAACAGCCTTGACAAGAGTTTCACACTGGAGGTGTCTTATGATTGCTCCCTAGACAAAATAAACCATTATAACTAATGAAAAGGTATTTGGGAATACATTTATAATAATGTAATATTCAGGTATTTTCGTTTTCTTAATTCCCAGAGAACCCCTTTAATGTTGGCATATGCAGTGGCATGCTGTTACTAGAGCTGAACCTGAACGTTTCATGCTCTGATGCTCTCCCTTGCCCTGCGCTACATCACTCAGGCCAAGGGCTGTTTTGTTTATATTTTTAAACTGCTAGGCGGAGCCCTCTGCCTAGCAGTGTTCCCGGTGACGTCACTGGCACTAATGGGTTGGTTTTAGCACTGCCCTAGCCTGTTTTGGTGCTTGGTTTGGTGAGTGCATGTTCTAATTATACATGTTAACCCCTTCCTTACAAGTGGCATACTAGTATGGCGCTGGCAAGGTCTTTAAAGATGGCGCCTGACCCTGAGCGGAGTGGGCAACATAGCCATGGGGTGCCTGCTGTTTCATACATGCATTATCGCCAGTTGTGGACATTTAACACTTCAAATGCCGTGGTCAATCCTGACCATGGCATATGAGCGCATGCAAAAATGGAAGCGAGCACTTCCGGGTATGCTCCGGCTCCCCTATGTGGCAATTGGAGGTTGGAAACTGGAGCTTGTATGCAGCAGACCCTGTGAAAGAGAATGACAGGAGGCTGCTGCATAGTGTTTCCTATGGAGCCCTTGTCTGTAGGAGGGCTCCATAGGAAACTAGTGCATTTCTCATAGACTCCAATGCTAATACATTGGAGTCTATGAGAATAACAACCTAATGATTGCTTGTTATAATTCCCTATGGGAACTATAAAAAAAAAAAAGTAAATATATATCTATATATATATATTGTGGGGATTCGCTTTGGTAGGCAGGGTAAGCGGACGCAGTACAGAGGCAAAAAACAAGGTTTTAAATCAAAGTTCAGTGTTTATTCACACATAGCAAGAAAACAAGCCAAAAGAAAGTGTTCAGTTTTGGTGCCTGTTCACACCACACAAAGTTCACAGTGCAAAAAGACGTCACCTGGTCAGCAGATGATTTTCACCCAGAGTCCGCAGCAGTCTTTAGTGGCCTGTTTCCCCAGCCTATGGCTCACACAAACAGATGCCTCAGTGTCTCCAAACCACAGACTCCTCAGCTCCTCTGTCATGGAGGATAATCCACCACCTGAACATGCTGGCTGGGTTTTTTATATTCCAGCCAAAACCCGGCCTGGAACCGTGGGGAACAGCCACCCACCCTGCTCTTTGGCTGCTCCCAATAAGAACCGGCCCGGATTGGCTTTACAGCCATTCTAACAGTTGAAGTGTCAGATTGCACTACAGACCTGACACTTCAGGAAAAAACCCGGTTCTTACCTCACCGAGGCCAGGAACCTCGGTGACACGTATCTTCCGTCAAAGACGGCTCCTTGTTCCTTCTTACATACCTCCCCCTTTGTTCAACCCTGAGGGGGTGAACACTTGCCAGACAGTGTACGCGGGATAGGGCATCCGCGTTTCCCTGTAACCTGCCTGCCCTGTGTTCCACGGAAAACTTAAAATTTTGCAAAGATAAGAACCACCTGGTGACCCGAGCATTCCTCTCTTTGGCCTGGCTCATCCATTTCAAAGGGGAGTGGTCGGTCACCAGACGGAACCTTCTCCCCAAAAGGTAGTAGCGGAGAGACTCGAGTGCCCACTTGATGGCCAGGCACTCTCTCTCCACTATACTGTACCTAGTCTCGGCTGGGGTGAGCTTCCGGCTGAGGAAGACAACGGGATGCTCCTCCCCGTCAATATCTTGAGATAGTACAGCACCGAGACCTACCTCGGAGGCATCGGTCTGCACTATAAACTCCCTTTTGAAGTCGGGTGTCACCAAAACCGGGGACCCACACAGGGCCGACTTCAAAGCGGAGAAAGCCTTTTCCGCCTGCTCATTCCAGTGGACCGTCACTGACTTGCGTCCCTTCAAAAGGCCTGTCAATGGTGCGGCGACTGTAGCAAAATTGGGGACAAACCTCATATAGTACCCCACCATACCCAGGAACGACTTTACTTGCCGAGTAGAGACAGGTCGGGGCCAATTCCTAATTGCCTCAATTTTGTTCACCTGAGGTTTGATCACTCCGCGCCCAATGACATACCCCAGGTACTTGGTCTCTTCTAACCCTATCGAGCACTTTTTTGGGTTAGCGGTTAAGCCAGCCTTCCTAAGGGAGTCCACTACAGCCTGGACTTTAGGTAAGTGACTTTCCCAGTCGGTGCTATGGACAACGATATCGTCCAGGTACGCTGAAGCGTATCGACGATGTGGACGGAGTACAATATCCATTAACCTTTGAAACGTGGCGGGAGCGCCATGTAGACCAAAGGGTAATACCTTGTACTGATACAGCCCCTCTGGCGTGACGAAAGCCGTTTTTTCTTTGGCAGCCTCCGTCAAGGGTACCTGCCAGTACCCTTTGGTGAGGTCCAACACAGAAAAATACCGGGCTTGGCCCAACTTTTCAATAAGCTCATCCACTCGGGGCATGGGATACGCGTCAAACTTGGACACCTCATTAAGTTTGCGGAAGTCATTACAAAACCGCAATGTCCCGTCTGGCTTGGGTATTAATACTATCGGACTGGCCCACTCACTTTTTGACTCCTCGATGACACCCAGCTGGAGCATTAGCTGCACTTCCTCCGTGATGGCTTGTCGCCTAGCCTCGGGTACCCGGTACGGTTTTAACCGGACTTTCGCCTGAGGCTCAGTGACAATGTCATGCCGGATTACGGACGTGCGTCCAGGGAGGTCTGAGAACACATCCGTATTCCGACTAATGAACTCCCTGGCTTCCTGAGCCTGTTTAGAGGAGAGGCTGTCAGCAATTTTCACTGTGACAGCCGCTTCCCCTGCTTCAGACTGAGGGGCCAAAACCGCTTCCCCTAGGAACCCTGGTCGTGGGCTGTCTTCCGTACAGGTTTCCCTTTCCTTCCACGGCTTGAGCAGATTCACATGGTACACCTGCTCCGGCTTTCGCCTCCCTGGCTGGTGTACTTTGTAATCTACTGGTCCAATTTTTTCTAGTACCTCGTAGGGCCCCTGCCACCTAGCTAGGAACTTACTATCTACCGTTGGTACCAGAACCAACACCCGATCACCCGGGTTAAAGTTTCGGACCCGAGACTGCCGATTATAGACCCTACTCTGGGCTCGCTGCGCTGCCTCCATATGCTCCCTAACCAGAGGTAACACTGTTTCCATCCGTCCCTGCATCTGGGTGACATACTCAACTACACTTTTGTGCGGTGTGGTTTGTTGTTCCCACGCCTCTTTGGCGACGTCTAATAAGCCACGAGGGTGTCTGCCATATAGTAGTTCGAAGGGCGAGAACCCAGTAGAGGCCTGGGGCACTTCTCGCACTGCGAACATGAGATAGGGCAGAAGAAGGTCCCAGTCCCTCCCATCCTTAGACACCACTCTTTTCAGAATATTTTTTAACGTCTGGTTAAACCTCTCTACCAGGCCATCCGTTTGCGGATGATACACGGATGTCCGTAACTGTTTTATTTGGAGCAACTTACAGAGTTCCCTCATGACCTTGGACATAAATGGGGTCCCTTGGTCCGTTAGAACCTCCTTAGGCAGACCCACTCTAGAAAACATTTCCATTAACTCCTTAGCTATGAGTTTGGCTGACGTATGACGCAGTGGCACCGCCTCCGGGTACCGCGTGGCGTAGTCGAGGATGACCAGGATGTGCTGGTGCCCTCTAGCTGACTTCGGTACTGGGCCTACAAGATCCATAGCGATCCGCTCGAAGGGAACCTCAATAATCGGGAGAGGGACCAGAGGACTACGGAAATGTGGCTGGGGGCTGGTTATCTGGCAGGTTGGGCAAGACTTGCAAAACTCTTCTACCTCTCTGAACACACTGGGCCAGTAAAACCGCTGTAAAATCCGGTCCTGCGTTTTCTGCTGGCCCAGGTGTCCCCCAAGAACATGTTGGTGGGCTAATTTCAACACGAGCTTGCGATATGCCTGGGGCACCACCAGCTGTTCAATATGTTCACCCCGTAGTTTATTTACCCGGTACAGCATCTCCTGTTGAACCACAAAACGGGGGAACATAGATTCGGCCCCCGGTTGTTGCGGCTCACCCTCAACTACTACCACATTTTCCCAGGCTCGAGATAGAGTCGGATCCTGGTGTTGTGCTGTACCGAAATTATCCCTAGAGACATTGAGGTCTGCCAGCTCAGGACCCGGCGGCAAATCCTCTACGTCTCCCACCATCACACTTAACGGGGTTGTCTCCCCCTCTTCCACCGAAGTGGCGGTCACCCCTACTGCTGGTCCTTCTGACTCCGGTTCCCAAGGTTCTGGCCTCCCCCCTGAGTCAGGCCACTCTGCTAGGGGTACATCTGTCTCCCGGGTAACTTTCGTATCCGGCCAGAGTGCCGGGAACCCGGGAAAGTCTCTCCCAATGATCAATTCATATGGTAGCTTTGTGGCGACGGCCACCTCATGCATCCACTTGCCGGCCACCATTGACAGAGAGACCAGGGCGGTGGGATACTCCTTTAAGTCCCCATGTATGCAAACAACACCGACTCTTCGGCCAGTATACTCAGCCGGCCGCACCAGGGCAGATCTTACCAGGGACACCAGGCTCCCTGAATCCAGCAGAGCCACCGCCAGAGTGCCCCCCACTTCCACCTGGCACAGGTGGCTATTGTCCATAGTCTCTGAAGTTCCTGTGGCACACCACATCCTGGCATATAATGAGTGGCGGAAGCCATAGTTGGTGTCCATGGGTTCCCCCCGATGGGGACAGTCAGCCCTTATGTGTCCAGGCTCCTGACAACGCCAGCAGACCACCAGGTTTGGGTCGGCAGGGGGTACATCCCGGGCGGGTCTAGCTGGCACCGGCCGCCGGGTCTGGGGTGGAGTTTTCCGGGGTTTGACTGGCCCCTTCCCAAAAGAACCCCCCTGTAGATTTCTGGTGGCCTCATAGCGCTCCACCAGGTCGACCATCTCCAGGGCATTATTCGGAGACACCTGGCCGATCCAGTGTTGGAGAGGGTACGGCAAAGCCCTCCAAAACACATCCGCCAACAGCCGATCCAACATAGCAGTGGGAGTCAACATGTCCGGCTGCAGCCATTTTTGCAAACGGTGCAGCGGATCATAATATTGTGGTCTAGCGGGTTCAGCCGGGTTAAATTCCCACTGATGCACCCTCTGGGCCCGGACCAATACATTCACCCCGAGTCTCGCCAGGATCTCACCTTTTACTGTCGGGTAGTCGGCCGCCTGATCATCGGGGAGATCAAACAATACTTGCTGGGGACCGGACGCCAGGAACGGAGCAACGACCTCAGCCCACTGGTCTCGGGGTAACTTTTCCCTCACGGCCACTTTTTCGAAGACTGCCAGATAGGTCTCGACGTCATCCGAGGGGGTCATCTTCGGAATCGCCGCACGGACAGCTTTCCGGGCATCGTGGACATTCTGGGACGCTCCTGACGCCTGCAACGCCATCACATGTTGCAATAGCAGCTGGTTTGTTTCTTGTTGCTGCTTGTTAGCCTCCCGCTGCTGCAAGTTAGCCTCCACGAGGGCCTTCACGACCGCCTCCATTTTGTCAGGGGATACGGGTCGTAACCTTGCCGGCTTGATGTAGGACATGCACTTGTGCCCGGATAAACAAAAACTTTTCGGCCTTCAGGCCTGCCTCACTGCGTTTGCCCGCATCCTCCACCAAATGTGGGGATTAGCTTTGGTAGGCAGGGTAAGCGGACGCAGTACAGAGGCAAAAAACAAGGTTTTAAATCAAAGTTCAGTGTTTATTCACACATAGCAAGAAAACAAGCCAAAAGAAAGTGTTCAGTTTTGGTGCCTGTTCACACCACACAAAGTTCACAGTGCAAAAAAGACGTCACCTGGTCAGCAGATGATTTTCACCCAGAGTCCGCAGCAGTCTTTAGTGGCCTGTTTCCCCAGCCTATGGCTCACACAAACAGATGCCTCAGTGTCTCCAAACCACAGACTCCTCAGCTCCTCTGTCATGTAGGATAATCCACCACCTGAACATGCTGGCTGGGTTTTTTATATTCCAGCCAAAACCCGGCCTGGAACCGTGGGGAACAGCCACCCACCCTGCTCTTTGGCTGCTCCCAATAAGAACCGGCCCGGATTGGCTTTACAGCCATTCTAACAGTTGAAGTGTCAGATTGCACTACAGACCTGACACTTCAGGAAAAAACCCGGTTCTTACCTCACCGAGGCCAGGAACCTCGGTGACACGTATCTTCCGTCAAAGACTGCTCCTTGTTCCTTCTTACAATATATATATATCCCAAAATAACAATAAAAAAAAAATACGGTACACATCATGGGTATCGACACATGCGAAAACGCCAAAACGATAAGAATATATTCCCCATACAGCAAAAGGCAAAAGGGAAAAAAAAAAAAAGGCAAAATGTCCGATTTGCTGTTTTTGGTTGCTTCATTTCCCACAATTTTTTCTTTTGTTAAAGTGATCAAAAAGTCATACGCACCCAGAATAGTATCAGTGAAAAGAGGTCTGAATGTGCCGACAAAAAAATCAAACAGATTTTTTTCCAAGGTTTTTATTATGTTATCATTATCCAAACGCAAGAAAAACCATACATATTGTAGAATGAAAGTAACTGGTCAGTTTTATCGCACATCAAACGTCGTAATAAAAAAAAAAAACTTAAAACTGTGGTGGAATTAGGGTTGGGCGATATCAAAAATATTCAGACGATAACGATATTGAGAAATTTATCGCGATAACGATATATATCGTGATAAATACCCGTTTAAAAGAAAAATAAACAAGGAGACGTTATACTGTATGGGGGCAGCCACAAGGAGACGTTATACTGTATGGGGGCAGCCACAAGGAGACGTTCTACTGTATGGGGGCAGCCACAAGGAGACGTTCTACTGTATGGGGCAGCCACAAGGAGACGTTATACTGTATGGGGGCAGCCACAAGGAGACGTTCTACTGTATGGGGGCAGCCACAAGGAGACGTTATACTGTATGGGGGCAGCCACAAGGAGACGTTCTACTGTATGGGGGCAGCCACAAGGAGACGTTCTACTGTATGGGGGCAGCCACAAGGAGACGTTATACTGTATGGGGGCAGCCACAAGGAGACGTTATACTGTGTGGGGGCAGCCACAAGGAGATGTTATACTGTATGGGGGCAGCCAGTAGGAGACGTTATACTGTATGGGTGGCCACAAGGTGACATATGAGGGCAGCCACAAGGAGACATTATACTTTTTGGGGATAATGGGGGCCACAAGGAGACATTGGCTTGGGGCAGTTGCCAGGCAGCCACAACTTGGAGACATTAATTGTCACACTGTATGGCAGTGTTCGCCGGAGCAGCAGCCACAAGGAGACATTACAGTATCAGGGGCAGCAGCCACAAGGAAACATTACAATATGGGGGCAGCAGCGCAGCCACAAGAAGACATTACAGTATGGGGGCAGCAGCGCAGCCACAAGAAGACATTTACAGTATCAGGGGCAGCAGCCACAAGGAGACATTACAGTATGGGGGCAGCAGCCACAAAAGGAGACATTGCAGTGGGGGCAGCAACCACAAGGTGCTGCTCCCCCCCCCCCCCCATGTCTTATGGCCCCCTGTGTGACCTGCCTGCCACCACCATACAGTAATTCCTTCTTGTTGGTCATGGGGGAGGGAGGGACTCGTGATGGCTCATTCTCTGGCTGCCTGCTGGCTGCTATTTCAATGTGCAGTGTGGATCATGCAGCTAGTTGCATTGCAGGCAGGCATGAAGGACCGACGACTGAGTAGGCCAAGGTCGGAGAGAAGACATATAATTGGGGCAGAGACATTACACCTTTAATAGCTGCCCGTCCGGCAGCTGTGATAAAGTTCAACTTCTGACTGACTTTCCCGCCACTCGCTCTCTGCTACTGCGCTGCTCAGCCTGAGCAGTCATCTGATTCCGACGTTAGACGTCGGTGGGAGGAGACTGCACCATGGGAGCAAGCGAGGAGGAGCCTGGTCGGCCGCTGCGGGGGGCAATTGAGTTTTTGAAGTGGTCAGCGCACATGACCGCTTCGTATGACGTCACAAAATATTGAGGTAATTAGGAAACGGCGATATCGCCATATCGACGTTTTTTAATACTGCGGTATATCGCCCAACCCTAGGTGGAATTGCTTTTCTTTCCAATTCCACCCCATTTGGAATTTTTTTTCCTGCCTCCCACTACATCATATGCAATAATAAATGGTGGCAGTGGAAAGAAAAACTTGTCCCACAAAAAAAAACAAGCCCTCATACGGCTATGTTAACAGAAAAATAAAAAAGTTATGGCTCTAGGAAGGCAGGGAGCGCAAAACGAAAAAGCAAAAACGAAAAAACCTCTGGGGTGGAAAGGGTTAAAGGGGTTGTCTCACTGCAGCAAATGGTATTTATCATATAGAGAAAGTTAATACAAACCACTTACTAATGTATTGTTATTATCCATATTGCTTCCTTTGCTGGCTGGATTAATTATTCCATCACATTATACACTGCTTGCAGACTATAGGAAATAGTGTCAGCCTCTCTAGTGGCCGGGACCATGGGAGCTAGCATAGGCTGGGGCTTTTTCCTATAGTGTGCAAGCACAACCACCACTGATGGATTGCAGGGTGGTCTGTAACCATGGAAACGAGCAGTGTAAAATGTGATGGAAGAATTAATCCAGACAGCAAAGGAAGCAATATGGACAATCACAATACATTAGTAAGTGCCTTGTATTAACTTTCGCTACATAATAAATGCCACTTACTGACGTGAGACAACCCCTTTAGTTATGTGTATGGGTATTATTGAAACCATTTATCCAATTGAAATAGTGCACTTCAACCTTTGTGTTACCTCCTGGCTGGTGTCTCCCTTGTGGTGAGCTGTTTAGAGAGATACCTGATTTCTGCTGTACTGATGATGCCACCTGCTTACATTGGTAAAGTACTGTGGTGTGTTAGTGGACTGAAGTAGACTTCACTGTGTTCTGTGATATCCAGGATCCTACGGGGGTCCAGAAACATTGCCACTCTTGTCACCTGAATGGGTTTGAGCTGTGATACTGAAACCCAATGGCCAAGAATGGGCTTTTTATGGAGGGGGAGGGGGGGGGGGCTAAAAAGCAAACCCTTTTTCTCATATAAGCACTTTATCTTGCCAGTTCAGTGATGATCAAGAGTATTTACATCTGAAATAAAATGAATAACGTGACAACAAAGCCTTGAGTTCTCCATTTGTAGCCTGTCTAGTGGGATACGTCACAGCTTGCATTGGAGGTATGCATTATTCTGCTCACCCAAAAATAAAGATGACTGCCACCGTGGTGCTGCCACTGCTGTCGCCCATCTTTCTTCCAGACACTTTTCAAATCAGTTTAATTGTGGAGCAATAGATTATCTTCCCTTGTATTGCTGAGTTAATTAGGTATCTTCTCCATTGGCATTTGGGAATGCTGAGTAACCTGTAATGGCGGCCATTTGTGGTCACCACAGTTAGTAAACAGCAAGAAGAAATAGGAAAAGGAACAATGTTAAAGATGACAGTTGAGAAGTACAGAAGGTCTTATGTTCATTGGTCCACATGTACCTTGTGATGGAAATATATTTTTTATTGAAGTATGTCTTAGGGTACTTTCACACCACCGTTAAAGTTTTCCAGTATTGAGTTCCATCCTAGGGGCTCAATACTGGAAAACACTTCAGTTTGGTCCCCATTTATTGTCAATGGGGATAGAACTGGACAGAAGGGAGTGCACCAGAATGCATTCCGTTCCGTTTAGTTTAGTTTCCAAACCGGAGAGAAACTGCAACATGCTGCTTTTTTTTTTTCCAATCCCTGGGATGCGGAGCAAAATACTAAGGCTGGGTTCACACCTGAGCGTTTTGCAGCGCGTTCCTACGCGCTGTAAAACGCTCAACAGGCAAAAACGAATGATTCCCTATGGGCATGGTTCTCATTCCTCGTAGGAATGCGCTGTAAAACGCCCTACGCCCCAAGAAGTTCAGGAGCTTCTTTGGGGCGTATTGTCGCGCGTTCCCGCCCATAGATTCATTGGATGCCTCTGTGTTCTATCACACAAACGTGCGTACTAGGCGCATTTCCAAAATACAAAAACGCCCCATAATACGCCCGATAAAAACGCCTGTAAACAGCGCTTATCGAATACGCTCAGGTGTGAACCCAGCCTTAGCCAATGTATTTTGATCAAAACACATCTGTACCCACCTACCAAGAGCCACGGTGGTCTCAGGTCAGGCGGGTCCTATGCTAAACCTACCTAAGCCATTGGGCTTCTATGTTCAGGAGCGCAGACCCCCCGCACATATGGTGTGCTACTCCTAGTCGCCTCCATGTGCATCAAGCAACCAATGGGAGGAGGAGCGAGCACACCTATATGTACCACCTAATCAAGACGGTCTATGAGATAGGAAGGGCAAAAGTGCATGTGTGAATGCGCTCCTACTTTATCTTGGGAGTAGCATTCCTTTGCACTTTTGCCCTTCCTATCTCATAGACCGCCTTGATTAGGTGGTACGTATAGGTGCGCTTGGTAGGCGGGCACAGATGTGTTTTGCTCAAAATATATTGGCTAAGTGTCTCAGATTTTATCACATCAGAGTGAGGACTTTGTCCATATATAATTCTTTACTAAGTGCATTATTATCTTATTTCTGTGATTTAAATTTTTTTTTCCTTATGAATGTGGCCAGGGACATCCGCACATTTATTTATCATACCGTGTAGGATGGTTTTATCTTGTTTTTTTCTGTGATTTTTTTGTTTATGTAGTATATGCTTGAGGCAGTGGCACCTTCAAGTGTGAATCTGCAGCCTTCTTCACTGCGCTTTACAAGTTTCCGCATGGACAGGGTCATGTGTGCTTCTGCAGCCAATGACTGGCCTCAGTGGACATGTGACTCAGCAGTGATGTGCCGCTCAGGCCAGTCATTGGCTGCAGTGGCGCACATGATCTTATCCAAGCTGGAATTTTACATGCGGGAACCAAAGTGCAGTAAAGATAGCCCACAGAACTGGAACTGGAGGCTAGGAGCAGGGAAATATGCTTCCCTTCCCAGGTAAGGCGGGGAGGGTATGAAATTATAAAAATAAGTCAATCCTGGGACATCCCACTGTGATAATCCTAGTGTAAAGGAGCAAAGCGATTTGGTGCATCGAGCTGGAAAATGCACTGACCTGCTTCATGCTTCAATGTAAAGTGTGATCATCGAAATTGACGTCATGTGTGTTCGCAGCTTGGCAAGAAGCTATATTTTATCCTGTGAACATGGCTTCCATCTGAGCAGCATCAGCTGGGTCCGGTGCCAAGCTTTTTCAACCACACTAGTTAATGGGTCTTTGTGAAGGGGGCTGCCCTGCCATTTTAGGACTTTGCTATTGCTTGTACGCATAACCCTGAGATAAAACAGGAGCAAGTCAGGCATATAAAGAGTAACACGACTTGGCACAAGCTCTGCCTTCTAGACTATTCGCACAGAAAGAACTGCCTTGCCCCAAACAATATACGAAAGACAATTCTATCTATCATAGCATTTTCCATAGAAAATGGAGCACTTTCATTAACACGAATGGCTTTCTATTAGAGAGCTGTCACTTCCAGCATTTATGAGAACCTGCTAATAAAGTTGTACTGTGATAGACATCATCCCCTAAAGCCATCTCGTGGAGTGACAACGTTTGGCTGCGTGTCAAAACGTTGCGCTCCTTCTTGCCAAGCATCACTGGATCATTATTGGGGAATTGTAATCAGCATATAAATAACCTTCATTTTAATGTAATTGCTGCCCTGAAACCGCTCCTAAGGGTCACCAGGAAAACTGTAATGTCTGATTATTTATTTTATACGGGATGACTTCCCAGACATCTCATTCCCTGACTGCTTTCATGTGAAGGATCTGCGCTTTCCTGTATATGGACCGAGGAGCATGATATTATGTCTTACTGGAATCTTATAATGTTATGGCATGTCGCTACCATATGACATGAGGTTATTATCAGTGGGGGTCCGACCATTGGGATGCCCACCCATTCCGGAATGCATGTGTTTGTATTTCAGGCTGGCCGTTCATCTTAGATGGCTGCCAGCTGAACGTTCATACAGCATTTGAGGGAGAAGGGAGGAAGCCGCGGAGAGACACCTCTGGCAGGAATGGACATATGGAACTTCAACTGCCTGTTCCTTATTTCCCCCAACATCAGGGAAAAGTTGGGAAGCCTCCACACACATTAGATGCCTGTCCTGCCAAGGTTCAGCCAAATTTAATGTGTATGATCAGATTATGGTTAGTTTTTGAGGGATTGTCCAATTCATTGGATGTCATACATTGACATTTTTTATGTCAAAACTTTTTTTATTTACTGTTGAAAAGAAGAACTATGGACAGTGTTTGGTCATTTTTCTCTGTGTTCTTTTACTGTAAGCCCTGTGGTAATAACTATATGCAGCTGACCCATGAAAAAATACTAGGTGGTAGGCCCTTTCAGATGGCCAGTTTCAGCCCAGAATGAACATTGATTGAACGCGTCAATCAGCACTTTTTAGACATGCAAATATAAACTGAAAGGGGGAAGAACAATCATTAGTACATTTGTCCGTCCCTATTCATTTTGCCCTTTTTTCAGCAGCACATCCCCCGTTTACATGGAAAGATACTGCAACCAGCTAGCATTTTTAGGCCCCATAAAACACCAAATCGGCCAAAAAATGAATGGTTGCGCAGTTATTGACTGATCGCTGAAGTAAGATCTACTGAAGATGTGGATTTATTGCCTCTTTATATATATATATATATATATATATTTGTATTTCATATATACAAAACCCTGGAATAAAAGGGCAACTTTACTTTTGTCTATAACAGAGACTGTACTGGCTTAAAGGAAACCTGTCATCACGTTTTCCATACGCAGTTAAAGAGGACCTTTCACCGATTATGACACTGTGAACTAAGTATACAGACATGGAGAGCGGCGCCTGGGGATCTCACTGCACTTACTATTATCCCCGGGCGCCGCTCCGTTCTCCCGCTATGCCCTCCGGTATCTTCGGTCACTAAGTTATGGTAGGCGGAGATTTCGGTCACTAAGTTATGGTAGGCGGAGTCTGCCCTTGTTCTGCTGTAGCGCTGGCCAATCGCATCGCAGAGCTCAAAGCCTGGGAGAAAATAACCGCTACACGTAGGTCACACCACAGCAGAATCATTGCTCTCAGCTTTGACATTTTGCTGTAAATGCGGGGACATGGAGTCATCCAGGTGTCTTCTTACACTGCCCAAGTCACAGAGTTACCGCAGCAAGTCTGCCCACGCCTGTGATTGACATCCACTTTGACAATGCGGTGTGCCTGAAATCTCGTGTATACGCCGTAAATGCTCTTTCTCTTCTCCTCTCACAGTAACAGTAAGCTGCTAATTATACAGCGTAGGAAAAGGGAAAGAGTATTTATGGTGAAGGTCCATCCGGGCTAAAAAAATGCAAATAGGGCCAACACCAGTGGCGACTAGCCTACTGCGGAAATTTTTTATATGTTTTAACAAGCCATGCCTCTAACCCCACCCAATCACCTTTGTGCCTTTTACCTCTGTGTTGTCCCCTTAATGCCCCAGTAAAGTAAGAGTGTCCCCTTAGTGCCTCCTCACAACTCTGATGCCATTTATTGCCCCTTAGACTGTAATGATGCCCCTTTAGCTCCCCCATATAGATTGATACTCCCTTAATACCCTCTTAGTATGATTCTCTTAAGTGTCCCCCTCACAGTAGGATGTCCTCTAAGTGTCCCTCTCACAGCAGTGTGATCCCTTGGTGCTCCCACACAGTATGATGCTCCTTTAGGGCCCCTGACACATTATGATGGCCCCGGATTTGGACAGTGGTCCCCCAGTTAAGTACCCCTGTTTTATGACATCAGTTTATTCATGATGTTAAAACGTCATCTACTGATGACATACTATTAAAGCTGGAATATGAAATCCTTTTTAGAAGGGTATTTGGCTTGACCCTTGTCTTTCTGCAGTATGACATGGTTGACCATTCACTGGGATTAGAGCATCATTCTCTGCCCTCCTACCCTCCATGTTAGCTGTGTGGCACTACGGCATAGAGGAGAGAGCTCATCTGTCTTCACACTGTTGCGTCTGACATTTTTTCTAAATAAACGGTGACTGCAGCAATTATTCACAATGTTTGTGTCGTTATTACTGTAGCATATAATTATTTACTGCTATCAAGGCTGATTGGGATGTGTGCCAATGCCAAGGTGAAAGAATTATGCAATTGTTGCAGTTTAGGTTTGGAGAAGCCCTGCAAGGTCAAAATGTTCTTTCATTGCAAGTCACGCACATAGTCTATTCCACTGGACTATAAAGAGGCATTTACTCTTAAAGGGGTTATCCGACCCCTATAATGACCCTTCATTTAACATGAGGTTATTTCACAGGCCTTGGTGGGGTTTGAACCCCAGGCCTTCACTATAACAGGCAATAGACATACTATTAGTCTATATTAATGCTCTGTTGTAAGTTGATTGTAGTTATAAAGCTACAGTGTAAGGCCGAGTTCACCCGAACGTGTGTGAGCCGTGCCCGTGCTGCGGCCCGCAAATTGCTAGGTCCTCCTAGTGTTAGTCCCGGAAAACCCAGTTAGACTCAATTAATTAGAAAAAAAAACACCCTTTTTGTGCTGATTTTTCCGGGGACATTTAAAAGGCAGTAGTCTGGTCGTCATAGTCTACTTATTAGTGTATGTATAGTTTGCATCCCTAGTAACAAGGCTGCTTCAGATTAGTCTGGTCATTATCACAAGGCCAAATTGGCATCGGAAGTGCACTACTCAAGCAGCACGTTTCTCTTTCTCCTACTGCCACATTAATCAGCCCGGCGGAGAACCTCTTTAACAGCCTTAAACCTGAAGGACTCATTTTTACTGGTAATTTTTTCTCTTCCAAGGGAAAATGCACTTTAACTCTTTCAGTATTGAAGAAACTGGCTGCTGCTTTAGGAACATGGGCAGATTTTCCTTATCAGCCAGCGACTGTGAGTGCCTTGTGGAGAGGAAAGCTGACTTGCCAGTAATCACTGCACACGAGGCCTCCAGTGGAGGAAGTGGTTATTGTCTGAGAACTGAGCATCTGGTATGGGAGCGATAAGCTAAGAAGGTCATTCCCTTACAAAGTTCACTCATATGCTTTTCCACTGTGCACACCTGGACACGGCTGTGTGTACCGGGGGTTACATCACATAAGGCCAGACTTGTCCAACAATTCTTCTCTGTTACTAAGTTACTGCTGGGTAATAGTACAGCCAGTGCAAGGTGACAAAAACTGTCTCTTTGGCGCCCTCATCTGGTACATGATGGAACTCACAGCTAAGTGAGTAATGCTTTTGTGACAGGCAGTCATGCTTTATTGTAGTTACAAATCTAACTAAATTGCTGTATTGCTGCTGATGTATTGGTAAATGGGGTAAATACTGTGTTTGGTAATTCAGATGGGTAATTTTACATTTTCTTTTTCTTTCTTTTTAGGTTTTCTCTTCATAAATCAAGCTCCGAAGAAAGCGCCGTAGGTCAGTATTACTAGTTTTAATCCTGTCACACAAGTCACAATAGTTTTTGAGAGTATATAGAAATATAAAGTTGTAATCAGACACCATGAGCAGCTTATTGACCATATGAGCAAAAGGATCAGGCCCACACACACACAGTCCTGCCCAAATCATCGGGTTTAGACATTGTCTCTTTACTTGACATTATACTATTAGCGTGTATGCCAGAAAAGTGCTAAATAGCACTCCATTGATAGATGCAGTGTGTATGTGTGTGTGTATTCCCTCACATAAAGTGTAATACCAAGCGATCAAAATAGTACCAATCAAACAGTCATCTCATCCTGAAAAAATTACCATATATATATTAGTGATGAGTGAAAGGATTCTACAGAATCTAATATAGTAGGCTATAGATGACTGATGCCACTGTATGACATCCATTTTATTGGATATATCATGAGCTTAATAGCTTTTCATGACACATCCATTAAGTATATTATAGCCTGTTGATTACAGATGCATTAAATGCCTAAAATAGACTAGAGTGGAAGACATTTAATAATAAATGTGTCATAGAAAGCTATTGCGAAGATCATGACATAGCCAATAATGGGAGCCCATTATAGGCCTATGTGTTCCAGGTACCATTAATAGGCACCCATCTCGGCTTCCATTTAACATATTCGGCGGGATCTTTTCCTAACACTAAACAGAAACAAAAGATTTAATGTGATCAACCTGTAATATGTATGGCCAGCTTAGGCTACTTTCACACCTGCGTTAGGTGCGGATCCCTCTGGTATCTGCACAGACTGATCCGCACCGATAATGCAGACGCTTGTATCTGTTCAGAACAGATCCATTTGCATTACCATAATAATGCAAACGGATCCGTTTTGACTTACACTGAAACTCAATGGAAGAGGGATCCGTTTTCAATTGCACCATATTGTGTCTGTGAAAACTGATCCGTCCCCGTTGACTTACATTGTAAGTCAGGACGGCTCCGTTTGGCTCCACATCGTCAGGCGGACATCAAAACGCTGCAAGCAGAGTTTTGGTGTCCGCCTCCAGAGCGGAATGGAGATGGAACGGAGCCAAACTGATGCATTCTGAGCGGATCCTTTTCCATTCAGAATGCATTGGGGCTCAACTGATCCGTTTTGCGCCACTTGTGAGAGCCCTGAACTCCCAGCTGATGGTTATATAATGAAAACCATGATAGAATGGATTTAATGATTTTCCTCAATTACTTTTCTTTCATTTAGGTAAAGTTGATTGGAAGAAGAAAAATAAGTATTTTTGGCAAAATTTCTGGAAAAGTCAAAAAGGAATAATGAGACAAACATCAAAAGGTAATTACAATACACATCATTTTATTTCTCAGTATTATTATTTTTATTTATTTTAATTAATTCAATTATTTATTTAATTTATTTTAATTATTTATTTTAATAGTATAAGCAGAGGGGTACTCCAAAAACCTTGCAGCAGTAGACAGTACTCCACCAGTTTAATTTGTTTTGGAGCTATTGAGGAGGTAACAAGCCCCTTAGCAAATATTGGAATGGGCTCGCCTCCATCTAGATGTGAAAGGCTAATGTTTATTTTGATCCCCACTCACTTTCCATCATGAACAGCAAACTGCATCTGTCCTCTGAGTGAAGATGGCTCTCCTTATCAGCAGCTACAGTGCATTCGGAAAGACTTCAGACCCTTTCACTTTTTCACATTTTATGTTGCAGTCTTGTGCTAAAATAAATAAAAAATCAAGTTTTTCCCCACCATTCTGCACGCAGTACCCCATAATGAGAAAGTGAAAACAGAATGTTGCAGGTGCAGGAGCTGCGCATGCCCAATCAGCTGCAGGGCACCGGCTATTCCTGTTAGCCGTACCCCTGCTGTATGCGCCGGCATCGGTGAAAACACTGATGCCAGCGCATTAACCCTCACTAAGGCATCGGGGCTGCCTTCCATGTAAGCCTGTGAGACCTCACAGGCAGGAAGTAATAAAAAAAATTGAAAAAAATAGGGAAAAAAAAAAGAAAAGTATACATATTAGGTATTGCCACATCCGTATTGACCGGCTCTATAAAAATATCACATGATCCACTCTGTCAGGTGAATGCAGTAAAAAATAAAAATAAACTGTGCCAAAACAGTCATTTTTGGTCACCTTCCCTCACATAAAGTGTAATACCAAGCGATCAAAATAGTACCAATCAAACAGTCATCTCATCCTGAAAAAATTAGACCCTACCTAAGACAGTCGCCCACAAAATTAAAAAATATGGCTCTCAGAAAATGAAAACACAAAAACAAGATTTCATTCTGTTCAAAAATGCATTTACTGTGTAAAACTTAACAAAAATAATAGACATATTGTAAAAATATCACATTATAAGCCCACTCAGGTGAATACTGTAAAAAAAAAGTAAAAAAACCTATGCCAAAACTGCCTTTTTTTCACCTTGCCTCACAAAAAGTGATATACCAAGCGATCAAAAAGTCTTATATACCCTAAAATGGTACCAGTGAAAAGGTCACCTCATCCCACAAAAAGTGAGCCCCCACATAAGAAAATCACTCAAACAATAAAAACCAATGGCGCCCATAACCAATCCATCAAAATCTGCACCGCAAAAGACATATGGTGCTCCTTCCATTCTGAGTCCTGACATGTGTCCCCACAGCAATTTTCCACCACATGTGGGGTGTTTCCGTATTCAGGAGAAAATGGTTAACAAATTATGGGTTGCTTTTTCTCCTGTTACCCCTTGTGAAAATGAAAAATTTGAGGCTAAAGCAACATTTTATTGGAAGAAATTAAACTTTTCATTTTCACAGCCAAGTGTTTTCAAATTCTAAAAGTAAAACGCTTAGGGGGGGTCAAAGTGCTCAGTACCCCCCTTAATATATTCTTTGAAGGGTGTAGTTTCCAAAATGGGGTCACTTTTTGAGGGTTTCAACTGTAGGGGTACATCAGGGTCTCTTCAAATTGGTTTTCATCACAAAATGGTGCACAAAAACCATTCTAGCAAAATCTGCCTCCAAAATCCATATTGCACTTCTGACCACTGCCACGTGCCCATAGAGCAGTTTACCACCACATATGGGGTATTTCTGTAAACTGCAGAATCAGAGTAATGCATATTGAGGTTTATTTTGCTGTTAACCCTTGCTGTGTTGCAAGAAAAAATGTATTAACCTTCTCCCGACCGCCTAACGCAGGGATGCGTCCTGCAGGCGGCCGGGTTATTCCTCCTTGGCGCGTCATCCCGCGGGAGCCGAGATTTTGCGTGAACACGCGCATGCGCGCGCATTCACAGCGACGCACGGCTGATAAGTTATATCTACAGCCTGCCAGCAGCGATCATTCGCTGGCAGGCTGTAGATGTGATTTTTTTTAACCCTAAAAAAGTATATTAGACGCTGTTTTGTTAACAGCGTCTAATATACCTGCTACCTGGTCCTCTGGTGGTCCCTTTTGCTTGGATCGACCACCAGAGGACACAGGCAGCTCTGTAAGTAGCACCAATCACCACACTACACTACACCCCCCCTGTCACTTATTAACCCCTAATCACCCCATATAGACTCCCTGATCACCCTGTGTCATTGATCACCCCCCTGTAAGGCTCCATTCAGACATCCGTATGTGTTTTGCAGATCCGCAAAACACGGACACCGGCAATGTGCTTTCTTGTCCGCAATTGTGGACAACAATAGGACATGTTCTATAGGCTCTACAAAAAACGCAGTGTTCGCCCGATGAGGCCTGATCTTGTGCGCACACTTGCGTTCAGTCCACCCCACCGCAGTGACAGAATTTTTTTTTCTGATCACTGCAAAAACACCGTAAAATCGTTGCGGCGCTATAAAGATCACTTTTGAGGGGCATGGCGAGTTCATAGAAGATTTTTTTTTCAGCCACAAGTTAGCTGAAATTGATTTTGTTTTTCTTTTTTTTTTCTTACAAAGTCTCATATTCCACTAACTTGTGACAAAAAATAAAATCTTACATGAACTTACCATACCCCTCACAGAATCCAAATGCGTAAAAATGCCCTGTGAAATCCTAAGGCTTCAAAAAAGTGTCGCACATGTGGTATCGCCGTACTCTGGAGAAGTAGGGCAATGTGTTTTGGGGTGTATTTTTACATATACCCATGCTGGGTGAGAGAAATATCTCTGTAAAATGACAACTTTGTATAAAAAAAATGGCAAAAGTTGTCTTTTACAGAGATTTTAAAATGTCAGCAGCAATGAAATGCCACCAAATGAAAGCTCTATTAGTGAGAAGAAAAGGAGGTAAAATTCATTTGGGTGGTAAGTTGTATGACCGAGCAAAAAAACTGTGAAAGTAGTGTAGTGGAGAATTGTAAAAAGTGGTCTGGTCATTAAGGGGGTTTAAGCTAGGGGGGCTGAAGTGGTTAACATGAAAGATCTGCATAAAAAATGAAATTTTAAAATTTCGCCTCCATTTTCCTTTAATTGTTGTGGAACACCTAAAGGGTTAACAAAGTTTATAACATAATAATAATGAATAATTTGAGGGGTGTAGTTTCTAAAATGGGGTCATTTATGGATGGTTTCCATTAAGTAAGCCCCTTAAAATCACTATAACTGAATTGGCTATCACTAAATCACTATAACTGAATTGGCTATCACTAAATCACTATAACTGAAATTGTTTTGGAAATTTTGTTCAGATTTGAAAAATGGCTTCTAAACTTCTAAGCCTTCTAAGGTCCTAAAAAAATAAAATGACATTTACAAAATGATGGCAACATAAAGCAGACATATGGAGAATGATGACTGATAACTATTTTATGAGGCATTACTAGCTATCTTAAAAGTAGAGAAATTCCAATTTAGAAAATTGTGAATGTTTGGTAAATTTGGGATTTTTTTTTATAAATAAAGAAAAAATATATTGACTCAAATTTACCACTGTCGTGAAGTACAGTGTGTCACGAGAAAACAGTCTCAGAATGGCCTGGATAAGTTATTACCACATAAAGTGACACATGTCGGATTTGAAAAAAATGGCCCTGGCAGGAAGGTGAAAACTGGCCCGGGGTAGAAAGGGTTAATTTATTGAAAAGGACATATTTTTGCATTGACATAAGTATTCAGACCCTTTACTCAGTCTTTAGTTGGAGCAACTTTAGAAACGATTACAGTCTTCTTGGGTATGATGCCACAAGATTTGGATACCTAGATTTGGGGATTTTCTGCCATTAGAGGATGGTGGTAACCCGTATCTCATGAATACATTGGACTTTTGCCTCACAGCACTGACACTGCGCTATTAAACTGTGAGTATAGGTACAAAAAACATGTTGATTGCAGAAAAAAGCACAGGGATGCAGTCTGGGTGTCTGTATGCTGACAGGTTCCCTTTAAGGTTCTCAATTATTCAGCCAGATATAGCTGTTTGTGAATAACATTAGCCAAACACACCCGTATCAAGTCTCTGTGTACTATCCATCTAGTAGGTAGGGATTCTCCCGCACTAAAGGAATGGAAATAAGAACATGGCACCACTGGGGTCATTGCTCTTATAAGAAAACCTTTCCAATTTGTTGAGCTAGACAGGCCCAAGCAGTTATGCCCACTGGATCTGACTCCCCAAATCCTATTACTTGTCAGATCCTTTATGTTTACCTCTGTGATAAGCAGCGTCACACAATCTGTGGACAAGTGTGGTGCTGTTTTTGGAAGAAAGTAGCCACCTTTGCCCTGTCTTGGAGAACTCCTTAAATAAACTGAAGTTTTGTAAGAACATGTGTTAAAATGAGTGTAATATCCTATTCTCTGAGCATTTAATAAAAACCATAATAGCAGATTATTGCCGTATTTAGAGAATGTCCTTTGGTATTAGTGTGTTACTAAGTTTCCTTGTGTGTGCTGCTAAGGCAGAGAACATCATAGGAGCCATGTGCTGATCTGAGGATCACAAGTTTTGGAGGCTACACCATACATGAAGCAATTGTATGGGGCTGGTCACGTCATTATGGGGAGGGTTTGTTTGTGGCATTTCTTGCATGTGGGGACAACTTTGCTAATACATTTCTAGAAGACGTAGCAGATGGAGAGCAATGAAACAATGCAGGCTTTATTCTCTACAGTGTCCCAGCAGGCCCCTGGCATCTACACAATGAAATAACGTCCTGTTAGAGCTGCTTCTACTTTCTCTAGTGTGAGGACAGTTTTATCCTTGTCTCCTCTAGCAGCACTTACTTTACGTTCAGCAAAAATGCATAATTCTATATGACCCTATATAAGATTGTCGTGAGACGTTTCCTTCTGCAAACCAAGGCTGCATTGTTTGACTGAATATCTCCTCCAGCAGAGGGAAGCAGCGCTCAGAAAAGTCATTATGAGCCTATGAGAGCCAAAGCAATGCCTGCACTGGGTACAGGGTGGAAAAGAGCTGTGGTGACATTCCTGTGTGAAGACAGAAATGGTTAGCGTTCCCCTTACCGAACCTTAGAACGAGGAGGTGCAGTGCTAGTTAAGTGCTCCGGCTCCTTTCCGGAGGTTCTCTACACAGCAATACTGCAGGCCATCGGGGATCTACAGCTGATCCCCATTCACTATGGAGCTGTGTCCGTGTGGCCAGGAGAGTCGGTGTGCAGGAGAACAGCTATAGAGACTTTTTCTATCAGGATCATGCAGAGATCCTGAAGGTCAGATCACCACCTTTCAGAATGGTATCATGTTTTTGTTGTTTTTGTATTTTTTTCATTATCACACAGCAGTATTTCAGATATTTTTGATTAGCTTTAAGTACTGAGTGTTTCCTATATATAAAGGTGAATATGAAATTTTAAGAGGATGTTTATTTGGGTAGATAATATAAAAGCTGCAGCAGTTATACAGATGGATTGCTGGGAAAGAAGTGGATTTGGGGATTTAGATGAGGGATTTAAAAAAGCACAAACAAAACACTGGTTGACATACTCTATTTAATAGGCGGAAGTTTAGTTGAGCTGTTTTGTAACCGTTGTACACAGTTCATTTACATGCTACGTCTTCCAAACAGGCGGGATTCTGGAATTAATACATTCTCTGGTTTTTCATCTAGGGGAGGATGTTGGTTATGTGGCCAGTGAGATCACAATGAGTGATGAAGAGCGGATTCAGCTTATGATGATGGTGAAGGAAAAAATGATCACCATTGAGGAAGCGCTTGCAAGGGTAGGATTTCAAGACTATTAACTAAGTGCTCTCAACATTTGTCTTCACGATGCACTTTGATCCTTTTCTATGGATGCCATAGAATTATTAATTTAGTACATTAATTAGAATACTTTAAGTAACATGTTAGAAGATAGTCTATGTTAAAGGGTTTGTCCAGTGGGCAACATTTATTGGGAAAGGCTTCAGAGTGTCATAAAAATCTAAAAGCCATACCCACTGTGCATGGATCCCCTGCTCCTCCTGTTCTGATGCTTACTGGGTCCCTGCTGGTTGCTTCTTCCTGGTCCAGTCTCGACATTCAGGAAGTGTTTGGAGATGCCTGCTCAGTCAATACTGGCTCAGAGTGTCACTACTGTGGGTAGTCCAAGAATGTCCTGCTGGTCTAGATAGGACCAGGAAGCAAAGCCATCTAGGACCCAGTAAACATTGGAATGATAGCAGGCAGGCATCAGTGAAGGTGGGTATGGCTTCTGCCATTTTCTTTATCCCACTCTGAGGGCTTTCGCCAATATTTTACTACCAGACAGACCATCCCTTATAAGGTTTCTCAGACTGACACTATTAAACCCATGTATTATAACCTCATGTCTATTCTTTAGGTTCTGTTTGCACTTGCGATGTGGTTCCATTCATAATGCAAAATATGGCACATAGCTGGATTGATCACACGGATGCTCAACAGATCCCACTGATTTATAATATGGTCTGTTGTGTTTTTTTCATGGTGCCTATAATTCTGAACCCTTCGGGAATCTGCAACAAGTCTTCGAGGCAGATGTAACCAGGGCCATTAAATGACCAGGGAGATTCGTATGACTAGATCATCCCTGCATAAAGACATCAGGAATAAAGTATGAAGTCTAGTGCAGACAAGAACTGAAGCTGTATCCCTTGCAACCAGTTTCATTTTTAAGACCTACTTAAAAAATTAAAATAAAAGCTGAAACATGGGAAATTAGGTGAAAATCTTCCATTGTAATAATCCTCCAGGTGCCATTTTCACCGGTTGACACTACTGCATTTTCACACTCTTCTAGAAAGCAAACTGCTGGCCACCACTTCATGACACACCTGATCCATTCAACAGACCGTCGCTTTTTGCCACCACTAGACTAGTGGTCTCTAACCTGTGGCTTCATGGCTGTTGACTAAGGCTACTTTCACACTCGCGTTTTGTGCGGATCCGTCATGGACAGATCCGTTCCAATAATACAACCATCTACATCCGTTCAGAACGGATCCGTTTGTATTATCTTTAACATAGTCAAGACGGATCCGTCTTGAACATCATTGAAAGTCAGTGGAGGACGGATCCGTTTTCTATTGTGCTAGATTGTGTCATAGAAAACGGATCTGTCCCCATTGACTTACATTGTGTGTCAGAACGGATCCGTTTGGCTCAGTTTCAGAAATCATATCCTTTAATGTAACTTTTTCCTTTATATTTATGACTTTCTTTTCTGTTTTTTATGTGTATCTTTGTGATAACTGACTAGTTAAAAGCAGTATAATGCTCAAAAGAAAGTAGCTAAGTTGAAAAAATTTTCTTTTTGTGATTTTTATTTTATTTTTATTTTACATATTTTTGTATTTCATTATTACATTTACTCAGTGGCTCCAGTGATCCCGCATGTAAAAGCTCTACGTCTCATAACATTATATATTCTCTTTATTCCAATACTGTTTGGATAATTGCCAGCATGCCCTGCTTCCCGCTTCTTAACCTCACTTCTGACAGCTTCAGAGATAGAAATGTCGTGCTGCTGCAGCTATTACATTGTCCTCTGTCATTGTCTCCCTTTTCAGCTGAAGGAGTATGAGTCGCAGAATAAGACACAAGGCTCCCAAGATTCAGCAGATTGGGCTGATGGGTCATATCCACCCTGTGATGAGTCTTCCAATTGTAATGTGAGTGTATTGCTGTGTATGCAATCATAGCTGACATCTCTCTAATATGAAGTGAATAAGCACACCACAGTTCAGTGTCATGCCACTGAGAATATTTCGTTACCGATAATGAGTTTCTTGAGTTTTTTATCTGCTGTTACATTTTTCGAAGAAACCAATTGAAATATAAACACAGATTTTTAACCCAGACATGGATTCTCATTTTCATATCACTTGTAGAGCACTAAAGGGTTTTCTCTGACACAGGATATGCCTGAATTCGTTAAATAAAACAGGGGGACACCTCTTGGCCCCCCACCTATTGAAAGAATGGGAGTCTCATGACCTCTGTCCTGCATGCCAGGGCAGCCTTATCTAGGCAGAGACTAAGTGGACAGGTAGAGGTTAGATATTTGTACGTGGTGAATGGGGTTGTGCCACCATTGCAGTTATAACTTAAAGGGGTTATCAAACTCTTAAGAGAGTGTCCCAGACCTGTGCGGGTGATGCTCATCTGATACCTGCTGCTGGATCCGGGCTGTCGGTCTCTTGGTCTGGCAGTTCCGCTCATGCTCCGAGATCAACATCCGTCAACGGGGGCACGTGCGGCTGTTGCAGGTAATCACAGGCTGCAGAGGTGACCCGCTACCCCATCCGAAAGCCCAGATCCAGCGGCAGGGATCATGTGACCCTGGGTCGGACAGCTCTGAGCCACTTGGTTAGATTTTTCCATTAACACTTCTTAAAAGTGGTAGAGAATTTATCAAGCGTGCTTGCCCACCAGAACAGAGTTGCATAGATGGACGGACACAGCAGGTAGCACTAGAAACACCAGGGGTGCCATTCTGAGCATCAGAGGTAGATATCTTTGCAACAAGGACAGTTTTAGAAGCGCATAATAGTGATACCCGCCTCTAAAACCACCCAGAACAATGCTATACACCGCCCATTTGTGCCGGTGAGCTCACTGGACTCCCTGCTTAGCGTAAGTCTTCGCCTAGCATACTGATATGAAGCCCAGTATGTTAACAGCCCACAACAAGCAGACCTTGCCCTGTGCAATGTAGCGCAAGGCAAGGGGATCATCTGAGCAAGGAAATGCTCTTATGCTCCACTTGTACATTCTAAAGGAGTGAAGGGGAGCTTAAGAAGCGTAAACAGCTAATGTTATACAATCACAGCTGCCCTTAGCTCCATGTCAGCCCTTTATTTCCCTAGGAAGTTTTAGGTCTGTATATGTATTTGGAAAAAGGGGAATTTGGGGGTTAAGGATAAACGTTAGGGGGTTTCATTTTTCCAAATATGTGATTTTCATATGACTTTGCTTACTCCCCGAGTTTCAGTGATGTAGAAGAGATATATATATATATATATATATATATATGCAAAATTTCAAGAAGATTGGATAATATTTTGGGGTTGCACACATTGATCACTTCTATTACTACTCTCACTCCTATACCTAGGAGGTAGGTCTAAAAATGACTTCAGTTTCAGGATCCCAGGGGCTATGCATCAAGCAAGGTGGATGGCAAGGTTGAATATTCCTCAACGAGAATTGAAAGGAATGAAACGGGTTGCACATTTTGTCAGCCTCATATATGTTCACTTTTTGTACAAGGCAATTGTAATTCGATGGGCTCCAAAGAATGATTTGGATATGCTACAGCCTCTGACCACTTACCCAGATGCAGATGTCAAAAAAGTGCTCTCACAGTTGCTAAGATACACCTTTGGTATCTGTCAGAACCAAACGTAGGATTGGCTTTTTTGGACAAACGTATTACTCAGGCTGTTAAGGAAAATATGACAAAAAATTTAGAAACTAAACCTGCAAAGAAAAAGGAAATGAAACGATTAGAGGGTAAAACCTAGTTTTTGAAGGAAAATACCTGAGCCATTTTGTTACTAATAAAACAAAGACGTTCTTTGAATCGTTTGGAATCCACGACGTGACAGAATACTGCAGTGATTCTCTAAGAAGCCATGTGAACGCTCTTAAGGTGGTCAATGATACCGCAGAAAGAGGAATTGCTCTGATAAAAAAGTTTAACGAATTGGTCAGGGACGAACAACAAAACAATTCTAGTTGAGCATGACAGAAAAGTCGTCTAAGCTAACAAAAAAAGGGATTTCATTGTTCAAAGTTGATTAATATAATACATGTTTTGCCTATCATACTACCTATTAATCTTAGTGTCTAGTTTTAATATTATTTTAAGTTTGTGATTTCTAGTTTTCCTAATAAAAGTAATTAACATTGAAAAATCCTATTTTTTTGGCTACTTTTACAAAACTGATCAAAGTGTGCAACTTCTAAATATTATCCAATCTTCTTGAAATTTGGCATATATATCTTTTACATCACTGAGTCGTAAGCAAAGTCTGCAAACATTTTAAATTTTATTTTTTTCCATTGCAAAATGAAACACCCTAATAAATGTATTTCCTATACTTCACAAAGGTAGATTCACAATTGGCAGATTTGTTGCAGCAATTTCTATTGCCTAAAAATCATATCCATTCATCTGAGCGTGGTTGTTTCTGCAGCACAAGAATAGGAAATTACTGTCAGCGTTTAGTCCTGAGACCCCCTATCCCGATATTCCAGTGGCTCAGAGATCACATGCCGTTTTTGCACATGTGACTACTGAGGCCAGTGATTGGCTGCAGCAGTCACAGGAATAGAAGCGGACCATCATCACTTTAGGTCCACGGAGGATCAGAAACTTTGGGGACAGAAACTGCAGTCGGCGCTGGAACAGCAGTGCTTTCAAAAGGTGTTATTTTTATTAGATATCCCTCATGATTAATTTATATTTTACACATTTCGGTTTGACAACCCCTTTAAGAAATTCAGTAATATCTTTGGGAACATGCCTGTAAAGGTGGAGCTTTTCTTTCAGTTATCAAGGATACATGGGAAAACTCCTGGTTTCTATTAGGACATTCTTTTCAATGAGATGCAGTTTTTGTGAAAGAATGTGAAGTGCACACACAACACACATGCTGCATGGCTTATGAGATGCACAGCGCTTTTTACTATACTTTTGAAATTGTGCCGTGTGTTTTTATTTAACCCAATGTGATATACTAACCTATCTCTAACCTCAGCCTTGTCCTTAGCTGTTCTCTACTTTTTATTACGTTAGTCCCTCCTGAAAATTATTTGTTTTTACGTCTGCAATTTAGTAGTTTCCACTATAGTCAATTTTTTTTAACTATATAATAATTATTAATATAGTGTTTGTCTACATTAATGAAGGGACACTATGCATAAAAATAACCTTTTTTTGAAATATACCTTAAAATCAAAAGGAAGACCAAGAAAAAGGAACCCCCCTCCCCCCCAAAATACACCCTCCTGTTAGTGCTCCTGATGAGCCATTATCTGCGAAACGTGTCGAGCAGAGCAACTTGAGCAGTCAGGGGGGCCATATGTGTACAAATAGTTAGGTGAACAAGTTGATTTGTGCCCGTATCACAGCTATTGCCTGCACGAGTCTCCACAGTGGACACTTGCTCTGCGTTGGTAGGCTGTTAGAGTTGGCAGATGTTGACAAACAGTTTTATCAAGTTCATTTGTGCCCGTATCACAGCCATTGCCTGCTGCACGTGTCTACACAGTGGACACTCGCTCTGTGTTGGTAGGCTGTTAGACTTGGGCAGATGCTTATCAACTTGAGCTTCATGTACACAAACAGTTAGTTTTATCAAGTTGATTTGTGCCAGTATCACAGCCATTGACTGTGTGTGCCTTATACAGTTGCACACAGTTTTGAATTGGCAGGCTGTTTGATATGAGCAGATGTTTATCAACTTGAGTTAGGTAGGGTGTTACTTGTAGCAGTTGATTAGCAGGTACGAAGCACTGTTTCTATCATACCTGAGTACTAAGCTCTGGGTGGACTAAGCCCATCATTTTTGAGGAATAAGTCTGTACCACCGTGACCGCACAGTTGGGTCTAATAGCACTACAGCGGACCGGTGTGCTCTTCAATATTAGTCATTGAGTGGTGTGTGCAGATTTATATGCATTGGAAGGGTGTATTTTTGGGGGGGTGTTTCCTTTTTCTTTGTCTTCCTTTTGATTTTAAGGTATATTTCAGTAAAGGTTAGTTTTATTCATAGCGTCCCTTCAGTTAATGGTTGAAAGTGGGAGGCAATTAAGTTTTTGTTTACTCAATGAAATTTGTCTATATTAGTACAAACTTTTGTACCTCAGTGCATAACAGTTCTGGAGAATCTTCTCTTACAACTCTAAATTTTATTGTTCCACAGTTATTCCATATAGAAAGACTAAATTGACACCAGGGTGTTACCAGTTGAGGGTGTGTTCCTATATACTGACAGTGTCCAATCAATGCGGACTGTGTAGGGATACGCTCTTTTGGCAGGAAAATGGTAACACCCATTTGTAATTTTCTTACAAATGGATGACACAAAATAGAATTATAAGAAAAGATGCTCCAGAATTTTTATTTCATGGATAACACAAGTATTCATTAAAACATGGCCAGCCATGGGAATGAGAAGACGCTTTTTGAGTCAGCTCCGCTCCACAGCATCTCAACTTTCATTATCCTGACTATTACTAGCTATCACAATTCCTCAACTCAGAGGCAGGAGGTCGGGAAGACCCCGAGGACATAGTATGGCTTGAAACAAGTCCCTCACAGCGGCTGAAAAGCTCAAAGTATTCGCCCATATGGAAGCCCAAGATGGCCCCACTCTCCCTCTCAGCCTTCTTCACCGCAAGCTGTGGACGGCATGGCAGGAGATGCACTGTTACAGGCCATATCGACTTGCAGATCATCGCGGTCAGGTAAACTGGAGGAGCTTAAAGTGGACTTGGGGCTGCTGCGACATGATATGAAAACACTGCGGAATAGAGTCTGGGAAGTTGAGACCCACGTCTCTGATCTGAAACACCGCACCCATTCCCGCACAACTTACCTCCCTAGAAAAGGAGGTCGATTTCTGGCAACAAAAATGTGACTACTCGAAAAAACCGCCTAAGGCGGAATTACCTGAGAATCATCAGCCTACCTGAATGCGCCGAAGGATCCAACCCATGCAAGTTTATGACCAAGTGGCTGATGACCACCTTTCCAGAACAAAATTTTCCATCACATTTGCCATTGAGAGGGCGCATCGTGTCCCGTCTGAACCTCCTCCACCAGGTGCCCCTCCTCGCCCCATGCTTGGCTGTCTTCTTACCTCCACTCACTGGGGCCATATCCTACAGCTAACTTGGCTGAAGCATATGATCTGGTTCGAGAACACCACCATCATGCAATTTCCCGACTTCTCAGCCGGACTTCAGAAGAGAAAAGCAACCTAACAGTTAAAAGGAGACTCCAAGAGCTGAACATGCCATATTCCATGGCGTACCCTGCTAGACTGCAGGGTAGTAGACAGCGAGACAACTAGATTCTTCACTACGTCTTACGAAGCCAGCGCCTGGATTGACAGGTGGAAAAGACCTGCCAGATCCCAAAAACTGAGATAATACTTGACTTGATAATGTTGGCATGAGAAGAATTTTTGCATTTTACAGAATCCTTCTATCACCCCTCACTTGCGACACTTTTTTTTAACCTTATTAGGAGTGACTATACAAAACTGCTATTATGTAGGTAGGGGCTGGTAATAGACAAACTTTTTGTGAAGCTGAGTGGGCGGCAGTCATTGTGACCACCTGCGCCTGCAACCACCTCTGCTGGGTTACAGCAACTCAGCCCACAGGCTGAAAGAGGCCTGTAGCCTGCATCACAGATGGTGGTTGGTAGAAGAAAACAAGTAAGTATATATAAATATATATAGGAACTAAGGGGGAAGGGGGAGAGAGCATTATATATACTGCTAGAAAAGGGGTTATACTACTAGGGGACTACAGGTGGGGGAAAGCATTTTATAAAGTGCCACAGGGCATCATTATACTATGGGTAAGTTTAGGGGAAAAAATGTCTGAAGAAGCCGACGGACCGTCAGTGAAACGTGTAGCTAAACTAGGACCTGATTAACTTTGTTTATGTTTCTAGTTTTATACTAAAATAAAGTGTGCTTATATCTTAGTGCCCTGGCAGTACTGCCATTTCTTTTCCCTAAACTCACCACTGATCATAACACTGTATGCAGTGTGTATCCATATATGTTTTTAACCATAAGGCTGCACTCAAATTCTCAATCAAAATGCTTCAAAGGCAGTCTCTAGTTTGGGAAGCATTTGCACACAAGCACATAAGCAAATCATTGTTTAAATATCAATTCCCTAGTTTTTTTCTGCAGAGGGTTCCAGTGGATCTACAACATAAATTAGCATGGAGGTGAAATTTGGAAGGCTTAGCAAGACACTGATGTCATCTTGAGATGTGACAATGACCTCAGCTGTCACACAGTGTCAGCTTCTACATGAGTAATCTTTCTTTTTGCCTTTGGTTATGGACTGACATTCTGGACAATTTTTTTAAAATTTTATTGACTTCCACCATATTGCGGACGTTAATGCAGATTTTTTTTTTTTATTTTTTATGTCTCTTCAAAAAAATTATTTGTCCCATAATCTGTTGCTGGTTATATACTCAGCAAACAATAAAAAGCTGGGACTTTTTGCTGAAGACATAAGCACTAACAGATGAACTAGCGATAACTGCTGGTGGCACTATGCCTTTGGCATAGGAAACCCTGATGTTATTTCATTGGTAATTCCATTCTGTAATAGGTAAATAATACAGTCGCTGCAGTATGTGCAGATGTTTCACTTACTTCTTTACTCTGAACAACTGATCTCACTGAAAGTTTTCGGGGGAAATATTTCTGTTGAAGTGGATTACATTTAAAACCCTCTCGGGGACAGAAAACATATGTTCTTATAGATGTTCTCATGCCAGGTTTTTGGTCTAGAACTGAAATTCCATGGGAATAGTGAGAGAACTGAGTGGAGAGGCGTTAGTATGTGTGTTCCTAAACATATAGCATGCACTTACACAGGCTCTTAGTTAATAGAAATATATTGCAGGATTCTTCATAATGATTCCCAATAACAATGAACTTCAAGGGTGCATGCACAGACCCGGTATAGCAGTAGCCCTCTCCATTTTGTATATTTGGCACCTTAAGCAATACTTCTACACCAAAATTTCAAATTGTGTCGGCCTGAAGGTGTTTGTAATAACCATCAGGATGGCAGTTGCATTTAGCTTTTTCTGCAGTTTTTGATGCAGCTTTTTTGAGCCAAAGCCAGAAATGCTTGGAAGAGTAGGAGAAATATACACTCAAGGAATGACTTCTACTTCTCTTGCATGCTGGATCCACTTCTGGCTTTGGTCCACAAAGCTGCTTGTGAGACATCACCCTAAAGGCCTCATGCAGTGTATTCTGTAGGAACTAGTGACTCCTAAAAATTTTGCATGACTCCCAACAGAAAAAAAAGTTGTGGCAGACACATTTCTTCTAGAGGAAAGAAGTACAGTATATTAGAGTACAGTAAGGGACACCATATAGTACCGCATGGAGTGCCTAAGGCTTCATACAACCTTTGTGCTTGCCTTAGGTTGTATTAACACCAAAATATAGTACATACAAATGAACAGAGCTCATGTACTACAAAAGTGAAATTCACTGCAAAATCCACATGTAAAGACTTGCATCTTTATACTGTCAATTACATTGAGAATTGTATCCTGTTTGTGAAAAGGAACAAAATTTACTGAAGATCACCAAATAGTTCCACATGATGTTCATTCAGCTGCAAGCATATGATTATTACACTAGGATAGCGCACAGTGCAGTCACATTATTATGACCACTTCCTACTTTCGACATCAGCAGTACGTAGCTCATGAAGAAAGTTACGTGTCGTGAGCTGGCCTGGTGGATATATTAGGTATGCCATAGGCTGTCTGCACACATATCCCTTGTTGCTGTTGAGTTGTGAAAAAGGATGATTACTGGTTTTTGGGCCAAGGGTGGCAGTGTTTCTGAACTTGCATTTGTGAACTGTTACCGTGCTGCTGTAGTGGAAGTGTATGTTGAGTAGACAAATGGCACCATTGCGAATAAGGCTACTTTGACACTTGCGCTTGATCGGATCCGTTCTGAACGGATCCGATCATATTAATGCAGACGGAGGCTCCGTTCAGTACGGATCCGTCTGCATTAATAACTTTAAAAAATTTCGCAAGTGCGCAAGTAGCCTGCGCGGATCCGTTCAGACTTTCAATGTAAAGTCAATGGGGGACGGATCCGCTTGAAGATTGAGCCATATGGTGACATCTTCAAGCGGATCCGTCCCCATTGACTTACATTGTAAGTCTGAACGGATCCGCACGCCTCCGCACGGCCAGGCGGACACCCGAGCGCTGCAAGCAGCGTTCAGCTGTCCGCCTGTCCGTGCGAAGGCGAGCGGAGCGGAGGCTGAACGCCGCCAGACTGATGCAGTCTGAGCGGATCCGCATCCATTCAGACTGCATCAGGGCTGGACGGAGGCGTTCGGGTCCGCTCGTGAGCTCCTTCAAACGGAGCTCACGAGCGGACCGACGAACGCTAGTGTGAAAGTAGCCTAAGCAACGTGGAAACAGCACGATGTTAGAGGTGAATATAGGTTAAGAAGGTGAGTAAAAGACACATACTACAGTATAGCAGCTTACTGCCAAAATGAACCAAGGAGCTACCAGATGTGTCTAAAACAACAGTTCAAACGAACCCTATCAAGTATGGGGCTCTGAAGCAGACGGATGGTCATGGCATGTCTGCTAACGAAGTTACATTGACAGAATAGGCTTCAATTTTCACAGCAGTATTGGAATTGAACATCCGCTGATTGGCAAAGAGTTACCTTCTCCGATGGACGTTGGCGTGTCAGATGAAAAACATCAAACACCCTGCAATCATTGCTGGAAGAACACAAGCTGGTGGTGGCAGCGTTATGGTCTTGGGAATGTTTTCATGGCATTCCCTGGGCCACTAATCCATGTGGAAGGCATTTTCTACTTATGAGTTTCATTTTAACAGCATTCCCTTTGCAGTAAAACTGACCTTTACCGTTTATTCAGTCAGTACAATAACGGCGATACCACTTTTATATAATTTTTATAATGTTTTAATATTGAAAAAAGACTAAAAACTTGAGGAGAATTTTTTTGTTGCTACTTTGGTCATTTTATGGCCCACATAACTTTTTAATATGGTATTTCCATCTACGGGACTGTGTGAGCGCTCATCACAGGGCGATCTGTAGTTTTTATTGGCATGTACATGACTTTTTGATCACTTATTAAATTTTTAGAAATTCAACAATTTTTTTTACAGCATTCAACATTCTGGATAAATACTTTATCATGCTTTCTTTTATTTCATAAATACTTAGATTACAGAAAAAACACACATAATGGTTACATATATTTCTCAACCAACAAAAAATGAGAGAGGGAGAAAAAGGGGAAGAAATTATTTCAGAAAGCCCGAGATCCAAGGAGACCAAGCAGCTATGTATTTATCATAGTATCTTTTATACTTATATTACCCTTGTTCATACCAAATCATATTTTTCCAAGCAGCAATTGAGGGAATGTTAGTAGACCTCCACAGCTTATCTTGGCTCTCACTGTGTCAACAGATATGCACTTTGGAACTTTAAGGGTCCATTCACACATCCGTATGTGTTTTGCAGATCCGCAAATTGCGAATCCACAAAGCACGGACACCGGCGAAGTCTCCGCCTAGCATAATGAGGTGAAACCTGGTACGTCACTGGCAGTAAACAAACAGGCCTTGCGCTGTGCGAGGTAGCGCAAGGCAGGGGGAGCATTAAAGCAAGGAAATGCTCCGATGCTCCACTCATATATAGTGAAGGAATAAAGAAGAGCTTATATCTGGGTTCAGCCCTGAAACCAGAGAACCCCTTTAATCCGTTTCCCATTTTTTTCAGCTCCCAAATGCAAAATGTGAACACATAATATATCATCATTGAGAAAACTTTGCTTAGCAAAATGCTCCTCATATTCTGGATGGGAAAATTCTCAACATGAAAAAAAATCTGACTTAACCTGAGCTCTAAAAGCTTGACAAGGGGTTGGGGCCTGGCACATGGGGGGGGGGGGGGGGGGGCTGTTTATGATATTGGATAACCCCTTTAATTTATATATCTAAATAATGCACAGTGTATGGTAAATTCATTTTATTCCAATGCAGCACTGCCACCTGCAGGCCTACATTGGAATGTGTTGGCTGGAGCTTATACAAGAGTACGAGCCTACCAGTCCTATCACGACAAATGAACAGCTTCCATAATCTCAGCCACCTTAGATGCCATGGTTACAATTGACGATGGCATCTAAGGGGGTGCTATCGCGATCACAGACATTAGCCCCGGGTGTCTGCTGAGTGAAACAGCAGAAACCCCTTGGCTATGGCGCCTGCTCCATTCCAGAGCGGGCGCCATTTTAAAGAGATGACATCCACTGTACATGTACAGTGCATGTCATTAAGGGGTTAAACAGCTGGAATCGGTGTTGAATATGGATTGAAATGAATAGGATGTAATTACAACTGCTCACCGATGCAGTTGTAATGCCGAGATGGTCAACAATGAAGAGAAGGCAGCTCGTATGAGCGCTACTATCTCTTCAAACAGCTGATAGGCGGGGGTGCCGCCAGTCGATCAGATATTGATTCTGTGGATATGTCCGTATAAAAAAAAAGCAGACAACCCCCATTAAGGGCCTTTAGTGATGCCGTAAAGGGATTAAACAGAAGATTGAAGTTTTGTCTTCTAGCACTTGCCTTGCAGGTTAAAACTTTATTTGACTAGGAGCAGAATGGGTTAAAAAAAATAAAAGATGCATTACTCACCTCACTGATCCCTGGGCTTCCTGATCCTGTCTCAGCACACAGGAACTGGCAGGAAATTCTCATTCAGCCAATCACTGGCTGCAGAGTTGGCTCACCTCAGCCAGTAATTGGCTGAGTGATTATTTCCTGCCATGTTTTGTGTGTTCAAACCAGACCAGGAAGCGGAGACTATCAGGGATCTGGTAAGTACCAGAACACCAGCAGTGAGGGATTGTTGATGTGAGTAATGCCTCTTTTATCTTCTGCACCTTCTAAAAACCGTTAACCTGCCAGAAATCCCCTTTAAGTAAATCCATACTTACTGTTTTCAATAGTTGTAGTAAATGTACTCTTCTGTGAATTTTGTGACCTAACTTCAGACACTGGATGTTTCAAATGCAAGTATTTGAACTAAGAGTATTAAGGGTAGTCATATATATTAGTCTAAAATTCAATCATTCTTAGGTTGAAATTTAACAATAAGTGAGCATTTTAAAGGACTAATAACAGACTGTAGAGTGGAAAGAAGTTGGTAATGTTTAAATTTTTGGTCTGATAGTCACCAGTCCTTGACGTTCTCAGTGAAAGATTTGTCCTCCCTTTGCCCGATGTCATTGAACATGTATGTCCAATATGGACAACTGTAATGGCCAGTATGGAGAAAAATGTGTATGGCTGCATGAGCAAACCAGTTGTTCACTAGACAACCAATCGTTTAATGACTGTTCAACCATCAATCTACCTCTATGTAATGTGTATGGTGCATATGATGTTACTTTGTTAGAGACCCTAGGAGACCTCCATTATCAGAAAACCCAGTGCAATCAGACCTGTAATGTTACTTTCCTTATGAGTCACATGTATTTTTGCTAACAGGAAATATTTTATTAGGCAGCTAGAATGTGGCACATTTAGAGAATATGCTATCAAGTATCATCTTATTGCTTGCTTGCTTGGGGGGGGGTGCATTTTCTTTGTTTTGGAGCATTTAAAGGGTCAAAGCCCATTTTTGTCTTGTAGACGCTATATTCCTCTTTTTTTCTTCTCTCTAAAATTCCATAGACAGCAATTAAGGCTTTGGAGGCCAGCAAGAGGTTAGCTAGCCTTCGTCAGTGAAAACGGGGATTGTTTGCCATATACAACACTCCCTTTTTTCCTTGTGGTGAATAGAAGATTTGCTTATAGCTGATGACTTCTGCCTTTTTTTTCACAAGCTGTACAGCCCAGAGAGGATCCAGGGAATCAGTCTGAGAGCAGAAGGCGGCTAATTAAGTCCAGCATCCTCTTTCTTGAGCTCGCTCCCCCTCCTTCAGCTTAATAGCTGTGGCTCTGAAACCTTTTATGTGTCTGATAATATAACTTGGAAGAAGTCGCGTGTGCAGGATTTCCAGTCACATGTTGCTTGCTTTCAAGAAGGGCTTAATCACAGGTTTGGGGACCACAAGGCTGAAAAACTCCAAGAATTAAGAAGTCAATAATAACTGATCGCCGTCCTAAATGCCAAAGCTGGTAAGTTTATAGAGTTTGTTCTTCGGATGCTGAGCTAGCCAGTTATACTCTCCAATACTCTTCTAGCCTCATAGTCTAATGAATATGGCTTTGATTTGAGTTTTGGACTCGTCTGCTGGATAAATTCCTTCTCTTTGTTTATGTGAGAACTTTGTAATGTACTTTGGACTGTATTTCCATTCACACAGTTGTTCCCGTCAAATCATTTTTGAAATTCAGCAAAAGTAGAGTATTCCTAAATATAAAAGTATGTATGTAGAATGTATGTGGACTTCAGTGGTTAACAGACATATATTGCTTTTCAGTGGTGACTATATCTGTCCTCTCACAAGCTTTAGCCTTACATAATTTTGCGGAAATGAATTAGAGTTGTATTTTGTATTGATTCTCATTAAGAGCTATTATATTTATATGTCATTTGTGTGTATGGTATCCTATGCCTCATGATTAAACACTTCCCTTTCTGAAAATTTGGAAATTAATCAACACCCAGATCTAGCACTTTAACTGATCTGTTGGTTCCTCATTAGACATTTGTGTATTGCCTTATCTAATGACTGCATATCATCTTTTAGAAAAAATACAAACCCCAAGTTGGTTTCCTGCATGTTTATCACAACGTGTTAGGCATTTGGTAGCACTTTCTGGGTAACAGTTTCCTTTTCTTTGTTCTTTTTGGCCAAATACTCTTCCAGGGAATCTCCTGGTCAGTAAAGTAGATGTGTGATGTCATAATCTATCCTGTGGCAGTTTTTTTTTTTTTTTTTAAAGAGACAGTCACTGATCACGTATCGTGCCATATTTGTAGACATTACATTTTTCTTTACCATATTTAAAGATTTTAAAACAAGGAGCCTTTGCCCTCTTCTCTGGGATCCAATATAACAAAAGAATATTTTTGGCCAGAATACCACAAAATCGAGATAATGTTTTATGATTTATGTTTTTATTTTCATTGGCAGTTGACTTGGTCGTTGAATGACCTGTGTTTTGGCCTTTTCTATTTTTATGTACATAAGAGCTCAGGTTTAATGTTGCTATGGTCAGAGCTGTAGTCATTATCTTGTAGAGTAAGATCATATTGAAATCATGTTGTTTTATTACATTTCCTGTATACATAATTTTTATTTATTTTTTGCTATAAAAAGTAACATTTCCAAATTACATACAGAGTAAAACTATGTGTTTAAACATTTAAAGTCTTCATTTTGTTAGAAAGCAATGTTAATATCCCTATTGTTTTTCTTGGATTGATAAATTTCTCACGGAAATTGTACATGTTGCTTTGCCAAAAGGGCATGCTTTAGGGGACTGACTACAGTTACAGAGATGTACTCCAAAAAATGTCTTGGATACGGATGCAAAAAAGGATATCATGGTTGTTTAAAACAGCAATATATAGCATGAGTGATATTTTTATCACTTGATGTGGTATTGGTCAGCTTGCTAGATATAATGAAAAATTTAATAGAATACAGTGATGACCTATCCTCAGGAGCCAGTGGTGTAAGTAGAACTGACTGGGCCCCACAGCAAATTTTTGAACTGGCCTCCCACCCCCCACAACCCCCTTCCGTGCTACTCTCACTCCTGGTAGCTAGTCAAGATTGCTCTCTCAGACCAGACCAGGCTCTGTCTGTTTCCTACACGTTTATACTGTACTTCATGTAAAAGTGTGTACTGTTTCTGTATATAATGTCATTGTATAATACTGTTGAGGGGGCCCTGACAATAAAATATTTCAGTCCTCCTCTTGGATGGGTCCCTTCTGAGTTTGGGCCCCACAGCAGCTGCTTACCCTGCTTCCTGTCAGGATCGCTTGGGCCCAACATACGATACCCCCACTGATCAGCTGTTCTGGCATCCGCTGGAGCCAAAAAACAGAAGGCTCCATCCAATGTGTAGCTTACTGCTGTGCAGCTCCCATTCACTTGAACAGGACCTGAGCTGTAGTACTCCAGCACAGCCACTATACATTGACGGAGCATTCTTATTTTTGCACCATCCACTATGGCAGGGATGCTCAACCTGCGGCCCTCCAGCTGGTGTAAAACTACAACTCCCACCATGCCCTGCTGTAGGTTGATAGTTGTAGGCTGTCCAGGAATGATGGGAGTTGTAGTTTTGCAACAGCTGGAGGGCCGCAGGTTGAGCATGCCTGCACTATGGAATATCTGCTGGATGCCAGAAACTGCTTATTCAGGGTGAGGTTATTGTTTGTCAGACCCCCAATGATCTAATGTTGATGACCTACTTTAAGGATCATTAAAGGGGTTATCCCAGATTAGAAAAACATGGCTGTTCATATCCACAGGTGGTGTGTGGTGGTACTTCAGCAACATTAAGTTCAATGGAGTTAAGATGCAGTACCAGACACAACCCATGGACAGCAGTGGTGCTGTTTTTAGAATAAATCAGCTTTGTTTTTCTAATTCTAGACAACTGCTTTATCTAAGCCCTGAGGCTACTTTCACACTTGCAGCAATGTGATCCGGCAGGCAGTTCAGTCATCGGAACTGCCTGCCGGATCCGCCGATCGGCCGCTGACTGAAAGCATTTGTGATCCGGATGCGGATCCGTCTCACAAATGCATTGCAAGGACGGATCCTTCTCTCCGCTTGTCATGCGGACAGACGGATCCGTCTTGTATATTTTTTCACATTTTTACCGGTCTGCGCACGCAGCATCCGGCACTAATGCATTCCTATGGGAAAAAAAACGGCATTCAGGCATGTCTTCAGTTTTTTTGGCATGCTACGGTTTTATCTTTTGCCTGATCAGTCAAAACGACTGAACTGAAGACATCCTGATGCATCCTGAACGGATTACTCTCCATTCAGAATGCATGGGGATATGCCTGATCAGTTCTTTCCGGTATAGAGCCCCTAGTGACGGAACTCTATGCTGGAAATGAATAGCGCTAGTGTAAAAGTACCCTAAAAAGTGCATCTCCATTCAATGCTTTATGTTAAAAGCTATATACACCTTCGGGGGCAATTTTTTTTAATGATTGCATTTTAATCATTTTGGAAAAAAAATCATTATACCAGTTGGTCTTTTTATTTATTTATATTTCACAGCCATTCTGTCAGAAAGGGTTTATTGTTTACCTATCTGCGTGAATAATACTTTCACTTTCACTTTGTGCCTAATAACCATTATCTGTAAATTACTAAAAGACACTTATTTAGGCCACATTCTTATCGATAAGATAAGTAATGTAAGAATTTATATATATATATATATATATATATATATATATATATATAGATATATTCAATGCTGTGCAGAGAAAACAGCTCAATATTTTTAATAAAGACCAATCGAAAAAAAGATTTTTAGCTCTAAATGAGTACAAGGCAATAATAAAAAATAAATTGCCACCAAAGGTACATAGCCCTTAAGCATAATTTTGGTGGTTATTTTAAATTTTTCATGTAACTGTATTTTAAAAATACAAAAATCATGCAAGTTGCACTGGCCACTCAGCCTAGAGAACACTTCCTGTTCTCTGAAGATCACTTTTCAGCAGTCCTCTAATTATCACTACAGGCAGGATTGCAATAATAAAACAAGATCCAACATCACCATAGATAATGGTCACAGCTTATCTTCTCCACCTCCCTGTACGGTGACCTCTTCACAGGTCACAGAGCATGCCTACAAAACTCTCTCCAGTCTATTGTGTCTATGATCAGTGTGGCAACTGTAAAGCATATCTCTAAGGCTACTTTCACACTAGCGTTCGGGCGGATCCGTTCAGAACGGATCCGCCCATAATAATGCAGACGGAGGCTCCGTTCAGTACGGATCCGTCTGCATTATTTTAGCAAAAAAAAGCTAAGTGTGGAAATAGCCTGGGACGGATCCGTCCAGACTTTCAATGTAAAGTCAATGGGGGACGGATCCGCTTGAAGATTGAGCCACATTGTGGCATCTTCAAACGGATCCGTCCCCATTGACTTACATTGTAAGTCTGGACGGATCCGCACGCCTCCGCACGGCCAGGCGGACACCCGAACGCTGCAAGCAGCGTTCAGCTGTCCGCCTGTCCGTGCGGAGGCGAGCGGAGCGGAGGCTGAACGCCGCCAGACTGATGCAGTCTGAGCGGATCCGCCTCCATTCAGACTGCATCAGGGGTGGACGGCTGCGTTCGGGTCCGCTCGTGAGCTCCTTCAAACGGAGCTCACGAACGGAATACCGAACGCTAGTGTGAAAGCAGCCTAAGTGCTCAAGGAAGCTGCAATCCCCTGATCTTATGTAGCAAATAAAAATGTAAAATATTAGAAAATAATAACAGATTTGAAAATGTGAGCAAATACTGGCCGTATAGCCCAAAGAAACCCCACAAAATGCACATCCACTAAGCGTAAAAGTAATACTAAGTGTATTACTTTTACACTTAGTGGATGTGCATTTTTTAGGGGTTTCTTTGTATTACTTTTACACTTAGTGGATGTGCATTTTGTGGGGTTTCTTTGTATTACTTTTACACTTAGTGGATGTGCATTTTTTGTAGTTTCTTTGTGCCATACAGCCAGTTTTGTTAATATAGTTGTTTTAAACTCTGGTTCTATCGTAGTGTGCCCACCCACTTTACTCTGTATATACAAACCGGATTCCCAAAAAGTTGGGACACTATACAAATCGTGAATAAAAACTGAATGCAATGATGTGGAGGTGCCAACTTCTAATATTTTATTCAGAATAGAACATAAATCATGGAACAAAAGTTTAAACTGAGAAAATGTACCATTTTAAGGGAAAAATATGTTGAATCAGAATTTCATGGTGTCAACAAATCCCCAAAAAGTTGGGACAAGGCCATTTTCACCACTGTGTGGCATCTCCCCTTCTTCTTACAACACTCAACAGACGTCTGGGGACCAAGGAGACCAGTTTCTCAAGTTTAGAAATAGGAATGCTCTCCCATTCTTGTCTAATACAGGCCTCTAACTGTTCAATTGTCTTGGGCCTTCTTTGTTGCACCTTCCTCTTTATGATGCGCCAAATGTTCTCTATTGGTGAAAGATCTGGACTGCAGACTGGCCATTTCAGTACCCGGATCCTTCTCCTATGCAGCCATGATGTTGTGATTGATGCAGAATGTGGTCTGGCATTATCTTGTTGAAAAATACAGGGTCTTCCCTGAAAGAGATGACGTCTGGATGGGAGCATATGTTGTTCTAGAACCTGAATATATTTTTCTGCATTGATGGTGCCTTTCCAGACATGCAAGCTGCCCATGCCACACGCACTCATGCAACCCCATACCATCAGAGATGCAGGCTTCTGAACTGAGCGTTGATAACAACTTGGGTTGTCCTTGTCCTCTTTGGTCCGGATGACATGGCGTCCCAGATTTCCAAAAAGAACTTAGAATCGTGACTCGTCTGACCACAGAACAGTCTTCCATTTTGCCACACTCCATTTTAAATGATCCCTGGCCCAGTGAAAACGCCTGAGCTTGTGGATCTTGCTTAGAAATGGCTTCTTCTTTGCACTGTAGAGTTTCAGCTGGCAACGGCGGATGGCAGGGTGGATTGTGTTCACTGACAATGGTTTCTGGAAGTATTCCTGAGCCCATTCTGTGATTTCCTTTACAGTAGCATTCCTGTTTGTGGTGCAGTGTCGTTTAAGGGCCCGGAGATCACGGGCATCCAGTATGGTTTTACGGCCTTGACCCTTACGCACAGAGATTGTTCCAGATTCTCTGAATCTTCGGATGATGTTATGCACAGTTGATGATGATAGATGCAAAGTCTTTGCAATTTTTCGCTGGGTAACACCTTTCTGATATTGCTCCACTATCTTTCTGCACAACATTGTGGGAATTACCCATCTTGGCTTCTGAGAGACACTGCCACTCTGAGAAGCTCTTTTTATACCCAATCATGTTGCCAATTGACCTAATTAGTGTTAATTGGTCTTCCAGCTCTTCGTTATGCTCAAATTTACTTTTTCCAGCCACTTATTGCTACTTGTCCCAACTTTTTGGGGATTTGTTGACACCGTGAAAATTTGAATCAACGTATTTTTCCTTTAAAATAATACATTTACTCGGATTAAACGTTTGATCTGTCACCTACGTTCTATTACAAATACAATATTGACATTTGCCATCTCCACATCATTGCATTCAGTTTTTATTCACGATTTGTATAGTGTCCCAACTTTTTTGGAATCCGGTTTGTAGATTTGAAAATGTGAATATGTTTGTTTCATTATCTGGTTTTAATTAGTAAAATATATGGATGATACATTCTCTTTAAAATGGGACCTGAGGACCGTGGACAACAAATGTGACTTGAATATAACATTCCCCTAGAACAGAGTATGTCATATAACAGTAGCAGTCCCAAGAGTTAGACTTCTATCACCGATTGACCACTTTTCTGGACTAATTTTGGGACACACAGTTTTACGCACACTCTTGCTTGTGGCATTTTATGTAGTTGTGGAAATATTGAAGAGACACCCATCTTTTGTTTGCCTATATAATGCACCATAGGCTATTAGTAAAGAACAATATAGAGGCTCTTGTGTATGCCTTTTATAAACATATTTAGTTGTTGTGCCAGTCATTGGTTGTCTGCCACCGCGTATCCTTCTTCCTCCTCTTATTTGGTTCTCCTAACACTGTCTACTTATTATGCCTCTGGATTTCCAGAGGGGACAGAGTCTAAGCGCAGTGCTCTTGTAGGTGATAAACATCAGTGACATGGGATTTCTTTCCCCTAACTCACACTGTAAAATCTCCTGTACATTCAGATGCAGCTTCACACTATATATCAAAAACAAAAGGAGGGGAGAGCAGTGTGAGCCTAGGGCTACTTTCACACTGCCATTTGGTGCGGATCCGCACCAATAATACAACCGCATGCATCCGTTCAGAACGTTTATATTATCTTTAACATTGCCAAAATGGATCCGCCTTGAACACTATTGAAAGTCAATGGGGGACCGGATCAGTTTTCTGTTGTGCCATATTGTGTTGGTGAAAACGGATCCATCTCTATTGACTTACATTGTGTGTCAGGACGGATCCGTTTGGCTTAGTTTCATCCGACGGACACCAAAACGCTGCAAGCAGCGTTTTCATGTCCGCCTCCAAAGTGGAATGGAGGCAGAACGGAGCCAAACTGATGCATTCTGAGTGGATCCTTATCCATTCAGAATGCATTAGGGCAAAACTGATCCGTTTTGGACCGCTTGTGAGAGCCCCGAAATGGATCTCACACACGGAAACCAAAACGGCAGTGTGAAAGTAGCCCTATGGAACGAGAGTTCTAAATCCCTCTAACTCACATTTAATTCTCTGTTATCTATAACTGCTGTGGGCAGAGTCTCAGTGTATTGTTTGTGGTGATTCAGCCTGTTTCCATTGCTTTCTGCTTGTGATTCATAGGTTTCTCCCTGTCAGCTCTTAGAAGCAGTGTGAATCAGCATCTCACAGAAATACACTGGAGATTCTGCACTCAGCACACACTGATAGCATAAACAGTGTGAGTCAAGAAAGTTTTTTAGCTAAAAATCTATCTTCATCAGCAATCTGTACATGAAGGGGGGGAACATACAGAGGAACAAGAAAAAATATGCTTGGTTTGAGAGTTGCCATGAGGTATTGGATAGATGTCCATGTCATTTTTTTTAGTTCACAGAAAGTCCTACACATTAAGGAGACAGATTTCCTGTCTGGCCTGGTGGTATACTGGGTTATCACAAGACACAGGGGCTCATAATAAAAGGGTTCAAATATATGAATGCACCTGAGCTGAAAATACTACACTGCTATAATATTGCTGGTGAGTTAGAAATATGGCTTCTTCCTGGTATTGCAGCTCAGTTCTATTGAAGTGAACAGGACTGAGCTGCAATACCACATACAGCCTGTGGACAGCTCTGAACAACCAGTGTTCCAGTGTTAACTATTTTGGACTGGCAGAAGTGATACAAATTGACTCATCTTTGTATGTATTTTTTATGTACAAAGAATGGTCAAAAGCATCCTAATTACCTAATGACATTTCAGTGCTTGCAAATAAAAAATGCTGGGAGGACACACAGAACATGTCTTCAGTGCTAAAACATGCACCAAAAGTTTCCAAATTTCTCTGGTGAAGCAATATAATCGAGATCTTACTAGTAGGGCTCATGCACACGACCGTGTGCTGGCCGTTCCGTGCATTGGGGACAGCAATTTGCAACGTCAACTTGAATGCACTACTTTTTTGCAGTGTGGAGTCACTGACAGAAAACCCACGGAAGCACTCCGTAGTGCATCTCCCGGACTGCAGACCATGCCCACGAACGTAAGGGCCCTGTGCCCGTGTTGCGGACCGTAAATTGCGGTCTGCAATGCATGGGCACCGGCCGTGGAGCATGCCGCATGCAGATCGTGGACCCTTTCACTTGAATGGGGTCCGCAATCTGCATCCGACTGTCCGCACCGCAAAAAAGTAGCACATGCACACCGTGGTGCTTCCGTGGGGTTCCGATTCGTGCTTCCGCACCGCATCTCCAGTATTGCGGACCCATTCAAGGAGCAAATGGTCGGTGCCCCGTGTATTGCAGGGCAACAGCCGTGTGCACAAGCCATTAGCTAGATCTTAGGAAACATTAATAAAAAGTTTTGTAAAAGATCATGATTGTTTTGCTAAATCTACCAACAAGTAGACAATTGGTCCATCAATGAAGACGATTCATTGATATGGACCACCCTGGTCCTGCACAGCAACACATTAAAACATCTGGCGTTACACATGTTGGAGCTGTAGACTAAATGCATTATTGAAAAGTCATGTTACCGTAAGACCCCTCAGTCACTGGATACACTCAGCAGGAAGGAAGATCTTAGCTGCACAACATTGTGGTTCCAGCTTGTCTTTGAGGCCAGAGTATTCCATCTGATAGAATAGCCATCCCTTAGTGAATCATCTCCTATTTATGAAGCAAGCCTATCATTTTGATTTTAATGCAGATTTTAAATACATTACGTTATCGTTATATTGTGGTCCTCGTTTAGATGTGACTTCTTTGTAAAAGATAGTTTTAGTCTTAAGAAGTCAGTTTCCCCTTTAAATGTGTTTTCACACTGCAAGCTCCCAGCACATGCCCCCACTCATCCAATGGAGGCCAAAAGAGTATCCTTCTACCCACCATCAGGGCGGCGGCGGTTTTTACTGCATGGAATATCACAGAAGACTGTACTATTCTACATAGGTATGCAGTAAAAAGTATATATTACACTGTATCCTGTCTTTTAACTAGAGGGCCTATGGGTTAAAGGCCTGCTTCCAAGGTTTCCTAATGGAAACCCCCAAGGGCCACTGCCTGACAGTGTGAATAGAGCCAACCATCTCCGTTAATTGATTGGACTATCTTAGTTCATTATTGAGAAAAGCTTTATTTTTCATTTACATTATCTTCACTGCAAATGTTTCTCCCTTTCTCCTGTTCTCCTCCACCACCACTTCCCCCTCCCCCAAGAAAAAATTTGGCTGTGCTCTTCCTTATGAGAGCATTGCAGATGTGCGAAGGATACACTTGTTCCAAGAGAAGCTGAGAGGTTCCACCCTAGGAAACATGCCAACGTTCCCGCAGATTTCAGTCTAGTCTGCTGGCAGCCAAATGTCCTCCTCTCTCTTTAAATGTATCATTTTGTGTATTGGATCGGTTGCTTTGTTTTGGTTGAAACGTAAAAGGCCAGCTGTCTATAATCTGATGTAATGTTACCGTGGAAACCGGGAATGAAACACTTGGGCACCCAGGTCTGCGCTACAGCGTTTCGTTCAGCCAACACTATTAAAAAGCTTGTGCCATTCGCCAGTGGAAATCTTTGCTTTGCCAAAGATGTAGATAGGCGTGTTTGAATGCGTTACGTGATCTGTACAAACTGACGTCACGTTGGTGAATGCTTGTCAAACACTTAGATTGGCTACTATGCAAATGATTACATGTTCCACTAAATAATAATTAGTAATACATATACTAGATGTAAAAAAATCAGAGCATCGTAAGACGTAACACTCATAGGAGCAGATCTGCAGGAGAGGCAGGAAACCATTGTGTCACTGTTTTCCTAAGTTATGACTGTGCTGTTGGTCCCCGTGGTTTTCTGACATACTAATTGTGTTCAATCTGTTTTTTATTAACATGGCATATGGTCACATGTAATAAAACATTATAGATCACGTCAGAAAATCAGTCAGATCCTAACCTTGCTACACATTAACAATTCAGCACATTGATAATCCAAAACGGAGATGAATTATTTATACCGTGTTAGTATGTTGGCCATTTGACCTAGATTTCCATATGAATGCTGTATACTTATTATTTAGGGATATTTTCTCTCCCCCAGTACAGTTACTAGGTTCTCATTACATGCTCATTAGCAATTTCTCCTGACAGTCAGTATTCAGTTCATTTTATTTTCCACTGTTTTGGGTTTATCCTGCCCGGCTCTAGACTGGTTTATCTGCTGGCCCTCACTTTTTATCTTAGAAGACTACAAAGTCCTTACAGCATATAAAAATAGATTTGAAAAATTCACATTTTAATGACATGCAAGTATTATTTTTAATGTATAGGTTGAGTTTAGAGCTTATGAAGATACCACAGGGTGGAAGTATTCTTGCTGTTCTGTTCTGCTTCTATAGTTCCTATTCATTTGTATGGGAGTTACAGAAATTGCATAGCACAGCACGCTTGGCTTTTCCATAACTTATTGATAGCTGGGAAGAACACATGTATGGGGACCGATTCTCCCCTGATGACAAATGGTCAGGCATGTTGGATGTCATACCTGATCCTTCTGTTCTTATTTGAGATAAGCCACCAGCAGAGGTGTCTGGCAGTGACTTCTACCCTTTGAGAAGACATACAGAGCATGTGGGCAGGAGAAATAGCTTTTGGCCAACCAAGCATGTTCAGCTGCAAGTTATTTCAAGTATATAGCCACCTTTACTCAGTTTCTTATACTTTCCCTTCTGAACAAAGAAAACAATTTCTAGTGCAGACAACCCCTTTATGTCCCCACATACTTCCATTATTACCAGAGTCATTTCATTTTGATAACCCAATTATAAATGCCTTATTATGACATATGGGTATTAAAGTGGGGCTCTTTCCAGCTTGGATACCGTCTGTGAGCCAGAGCAGACAGCATCTCTCACTCTCTTAGACCAGGTATACTCATGTATTACGTTTGAATGGCTGTACGTAATATTAATTTCATGGGAAATGAGCAGCCAATGGCTTCCACCACTTCATGCAAAATCGCCTTAGATTGATGCAGTCTTAGGAGATGCAGTGGCTCTCATATTAAATGTGCTGTCTGCGATGAGACTAAGCCTTCAAGTTCACATGCAACAGATTTGTTGCAAAAAAGTTCTAAGACTGTCCCATTTATCTGAATGAGGGTTGTAGAAATCCATGCAGCATATTTCACTCGCTGGACTTTCTGCACTAAATCTACCAGCTGTGAATACGCCCATTTAGGTCCAGTGCACATTTGGTTTAAAAATCTGTGCCTTTCTGCCTGCTGAGATTTCCAGCAATCAGAATGTAAGTGCCACTCAGAGTCACAGCCCTTTGCACAGCATCACTTCCGACCAGGCATAGTGAGGTGGTCACAACCCAGCTCATTCACTTAGCAGCAGTACAATGCCTTTCTATCGATATGCCATCACATGTGGGTGGGAAAACCACATAGCTAAAATGTATTCTCTAAAGTTGAAGTGATGCCCTATACATTCACTTCTACCATCTTGATACAAATTGAAGCCTGTGAAATTCTGTATTCAATGTATAGTGCAAGGGCAAGGTGGAAGTGCAATAATGGAGGTGACCCATGTAGCAACCAGTGCCATACATTACTGAATAGAGCATGGCAGCGAGTTCATAAAAAGTAAAATGTATGACATTTGTTGTAAATGAAGGTACACTCTAATAAAGAAACAATGTAATTCATGTATAATGGAGCAATATCTTTTCTACGCACTGTAAGTCTTCACAGACATAGTCCACCTCTAGAGGAGGAGAGGAAGTATCGTATTGTCTACGATTTGGCTCATGCTCAGGATTTCTCTTCCGTCTTGTTCCATCTGCTGTCACTGCTGCTGGAGAAAACATGCATTTTTCTCTTATTGTTTTATTATATTGCGCTCTGGAGACAGAACATCTGGAATGCAGCACATCTGATCAAACGCAAAAGTAAAGGAAATATATAAACGTGTGACTTAAGGTTGGGGAATATCTTCAGTATTATGATAGCTTTGGAGCCTCCCATTAACCAGTTCCATACAGTTTTCAGTACACAGTATTAATATATTTAAAATGCTGTAGGTCTTGCCTTCTTCCACTAGATATCAGACCACAGAATGTGCTAGGCTCCCGTTTTCCTGGGTCCTAGGTTTCAGAAAGCATGGATAACTCTTTTAAAATGGCATAGGAAAAAGTATAGCGGAAGACAGATACAGACGTGGACAAAATTGTTGGTACCCTTTGGTCAATGAAAGAAAAAGTCACAATGGTCACAGAAATAACTTTAATCTGACAAAAGTAATAATAAATTAAAATTCTATAAATGTTAACCAATGAAAGTCAGACATTGTTTTTCAACCATGCTTCAACAGAATTATGTAAAAAAATAAACTCATGAAACAGGCATGGACAAAAATGATGGTACCCCTAACTTAATATTTTGTTGCGCAACCTTTTGAGGCAATCACTGCAATCAAACGCTTCCTGTAACTGTCAATGAGACATCTGCACCTCTCAGCAGGTATTTTGGCCCACTCCTCATGAGCAAACTGCTCCAGTTGTGTCCGGTTTGAAGGGTGCCTTTTCCAGACTGCATGTTTCAGCTCCTTCCAAAGATGCTCAATAGGATTGAGGTCAGGGCTCATAGAAGGCCACTTTAGAATAGTCCAATTTTTTCCTCTTAGCCATTCTTGGGTGTTTTTAGCGGTGTGTTTTGGGTCATTGTCCTGTTGCAAGACCCATGACCTGCGACTGAGACCAAGCTTTCTGACACTGGCTAGTACATTTCTCTCTAGAATTCCTTGATAGTCTTGAGATTTCATTGTACCCTGCACAGATTCAAGACACCCTGTGCCAGACGCAGCAAAGCAGCCCCAGAACATAACAGAGCCTCCTCCATGTTTCACAGTAGGGACAGTGTTCTTTTCTTGATATGCTTCATTTTTTCGTCTGTGAACATACAGCTGATGTGCCTTGGCAAAAACTTCGATTTTTGTCTCATCTGTCCACAGGACATTCTCCCAGAAGCTTTGTGGCTTGTCAACATGTAGTTTGGCATATTCCAGTCTTGCTTTTTTATGATTCGTTTTCAACAATGGTGTCCTCCTTGGTCGTCTCCCATGTAGTCCACTTTGGCTCAAACAACGACGGATGGTGCGATCTGACACTGATGTTCCTTGAGCATGAAGTTCACCTTGAATCTCTTTAGAAGTCTTTCTAGGCTCTTTTGTTACCATTCGGATTATCCGTCTCTTAGATTTGTCATCAATTTTCCTCCTGCGGCCACGTCCAGGGAGGTTGGCTACAGTCCCATGGATCTTAAACTTATGAATAATATGTGCAACTGTACTCACAGGAACATCTAGTTGCTTGGAGATGGTCTTATAGCCTTTACCTTTAACATGCTTGTCTATAATTTTCTTTCTGATCTCTTGAGACAGCTCTTTCCTTTGCTTCCTCTGGTCCATGTCGAGTGTGGTACACACCATATCACCAAACAACACAGTGATTACCTGGAGCCATATATATAGGCCCAATGGCTGATTACAAGGTTGTAGACACCTGTGATGCTAATTAGTGGACACACCTTGAATTAACATGTCCCTTTGGTCACATTATGTTCTGTGTTTTCTAGGGGTACCATCATTTTTGTCCATGCCTGTTTCATGAGTTTATTTTTTTACATAATTCTGTTGAAGCATGGTTGAAAAACAATGTCTGACTTTCATTGGTTAACATTTATAGAATTTTAATTTATTATTACTTTTGTCAGATTAAAGTTATTTCTGTGACCATTGTGACTTTTTCTTTCATTGACCAAAGGGTACCAACAATTTTGTCCACGTCTGTACTTGGGGATGTGCTACTCTTATCCTATAGCCAGGGCCGGCCTTAGGTGTTCAGGCGCCCTGTGCGAGCTAACCTTGTGGCGCCCCCCCCCCCCCTTACCCCTGTTTTTTTGGGACCCATAATGCTGCTACACGATACGGTATCTGAATCTATGGGACTCCTGTGGATATACCATAAAAGTTTTATCTGCAGTCCTATGTAACACCACAAATAACACTACATAGCTCTCTGAATACAGATAACACAGTGATGGCTCTCTGATTTCCGTAAATGTAGTAGTGTTACCTCTGGTCCTATGCAAAACCACAGATAACACTAGTGCTGCTAATGTGGTAGTGTTACCTGCAGTCCTATGTAAAACCACAGATAACACTAGTGTAGATCATGGAAGTGTTACCTTCGTCCTTAGTGTTCCTCCCTGTGTCTATCGCACGGACTCCATGCTGGCGCTGCCTCCTCTTCCATCTTCTTCTTGCCCCGCACAGAACATTCTGAACTTCTGATGCAGCTGCGTCAAGACATAGGAACACTTTGGGCATGGTGATACACCCAGGGAGAGACACACACACACAGGGACGGACAGCCATACACACACAGGGACGGACACACACACACACACACAGGGACGGACAGTCACACACACAGGGACGGACAGTCACGCACACAGGGACGGACAGTCACACACACAGGGACGGACACACACACACATACATACAATAAATATGATCACATCACAGTTCCTGCCTGTCTGCTTTGGTAAAGCAGGGCATAGCTGGGCTATGCCAGGCTTTAGCAGAGTGGTCACAGGACAGTGGACACAGAGCACGATATGTATGCGAGTGCAGGGCAAGGCACTTGTTAATATTGCACCTAAAATATGCCCCCATAAAGAAATGCCACAGGTAACCAGTGACATGTTTTGTGGGGGGCATCTTATATGTGCAATAATACATATCGTCCAATACAGACATCCAAATTTCATGTTAGTGCAAAATCCATTTTATTGATAGTTGTCGTCCAATCAATTAATATTTTTTATTAAAGGGTTTCTGTCATCAGAAAAAACGTTATGTTATGTAGCTGACTGACATTAGTGATGGGCTGATGTCAGCAGTACATAACAGTGTGTTTTATAACTCCCTGCCCGCCGCTGCCGCCGTTCTCTTAAAATAAAGACTTATAATATGCTAATGAGCCTCTAGGTGCTATGAGGGCGTTCCTGCAGCACCTAGAGGCTCTGTCTAGTCACCCTTTGGCAGTGGCACGCCCATGTCCAGTTGATTGACGTCCGAGTTCTCCTCTTCGTCCCATAAATCCCGCGGCTGCGCCGAATACTAAACGGGACGGCGCAGGCGTGGGATTTACGGGACGAAGAGGAGAACTCGGACGTCAATCAACTGGACATGGGCGTGCCACTGCCAAAGGCTGAATAGACGGAGCCTTTAGGTGCTGCAGCAACGCCCTCATAGCACCTAGAGGCTCATTAGCATATTATAAGTCTTTATTTTAATAGAACGGCGGCAGGCAGGGGGTTATAAAACACTCTGTTATGTACTGCTGACATCAGCCCATCGCTCAGTCAGCTCAGACTCATGTCAGTCAGCTACATAACGTTTTTTCTGATGATTGACAGATTTCAGAATCCTGTTTAAACACTGTTACATTACACTTCAAATGTTTTATATTTATACCTTTTTAGAAGTAAGTGAGTGACTATCCAGGACAACAGATGTCAGGACTCTCAGAGTTCAGTTCAGGACTCAGGACTGTCTTAGTTGGTCAGGTTGAAAAACCACTGCTGCTGCACTGCAGCCTGCAGGCAGGGCACAATAGTGGGCACTGGGCTGGGCACAGGGCACTACTTGGGCAGGCTGCCTGGCTGCTGCTGGAGGAGCTGGACTGGAGAGAAGTGAAGAGGAATGATTTTAATTCTCCCACGGGTGAAGGAGCTCCCTGCCTCTCTCTCTGATGTCACTTCCTGACTGTGGACCGTCACCTGACTTCCTTATCAGAGAGAAGGAGGCAGGGTCACTGGGAGGCAGCCGCAGGCAGGGGAGGAGCGAGGAGGAGGGAGACTGACTGATTGAACAGTGGGTGAGCCGCTGCGCTGCCTGGCTGGGGGCACGGCACGCATCACTGTAGTGTAGATAGAGGAGGGAGGGAGCAGGGAGAGGAGGGACTCGGCTCGGGGAGGCTCGGGACTGGAGCGCTGCGCTCAGCTGATCACCCGGCTGCCGGCGCTGCAGTGAGTGACAGCAGGGCACAGGATTACAATCCCGGACGGGTGGCAACCCTAAGCTCAGAGCGGCCGCGGGCCCCGCCCCCTCCTCACTATTTCCAATAGTCCGTGCGCTTTCAGCGCTGTTAGTTAGCCGGAGGCCGCAACAAAATAGTAATAAGTATACTTAGTTTGCGGCAGACTGTCGGCCGCCCGGCGCCCCTGTTGCTATGGCGCCCTGTGCGGCCGCACAGCCCGCACACCCCAAAGGCCGGCCCTGCCTATAGCTATAGGATAAGATTGTGGAGGGAAAGGTGTTTACAACTGATGAAAATATTGTATGAATACTAATAATATCAATCCTTTGTAAATATCAATATAAAATCTCTCAAAAAGTGAATATTTTTTTAATGTGATTTCTACCCATTTTCAATACGCAACATTGCTTTCTGTTGTTATGGTATATAAAATGAATCTCATATGGGCTCTCCCCTTTGGGCATTAGACATGATTTTCTCCATAAAATTTTCAGAACTTCAGTTTATTGCTTATGGTATTGTAAAATAGATATTTATGATCTTTTATGACATTGACGTAGATTATTAGAAATAATTACAGTATGTTGCTTTTGTTGTATGCCATTGCCTAGTTGCCATGTTTTCCTTCTCCAATAGTCGAGAGAACAGTCTGAAGATGAATCTGAGGAGTCAGTAAAATTCAAGAGGCTGCATAAGCTTGTGAACTCTACTCGGAGAGTGAGGAAGAAACTTATTAGAGCTGAAGAAATGAAAAAGCCCAATACAGAAGGTGAATATGACAGGAGAAGCTTCATAGCTAAGTGAGATTTGGAATTCTGACCACTATGTACTACTTCACTTATCATGCTACCTCAAGTTCACCAACAATAATGCTGATATTGCTCAGGCCCATGTCTTTTCCTCCAGTTTTAGTCGCAAGAAATTTCGAAGCCCTTTTTGTTTTTTACCCATTTATAGCCCTTGTGTTAGTAAATGTATGAAATGCGGTCCATTTAATTCCAATGTCATGGTATCGAGACTTTTCTCGGTATCATGGTATCGAGACCAGTTTCCATTCATGGAATGAATGCTGTATGTGTGTGTCTGCATTACAGCCGCAAGTTTTTGCCCATCTACAGGTTAGATCCTGAGGTTGGGTCGGGTCACTCATCCATAATATTGGCAAAAATGTGCTCATATTATGCTCATGTCAAGAGTAGGGTTGTTTCGATACCAAAATTTAGATTCAGTTTTGATACCATAAAAAAGTATTGCGATACTCGATACCACGCAAAAAAAAAACCTCAAAAAAAGCTGCGTGCATTACGCATTTTATGGAACATCCGTCCCATAATCCCATAAACAGTCCTATCCTATTTTTGGGGGGGATAAGGTGACTAAAAAAAATGGCGAATCGAACTGTATTTTTTCTTTTCTTTTACAGCGTTCACTGCATAGGAGATATTTTTTAATATTTTATTATTAAATATTTTCGACATATTTCATATGTAAAATTGGGAAACGGGGTGATTTATACAAAATATTTTGGTGTGTTTTTTTTTACTTTTTTGTTTTTTTACAGTTTATTTAATAACTATTTCCCCCTTTAGGGGTTAAAAACTGTGATCTTTTCATCCCTTGTCCTATTCACCTCTCTAGAGCTCTATTAGGGTGAATAGGACTTCACACACAGCTTCAGTAGCGTCCTGGCTACCATGGTAACCAATCGGAGCCCCAGGATTACACTGCTGGGGCTCCAATCGGAACTGCCACCAATGAGAAGGAGGGGACCCTGTGGCCACTGCCACCAATTATTTTAATACTGGGGAGGGTGCACTGCGCCACCAATGTTTTTAATACTGTGAAGGGGGGGTGCACTGTGCCACCAATGATAATTAACATTTAATATACAAATACAGCCAGCAGCAGAAACACATTGCCGGCACCCAACCTCTGACAGGGTGCTGCGATCAGCGGCAGTTAACCCCTCAGGTGCTGCGTATCGCAGCGCCCTGTCAGAGGCAGGGTGCTGGCAATGTGTTTTTGCCGCCGCCTGCATTTGTAATGTATTAAACGTTAGTTATCATTGGTGGCCACAGCCCCTCCCCTCCCCAGCCCCTCTGCGCTCTCATTGGAGGCAGCGGCAGCAGCACAGGGGGAGGGAGAGACTGCTTCCTTCTTTCCTGTGCTGCTGAGGGAACATGGCCGTGCTGAGAGCAGCTGGATCCATGTTCTCTGATACTGGGCTGTGCAGTAGCACAGCCTAGTATTGATAAAAGACAAAGCCCGGTATCGTTTCGATGCCGGGCTAAAAGTATCGATTGGGTATCGAAAGTTTGATACCTGAAACAACCCTAGTCAAAAGTCGCCTAAAGTCGTGAGTAAGCTGCTGTAGCCATCACCAAGCAGAAGTCTAATGGCAGATTGATATATAGATTTGTGTAAAAATATTGTAATTTATACATTTATAGCTCTGCTTTTTCTTCCTTCTGTGAACAGCATTGGTACAGGAGGGAGGTGTTATCAGTGATTGATAGCATTGTGTGTATAAGTGTGCATACAGATATAGCTGCCAGTCACTGATAACGCCTCCCTCCTGTACCAATAGCGCTTCATAGGGCTGCAGATATAAGTGTAAAAATTAACAGTTTTACTGAATCTTTTCCCACAAACATATATATCAATCCGATCAACTTCTCCTGCTCTATAACATGGTGCTTTCAGATTGCATTCCATTTTTTGGTGACCGGTCCTCTTTAATTAACCAGAGCTTTTGCCACTCTATATTAGGGAAGCCAAGTTCTGACCACTATAACAATACATAAAAAAAATAGTTATTGCTAAATCCAGCAGTAATCCCTGCAATAAATTTTAAATTATAGCTATCTTTTAAATGCCACCACTTTGGTACAACCAGCTTCGAAATTATAATGCTGCTTTATGTGGCATCCTATTTACGGTAAATTGTAGAAACTTTTTGCTTTTTAAAGTATTATCCAAATTTAGTTCAAAAGGATCTAGGTTCTCTATGGCAGGGCATGGCTATGTCTTATTATTACAATCTATTATTTCATTATAGAATAAGGATTTTTAATCATTTGAGCTATGGCATGCAAAATAGGCTCCAAATTACAAAGGGTCACGTAGAATTGTCACATTAATGAAGATTAATATCGGTTGCCTACTAATTTGATTTCTTTTTACGCAGGTCTAGAAGATGCAGTCCATAGCACTCCTGTCGTAGATGATAAATCAGCACTTTATTCTGGAGTCCATAAGAAGCCTCAATGTAGAGATAAATCAGTAGACAAAACACATCCAGAAGATTGTCCACTTTCTGTGTCTCCTTCATCAGGAAATTTTGACACAATGAGCGTTAACAGAAAACTAGTAAAAACACTGAGCAAAACAGAAGGACGGGGTCTTATCAAGCCCCCTAAGAAAATTGGAACTTTTTTTTCATATCCTGAAGATGAAAAATCCCAAAAGGTTTCCCGTTCCATGACAGAACGAGAACTGAGGAAAAGCCTTGGCTCTCTGAGCCATGGGGTAAGTACAGAAAGTGTTTGCTTTTATGATAGAAACCGGCACAAACATCACCTTTTGGTTTCACTGGAAGAGGTGCAAAATATCAGGAAGCAGATAAGATTGAAGAAACTTGATTCTAATTACTCATGTGCTAGAGCTTTTCTCAGCCAGCGACCAACTAGGAAAGGAGCGTCTTCTCCAGTCTGTGACCAGCAAATATTTCGCCAACGGAGTAAAGGAGGCAGCAGTGTCTTCTCAAACAGAAGGCCAAGGGGCCGCACAGTCAGCGAATTCAATATAACCTATGTGGTTGAGAGGAGCTTATACAGTCATTTGAACTTAACTCATCTTGTACGACCTGTCAGTGACAGAACTTTTAGCAAGGCTGAGAAACGGTGCTTACTGGAAGAGGAGGAAGAGGCGGAAAGAAAATGGGCTGCCACTGTGGACCGTTGTACTAAACGGGTTCTCTTAAGAATCCATCAAAAGTCTGTGAGTCTGAACGTTGCCTTGGTGTTTGCCGTCCATCTCCTACTGAGTTGCAGTCAGGGAAGGCTTTACATAATCTTCCCCAGATATGATCTTCACTTTACATGTGATAATTTTTCCACATTCCATAAATGCCAAAAGAAAGCTTACCCTCCAGCATTTATTTCCATATATTTAATGAACTGCGAACATTTTTGGGACATGACCCCTGCAAAGATACTGGGGGAAATTTATGAAACTTTTTCTAAAGAAAAAAAGATGTCTTTAATGCCTACAGCAACCAATCAGTGGCCATTTTTGTTTCTTATAATGCTCTTGAAAAATGAAAGCTTCATGGTGATTGGTTGCTATGGACAGCAAAGTTTTTAGTTTTTTTTAAAGAAATGTTTCATAAATCTTGGCCCTGTTTTTTTTTTTAACATAATGTGCCTCTAGATGTATAAAAATGCATTACGGTACTTTCACACTTGCGTTGTGAGAATCCGGCAGGCAGTTCCGTCGTTGGAAATGGCTGCCGGATCCGGAAATCCATATGCAAACGGATATCATTTGTAGGCGGATCTGTCTGACAAATGCATTAAAATTCCGGATCCGTCTCTCCGGTGTCATCGTGAAAAACGGATCCGGTATTTTTATTTATTTTTTGCATTTTCAAGGTCTACAGACCGGGAAACCGGATCCGTTTTTCCGGAACACTTGGTACCGGATACAGCATTATCTGTGCTGTGGTATTTTCTCTGGCCAAATACCATGAAGGGACTGAACTGAAGACATCCTGATGCATACTGAATGGATTGCTCTCCATTCAGAATGCATTAGGATGAAACTGATGCGTTTTTTTTCCCCCGGTATTGAGCCCCCGTGACAGAACTCAATACCGTAAAAGAATAACGCTAGTGTGAAAGTACCCTTACTGGGCACAAACCAAATGTAGTGCCTGTACTCTAGAGGAATCAGTCAGCACTCTCACATATCCGTTATAGCCATGTATAATTACACAACGTGTCTACTGGTTAAACAATAAACAAGCTCAACAAATCTTCTCTCACGGAAAGATGCCTCAAGGCACGCGCATTCAGTTGTACAGCATGACAGTGACTCTCTATAAAGATTTGATTTTACTGCTTGGCTCTGACATACTCCTACTTGTAATTACAGCTTCACAAATACCCCATTAGACATCTATTTAACACAAGAAAGACAGTTTTTACATTCCCTTATAACTGCACAATCGTTCTTTTATTATACAACCCGATCCTGCAAAGTAAGGCGGAAACTCCTCAGTATGAAATCCATCACTGACTGCAATTTCTGGGACATGGAGAAGGTTCATATTCTGTGGAAGTGGTCATCCCATTTGCCATTTTGTTTCAGACTGCACAGCATGCAAATGGTTGTGTTCATGCCGTATTCCTATTCTAGACCAAAAGATTCAGTATTTTGTTTGCATGAGCATTTCATCACCACAGATCATTTCATTATCTGTACCCACCCAAGAGAAGCCAGCACTGGACCTTTTTCTTATTTGCATTTAACATTTCACATTAGGAGCCTGTAGACTCTAAAAGTTCATGGAAACCGACTTGTACTTTTATCATTTACAACTGTAAATAGGTTTTCTTTTGAGCATTTTGGTGTTCCTTACTTTATTCCTGAGGCGCTGGCATATATTCTTGAATTGTAATCAGAAGTAGCTTCTGCCTTCTTAATGTTTTCCGATAATTTACCACATAGTTGTCTTTTTTTTTAATTAACTGATTTTTGTATTTATGTGCTGGAGACTAATCTAAAATTCAATTTTTATTGCCAAGGATCCATGCTTTGCAGCGGAAGCTTTTACCCACGTCCCCCCTGTATAAAGTAGCTGCACAAATCTGTGTATCTCCCTAGTGAGGTTACAGTCCTTTTAGTTTTTTTTGTTTGTTTTTTAAACCTGGCTTTTTTTCTGCTTCCTCCAGCTGCCTCGTATGTTTTCTTTTCACAAAAAAGTCTGTAGTGTTGTAGGGAAGGCTGAAGGGTCTTGTTTTTCTGCACACTCGGACAAAAGGCCAGCTAAATTGTCCATTTCCTGTGCAAATGGCTACATTTAACAAGGAAGAGCTATAGGAAGCGACACGTGGTGTGCAGGAAAGGCAAGAATTTGAAATGAATGTGATTTGGGATGAATAGGAGGCTGCGGTAGGCACTATATGTATGTGAGTGTGTTCTATCTATATATATATATATACACACACACACAATTGTAAACCTGGCATGAGCAAGAAGAAGTCACAGATAGCGGCACAACTAACCGTAGCGCCGCCATCTGCGCCTGAAATGCACCTAATATAGGCATATTTCAGTATAATAAATGACTATGTGTGTGTGTGTGTGTGTGTGTGTATATATATATATATATACAATTGCAGAATTTAAACTGACTATAAGCATGTCGGCTGTTTGTCAGACATGTAACCGTAGTATATAATTGAGTAATATTGCTATTAACGACCAGTTTGTCTCATATCACTTAAATTGTGATTTGAAAGGGATTGGATAACCAGTAAGAACCTTAAACTATCATAATGGTAAATCCTGATGATCTAGTCGGTTTCTGAAAAAAACAGCAGACTCTTATTTTCTAGTCATGAACAGCCCCTTTAAGATTGAATTGGCACTGAACTGAGCCCACAGAAGGGACATGAAGATTTGGGAAAGACTCCGTGTTCTTCCAGGCATACACTCTTGCCTGACTACGCAGCTGATTACTTGCATGGGCCCTGTTGTATTTAATAGTGCACAATACTTTCAGGGCATCGTATGGTTGCTTTGCCAACTGTACTGCCCATCTATCCATGCCTGGTAGAGCGGATAGGAGAGTATGCCATTAGAGAAACACTGGGCCTCAACTTTCCACATTTTTTGCTGACAGATTAAAGGGGTTGTCCAACGAAAAACACTTATCACCTAGGCACTGCTGCTCCATTCATCGGCTGAAGTGCCAAGTGCTTGTATCTTCAGGAGTTCCAAAGATTTAAATGGCGCAGAAGCACACATGCATGACTACTGCCACATTCAAACTGGGTTACACAGTGCCCCGTCAGTCAGGCACTCATCCCCTATCCTGTAATCTTCGTATCATGTATATGCAGAATGTGAAGCCCAACATACAGTTGCCACATAACTGTATATGTAACCATTTGGCTTGTGCTCTCCAGAAACCTATAGTTTGTGATATGTCTTTTCATGATCCCCTTGTATTAAAAAGCTTCATTTGACTACAATTTTTAATAGTGGAATCATACTGCCCAAACATGTTAAAGACGCTTTTAACGTACGTCTGGACTATTATAGACTGTGGACATATTCAGTGTATACATTGGGAACATCCCCTGTCGTATATGATAAACATATGCCACAAACATTTTGTGAACATAACCTAACCGTATTCTTTTGAGACATGGAGTTATGTATACAGCCTCTTTCATGAAGACCTGCTGTCTATTAAGACAGATTACTTACATTATAAATTCTTTTATAAGCAGTGATTTATATGGGAATACAGGGTAAAATGAGTCAAATGAATTAAAATCCACGCATATCTCTTGTATTACATCTAGCACTGGACAAGCCAAATTTTGTAAAAAAATAAAAAATAGAAAAATAGCTTTCTGTACACGATCTGCTGTTCTGGTAGGATGAGAACACATATCTACGCGCTGTAGTCACTTATCTCAAGAATGCTGTTGTACATACATGGAGAATAAGTTGCTACTCCACGCCTAAAACATCAAATGGTTATTTGTGAAAAGTAATACACTTTTATGGTAGGGGTCATCCTTGTGCAATGAAAGCAAAGAAAGAATGAATGATTGTGCAAAAGTTCAAGACTAATAGAAAGGACAATAATGACAGAAAAACACTGCATGTGCAGGCTATTTTTTTTTCTTTTACAGAAACAAATTTCTATTAAAATTGTGAAGAAGAGTAAAAAAAAGAAAAAAAAAACAGGATTACTTATGATACTTAATAATCATAGTTCCTTTAAAAAAAAAAAATCAGAGCCACAGTTCTTTACCATGGAGCTGCCACCCTACAACATTGTAAACTCCCTTAGGCTACTTTCACACTAGCGTTCGGGCGGATCCGTTCTGAACGGATCCGCTCATAATAATGCAGACGGAGGCTCCGTTCAGAACGGATCCGTCTGCATTATATTAGCAAAAAAAAGCTAAGTGTGAAAATAGCCTGGGACGGATCCGTCCAGACTTTCAATGTAAAGTCAATGGGGGACGGATCCGCTTGAAGATTGAGCCACATTGTGGCATCTTCAAACGGATCCGTCCCCATTGACTTACATTGAAAGTCTGGACGGATCCGCACGGATCCGCACGCCTCCGAACGGCCAGGCGGACACCCGAACGCTGCAAGCAGCGTTCAGCTGTCCGCCTGTCCGTGCGGAGGCGAGCGGAGCGGAGGCTGAACGCCGCCAGACTGATGCAGTCTGAGCGGATCCGCCTCCATTCAGACTGCATCAGGGCTGGACGGCTGCGTTCGGGTCCGCTCGTGAGCTCCTTCAAACGGAGCTCACGAACGGAAACCCGAACGCTAGTGTGAAAGTAGCCTTAGATTTAGTACTTCCTGGGGGGAGGTAACATGCCACATATAAAAGAGAGACACTAATTTACAGTATGGAAAAAGAGATTTCTTTGGGTGCCATACTATGGATGCGTGCAACACGCATGTATAATAAATGTGTATGAGGTCTTAACCCAAGGTTAGAACATGGAAATTTATAGAACTTAGTGCCTAATAAACAGTGGGGTTTGTCCTGAACTCCCAGTCAGGTCACAGCTATCTTTTCAATCTGCCTTGCGCTGCTATGAACATACAATAGCTGTTCACAGTGAACTCTCCAAGTACCATAAGTGATCAGGTCAAGCTGTCCTGGGGGAGAAGTGGCTGCTGGACATCTTTGTGGTTGCTTATATCCAGAGGACCAAATGATTAACAACGTATCTGATATTTGTTTCCCCTAGGAGCCTTTTACACAGGCTGATGATCAGGAATGAACAATGCTCCCTCCTGATCATTACCCCATGTAAACATGCCACCAGTCTCCTGACAAATCAGCAGACTCTTGTTTGTCAGCTGAACTCCTCTTTTATGCAGCACCAAAAATCATTGCTTGTTGGCACCACATTGCCTTTGACAATGTGCAAACTTTATGGGGACAAATGATGGCATTACTGATTGTTTGTCCTAATATGCCCAGTATTTTCCACATATAAACATCAATTAAAGGGGTTGTCCAGGATTTTGACATTGAAGGCCTATCCTCAGGATAGGTCATCTATATCTGATTGGTGGAGATTCAATTCCCAGCAACCCTGCTGATCACGTGTTTCACCGGAGCGTTGTGATTTTAGGCTAGTGACATCACGTTCATTGGTCACATCGTCTAGGTGCAGCTCAATCCCACTGGATGCTAGAGCCTCCTCACAGCTTACCAAGCACAGTGCCATACATTGTAAAGTACCTGGGCTTGTTATTGCAGCTCAGGTCCATTCCCTTGAATGGGATTGAGCTGCACCTAGACGATGTGACCAATGAACGTGATGTCACTAGCCTAAAATCACAACGCTCCGGTGAAACACGTGATCAGCAGGTTAGCCGGGAATTGAATCTCCACCAATCAGATATTGATGACCTATCCTGAGGATAGGCCTTCAATGTCAATATCCTGGACAACCCCTTTAATTGATGTTTATATGCCTCTTCAAATAGTTGACTGGCAAGGGTGTCCGGAGTTCGACCCCCATTAATTAAATATTGATGACTTATCGTAAGGATAGGCCATCCATATAAAAATCCTGGACAACCCATTTAATGTGCGCAGATTGACATACTGTATTGTTGATCGGTGCTTAAGGGGATGTATACAGACTCTTACTGATAGTCCCTAAAGGTGGCTATACACTTTAGATAGCTGTTGGCCTAATGGTCATTCAGGTTGATAACTACTCCAACTGAAACCTGCCCCCATACACATGCATGCCCAGCCAAAGAGGGGAATAAGTCACTGCAAGACTTCTTGAGACATTAGATTGTCAGTTAATCTAATGCCTGTGGCTAGCTTTGTCCACATCACAACTGTAATATGATAAATCTCTATGGGGAATACTGGTTTTATTTGCGCTAGTGTTTCTTTATATATCCTTGACATTGTTTTTTCCTTCGTTGTATGAGTTGGGGGCTTATTGCTGTTTTTCAGTATCACCATTTGTTTATAGTTTCTTTATGGAGCAGGGGCACTCTGACATTTATAACTATTATGTTTGACCTTTTTACCTAAAGAGTGACGTGATTATTATTGTGTATAGCGTATAACAACGGCATGTATCTGTGGATATTTCCCATTTATTTATTTTGTCCCTTTAAGAAAAGTGTACAACTTGCATTCATTCAACATACTGTAAGCAGATAAAGAAGTTGAGGCCGGGATTGTTTAGTGAACAATGAGCCATATGGTTAGCATACATTAGCACATCCCTCAGAGTCTTGACTTAGTTGTGGAACCAAATGGAAATGGTTGTGCAGACTTTCATCAGGGCTATAAATAATGCCTTCTCTAACCATCTATGTATTAAAAATGGTTTCTGTGCCTTCAAAACTTATTATAAAGATTATGATATGCACAAACATCATTTTGTGAGCATGAATCACTGTGGTGCAACATCAAAAACTTCAACCTTTTATTTTCTGGTTTCCATTGCAGCATATGTTTTGTGCTAAATGACGTTATTTCTTGGATTAATTGTATTCTTCTTTATTTCTGTCTTCCCATCTTTGTCTTTCTATCTGCCTATCTGTTATTCTCAAAACACAGAGGACTTGCAGCTTTGGTGGATTTGACTTAAACAATCGCTCACTACACGTTGGAAATAATGCAGACTCTCTGGTGAGTTCATGGCGCTGCTCCTTATAAGATATGTTATTTAAATCACTAGCGAGTGGTATGATATATACCGTATTTTCCGCTCTATGAGATGCACCTAGGTTTTAAAGGAGAACAATAAGAAAAAAATATTTTTCATTAGACCTCAGGTCAGACTACTAATCAGACCCTCAATGTTAATCAGACCTCAGCTGACAGCCCCAATAAGACCCCCAATGTTATTAAAAGATTTAGATCAGACCCCCAATCAGACCTCAGCTGTGACCCCAGTGTGAATGACCCCCAATCAGACCTCAGATAAGAGCTCCATGCCTCTCATCAGCCCCCATATGCCTCATCAGCCACCATATTCCTCTCATCAGCCCCCATTGCCTCATACCAGCCCTCAGCAGCCCTCATTGCCTCCGATCAGCCCCCAGCAGCCTCCATTGCCTCATGCTAAATAAAAATAAAACACTTACCTCTCCTGCTCTGGACGCCAGGGCTCCTCTACTCCAGTGCGATCCTCTTCATCATGCCACCGGCTGTGCTGTGAACTGGCGCGCACAGTGTGAGGTCACAGAGCGCCCTTACGCTGTGTGCAGCCAAAGCACAGCCGAGGACCAGGAAGCGGTGAGTACAGAGCCTTCACCACTTCCCGGTCCTCCGGTACTAATGAGCACTTCCATAATAGAAGCACTCATTAGTATTCATCCTATAAGACGCAGGGGCATTTCCCCCCACTTTTGAGGGAAAAAATGCTTCTTATTGGGTGAAAAATACGGTATGTGTATTACAAGGAAAAGACTATTAACCCCTTAAGGACCAGGCTCATTTTCACCTTAAGGACCAGGCCATTTTTTGCAAATCTGACCAGTGTCACTTTAAGTGCTCATAACTTTAAAACACTTTGACTTATCCAGGCCATTCTGAGATTGTTTTTTCGTCACATATTGTACTTCATGACACTGGTAAAATAAAGTCCAAAAAATAAAAAATTTTGCATAATAAAATACCTAATTTACCAAATATTTGGAAACATTAGCAAATTTCAAAGTTTCAGTTTCTCTACTTCTGTAATACATAGTAACACCCCCAAAAATTGTGATGACTTAACATTTCCCATATGTCTACTTCATGTTTGAATTATTTTGGGAATTATATTTTATTTTTTGGGGATGTTACAAGGCTTAGAAGTTTAGAAGCAAATCTTGAAATTTTTCAGAAATTTACAAAAACCCAATTTTTAGGGACCACTACAGCTCTAAAGTCACTTTGCGAGGCTTACATAATAGAAACCGCCCAAAAATTACCCCATTCTATAAACGACACCCCTCAAGGTATTCAAAACAGATTTTACAAACTCCGTTAACCCTTTAGGTGTTGCACAAGAGTTATTGGCAAATGGGGATGAAATTTGAGAATTTAATTTTTTTGCCTAATTTTCAATTTTAACCAATTTTTTCCACTAACAAAGCAAGGGTTAACAGCCAAACAAGACTGTATCTTTATTGCCCTGACTCTGCTGTTTACAGAAACACCCCATATGTGGCCGTAAACTACTGTACGGCCACACAGCGGGGCGTAGAGTGAAAGGTGCGCCGTATGGTTTCTGGAAGCCAGATTTTGCTGGACAGTTTTTTTGACACCATGTCCCATTTGAAGCCCCCTGATGCACCCCTAGAGTAGAAACTCCATAAAAGTGACCCCATCTAAGAAACTACACCCCTCAAGGTATTCAAAACTGATTTTACAAACTTCGTTAACCCTTTAGGTGTTGCACAAGAGTTATTGGCAAATGGGGATGAAATTTGAGAATTTCATTTTTTTGCCTAATTTTCCATTTTAACCCATTTTTTCCACTAACAAAGCAAGGGTTAACAGCCAAACAAGACTGTATCTTTATTGCCCTGACTCTGCTGTTTACAGAAACACCCCATATGTGGCCGTAAACTACTGTACGGCCACACAGCGGGGCGTAGAGTGAAAGGTACGCCGTATGGTTTTTGGAAGCCAGATTTTGCTGGACAGTTTTTTTGACACCATGCCCCCCTGATGCACCCCTAGAGTAGAAACGCCATAAAAGTGACCCCATCTAAGAAACTACACCCCTCAAGGTATTCAAAACTGATTTTACAAACTTTGTTAACCCTTTAGGCGTTGCACAAGATTTAATGGAAAATAGAGATACAATTTCTAAATTTCACTTTTTTGGCAGATTTTCCATTTTAATATTTTTTTTCCAGTTACAATGCAAGGGTTAACAGCCAAACAAAACTCATTATTTATGGCCCTGATTCTGTAGTTTACAGAAACACCCCATATGTGGTCGTAAACTGCTGTACGGGCACACGGCAGGGCACAGAAGGAAAGGAATGCCATACGGTTTTTGGAAGGCAGATTTTGCTGGACTGGTTTTTTGACGCCATGTCCCATTTGAAGCCCCCCTGATGCACCCCTAGAGTAGAAACTCCAAAAAAGTGACTCCATTTTAGAAAGTACGGAATAGGGTGGCAGTATTGTTGGTACTAGTTTAGGGTACATATGATTTTTGGTTGCTCTATATTACACTTTTTGTGCGGCAAGGTAACAAGAAAAAGCTTTTTTGGCACGTTTTTTTTTGTTATTTACAACATTCATCTGACAGGTTAGATCACGTGGTAATTTTATAGAGCAGGTTGTCACGGACGCGGCGATACCTAATATGTATACAATTTTTTTTATTTATGTAAGTTTTATACAATAACTTTAAAAAATTGTTTAGTGTCTCCATAGTCTAAGAGCCATAGTTTTTTCAGTTTTTGGGCGATTATCTTGAGTAGGGTCTAATTTTTTGCGGAATGAGATGACAGTTTGATTGGCACTATTTTGGGGTGCATATGACTTTTTGATCGCTTGCTATTACACTTTTTGTGACGTAAGATGGCAAAAAATTGCTTTTTTTACACAATTTTTTATTTATTTTTTTACGGTGGTCACCTGAGGGGTTAGGTCATGTGATATTTTTATAGAGCCGGTCGATACGGACGCGGCGATACCTAATATGTATACTTTATTTTTATTTATGTATGTTTTACACAATGATTTTATTTTTGAAACAAAAAAAATCATGTTTTAGTGTTTCCATAGTCTAAGAGCCATAGTTTTTTCAGTTTTTGAGCGATTATCTTGAGTAGGGTCTCATTTTTTGCGGGATGAGATGACGGTTTAATTGGTACTATTTTGGCGTACATGCGACTTTTTTGATCACTTTTATTACCTTTTTTGGGAAGTAAGGTGGGCAAAATTTCAATTTTCTCAGTTTTTTTTTTTTTTTTTTTTATGGCGTTCACTGTGCGGGGAAAGTAACATGACCGTTTTATTGATCAGGTCATTACGGACGCGGCGATACCTAATATGTGTAGTGTATTTTTTTATATTTTTTTTTTATTCAGTGATAAATGTTTTTTTTTTTATCTTAACTTTTTTCACTTATTTTTTCATTTTTTTTACCCAGACCCACTTGGTTCTTGAAGATCCAGTGGGTCTGATGTCTGTAAAATACAGTACAGAACCTATATAGGTTTCTGTACTGTATTTTACTTACACTGAACAGATCTATGCCTTCAGCACAGATCTGTTCAGCACCATGGACAGCAGGACGCCTGAGCAGGCGTCCTGTTGCCATGGGAACCTTCCCCGTCTGCCACAACTTCGCAGACGGGGAAGGGTGAGGACGGGGCTTCGGGGGGCTGTCCAGGGGCTCTCTCCCATCGGGGGGCTGCAAAGGCACAGCAGCCCCCCGATCGGAGAGGCAGGGAGCTCCCTCTTACTGTTAACCTTTTCCATACAGCGGTCCGTACGGACCGCTGTATGGAAAGGATTAAACGGCTGACATCGCATCAACGATGTCAGCCGTTTATACCAGGGTGCCAGCAATGTGCTGGCACCCTGGTATACCCACTGTACACCAACGATTATGCAATGGGAGGCGGGCGGGGGATCGCGATCCCGCCTGCCGCACCGCCCGCCTCCCGCAACGCCCCCACCGCCTGCGACACCCCCCCTGCACCACCCGGCGCCATCAAATCGTGCAGGGGTGCAGGGGGGGGTGTACAATATTGATTTTAGGCACTCTGAAGTTTCTGATCCCCGCGGTCAGGGACCGCGGGGATCAGAAACTGCAAAAAGCGCAGCAAACCGCAGGTCTGAATTGACCTGCGGTTTGCTGCGATCGCCGACACGGGGGGGTCACATGACCCCCCCTGGCATTTTGACAGGATGCCGGCTGAATGATTTCAGCCGGCATCCTGTTCAAATTAACCCCTGGGGCGCCGGAATGCCGATTTTAAAGTTAGGACGTACCGGTACGTCCTTGGTCCTTAAGGACTCGGGAAATAGGGCGTACCGGTACGTCCTATGTCCTTAAAGGGTTAAGGACTCGGGAAATAGGGCGTACCGGTACGTCCTATGTCCTTAAGGGGTTAAAGAGGATCACTTATGCTCAGGATATGTCATCAATATCAGATCAGCGGGGGTCCGACTCTTGGCACCCACGCCAATCAGCTGTTTGAAGAGAGCGCAGCTGTTTACCTGGTCGCCATTTACATTGCAGCAAAAAGCCGATTAAATTGCAGCTCCTCTGTCCCATTCACTTCAGTGGGACAGCCCCATTCTGTTCACTTAAAGTAGATTGGATCACTGCTATACGTTAGAAGCTCTTTGTGCACGAAAAGACTTGCCTCTCATGGGCTTTTGGCCTACAAGTTTCAGGGCAAAGTAGGATCCAGCTATGGGATACCGATTAAAAGCACCAGGTAGATGAGCGGAAGTGCACAATCTAAACAGGGGAAGCCAGTCCCCCAAATGTACAATGCTAAAGAGAGTTAGACCAGCACCTCCAAACCGTGTATACAAAAGGGGGATCAGGTGCAAGCTGCCATGGCTTTTTTTTGTATTTTATAGTACATCCACAATCATGTGGAACACAAAATAAAATTAAACCAGCACCTCCATACTGTGTATAGCTATCTATGTATGTATATGTGTGTGTGTGTGTGTGTGTGTGTGTGTGTGTGTGTGTGTGTGTATATATATATATATATATATATATATATATATACACAATTAATGAAAATTGTAGAGCAGCTCCATGAATTTAATTTCATAAACCATAGCAGCAACTTCAACCAATGATGAAAATAGGGAGGTTTCTTGGACTCCCTGTAGGCACTCTAGCTAAACTTTAGTAACAGAAAACAGCTCTGCCCTGATGGAGCACAGATTTACATATCATTTTTTAGTTTCTGACTTGAAGGTTGCTACTAGACTTGGCAGCTACCTCATTCTTTCTTTTGGAATCTATGAGGGAGAGATCTCGTAGTCTGAGTCTGAAATCCAAACCAGTCTATGAGCTGTTTAAAATTAGTGCTTTACACATTGAAACTTAAAGAGGACCTTTCAATAGTCCTGACGTTACAGTATTAGTACCTGGCAGTGTAGGGCATGATTAGTAGATGTCAGGGTGCTTTTTTTTTTTTTAAGATTGGCTGCTCGGTTTCCCTGCTGTGCTCACCTTCTTACTGGCTGTGATGCTCTCTGCTGTGATTGGGCAGCTCACAGATGCTGCCGTCTCCTCCTCCCTGTACCTATGCTACTAACTAGCATACAGGGTGGCAAAAGTTGAACAGGGGGCACAGTGGGGGAACGGAGCAGCTGATCTGGAGAAAAAAAGCACCCTGATATCTACTTATCATGCCCTACAGTGCCAGGTACTAATATTGTAACGTCAGGACCAGTGAAAGGTCCTCTTTAAAGGAAATCTGTTATGTTGAATGTAATGTCTGAGCTACACTGAGAATCTTATTGAACAGGGAGGAGCTGAGCAGATTGATATATAGTTTTATGGGAAAAGATTCAGTAAAACTTGTATTTTATTCATTTCAATTCCTGCTCATTCTGGGCTTTGAAGTCCAGGAGGCGGTCCTATCAGTGATTGACAGCCTTTCCTCTATGGTTGTGTATACAGAGATAGCTGTCAATCACCGATAGCACCATATCCTTCACTTCATAGCCCAGAATGAGCAGGAATATAAATGTATGAAGTACAGGTTTTACTGAATCTATTCCCACAAACCATATGTCAATCTGCTCAGCTCCTCCTGGTCTATAGCATGCTGAATGCAGATTTTTTTAGCCACTTAAAGTAATTATTCCAAAATGTTATTTTCCTCCCTGTATAAAAAAGGTTTCATGGAACAAAGATGTAGTTTACTATCTTTATAATACTTTGTCATACATGTGGTTCCAAAAACACATTGCTTGCTTCCTTAGGCTTTTACTCTACCCTCTTATTCACAAGGCTGTTTGAGAATTGGCGTTTGACCTGATTTACTCTTATAGGAGAAAGATGGAGAGTTTATATACAAAGAAGTCATCAAATCCCCCACCACACCAAGGATGTCACTTGGTAAAAAAGTCAAGTCTGTCAAGGAAACTATGAGGAAAAGGATGTCAAAGAAATACACAAGTTCTGTGTCAGAGCAGGTCAGTAGGAAATTTACATTCCTTTCCTGCAAATTGTTTATTGAAATGCCGCGGCTTTAGAAGACAGAAACAATACTGTGAATTCTGGAGCCCAGCTGTGCGCTAGAGAAAACGGGCTTCCACATAGAGCAGTGACTGATACACAACCTTCATCTACTCATATACAATGTCAGAAAATCTGAGAAGATTCCTATATGTGTGGCAGATTCTGAACCACCTTCCTTTAAAACATTGATTTATGAAGGTAGATGTAACTTTGTAATTTATTTCTTTCATCTTTATTGCTCCTATCTTCCATTCTGCGCTGTGGTCATATGACCATGTCGCTCTTTCTTACTTCCTCTGATGTTATGTCCATGGGTGTGTCAAAGCAGGAATTGGGGCCCTGATAGAGGAGTGTCTATGTAAGTAGCTGTGTGGAAGGAGCCACAAACTAGATAGTCATTGTTAGGGGTAGTGTTGGAGCTAAGGCAGAGAAAGGAGAAGTGCATTATGGGTTTGGTTGAATACAGGAACAGAAAGTGCTACATACATGGTGAAAAAGGGTCAGGAGAGTGCAAGTTAAAAAATATAGGAAAGATGTATATAAGGTAAAGAACTACATGAGCATATCTGTTAAAAATCATAGTAATCCCCGAAAAACCCTTTAAGGGTCCTCTTACACATGCCAGGGGGTCTATTCAAAGTGAAGTGGGGGCAAACAATTGTTATTACAATTAATCATTCGTCACCCATTTGGTTTGCATATTGTTGGCAGCACATCTCCTATTTACACAGAGCCACGTGCTGCTCACAAATGACAACTTTGGGTGCTGCACCAAAAATCCCATCATACAACAAACAAACATTTTGCTTGTTTGTTGGGCGATATCTCCACCTTTACATGTTCCAGTTATCTGGAATAAGCGGTCATTGGAATGTTCGTATTCTACACACTGGAAAAACCAGGTGGACCCAATGTAACCTGAATGTACAGAGATCTCTGAGAAGCACTACTGCACCTTCGTGGTTTCAGCAAAGGTTTACGTCCCCATTAAAGCTTACCACCAGATTTATAAAATGTCTAACTTGACATTGTTGGGGACACTAGCTGGGACCCTCATCAATTGTTAGAATGATGGGTTTTCAGTTGCTCTTTGTAGCTTCATGTCCCTGTGAGTTTTGGTTCAGAACTGCTTGTTCTCCATTAAAGTGACATTGTAATGTATGTGTGCATTAGTATCCCATAACTTTCCTAGGACCAGCTTCTCTGCATTGACACCACCAAGCTAATTCACAAATCTTGACTGTAAGTATTAGCCTGGCCCCACTGCTAAACATGACCATGATGGATCGCCATGTTCTTTTATGTAGCCCAGCTTGTGCACCATTAGAGATGTGCAGACTGGCAAGATGGTCATTGGGCTTCTTGCATAAAAACTGAAAAAAGTGTGATTGTAATTTGCTGTACACAGATAATAGTACTGAAAGACATGATTCTCCTTTTTTTCCCTCAAAAATATCTAGAATTCACAAGTTTTTTTCTAAACTCAATAATCATGAGCAAACACACTCATTTAGATGCTGTTATGTTCCAAGGATTAAGGAAAGGCAGCAACAGTTTTTCATTTACATACAGAATAGATCCTTTTCTGTGGCACATTTTCTAAATTATGCGAAAGGAAACTTAACCACAAGGTTAGCGGAACATAGCGTAATAGATTTCTTTGTAAGCTGACAAATGCTGCCCCCTAGCTTTGCATAGCTGCTATTATTAACAGACACGTATTTGAGAACAGTGTGAAGGCACATACACATGTGCTGCATGGATCAGTCATGTATCAGAGAAAGAGCAGCTTTGTTTCCTGACCAACCACGTTTCACATTTCATTTTCTAAACTGTGAAAATGAACCTGGAATGAAGTTTATCTGAGACAGTTTAACACATGGTATCCAACATTTCTTCATAATAAAATCATCTTATGAGTGGGAATGAGAGTTACAGAACATAGAAAAGGAATATATGATGCTGTTTGGTTTTAATGCACATGACTGCATCCAGCTACATGCTATGCTGATATCATTCTTCTTTTTAATGCTGATTTGATGTGTACATTCATGTTCCACAGTACTGGCTAGGATCTTTTTACAGCCTTTGGTGTGCGTTGTGACATGGTTGCCGTGCATGCTGTTGCCAGCTGCAACGTGTTGTGGTTGCAGCATGTAGGTGCCTCCTCCTTTCACCTGGGGCTTTCCCTGTCTGGTGCCGGAGGGGTTAATTATCTAGCTGGTGGGGATTTAGGCTAGGTCTACACGACGACATTTGTCGCGCGACATTTTGTTGCACCAATGTCGTGCGACAATTTTTATAATGGCAGTCTATGGTGTCGCACTGCGACATGCTGCGACTGCGACGCGACAGTCGCAGAAAATCCATTCAAGATGGATTTTTCTGCGACTGTCGCAGTCGCAACATGTCGCATGTTGCAGTGCGACACCATAGACTGCCATTATAAAAATTGTCGCGCGACATTGGTGCAACAAAATGTCACGCGACAACTGTTGCGCGACTTTTTGTCACGCGACAAATGTCGTCGTGTAGACCTAGCCTTAGGTGTGTCCTGGGTGTGGCCACAAGGTTTATATTGCCTGTGGCCTGTTGGCTGGGTTCTGGGTTCTTCCAGCCCTGCTGTGTGCTGGAGCTGTGCTCCTGCCAGGCCTTTACGATCTGCCCAGTGCTTGAGGGCCACCTTGTGGAACCTCAAGGTACCTATGATGTCTCCCCTATGTTCCCGTCGTTTACCTTCCCTTCACTACCCTTGCATATGTTTAGTGTTGTTTGTGTATGGGTGGTTGTTGTCTTGTCTAGTGGTTGATACATGTCTGGTCTGTTGGTGTCTATAGTCCAGCATGTTTGCTAGACATGTTTCCTGTGTGGTGTTCCTCCGGTGAGGGGGTGTCTGGGGTTCCTCGGAGGGGGAACCACAAGTCAGCAAGTAGTAATTGTTCCACCCAGTCGTTGTGGCAGGAAAGTGCTGTTGTTCCAGCGCTTGTTGTTTTGCGCTGGGCTCTTACCTGCTGCTATGTGTTTTTGCTTGCTGTCTGCTCCTTCCCAGTTGCTAGGCCTGTGTGAGACTCCGGTTCATCCGTGTCGTGGATGAACCAGTCATCTCTTATTCCTGACTCCTATTTCAGGGATTGTTAGGGTCAGAAGGACCCAGGTAACAGAGTATGAGCCACCCTACCATCGAGGCCGGATTATACAGTTAGGAGGTCAGGGATAGGATGAGGGTGGTGTTAGGAGCTGACCTGCTCCCCTTATCCCGGTATCCAGGCCTAGTTGCTTTCCCAATTTTCCCTACATTGTATGGTGGGGGGGTTTCCCCCACTCCCCACCGTGACAGATCTATTCTAGAACCTCATCTTACTGTGTCCTCTCACCATGCGTAAAATGAGAATTGATGTTAAATGGCTTGGTATGGCTATAATTACTACAGCATTATTTGGCCTATGCCATATAAAATCATTGGTATACATACATAAAACTATGGAATATTCATGTCAGTTTTTAACCCCTCCACAACCACATCATTTAAATTAATGGACTCTAGGACTGGTCCCTGTGACTGCATCCCATTAATTTACATGCTGAGTTTGGTGGCAGTGCGCCGCTTCTGCACTTTGTGCTATCGGGAGGATCAGGCTGTCACACTGACAGTCCAATCCTGTATTCTGACAGAGAATTAAAATTATTTCTTATCACAGAAAACCTTAAACACAGCGTTGGGACTGAGTGCTGTGTTACCGAATGCAGAAGCACCGTTTCTGCATTCAGGCGATTGCCATGTCATTTCACATTAGTGATTGTGTCATGGGGAGGGGGGGGGGCTCTAAGGTAGCATGCAGAGATGACATTATTTACATCTTCTCTGGGCTATTGTCCTTACATCACGGTTATCAGTGTTCTATATATGGTGACAGCGGGGAGCATACAGAAAATGTTTCCTTGTTAACCTGTGCCCCCATACAATAAGTTCTAGTCAGCCAGAACGTATGTTGCCCCAAGCATAAAATAATTGCCACAATCCACCAGTTTTAGTCCGTTTTCCTCTCTTCTTTTGCATGTTCAATAAAATATGTCTGTACTTGGATGATTATGATCCATCATTATCATCCATGTACAAATGCTGAATCTAAAGCAAAGGGAGGGCAATACAATACAAAGGATAAAGTAGGAATTTTGTTTTTGGTGCAATAGTTATGTCATATGTTATACAACGTACACATATTTGACAATGCTGTGCATGGGAGAATGAAAGGGTCAACTTTTGGGGCAAATATTTTTCAAACAAGCCTAGCATGACAAAATTAGGAAAAGATGTATTTTTCACTGCTTCTGACCATCTTCCCCCCAAGAAAACTATAAAACGAATCAAAGTGGGTTTTCTGGCTTCAACAGCTCCTTGATCAGCTGTTTCTTCCAGCCTCTAGTACTGGAACTAGCACTCTGTTCACAGTCTAGTGGCCGTGCCGGATTACTACAGCTCAGCTCCCATTGAAGTGAATAGGACTAAGCTGCAGTAACCCAGCACTGCCACTAGACTGAACAGAGCCGTGCTTCCTGCTCCATTCAAAGTGCTAATTCCAGTACCAGAGGCTGCAGAGAACAGCTGATCAAGGGGGTGCGTGGTGTCAAGACCCCATTGATTGGATATTAAGGATAGGTCATCGATGTCAGTAGTCGGAAAAACCCTTTAATCTCTGCTACCATTAAAATTATAAAAAAGCCCCTTGTTTCTTAAAAAAAAAAAAAAAGTAAACAACTTTGGCGGTTGACAAAGTTTAAAAATAAAATAAAAACATCTTTGGATGGTAGCATTGCAGGAGGTGAACTTTTCCTCTGGACATGAAGGCCCAAACCACCCCTGGTCATGAAAGGGTTAAACATCTGAACAAAAAGAAACTTTAAAATGCCATTGGCATCATTTATTCATGGTACAAATGAGCCTCATGGTACACCAAGTTGACAATGCTTTACGCTAATAATCCTACAGATATGTAATTTTGACACCTTCAGATTGAACGCTCTGCGCTGATGCCATTTGAAGGTCTATTTACGCGAAGTTGTTTCTATTGCTTTCAAGTGTCTTTTGGAGCTAATATACATACGTAGTACTTAAAAAAATGTCAGCTTTTGTATATATTAAAACTATAGTTTTGCAATTAACCCTTTCTGCCAGGTTCCTTACCAGAATTGATTGCTAGTATACGGGATCATGCAGGGTGGTGGCCTAGATATAGCTGTGCTGTCACACTTCAGACCTGGTGCCATAAAGGCCCTTGCTCTATAAGTGATGTCACTGGTCTACATTTCATCAGCGCTCGTGAGCCTCAAAATTCACTTCAGGTGCAGAGTATTTTGAATATTTCATACAATGTCCCTTCTTCATATTCCCCTGAATGACAAGTATTAGGACATTGTGGAGGGATATTAGAAATGGTATTGCTGTTTGGCCTCCGTGCTGATTGTAGGCTATTCTGGGATACAAAGAGTGATTACATTTTCCCGTAAACCCATCAATCCTCAAAAAAAATTCAGACCTTGTGCATCCTGACTGGGTTATCAAGCAATATATTGAATAGTTTTCGTACCATTTCAAAGAAATGATTTTTAAACTTTTATCCTGTGTTGACTGGTGTGGGTTTTTCTAAAGGAAATATATTGTACTGAGGGATTCCTGTTTTGGGTAGTGGTCAGTAAAGAATAAATTGCTGAAGCTATTGACAGTAAGTGACATACAGCAATTGTTCTGAGACTTTACAATATCGAAATAATTTCTATTGAAGGTCACAAACCAAATGACTTCAGCTTAACAGCAGTGTAAGAAGCCTGGCCAGCTCTGGTGCCCCTCGGTCGTCTGACACATACAATACACAAAGGGGTTATTTTGGTTCAGAGATTAAGTTGGGTCGTCTTATGTTCCAGCTGACTTGCTACTGTAGACATTAAATACATTTGTTGCCTGCCTTGCAAAATGTAAATTATAGGTTTCATTTGACCAGTTTTATGACTAGTTATAAGTTCCATGTACTTGGCCTGTCTGAACTCTTCTTGGCATCACTGGAAAGACAAGTTGTTGCTCCCAAACACTGTAATTTTCCTAACTTTCATGCAATTTTGCACTTACTGTGTGACTTTCTGTAGGAAGACAGGCTATTGCAAAGTTGTGACTATGCTATACATGATCATATGGAGGGGTCAGATTCTAGGACATGAATTCATTGCTATAATTTAAAATGCATCCTCCTAGTCTGCTTCTATGTTATGAAGCTTCAATCTGCTGCAATTAACATTCCTGGCATCCCATGATCCAAAATGTACTAGAGCACATGATTCATATGTGATGAATGAGTTTAGGATTTTATATGGATGGGACAGCAAATCAGGGAAAACAATATGGAAATGACCACGTGTGACGTTTCGATCAACAATATATATATACTATATATTATATACTGTATATACCTTATTTACTCAATCATGTTTACATCTGCAATATTCTTTTAGCAAATTGATATCCATTAGGACAGTAGCTTCAACCTGTGGCTCACTTGCCTTGGCAGCTGGAGGGTCACAGGACACCCACCAGCATTTTTATGGTGCCACTTTTTTGTAGTATTGCAAATAAAAGTTAGCTGATGTAGAAGTTATTAGTCATCATCCCAGTAACACATTTAGTGTGAGGGAATGCTAAAATGTTACATTCTAATCTGTAGATGAACTCTGCTCAGAAGTGCCCTAGTTCCTCCAGCACTTTTCCCTGTGCTCAGGTACAACATTTCCCTATGGATAAGAGTGGAGAAGCTGTGTGTTACCAGATGCACCGCACAGATTCTGTCATTTATTAGACTTTATTTAGGATTTATACTTTTTACTTCAATTAAACGTTACAAAAATTGCAAGCTATGCATAGATATTGATTAGGTGTTTGTCATGGTGGGCAACATTTATGCTTGATTTCTTTACACATGTCCATATGTTTTTCAGGACTCCAGCATAGATGGCATTCCTGGTTCCCCTGAATCTCCACTGCCCCCCACAAGCACACTTGAAAAGCCAAAACTAAAAGCAGGGGGCTCAGTAGAAAGTCTTCGAAGCTCCCTGAGTGGCCAGAGCTCAATGAGTAAGCATGTCATATTGAAGTTTAGTTTTCATTTGGAATCCCCTAATCATTCATCTAATCATCTCCATAAAGCCTTGTTTTACAAAAAGAACAGGATTTCATTAGAGGCAGACTACTTATGCAGATGGGTTTTGTCCTTGTCTGTTGTCATTTAATATCATTTCCATCTTTATTTAGTATATATGTTATGGTATAAGACCTACATAATATTCTCTTAACCTGTCCTACACAATAAGACAGTCTCCATTATTCATAATGTGGCAGTTCTACAATACAGAGGGACATTCCGATCTCACTAACCAGGACTGGTTCATTTACTTTGTTAGGTGGTCAAACAGTAAGCACAACAGACTCCTCAGCAAGCAACAGGGAGAGCGTCAAGTCTGAAGACGGTGATGATGAGGAGCTACCGTATAGGGGACCATTCTGCGGCAGAGCTAGAGTGCACACAGACTTCACCCCCAGCCCCTATGATTCCGATTCCCTCAAACTTAAGGTTTGTAAGCAAATTTCCACTTTATTACTATGACAGATGTAAATTGGTTACTGTTAAAGTGCAACTCCATTCACAACAGAACCTATCATTCAATATCTTAAGTGGTCAACATTATTTTACATGGCTGAACTATACCTAAACACTTGTAGGATATCAGGCATTGCTCAGAAGAGTTCCCAATTAAGAAAGAAATGTTACTGAACACTTACTAACCTAAAAACAGGAACAGCAGTGTTATGTTGAATTATTTACAGGAGGTTTCATTAATTTGTTTTCTGTAGAAAGGAGACATCATTGAAATTATAAGTAAGCCTCCAATGGGCACATGGATGGGCCTTTTAAACAATAAGGTTGGCACTTTCAAGTTCATATATGTGGATGTAATCAATGAAGTTGAAGAGAAGCCTAAGCGTCCTACAAGAAGGCGTCGCAAGGGAAGACAACCAAAGCCCAAGTCTGTAGAAGAGCTCTTAGACCGCATCAATCTCAAGGTTTGTTGTTATTTAGTCACTTTAAAAGGAACCTGACTGGAGATTCAGGCTGACGTGGTTCCAACAGGCTCCCTCTTTCCAACCAGCTATATTTCAGAGAAAACATAGGGGAATTAATCAAAACAAGTGTTTCACATGCCAATCTTGATCTAGTTTGTGGCAGAGTAAGATGCGCCTAATTTAGTAAGAGACACAGACCTCTTAATAAATTAGGCACATCTCTAGCTGTCCAAGCATCAGATAGTCAAATCTATGCCAGCTATGAGCTGGTGTAGATTTAAGCTATAATTTATACAAATTTCTGGTGTAAATTATAGTATATTTGCTGTGCCATGGGAGGCCATGCCACACACATTAAGCCTCACCTACTGCAAACCCACTTTGAGAAACACAGTAAGCATGGTGTAAACCTCCAAAACCATTATTTCTGCAAATGGTGCTCCCTACTGGATTCTTCCTGTGCAGTTTGGCTTGATTGACAGGTGTCTCCCTGTTTTTTATTTAGATATGAAGAGACTTGTCAATCAAGCCAAGATTTCCATTCCCCCGATTCTGGCTTGATTTCTGAAACTTTGCAGCATTTCACAGTAAAACATAGTTGTTTGTAACGAAAGCCTGTCAACGCTTCATGCTGCTCGGGGTTTGGGCAACTTGGATCTCCTGACCAGTTCCCTTTAATAGTCTTGTATAGCGCTACATGGAGCATATTCTCGACCTATGATGGAGCTGCATCTCCATAGCAATACACACTTACATGTTTATTCTTCTGGCTGCAGAATGCAAAAACTACCCAGCAAAGAAGCAATTAGAAAATAAATGGGATTCCTTTTTTCACTACATATAAACTGAGCACCAAACTTAATAGAGGTTATAGGTATAAAATAAGATTTATACAATAACAATTTCACCTCAGTAATAAAACCACCAAGCATGAAATCAATTGCTTATATTACAAAGTGTATTTAATGGAATAGCAGAGCAGCCTGTATTACAATATGATTATTTATTACGAATCCTTGCATATATGCTGTGCAGCATTTTGTGAGCATCTGGGGTGGCGGTACAGCGCTGCAGACAATTACTCACTTCGCTGACAAATAAGGAGTACTGAAAGACACACAAAAATGACTTTCTAGAGGAAAGACAATTCAATTAAAGTCCAGCTATGCTATTATTACTCTACTGCTGTTCAGCTCGGTAATACAGTAATCATGGCCAATTTCATAACATTACATTTACCTCCATATAGCACAATTGTTAGCATTATACATATTCTGTGTGATATTACATTAGGCTTTAAACATAATCTGGAATATGGATTTCCTGGACTGATACATTTTCATAATCACTGGTATAGTGAAAATCTACCGCAGAGCACAGCACGCTACACCTTATTCTAGACATCTATGAAAGCCAATCCTTGCAGGCTGATTTCTGTATCCTGACATCACTGAAGATGGCATTGTTTATGTGGGTTCAGCCTGAGAAAATTATGCTGGGGCCTTCTTGTGTGATACAGTAGTGCCAGTATAGCCATCCTGTTCCACGCCACCTAATTCTCTGAGCATTGGAAACAATGATGCGCCTCATGATAATGATGGGATATTAATTTACTTTACTGCATACATTTATTTAACTATATGTCTGTGTTTGCTTTGTAGGAGCACATGCCAACCTTTCTTTTCAATGGATATGAAGATTTAGACACTTTCAAACTGCTAGAAGAGGAAGATTTAGACGAACTGAACATACAGAATCCAGAACACAAAGCAGTGCTTCTGACAGCTATTGAGCTCTTACAGGAATATGACAGTAAGATTTCAAAGATTGTTTCCCATGATTATAAAAGTAACCGTTTATTAATCATAAGACTGCTATAATATAGACAGGGAAATTAAAGGCAATTTCTCACCAGCATTCTCGCCAACCAGCTGTTTGCATAGATACATAGCTGTGTTTCACCTGATTAAACCCTCTTTTTTGTGGGGGTGGGGGGTGGGGGTGCTGATCTGAGGCTCCGATCCCAATTTTTGATACTTTTTCTTAATGGCATCTGAACTAGTCAAAATCTGTACCCCAAAAGGATCAAAGGTATCAGGCATGTCACTTCAGATCTAGGTCTACCCACATGGGACCTGTGATGATGAACAGTGTGCAGAGGATACGAATGACGAAGCACGTGTCTCATGCAGGCTGCTGAACAAGGTTTCAGTCAAACTCAAACGTGTTACTATATGTTCTTCTGGCTAACATTATATTGTCCACCTTCAGAAGTGCCCACATACCTCATTTTTGTTTTGTACCAAGGCCTTTCCACAAAAACAATCTTCTTTATTAAGGCATAACCTTAACTATGTTGCACGGTCTGCATATCTGGCCTACTTTACAATTAAGAACTTGTGTGCTCGAAATGTGAATTGTGCAACATTGCAATTTTATGCCTTAATAAAGAAGATTGTTTTACTGGAAACTTCTCAATGCTGGACCTGTTCATTTATGTGAATCTGTTCATCCTACTCCAAGAGGTCTGTGGAGAGAAGTATAAAAGAATAGGAGGGAAGAGCTGTCTAAGGTTTGGTCATCTTTTGTTCAGATCTGCTTTAGACTTTGTTCACATGACCTCATGATTGCCGTATGAACTAGGGCTGTAGCGGGTATCGAATTATTGATACCCAATCGATAGTTTTGTACCAGGATTTGACATTTACCGCAGTAGTGCAGCCTAGTATCAGAGAACATGGCGCACGCTGAGTCTCTCCCAAGATCCCCCCCCCCCCCCGTGCCCCTGCTGCTACCAATAAGAGGAGAGAGGGGTGTAGGAGTAAACTTCCGTGGATCGCAGCGCCCTTTCATAGTACTAAAAACATTGGTGGCGCAGTGCGCCCCCCCAGTATTAAATCATTGGTGGAAGTTGCCATAGGGTCCCCTCCTCCTCATTGGTGGTGCAGTGGCAGCTCCTGATCTGAGCCCCAGCAGTGTAATCCTGGGGCTCCGATCGGTTACCATGGCATCCGATCCATTACCGAGCCAGAATGCTACTGAAGCCCTGGCTGCCATGGTAATCTCCCTGCTGCTGTGTGTACTATGCACAGGGCAGCATGGACAGTGTGATGTCCTATTCACCCTAATTGAGATCTATTAGGGTGAATAGGACAAGGCATCAAAAGATCCCAGGTTCTAGCCCCTAAGGAGGCTAATGGTTATTAAATAAAAAGTAAAAAAAAAAAAAAAGCCTAAATATTAAGTTTAAATCACTCCTTTTCCCAATTTTACATATAAAATATATAAACAATAAATAAATAAACATATTACATATCGCCACGTCCCAAAATGTGTAAACTATTAAAATATTTAAAAAAATCTCCGCCGTAACAGATAAAAATAAAAACTGCGCGATTCGCCATTTTTTTGTCACCTTGTCCCCCTAAAAATAAGATCGGACTGTTCTATTATGGGCCGGACGTTCCATAAAATGCGGAATGCATGCTGCTTTTTAGGTGCTTTTATATTTTTCAGGTGGTATCGAGTATCGCAATACTTTTTTATGGTATCGAAATTGAATCAAAATTTTGATATCGCAACAACTCTAGTATGAACTGTATAGTAGATGGATTTGACAGCTCTGTCAAAATCTTCTTTTTAATCAATCATGATGAATTTTACTGAAGGACCCAATAACGAGTCTATCATGTTTCTATTTCTAACAGGATAAACTAAGCCAATTTACACTATTCTGGACATCAAAGTCCAACATATGTACGATCAGAGCCTAGTGACCATAGAGGTGCTAGTAATTGTTATCGCGTATTCATGCATGCGTGTGTGAGATTATTGAATCTTGGTGCTTGCATTGAACCTCACCATATGCCATAACTGTTGTCATCATTTCTTACTTTTTGCAGGTAACAGTGATCATTCCGGCTCCCAAGAAAAACTACTTACAGAGGGAGAAGGCAGAAGTGGATGTTCCCCCCGGGATTCTGGCTGTTATGAGAGCAGTGAAAACATAGAGCATGGTAATGGCATGATGTAGACATTGGCCAACATCATCTTTGCCCTCATTGCGCACCATTTACGCTGGCTGGCATGCTTAGGTTTCCCTAGTCAGTCTGTGGAGTCAGGAAACAAACTAATGTTAATTTATTGTTCAAAACCTGGTGCAGACAGCTGGCCAGTAGGCCCATAACTGACTCCTGTGGACCTGTTTGTGCATCTTGGAATGTGCCCACGCTTTTCTTAACATGGATCACCATGCTTGGCTTCTCATTTCCTCTGTACTTTGTGTGTTATCACTGACTTCTCTGCCTACGTCATTTTCATATGCATTACCATCCATCACATCACACTAAACAGGACCTGAGGATCTTGGCTACTGAATGACTTAACACTGCTTTGTAACATACTTAACTGGTTGTTTTTTTTTATGCTGAAATTATCTTTGGCTTTTAATATTTTAACTGAAATTCGTTTCTGACCAATTTATATCAAGATAAAAAATTGGGGGCAAAACTGATTAGAAAATCAGATATATTAATGTAAAGCTTTTGACAGATTTATGAAGCTGATAAAAATGTAAAGCCCCTCCATTACTAGCACTATTGTCTTGATGCCATTACAGAGTATGATTTTTAACATAACAAAGGATAATTTGATTTTAGTTTACGGTTGAGAACCACATTGGATCCTCACTTGTCACTAAGTGTTATTGCTGTAATATACTTGTATTAGCGGATACCTCTGCTTCAGTAACTGAACTATTGGCCATTGCAAGTAGAAACTGCAGGAATTCTCCATTTATTTCACTTTTCGCAATTTATCAGACTACAGACTGCCATTTTATTGAAGTCTATAGTCAGTCGCTTAGCAGTCAAATCTTCAATAAGTAACTAAAATTCTTTGTTACTGGAAGAGCATCTGTTTATACCAGTATATAAAACGCCTAATAGTGAAAAGTGCAGCTCCAGGGGAGAGGAACCCTCTAAAGAGGAATGCTCAACCTGCGGCCCTCCAGCTGTTGTAAAAATACAACTCTTATCATGCCCTGCTGTAAGCTGATAGCTGTAGGCTGTCTGGGCATACTGGGAGTTGTAGTTTTGCAACGGCTGGAGGGCCGCAGCTCTGCTCTAAACTATGCTATTTGTAATTCCCAATGAGAGTTGTGATGTCGGTACTTTACATTCCAAGGATACTTACAGCAGGTGTTGATTGGTCTTTTGGATGCTGTGATCCGTTTTTCCTGCTATTAAAGCGCACCCTTGATACTACAAAGAAGTTCTAACATTTTGGATAAGTGTATTGAGGAGGAAGAATAAGACTAGGTTAATTGTATATTGTATAAGGCATAGATATCAAAATATTGCACAAGTCTTTTCCAATACTGTAAACTAGTCTAGGGACTGCAGAACAACACACATACCAGGAGGTCATATATACGATTTTTGATACCAAAAAACAAGAAATATAGCACTCCCCTGCTGGCAATAATATTAGGAAGCACAGAGGTGCTTAGGAGAAAGCACCAGAGAAATCCAAAATGGAGAAGTAAGTCTAGCTTCCAATAAAAAAGGGATTCCTTTTATTTAGTGAAGTAAAACCCAGTAGAGATGCAGATCTTGAACAGCGCAGCGTCTATGCGTTTCAGATGAGAGAATTATGAGACGCTGCACTGTTCAAGATATGTATCTGTACTAGCTTTTACTTCACTAAATAAAGGTTGTCTCTTTTTTATTGGAAGCTGGACTTGCTTCTCTATTTTGGACACGATTTGTGATGCACTGCTCTGTGTGCTATAAAGCACACGTAATTACAATACAGATGGCTGATTGCCATCTGCTATATAATCTTAATACAAGCAGAAATCAAGATTTAGTGTTTGTAATACTGCCTTCATATTTAGACCAGGAAGCAAATAATACCATCTGCAGCTTGTGAGCCGACCCTACTCTAAATAAAGATGGCCCCCTGTCCATGGGAAAATGTAAATATTGCTTGGCTTGTGGAATACGGTTTGGTTTACGGGTCCTTTTTCACTGTCAAAGGGGGGTGTCCTGGTAAACATAAAGCGATTGTTTAAATCACAAGCAATCCCTGACATTCTTTCGTAAATCTGTCTCTTTATGAAAGACAACTCCATGGAACTGACCATTAATACTTCAAATACTTTGGAGCACTGGGTGCACCAGGCATCTTTTCCTACCTCTCTGGCCTGTTTACGTGTATAAAGATTGCAGTATTGTTTGTTATATTGCAGGGGTGGCCAACCCACGTCTCACAAGCCGCATGCGGCTCCTCGCACCTTCATTTGTGGCTCGCAGAGGAACACGCTTTCCTCTACATATGCGGCTCGCAGGTGAGTGGGCCAGCTATTCCTGTACTAAGGATGTTGCAGGTATCGAAATATCAGCAGCACAGGGGAGAAGGAAGCAGTCCCCCCATTCCCCCTGTGCTGCTGCTGCCACTGCCACCAATGAGAACACAGAGGGAAAGAGGAGGGGAGGGGCTGTGGCCAATGCCACCAATGAAGTTAACTCAATCATTTATTCAAATACAGGAGGCGGGTGCTGGCTGCAGAATCATATAGCCTGCACACGACCTCTATGAGAGGTAGCTGAGATCCACGTCAGTTAACCCCTTAGGTGTCGCAACACCGTCATAGAGGCCATGTGTCGGCTATGTGATTCTGCCGACACCCACCTCCTGTATCTGTATTAAAGGTTAATTGTCATTCGTGGCGCAGTGCATCCCCCCTCCCTTAATACGTGGAGGCCCACGCTCTGACCTGACGCTGTGCACGTATGATCATGGGGGTCTTATCTGACATGGGGGTAGTATGAGCTCAGATAAGACCCCCAAATCCTCATCAAACCCACAAAATAAGCCTTCCCAGTGCTCACATAAGACACCAAAAATCAGACACCCCATGCTCACATCTCCCCTATGTCAAATCCCCCCCCCCCCCCCCCCCCCCCACATGATCTCAGAATGGGTGTAGGGCGGTCATCTGTGCATGGAGCGGTAATCTTTGCATGAGGGCAGTCATCTGTGCATGAGGCGTTATCTGAGAAATCTTGAAACACATTGTGAAAAACAAAGATTGCCAGAAGTCTCACTAAAGCTGTCTACATTACAGGTAGGAAAGGCGGTTTAATAACTGAATTGCAGTAATACTGTTGTGTGCACACATATTTGTGTAAATGTATAGCTTGTGGCTCCTGGCAGTCATACTTTTATTTTTTTCTGTCTCTTTGTGTCTGTAAGGTTGGCCACCCCTGTTATATTGTGTCACTGTACAAGATAATGACGCCAGTGTTCACCACAATTAAACAGATCCGTGAAACGCCAGTGTGAAAGTAGCCTAAGCTACAGGCTTAAAATGGGAAATACTCCTACATTTTAATGCAAAACAGAACTATTTTATATCCTGTGCTACAAAAAATAAGTATTTTCAAGGGCAGTTATGTGGAGAGTATTGTACAGTGTAACATTTTAAATCTGTAATTAATGTGTAAATAGTGACGTATAAAAGACGTATTTCATTGTGCGTGCCTATGGACCGTTCACATCCATTCTGCAAAATGTATTAAAGAGTTCTGTTTGTATAACACCTCTCTGCTTGCTTCTTTCACTCACATTTCAAACTAATTGTGTTTCATGCCGCTTCTTCCATTATTCACATCACAGTGCATTGTGACTATCGCATATTATGTGATACATAACTTGCTACCATTAATACTATTAACACTGTAACACACTGGATAAAATCAGAAATGCATGCTGTTATCTTAACGCTGCATGTAGTCATTTGATGGCACTTTGCTTTATAACATTGGTGGTTAAAAAAGCACCCAAACTAGGTTAAGTGGTGTATAGTGTAAGTGATGCCAAGTCCGGTTATGTAATTTTTAAGTATGAAGACACATATTAAATAACCGGACTCAGCGTCACTTACACTATACACCACTTACTCTAGTATGGGGGTGTTTCGGAGTTGAGAGATTCCCTTTAATCACTCAAGGAAATCAAACTCTGCTGTTAGGGCACATTCACACTTGAGGGTTATGTAACTGTAATGCTTTTTTTTATTGTAAATGTTTTTTGTTCTGATTTTTGTATTTCACCAACATTGCAAACACAGCAAAATAATTAGTTATTCCTTTAATTTAAAATAATGGGGTAGCTCAGAACACAATGTGGAAACAAAAACTGTCCCAACTGTAAACAAAATACAAATGATATTGCACATCCGTATGTCATAACATTCTATATACTGTATTTGATGCCTTGGTTTGTTTGCAGATTAGGGCTATATTTGGAGATTGCTGTATCCACATACTCTCCTATTCTGCCAGACTCAAAAACTCATCACACATCCATACTTGTAAAGGAACTGGAAGTCCAGAATATTAGGGGAAGATCAAAGAGGAATGCAAAATCACAGAGACTGTTACAGATACTTTTCTTAAAAAAATAAATATTTTTTTTTTTGTTATATTGGGAGAATAGGATCTATAATATTTTCTGTGATTTTGTACGCCTCCCAGGCTGACAAGGTTGCTGGCAGCCACCACTATGGTAGACTTGTCGAATATTTCTACATATAGAGCTCCCATGGACTTCAATAAGAGCTGTTTAAGTAAACATATGCAGTGAGCTTCTGTTTGTGGCGGCTGCCGGGCTGTCATGATTCTGTCTATTAATGCCATGGCTTTGTGAAGGTAATCACTATGCTGGTACAATTTATGCATGGGCACTCTGCTGGCACTGCTTCTGTAGCAGAACTGTACTACCAGTCTTTGTGGTGAGCAATAAACCTATCTCAGCAAGAAGGATGTGCATATAACATTTTCTAATACTTATGTGTTGGTTAATAAAATGTAAGACTGCACTTATTTGATCGTAAGGTGGGTCCACGTATAGGTTAATGGCGTTTTTGTACAATTTTGCGGTTTTAGTGGAGTTTTTCTTTCTACCCGTGGTTTTTGGTGCATTTTATTGTGATAAAAATGCCAGCTTGAATGTCTGTGAAAACGTGAAATGGAGGACATGCAAACTTTTTGGGCTAACAGCATTTTTTGTTAATCAGGTGCCATTTTCGTGGTCTGTGGATTTAAAAATATAAAAAAACACTGCATGCTGAAGGTTTTGGTGTTTTGACGTCTTCTCTATAGGGGACAAATAACAGAAAAGAAAATGTGGTTCAGAGACTTTTTTTTTTTTTTTTTTAAAGAAACCAATGCATAAAAATCGGCATATGCAGTATGGAAAAATGCTAACGTTTCTAAGGCAGTTTTTACTTTCAAATTTCATACTGATAATTGAGGGATGTCAAAATGGCTACTTATTAGGCCAGGATTCTAAGTGTATGTGGTTTAGTACAGTAGGGGAGATTTACTAAGCTTAACGTGCCAGAATTCTGGCTTAAAGGGGTTGTCCAAGTTATATTTATTGATGACCTATCCTCAGGATAGGTCATCAATATCAGATCGGAGGGGTCCGACACCCGGCACCCCCTCCGCTCAGCTGTTTGAAGAGAAGGCATGCGCGGTGTCAGCGCTGCCTCCTCTTCACTGTTTACCTTCTAGCCGTTGCATCTGCAGTGGTGAGCAGGTGTAATTACACCCAAGCCGTCCTATTCATTTCAGTAGGAAGGCTTGGGTGTAATTACACCTGCTCACCACTGCAGATGCAACGGCTGGAAGGTAAACAGTGAAGAGGAGGCAGCGCTGACACCGCGCACGCCTTCTCTTCAAACAGCTGGTCGGCGGGGGATGCCGGGTGTGCTCCAAAAACTTTGCGTCAGATTTATACTGTGTTTTAGACACTTTTTGTACCTTGCCCAACAACGGTGTGCCTTAGAGATAAGGGATATTTATCACAGCTGGAAGTGAAAAAGTGTCCATCTGAAATAAATGATAAATTCACTGCCTGACAATAAAAAGAATTTTTTTTTTTAAATTATGTTATAATGTTAAAAATTAGGTCTGTGTCATACCTTGAGGGCTATTTTAATGCCTGCCAGACCAATCCATCGGCTTAGATGGAAAGGGATATGGCTTAAGGTGTGCCAAAATTTTGCCCCAAATTATGCCAACACAGTATCTAAAGTTCACAGTATCTAAATATTAGGATTAGTAATTGTTCCTCCAGTGAAGTGTATCTTTAATGGCCTTAAAACTTAATTTAAACTTTTTTTAGCCTAAAATTTACATCTAATTATTGCATGTACTAATTGACAGCAATAGATATATTGAGTAACAAGCGTTTCCCAGAATACTGTAGTCACAGCAGCTCTGGCTTCATAAGAAGTAGGAAAGATATACTGTATGTAAAAGGTGCCTCTATGTGAAGCAAAAGGGGGTTACCATACATTTAATAAGATCATAATTTTGCACACTAGTCTTAAACTCGGCCCCACTGGCATGAGATGTGCCAAAGTTATTAAGGTATACATGCCTGGTGCATTTCGGGAGGTTCATCTATCAGAACTGAAATTTATGCCTGCAAGGAAGGTTCATAGATTTCACTCATAATTGACATTAGTATCCGGGCACAAATTAGAATGCCGCCACTACCCACTCCCCACCCTGCTTTTCACTTTTTTTTATGTAGAGCAAAAAATCTTTAGCAAAAGCAGGGCATACACTAACATTTGTGACTTTTTGATGCTTTCTGTCATTCTGGGGTTCATAAATGTGGGCCAAAGTGCCTCCATCCTATGTGTTTACAGCGTATATTAGCAGTAGAATTTCTGTAATTCTTACTTTATTCTAGAGATTTATCAGCACTTTGTGCATAAAAATAATTTACTATTTGTAAAGTTTGGAGATTTTTACAGTTTAATTAACTGCATACAAATATCAAAGAAGACAAAACCTCCTCTGTCCTTAAAAGTTACTTTCAGCTAGAAGCCGAGTTATTTTATCACTTTTACTTGTTTTGAAGATAAAAGAAGCAGAATGGTTTTAATTTAGAAAGCGATTGTATCTGTTAAAGAATATGTCCTAGGAAGGAATTATTATACTGTAGTTTGATCTCATTTTATTGAGTCTTCCTATATGTATGGATACAAAGGATTTTATGAAAGGAATGAAAACATCTCTCTATATGTATGTAATACTTTGAGGCTGGGCTATGTCCAAATACCTTTGCCTACTTTGGAAAATACTTTTCTTTTTTAGTCTAAATCGGGAATGGCCAACCTGCGGGTATCCAGCTGTTGTAAAACTCCAACTCCCACCATGTACTTTTGTTGGCTGATAGCTGTAGTCAGTCTGGGCATGCTGGGAGTTATAGTTTTGCAGCAGGTTGACCATCCCTGGTCTAAATGTTATTTAGGCAACATATAAAACAAGTGGCATAAAGTATTGGACTGACAAAACGGCACATGTCGGAACCAGCTATACATGGTGCTGATAAACATCTCTCAGAACACAGTTCAATCCATCATCCGAAAATGGAAGGAGTATAGCGCAACTGCAAACCTACCAAGACATGGCTGTCCTGTGGAGGAGCTGCAGAGATCCACAGCTCAAGTGGGAGAATCTGTCCACAGGAAAACTCTTACTGGTGTACTCCACAAATCTGGTCTCTGTAGAAGAGTAGCTAGAAGAAAGCCTTTTTGAAAGCAATTCATAGGAAGTCCTGTTTGCAGTTTTCCACAAGCTAAGTAGGGAACACAGAAAACGTGGAGGAAGGTGCTCTTTTCAGAGGACATCAAAGTTTAATTTTTTGGCCTAAATGCAAAACGCTGTGTTGGCAGAAAACTAACACTGTACATCACCCTGAACCCACCATCCCCACCGTGAAACATGGTGGTGGCAGCATCATCCTGTGAGGATGCTTTTCTTCAGCAGGGACAGGGAAGCTGGTCAGAGTTGATGGGAAGATGGATGGAGCTACATACAAGGCAATCCTGGAGGAAAACCTGGTACAGGCTGCAAAAGTAGTGAGACTGGGGCAGAGGTTCACCTTTCAGCAGGATACTGACCCTAAACATATAGTCAAATCTACAATGGAATGGTTTAAGTCAAAGCATATGCATGTGTTAGAATGGCCCAGTCAAAGCCCAGACCTAAATCCCATTGACAATCTGTGGCAAGGCTTGAAAATTGCTGTTCAGACGTTCTCCATCCAATATGAGCTTGAGCTATTTTTCAAAGAATGGGCAAAAAGTTCAGCCTCTTAATGTGCAAAGCTGGTAGAAACATACCCCAAAAGACTTGCAGCTGTAATTGCAGCGAAAGGTGATCCTACAAAGTGTTGACTCAGGGGGAATAGAAATGCACGCCACACTTTCCAAATTTTTATTTCTTAACTTTTTTTAAAACCATGTATCATTTTGAAAAAAAGATGTAAAGATTCAAGAGGTATGAATACTTTTTCAAGACAATGTAGGTACTGTACATGTGAAACTATTTAATTGGCAGATCGATTGGCACTTCACCAAATTTATCAACAAGCATGAGCTTCTTTGAACTGTCTATACTAATTTTACACTATCCAAATATTAGGATTAGTAAATCTGTCCCTGTATAATGATAATATTTGCTATACTGCTTCACGTTGTATGACAGTATTATTTGGGTGTATAGGCTGATTATAATCAAACTGCACACTGGTATTATTTCAGCATAACATGGCACTATGATGTGGGTAAATGTGGCAGTATGACAGCATGTAACTACTGGATGTCTTCATTGTTTGGGCATTGTACTAATTAGGCAACGTCATTTCAGAGTAACAGTTTGCCTAATGTACTGTTCAAGACAATATTATTATGGCAAAAGACGTAACTTGTGCCTATTTATTAACAAATATATAGCAGATAACTCGTGGCACTCTGTAATGGTAAGTTGCACGAAGTAGGGTTCCAACCCCATTCATAAATATAAAAAGAACTCCTGCACTCCAAGTAGCTTAACTCCTAAAATTGTTACCAAATATATAGGCATCCTTTGTAATGTATGAGCATATTTTAGCTCATATCATGTGTGGAAGCTCGGCTAAGGGTACTTTTTTTCCGGCATAGAGTTCCGTCCTAGGGGCTCTATACTGCAAAAGAACGGATCAGTTTTATCCCCATGCATTCTGAATGGAGAGCAATCAAGTCAGGATGTCTTCAGTTCAGTATTTTTTACTGAACAGGACAAAGATAAAACTGCAGCATGCTACGGTTTTATCTCCAGCCAAAGAAACTGAAGACTTGCCTGAATGCAGGATCCGTCCTTGCGCAGACCGAAAAAAAGGTGAAAAAGATAAATGCGGGATCCGTTTTTCCAGATGACACCATATCCGGCATTTCAGTGCATTTTTCTGACTGATCAGGATCCTGGTCAGTTTTACAAATGCCATCAGTTGGCATACGTTTTTACGGATCTGTCAGGCAGTTCCGGCAACGGAACTGCTTGCCGGATCACTCTGCCGCAAGTGTGAAAGTGGACAAGCGTTTTGGCAATTTTCTGTAGAAATGTGCAGAATTTAGACTAACCAACTCTGCACTATAACTCACAATTAGTACTATAAAATAGTAATTTCAGGTACAGTTGCAAGAAAAAGTATGTGAACCCTTTGGAATTATATGGATTTCTGCACAAATTAATTATAAAATGTGATCTGATCTTCATCTAAGTCACAACAATAGACAATCAGTCTGTTTAAACTAATAGCACACAAAGAATTAAATGTTACCATGTTTTTATTGAACACACCATGTAAACATTCACAGTGCAGGTGGAAAAAGTATGTGAACCCTTGGCTTTAATAACTGGTTGAACCTCCTTTGGCAGCAATAACTTCAACCAAACGTTTCCTGTAGTGGAAGATCAGACGTACACAACGGTCAGGAGTAATTCTTGACCATTCCACTTTACAGAACTGTTTCAGTTCAGCAATATTCTTGGGATGTCTGGTGTGAATCGCTTTCTTGAGGTCATGCCACAGCATCTCAATTGGGTTGAGGTCAGGACTCTGACTGGGCCACTCCAGAAGGCGTATTTTCTTCTGTTTAATCCATTCTGTTGTTGATTTACATCTATGCTTTGGGTCGTTGTCCTGTTGCAACACCCATCTTCTGTTGCGCTTCAGCTGGGGGACAGATGGCCTTAAGTTCTCCTGCAAAATGTCTTGATAAACTTGGGAATTCATTATCCCTTCGATGATAGCAATCTGTCCAGGCCCTGACGCAGCAAAGCAGCCCCAAACCATGATGCCCCCACCACCATACTTCACAGTTGGGATGAGATTTTGATGTTGGCGTGCTGTGCCTCTTTTTCTCCACACATAGTGTTGTGTGTTTCTTCTAAACAACGCAACTTTTATCTGTCCACAGAATATTTTGCCAGTACTGCTGTGAAACATCCAGGTGCTCTTGTGCAAACTGTAAACGTGCAGCAATGTTTTTTTTGGACAGCAGTGGCTTCCTCTGTGGTATCCTCCCATTAAATCCATTCTTGTTTAGTGTTTTACGTATCGTAGATTTGCTAACAGGGATGTTAGCATATGCTAGAGACTTTTGTAAGTCTTTAGCTGACACTCTAGGATTCTTCTTCACCTCATTGAGCAGTCTGCACTGTGCTCTTGCAGTCATCTTTACAGGACGGCCACTCCTAGGAAGAGTAGCAGCATTGCTTAACTTTCTCCATTTATAGACAATTTGTCTTACCGTGGACTGATGAACAGCAAGGCTTTGAGATACTTTAATAACCCTTTCCAGCTTTATGCAAGTCAACAATTCTTAATCGTAGGTCTTCTGAGAGCTCTTTTGTGCGAGGCATCATTCACATCAGGCAATGCTTCTTGTGAAAAGCAAACCCAGAACTGGTGTGTTTTTTTTTATAGGGCAAGGCAGCTGTAACCAACACCTCCAATCTCATCTCATTGATTGGACTCCAGTTGGCTGACACCTCACTCCAATTAGCTCTTGGAAATGTCATTAGTCTAGGGGTTCACATACTTTTTCCACTTGCACTGTGAATGTTTACATGGTGTGTTCAATAAAAACATGGTAACATTTAATTATTTGTGTGTTATTAGTTTAAGCAGACTGTGATTGTCTATTTTTGTGACTTAGATGAAGATCAGATCACATTTTATGACCAATTTGTGAAGAAATCCATATCATTCCAAAGGGTTCACATACCTTTTCTTGCAACTGTATATACATACCAGTAATTCCACAGGTTTTGAGGTATATTAGAACTTTATATAACCTGTGAATAGGTGTTCAGAGGTGTACATACATGTTAAAAGGGTTATCCAATGAATAATTTGTATACCAAAAGCCTTGAAAAGTTCATCACCTTGTGTGGCTACAGTGAATTCGGAAAGTCTTCAGACCCTTTAACTTTTTTCACATTTTGTTATGTTGCAGCCTTGTGCTAAAATAAACAAAAAAATCAAGTTTTTCCCCATCAATCTGGACTCAGTACCCTGAGAAAGTAAAAACAGATATCTTTGCAAAATTGTTAAAAAGGAATATCTAAAATTTTGCATCGACATAAGTATTTAGACACTTGCTTTGACAAATGAAATGCAGCTTTGGGGCCCTCCCATTTCTCTTGATCATCGTTGAGATGTTTCTAAACCTTGATTGGATTCCTCTGTGGTAAATTCAGTTGATTGGACATGTTTTGGAAAGATGCACCCCTGTCTATACAAGGTCTCTTAGCTTAGCAAAAATCAAGCCATGAGGAGGAAAGAACTGCCCGTTGAGCTCAGACATGATTGTGTGGAGGAACAGATCTGGAGAAAACATTTTCTGCTTCACTAAACGTTCCCAAGAGCATAGTGGCCTCCATAATTCTTAAATAGAAGGAGTATGGAACAATTAGGACTCCTCGCAGAGCATTCTACAGTCCGAAGTAATTGGGGGAGAAGGTAGGAGAGAGGTGACAAAGAATTCAGTGGTCACACCCAATTTTTTTTGTCATTTTTATTATATGGGGTATTGAGTGCAGAATGATCAGGAAAAACTTTATTTTTTAATTTTTTATTTAACACTGTGTGAAAAAGTCTGAAGATTTTCCAAATGCATTGTATGTGTCCCCCTTGATGCAGTTGCTAATGTGTGCTGCTGGGGGCCGGGCTCTGGACAAAATCCATGTCCTTCCTCAGGGGCGGATTGGGAACCTGAAGTGGCCCGGGGGAAAAAAAAAAATCCTAAAAATGGCCCCATCTTGTAGGAGGGTCTAAATTGCAGTAGGGGTCACAATACCTTAGCACAAAATACCACATACTACAGTGCAGCACAATATATTGCCCCAAAAGCTGTCCCTCTGTTGGCCATCAATAAAGGCCAATTTCTCTCCTCCTCTTCCAGTTGTGTCTGATTAAGATATGGAGCAGGGGGCTTAGGAGGTGAGATGCGGGACACAGTTGAATTCAGAAGGGCATGTTGCTGGCTGGGGACATGAGTACCTGATTCTTACAGAGTTAATTACCACTGATAGCTTATTATGTACCCAGCCAGTAGCAGAGATGGGGGACTTGGGCGGCCCCCTGGACATTGGTCCACCAGGAATTTCCCTGTAAGGTCTATGGCCAATCCGCCCCTGTCCTTCCTCTGGCAGCTGATAATAAAATCTTTCCCTACTTTCCAGTCCTGTTTAACAAGCTGAGAAGGAGTTTTCTTAACTATACTGCCATGTTACTGCAGAGACTCTGGTCCTTTCCAGAAAAGGAAAAAGCTAATCTCATATAACATGTAGTTGACAGCACACTCACTTGTAGCTGGAAAGCCACCGAATGCAAAAAAAATACAACCCAAAAATCACAGATTTGGGTATATTCACATCAAAATTTTTAAAATATGTAACTACATCCATGATAGTGGCATGGCAATATTTATTCATATGTCCCACACACAAATATTGTCACTCGCCAAAAGATTATTTTTCAAACATAACACAAGTTACATTACAGACTCCGTGTGAAGTGAATTATTCAACCATTCAAAGTTTGTGTGTTGCAACTCCTATATGACATAGGTGTTACGTCACATTTTACACTTAAAGGGGTTGTCCAGGTTCAGAGCTGAACCTGGACATACCTCCATTTTCACCCAGGCAGCCCCCCTCACATGAGCATCGGAGCAGTTCATGCTCCGATGCTCTCCTTTGCCCTGCGCTAAATTGCACAGGGCAAAGGCATTTTTCTGAGTTCCGGTGACGTACCGGGGCTCTCTATGGGGCTGACAGGCAGCCCGGTGACGTCACCGGCACTGATGGGCGGGATTTGGCTCTGCCCTAGCCAGTAAAACAGCTAGGGCAGAGCTAAAGCCCGCCCCTCAGAGCCGGTGACGTCACCGAACACACTGCCGGGCGGAAGTTACCGCCCGGCAGTGTGTTATTGAAAACACAAGAGCTCGTGCCCTGCACGATCTAGCGCAGGGCACTGGAGCGCATCGGAGCATGAGATGCTCCGATGCGAGGCTCAGGAGGGCTGCCGGGGTGAAAATAAGGGTATGTCCGGGTTCAGCTCTGAACCCGGACAACCCCTTTAACCCTTATTGCGTATCTCAAACAAATATAGAGTGCACATAAATCCATAATAGTCAATTACGTCTGCATGATACAGTCTCTCTAGGATTATAGCAGGACTGTGTCTCTATTTGCATTTTAGTGGCGCCAATATCTACATCTCGCAAAGGGTAGGTGCAATTGTGATCAGCGAATATATTCTGGAATTCGGCGGGCCCGATTCACTTTAATGGCAGGCGAACTTGAAAAACCTTCAGGTTATATTTGCAGCCACCAAATACTTACTAGAAGTGCACAAATCGTCCCACAACATGGACAGTGACTTACCAAAGGGGGATCAATGGTAAAAATTCCCACAAAAAATATGTATTTTAATCGGCCATTTTAATGCGTCTTAAAGGGAAACTCCCAAAATCGTGCCCTGCTAGAGCCTAGACATTTTTTATTTTAGGCCACAGGAGTACAGGCCCCAAACATTAGGCATTCACCGGACAGAAAACATCAAGTGATTATGTGGCTCGAGGTAGTATATTAGATGGTCAATGAATATCAATTTTAGTGCAGGCCATACAAATACATGTCAAATACATATGTTTAAAAGAGCTAAAAGTATAAAATTGGATTAAAAACATGGCTAACGAAATCCCCCCTCTTGAATAAACCCCAAATGATAATACGTGAAATTCGATAACATGTGGTCGTCACAGGTGTTGAATTCCTCCAAGGCCCCAACAATTAGGCATTCACCGTACAGAAAAGATCAAATGATTACATGGCTGGAGGTATATAAGACGGTTAATGGATATCAATTTTATTGCAGGCCAGTGGACTAAAGCCCCCAAATATTATTCATTCACCGGACAGAAAAGAACAATTGATAATGTGGCTGGAGGTACATTAGGCAGTCACCGTATAACGATTTTACTGTTGGTCGGTTAAATTTCAGGCCCCAAAAATTATATATTCATTGTACAGAAAAGATCAAGTGATTATGTAGCTGGAGGTATTTTAGACAGTCATTGGATATCAATTTTACTGCAGGCCAGCTCTGGCCACAGGTCAAGCCTGCACACCCAGTTGTCCAGGGGTTCCTTGCTTCTCCAAGCGTCCACATCGGCCGTTAACCCGATGTAGTCGGACACCTGTAGGTCTAGGTATTCCATGAGGCTGGATCCGGAGGGCGGCTGTCGATGGGTTGGTTGCAAGAATGATATTCAAAGTGACCAACACATCTTCAAACTGCCCTCTTCTTGCATGCGCTGTAAGATTGGTTCCCGCATCTGTTTCTCTGTGGGTGGAAATCCCTCTGCCAGCGCCTGCAAAAGCAGAATGCAGCATCTCTCAAAGCAAGGCCTGGAAATGCTGCATTCTGACAGCCCTCTATGATGCTGGTAACATGTCTGCCATTTTGTGTTTGTACCAGGGATCTAAGTATGTTGCCACCCAGTAGTGGTCCATGGCCTTTATGCTTTTTATATGGCGGTCCCTCTTCAAACACTGGAGCACGAAGGCCCCCATTTGCACTAAATTGGAAGCAGTGATGCAGCCTGGCTCCTGCTCATAGCCCAGGAGAATGTCGTCCTCAGTCTCCTCCCCCGAGCCACGGACAACACCAGGGATCCCAGAAAAATGTAAAGCCTGCTCTTCTTGCTCCTCCTCCTCCCCAAGGCACCATCCTCCTCTGACTCCTCTTCAGACTCCTGCTGACTTGTCTCAGATGGAGTAGCCCCCCTGGGAATTCCTTCAGCATTGCGACTTTCTCATCTTCCTGCTCCTTGACTGCTTGATCAATGACACAACGCAATGCACGGTCAGAAAGAAGGTGTAAGGTACGATGTCAGTGTCGGTGCCCTTGCTGCGACTGTCCAGTTTGGTGATCTCATCAAATGGCCGGAGAAGTCTACATGCGTCGCGCATGAGCAGCCACTGGTGCGGTGAAAAAGAAAAACAAGCTCCCCAGAACCTGTCCTGCTGCAGAGTTCATACAGGTTGTCATTAACTGCACGTTTCTGCTCTGCAAGGTAGAGTTCCAGCACGTCAGGCAGTCACAAATCAGACGTCATGTGTGTCATTTTGCCAGCATGGCAACGTCTCACCTGGCACGTCAAATAGGTTCTGGGGAGCTGGGGGGGTGAAGCGAAAGAGGCGATAGCAGTGGAAAAGGAGGAGTCAGCCGAGCAGGAGACGTTTGCTAGACCACGTGTCTGTGGTCAGATGTATCTTTGCACTGACACTGTGTGCCAGAGATACATTGACTTGCCACTGAACATGGCAATATAGCTCCGGGATGCCCTTCTGGGAGAAATATTTCCTTCCGGGGACCTTCCATTGCGGTGTGCCAATGGCCACAAATTTTCTAAAGGCCTCCGAGTCTACCAATTTATATGCCATTAGTTGGCGGGCTAGCAGTTCCGACAAGCCGGCGGTCAGCAGTTGGACAAAAGGGATATCCGGCGTCATCAAATTTTGACATTTGAACATTTGGGCCACGGAAGCCTGCCTTTTGCCAGATGAGCGCAACAACGGCATCGGCATGGTGGAAGGTCGAGGAAAAATGGGAGGAGAGAGGAGAAGAGGCAGGACGTGGAGCGCCGGGAGTGTGGCTTTGTGGGTTCTGACTGTGTTTTTCCCACTGGGCTTGGTGATGGTAGGCCAGGTGCCTTCTTAAGGTGGTCGTCCCTAGGTGAGTGTTGGGGTTACCGCGACTTATGCGTTGACAGCACAGGCTGCAGATGGCAACACTACTGTCAGCAGCTGAGACGTTAAAAAAAAGCCCACACTGCGGAGCCATGTGAGCCAAGAATGGCTGCTCATCCGTAAGGTCTGGGAATGGATGGGAAAATAATTCCTCTGACTCGAGTGGAGGGGCTGTGGTGGTGGGGGTGTTTTTGGGGGTGCACACAGCAGAGAGTGAGGAGGGTGCAGAAGCGGAAGGCTGAGTGAGCCGACCCCCTACCACCCCTGCAGAATGGCCTGCCTCTTCCTCTGCCTGTCATTTTCAACATGACCCTGTGACAAAGTCCCTATAGAAGAGCAATATTTGTGGAAGCAGGTATATAGAATCCCTTAATGATTATATGCTGGAAGCAGGTAGATGAAAACCCCTTAACCCCTTCACGCAACATCACGTACATGTACGTGGGGGAATGTGGTGCCTCACCGCATCCCCACGTGCATCTACGTGATCGGCTTTCACTGTCAGCGCAGGGACTTAAGCGATGAAGGTTCAGTGAAGCCGGCATGCTGGGGTTGCTAGGCAACCAGAGAAGCCGGAAGTAACTGTATTGGAGCCCTGACCCGCCCACGATCGCTGTGATTGGTCCAATACTGCAGAGGGACCAATCACAGCGTATCGGGGCAGGTAAGGGGGGGTTAGGGAGGGACTGTGTGCTTCTCTTTTTCTGATCGTCCCCATTCCTGTCAGGGAAGCGATCAGAGAAGGAGATAGTGTGACAATCTACTGTACCTATGACGAGTATACTAGTCATGGAGCACTGCTACTTAGCGCTCCATGACTAGTATACTCGTCCTGGCATTCAACTGTCACCATGTCTGCAGACATGGTGACAGCGCTGAGTGCCGGCTGTTACACACAGCCAGGCACTCAGGCTCAATGCCGAGGGGGGTCCTGTGACCCCCCGTATCGGCGATCGCTGCAAACCGCAGGTCAATTCAGACCTGCGGTTTGCAGCGCTTTATGTAGTTTCTGATCCCTGCGGTCCCTGACCGCAGGGATCAGAAACCTAAAAATTGGCAAAAATCTAATTTTTTTAACCCCCCCTGCACCCCTGAATTCATTTATGTGGCGGGGTGCAGGGGGTGGCGGTTTGTAGGCGGTGCAAGGCGGTGCGGCAG